>NC_138655.1:45617617-46217617 GCF_964273445.1 Streptopelia decaocto
ATGATATTTAAAACAGTGCACATTTTGCTGAAGGAACAAAGTGGGTTTGTTATTGTCTCATTCTGAGGTCTGAAAGCTGAACTGGGAGATAGTAGTTTGGAAGAAAATATCATTTTCTGTGTTCTATACCTGATTTTTGAAACTACCTGCGAGTTTTTCTCATACTTTCTTTTTGAATTAAACTTTCAATTTATTTCTCCTGCACATCAGAAAATAGAACGGTCATCATGTGTGGAACAGCAAGGTTTTCTATGAGACAGAGGGCCAACTATTGCATATATCAACCTGAGTAATGAATCCATTCAGCAAAAAGAATAAATAATAATCATAAATGACTGGCTGATTCAATAGACATTGAAGTTAACTCTGTTTGCTGTCAATAGTCAGTGGATCATGACTATGATCCTGAACATTTCCATTTCCAAATGCATGCTTTTACCTTGAATGAAATAACTTAGATTACATCTTACTAACAATCCATTATATTATACAAACGTTTTTAATAGCTTTAGCAATTCATTTCATGTATGTGTACGTATGTGTGGTATAATTTCAAATGCATTATATTGAAATTCCATCAATCTACTTTTTTTTTCTTTCCCTTTTAATATTATATAAATTTTGGTCTCATTTTTGAAAAAGTAATCAGAATTTTAAAACATCAAACTATTACTTTGTGATATTACATGTATAGATATTCCTCTACCATTTTTTGGTTCAATGTTTTTGTAAATGTTCTTGGTATTTTGTGATATATTGTAACAGCATTCTGGGGAAAAACAAACAAACAAACAAACAAACAAACCCAACTCCCTACTTCTGAAAATGTGTGATAACTGCAATTCTCCAGGGATGAAATATGTGCATAGAAATACTTTTTTTATGAAATAGAGAAAGAAGTACGAAACATGTTCTGGTTTTTATTCAATACACATCCTTTCCTGGGAATGTTTAACATACACTTAAATCTCTTACAGATTGTATTAGCTAACAGCTAAGAGATTTGGGGACTTTGGCACTGGAGATGGGTGAAAATCAGGAAAGCAGCATCAGGAGACTATGACTTTTCTCTCTCACCACACTGGCTTCTCTTAATGCCCCATCATGGTTAGAAAGTGTTCGCAGCCTTCAGCATTTCCCACTACAGCATACCATCACATCCATGAACATACTCGTGTTCCCTCCTTCAAAATAAGGTGAGGACGTGGTATGTCCAGACACTAGGCATTGCACCAGAGCTCTGCTCTGACCTGGCAGATTTTGCAGCCCCACTCAGTAAATCCTACATATTCATTTGAGGAAAGGCAACAGCGTGGCTCACGGTTAGGACAGCACTGTGCTTTCTACACCAAGGAGCTGGGCACTGCATCTGTACTCATGAGGATGAAAAGAATGTCAAAAAGCTGCCCTGTAAGAAATAAACCCCTGGAAAAAAGGAGGAGTTAGCAGTGAAAGAATGACAGGATAAAGCAGTACGAGTGGGAATCGGGTGCAATGACTTGTGGAGGTAGGTTCCCACCTAATGTTTTATGAGGTTACCAGGACCCATCAGAGGAACTATAGCTTCATCGTCCAGTTTCCTCTTCATTCTGGCTATGAATATTACTAATATGAACTACTATGTTCATGATTGCAAACTGCCAGTGAAAACTGAAAAAAGCAAGAGCTTTGAAAATGGAGGGTGTTACTTCCTTTGATACATCACTTTATCAATGCAAGAATAATGGTTGTCCTTCCAAGCTAAAGTTTCCAGTCTGTATAAAGTAAAGACCAATTGAAAACAGACACAGCTTGCTCCCAAGGACAGGTTTTCAAATACGGAAAAGATTGTCTGAGTTCTTCATGGATTTTTGAGAAGATCTTGGCAGAACTTTCGAAGAATTAAATTTTTTTGTTGAACTTTAGGAAATACAGCAAGCTCGCTTTATTTGATTTTGTGATAACTTATTTAGGAAACAACATAATTGTCACGAGATGGAAGAATTACTCTGGTAGCAGTGCGACTCCCTGTTGCAGTCATTTGGATCTAAACTGCATTACACAGGGAGTTTTGCTGGGAGGAGAGGAGAGGAGAGGAGAGGAGAGGAGAGGAGAGGAGAGGAGAGGAGAGGAGAGGGGAGGGGAGGGGAGGGGAGGAGAGGAGAGGAGAGGAGAGGAGAGGAGAGGAGAGGAGAGGAGAGGAGAGGAGAGGAGAGGAGAGGAGAGGAGAGGAGAGGAGAGGAGAGGAGAGGAGAGGAGAGGAGAGGAGAGAGAGAAGAGAAGAGAAGAGAAGAGAAGAGAAGAGAAGAGAAGAGAAGAGAAGAGAAGAGAAGAGAAGAGAAGAGAAGAGAAGAGAAGAGAAGAGAAGAGAAGAGAAGAGAAGAGAAGAGAAGAGAAGAGAAGAGAAGAGAAGAGAAGAGAAGAAGAGAAGAGAAAGAAGAGAAGAGAAGAGAAGAGAAGAGAAGAGAAGAGAAGAGAAGAGAAGAGAAGAGAAGAGAAGAGAAGAGAAGAGAAGAGAAGAGAAGAGAAGAGAAGAGAAGAGAAGAGAAGAGAAGAGAAGAGAAGAGAAGAGAAGAAGAGAAAAGAGAAAAAACTGTATGATTTATAGAGAATAAACCAGGTTCACCCATTTGCTGGTTTTGGTCATTAATGGTAGCATAATTGTGCATAATCACTGTCCTATTCCTAGTATACATTGCTAGAGGCTGACTAAACTTTGCATCTGCATAGAAATTAAGATGCAAATATGAGTTGTGTTCATTGGTATGACTAGTGTAAAGTAAACAAAGGGTATTTCTTTTGTATATTTAAGGTTGAGAAACCTATTTTGTGAACAGCATGCTATCAGTGAAGACTTCACAGTTATTAAGTAACTGCAAAAGGACATGGTCAGCTCAATTATGGGAAAGGAAAAAGCCATATATAAAGAGCACAGCAGTGTTGGGATACTAATAGGTACTTGTGGTTGTCCCCATCTGGGAAAACTGCAATAATTCTCCCTGTATCTTCCCATGTTTTATAACAAAACAAAAAGTGTGTGTAAGGGGAAAAGGGCTGAATGCCAAGCAGCAATTTTAGGATAAAGAATATAGAAAAGTCAGAGCAAAATGGATGATTTAATTTCTCATCATTATTCTACTGAAGAATTAAATTTGCAAGGTCATGTTGCGGCTTATTCAGTCGGAGGCATATCAGTGAAGGTAACTGGATTCAGATGAGTTCCCATCCAAGAGATATTTAAAGCAGCAACTGTTCTCTAAATATATGTACAAAACAGCGTTGTCTAGACTCGTATTGCATATTAAATCAAAGCTTGGCTTCCTGGAGTTGAAGGACTTTATTTTAGGCTCTTAACAAAAAACTGACCCAAGTTCTAAGATCCACATTCCCAGATTTACTTTGAGATAACACTGTGTTTCATTTGCTATGGCGTCCATGTACTTTATTCCTTTGTTTCCTTTTAAACTCTTCTACCAATACCTGTAACAGCAGAGGAATGCTTTATATTATTCCCATGCCTCACTAATACATAGTCATGGTAGAGGAGACATTAAAAATACTGATTACCTGTAACCAGACCTATGCATTCACTGAATATATTAGATGAGTACTTTCTCTAATTCATTTATTTAATATATAGCTGTATTTCAGATGTGTTTGCAAATGAATGTGGGAAGGAACATTCAGAACATAAGAGAAAGGAAAAAAGAGAAATGAAATTATTGTAGAAAAAATCTTATACTATAATTTTTGAAAAATCCATTCTGTAAATTATTTCAGGTGCTAATCAAATTTCCCTATTAACATTCACCTTTTCTTTTCTTTTCTTTTCTTTTCTTTTCTTTTCTTTTTTTTCTTTTCTTTTCTTTTCTTTTCTTTTTTTCTTTTCTTTTCTTTTCTTTTCTTTTCTTTTCTTTTCTTTTCTTTTCTTTTCTTTTCTTTTCTTTTCTTTTCTTTTCTTTTCTTTTCTTTTCTTTTCTTTTCTTTTCTTTTCTTTTCTTTTCTTTTTCTTTTCTTTTCTTTTCTTGACCCCCTCACTGAATTGCAGAGAAAGATATCATTTTAGATCTTTTGAACTACTTGAGAAATGTCTGTCAGATAGTTTTGATTGAATTTGTTAAGAACAGCTTACAGCCTTATCTTTAGGAATCCAACTGCAATAGGTAAAAATGATATCTCAGGTTTTTCTTTTAGCCAAATGCCTAATTTTCCTTCAAAAATCTATCCAGAGCTGCTGGTAGAAGAGCAGCCTGGGCACTAGCAATATGTAGGGAATACCCAGATTCTTATCTTCTGCACAGGGGAGAAGTGTCTCAAAACCTGAAACAGGTAGGAGGGGAGGTATCCACCAATTTTATTTTTCTGTAACATCTCCTATTACACCCTTATATGGTAAAGGCAATGTACAGTTTTGGGATAGTTTGTGAAAAATAATATACAAATAGACATGGCAGGGAAAATGTGGTTACTTCTGTAATGGGGCAGAAAAAATCCCACCTTTTATCACCTAACACACCTGTGATTCAGCAACCCAAATGTTTATAAACCTCAGGACGTATTATTTCAGAAGCATCTGGGAAAGAACTGCAGCCTTGAGCACAAACTCTTTCCCATCCCATAAGCTTTAAGAGCTTTTAAAAATTTTATTTAGGAGAGGTAGACTTCTACTCTGTCCCCCACATAACTCCCTTCCCCCCAAACCTGTGTCACTACATCACTGTGCAGAAATAGCTCGCTGCTTCTGGAAAGCAGTGTTTGATCAAACAGACAATTTGAAATATTTACAGAAGACATATTCGGCACTACATCCAGTTTTTCAAATCCCATGCTGATTCGTGAATCCATCATATCAGAGTTCCCTGCCCTTTCACTTAAACCCACTCCTTAAATCCTGTGTGCCTTAATTCTGAGGATCCTTTGTGGCTCAGCTGGTCCATGTGTGCACTGTATTTCCTTTACTGCAACTCTGCATGACAATCTCTTCAGGACAGGGCCTCAGTCCTTTGCTGTATGTCTCCTTTTGTATGTTATAGCACATGTGAATTAAAAAGTGTAAGAAGCAGACCAGACAAAATTAAGTCCATGTGAAACCCATAAACCATTGGAGTAGCTTATTATAGGCCAGCCTAGTACCCAAAAATGCAATTTTAATACTAAAGCTTAAACACCATCTTGGTATCGTTTTTATGAACTGGACCCTTTTTTCTAAAAATACTACCTTTAGAAAATAAAGAGAAAACAGATAAGGAAAGAGCAATTCTCCTTTGACACACGAAACAGAATGATTCCGCTTCTTCAGACACCACATGTATTGTGAAATTTAGCTTGCAAATGATGAGATGTCAGTTTTATAAGATTACTTTGTGTAAATATTTTAATCTTAAAAATGTTGTACCCATTTGGTCTCCCATATACAGCAATCTGGCTTTTTACTTATTTTAAAGAAAAATGAAAACATTGAAGCGGGATTATAACAGCTTTTTAAATTTTTTTTTCTGTATTCTAAATTACGCTTATTCACCCATACATTCCCTCTCTGAGTATTCATTTAGAAGGAAGGTTCTGCAATAGTCACATTTAATTTATCAGGGTGCAATAATTTGTGTTTCCCAATCATCTTGCAGACTTTGGTTCATTATACTATTGTTTCACATGAGTAAGTTAGCAAAGTTTGGATTGATTGACTCTAATTAACTAAAACTGGTTCCAGGCTGTGCATCTATTGTCATGGTAGCTAGCCACAAAGCCCCAAACTGTTCAGTAATGGCAATATAACATATTATCGATATGAAAACTCCAGCAAATGTTTAATGTTGGGCTTGTCAGCAAATGAAAAAAGCAATAGTGGAGGAGGGAGAAAGGGACATTAGGACAAGCATGTCTCAGAAGGCTTGGGGAAAATGCAGCCTTCCAGAGCTGCTGGTGCCGTGATCTTTTCACTTATTGTCATCTGGGCCTCCAACATGGAAAGAAATTCAAGGCGAGCTGGAGATGTGCGCACTGTTCTGTAAAAGAAAAATACACATTTTTTTTGTTTAAAAATAGACACAAACCCCTACACCAAGCTAAGACCTTCTGGAATCATGTATATGGACTTATCCCTCCATATATTATAAAGGCAAAAGTATTTTTCCTTGGTTTTGTTAGTCCACTTGCATGATGGCTGAATCTATTTTCTGTTTACTGCCATCAAGAGAATTTAACCACTGTTAAATACATTCTCTTACATGTGATGCTGGAGAACAAGATGCACCGAAAGCTTAGGTTAACAAACAAATATTCCATCTACTGGCTTTGTTCTTTAGAGTCTTTCTGAACCTAAGTGAAAGCAATGAGGGCCTCAGAGGATGAGCTGCTTCTGCTGGCAGTGGTGTGCAGCACCTTAGACCGTCCAGAATGTGCAAGTCTGAAAGTGTAAAAGCTTTATACCATAGGCTGTCTGCTCTCCAGAGATGCATCACCTGAAATATCAGCCTCTGTATATCAGTATATGCAAAACTGCAGTTAGAAAAACACTCACTGAAGTGACAATGTCAAGTACAAAAGCTCAGAAATGCAGGACTGGTTTCCTCTGCTTGACCTAGCTGTGTGACTGCATTGCTGCAGCCTCCAATGTCTTTTTTGGGAGATATTTCTAAGATCCGTGGCAGGCAATGTTTTCAGGTCCCAAGAAGCAATATTTAGACCTTACTGTGCAACACGGGGCTGTCTTGCCTAGAATCACCATGATCCAAGTGACATGCATTTCTAATTTTCCTATGTCCTGGAACTGCAAGACGTGCCATAACTCCACTTGTCATTGTGGGGAGTGCAGTCTTGCTTTTACAGATGTCCTTTGTCCCAACCTCACACTATTTGCAGCCCCTGCAGCCTGAACAGAGACAGATTTAGCCCATGTTATCTGGCTGCCCTGGGGGCTGTGCAGGGAGGCCACCCCATCACCTGATGGGGGACAGCCCAAAGCCCCAGCCCCAGCTCCTTGGGGGCTGAGCCCCCCTGCACAGGCAATCTGGCTTCCTCTTCTCTCCAGTCTTTCCTTAGGCAAATATCTTCTGCCTTCCTTTTGTAAAATACGGTAAAACACTGGCACAGGTTGCCCAGAGAGATGGTAGATGCCCCATCCCTGGAAACACTCAAGGTCAGGCTGGACAGGGCTCTGAGCAACCTGGTCTAGTTGAAGATGTCCCTGCTCATTGCCGGGGGTTAGACTAGATAACCTTTGAAGGTCCCTTCCAAACCAAACTATTCTATGATTTGCCAAAATAAGGACTTGGATTTTTATGGTATGACCGGTCTCAACCTTTAACACATATATGCACTAGGGCGAGCAACACCTGTAGTTTCTCCAAAGTGGCACAACTCGTCACAGGCTGTTTCCAAGAAGCTCTTTGTAGTTTCATTTCTTCCCCAGCCTGGACGGAGGGATTGAGAGCAAGGCTGGCAGGTAGGAGCCACAGGGGGCCCTTCGGTCCCGGCGGGTGCACGCACGCAGCTCCCATCGACTTCAGTGCAATTTACGTCCCTGGGAGTGATGGAATTGGGTCCCGGAGCCTGGTGCCGGCCTCGCTCTGACTCGCTGTGCGCCTCCGGGCAAGTCGTTTAACACCAGGCTGTGATACCTCTCATTGCACTACACATTACACCAAAAAGGGTCTCGCAGAAGTCAATGGAGCTACTTGTGGAGCGCTTGTACTTAGTAAGTGTGTCACAATCTGGCCTTCACTTAAGCTTCCCCTTTTATAGGAAATTACAGACTCATTTCCAAGGTTGTGGGGCTTAATTAGTTTATGTTTGCAAAACACATCTTATTGCTGGTGAAAGGGAATAACCATTATTACGATGATGATGTGTTCAGTGCATGGCAAGGTCTTGGGTCTGTCTAGGCATTGCTTCATTTATTCTGTATAAAATTAAAAGAAAAAAAAGTCCTTCCTTTGCAATAATTTGAAAACCTGTTTCTATGAATGGTGCGCTCATTCTTTTGTTAGAAGTGTTAACAGGAACAAAAAACCCCACCAACTATTCGTGGGCAAAGAGCCCCCAAGACCGAGCCCAGGACACAAACCCAGTGGCCACTGCAGGGGGATGGGGGCTGACCAGCCATAGCAAATCTGTGATATGAGTGCAGTTCTGATCGACTTGGGTGACACTTTCCCAAACATAGACACCATTCCTTTTCTCAGTCTCAGGGTATATTCCTTTTTTAACCCTAACATGGATCATACCTTTAAAGCTTGGCATTAGCAAACAGTTTGTTTTTTCATCAGCTGTAATCGTGGTTTTTTTTGAATTCTGTTTTTTGTTGGGGTTTTTTGTTTTTTTAATCCAAGTATGGTTCTCATGGTGTAGCAAATGACATTAGGCTTTTGTAAATTCTTGCAGAATATAACAGATCATTGGTTTTATAACACAGTCACTGCTTTTGCATTCTGATGAGATTATTAGTAGCAGCCTAGAATACAACATCCCTGCATACTGTTAGTTAAAAAAAATAAAAGTTTACTAAATGGTCTCTTGTCAACTGTATCTGAAAATCATTATAGTTTCTCTGGTTTCCTTTACATGGAGGGCTTCTCCTGTGAGCTGGTGGGTTACATCAGTATGAAGTTACAGAATTATTGTAGAGATGCTGTTTATTTCTCTATAGCTCTGTTTGTTTTTCTACAGAAAAACAGATTTTTAAGTATTTATAAATTGATTGTAAAAATTGTTCGCATGCCCAAGACATGCAATATGGTATCTGAGCTCAGTAAATATATTTTTCCTTTCATATTTTAACTGCAAATACATTAGACAATTTTATCTCATGTCAAAGCAAATACAAATCAAGCCATTTTCTGATCTTTTCACACATCCTGTCTTGCAGCCCTAAGGCAGTTTCATTTGCCAATGAAGACATGAACCATCTGATCTTTTCAGGCCAAATTCCCTCTCTTCCACCCTGCATTGCAGCTCTGCGTTGTACGTCTGCCGTGTGCCTCCCTCTGATTGCGAGCTGGTGACCCACATGCAGCACTAACCTAGGGCCACACTTCTGATGCTGCTTATCGGGCAGAGGGGAAGGGAGAATTTTAGCTCAAATATATTTTAGAAGGCTAAAAATGCTGGAATTAAAAACTAGCTACTGACATGCAGCATATACTGTGCTTCCATCCTGTTATTAACATACATCTGTATTAACACCATGACAGTCCACCCTACAAATTGATACAATACCAAATAAAGAGCCTGCACTTTGCACTGTAATGACTCTACAGGAGCCATTACATCTGATACTGTCAATATTATACATTTTTTAAAAATGTATGAATGCATATTTAACTGAGAGATCTGATCTGCTCCAGCAGTTCTGGTCTATCAGAAACATAATATTCATTTTAAAAACCTGCTTGCATACATTTTACAGTTTTACCTCAGAAGCCTAACACAAGGTCACATATACACATTTTATTTTTTGTGCCTGCCCCTGACTTGTTTGTTTCAAAACAAAACAAAAATAAGTGAGGAAGCTGTTAAATCCTGTCTCTGTTGCCTTCCCACACCAACACCAGCTCTCCCATCCCCTTTGCACCTCCCTCCAGCAGCTTTTGCTCCATGTCCCCAGCACAGCCTGGGGATATGTTTGCCTTTCATGCAGCTCTAAGGAGTGACCAACCCGAATTTCAGCAGAAGGAGCATCGCCAGGCCTCTGCTGATTTACACCACTGCAGCTCAT
The DNA here is from genome assembly GCF_964273445.1 of Streptopelia decaocto. NCBI lineage: Eukaryota > Metazoa > Chordata > Aves > Columbiformes > Columbidae > Streptopelia > Streptopelia decaocto. The sequence goes on from NC_138655.1 coordinate 45,627,312, forward strand.
GGCCGTGCAACCAGCCACACACACATGGGTGAATGACATGCACCTACATACACGTGCACAGAAAGTGGGGGTGTGGGATGCCACCAGCACCCACAGATTGCCTGAGCTGTGTGGGAGAGGGAAACGCAGCTGTAAAATCCTGGCAGATGCATTTCTTTCCCAAATGACATCATGCCCCACAGTTTCGCAGACAGAGCAAACAGCGCCATTGCCACCTCCTTGTCAGGTACATTGGGGTGGGAGCATCTGATCTGGGGAGCTGATTTTGGGATGCCATGGACACCATGACCCCAGACCAGGGTCTAGACTTGAGCACAAGGCCGCATCACAATATTAAGAATCAGATATGCTTAGTTGTGTCTATATTTGTGGGTCTTTTATCAGACATCATATGGAGAGGTGCACGTGCACATTAAAGGGCATGTGGAGGCAACATGTGTACTAGGGGCAAAGGAGGCTGGTATAAGGCACGTCAGCTCTTTGAGCACAAACAAGTGCATATTTCAGAACTAGCTAGCAATGGCAGCTGTAACTGTTTCAGAAACTGTGGGTAAATGTGGATTTCAGAGAAGTAATGAGTAGGGGATTTTGGAGGCAGTTTTGAGCGCAGGTGCATTTTTTTGTACCCTGTGCTCCCTTTGCTTCCTGGGTGAGAGAATCTGGGTGTGGGTGCACATGCTATTGTGGTATGTCCTATATTAATACTGTATTGAAAAAGCTACTAATGCTCAGTGCTGTGTGAGACCTAAAAACTACTGTCCTTCACTGACAGAGCTTCAACCCAGAGATGGCCACCACTTTAATCAAATGAACAACTTAGGACAGCACAGAAGAAAAATGTTTTACAAACAGTCCCTAATCTTACAGCTATCTCCCATGCTCTTATCAGAAGAGGAATTCAGTGTGCAAGTATTATTAAAGAAGAAATGTATGAAATAATGAGGAATCATTTCTGTCAAATGGATATAAGATGCTAATTGGTGATGTGCTGAATCCCAGAGATGCTTGACATTCAAAAAGTGAGTGAAGTACGGCAGAGCATTTGTATAGGCCATCTGGAGATGTACACCATACTCTACACTTGATGAGAAAGTGGCATTAAACTGAAATTTCTGATTCCAAGACCTAAATATGCATCACTCCAGGCTTCAAATTTCATAGATTGCTGGGAAGATCACAGATAAACAGCAATCTGGCACATCTCCGACTAGAGGGAGAGAAACACTTTGCGCTCCATTCCTTACAAAATTATTAATTATTTGAAGAACTTCCACACACTTAAGAAGCAAAACATTCTGAGCTCATATTCCCATTTACTCACAGTTCTGTCTCCTGGGATAATTTGAATGCTGAATCTCTGTGCAGACAAGAATATCCAAAATACCGTGTCAGCAAACTGTGGCACCATTACAGAGGAACAGCATGCAAAGCACAGCCAGAAACATCATACAAACCTGCATGGTCATGCCCTCAGTTCTTTCATGACATCAGGATTTCTCTGGTAAGAGAACGAAAACATTCTAAAAGCAGATAGTAGCAGTAGCTGTTCAACATCCCCTTTATCTAGTTTCCAGAAATCTGTAACTTATGTCACCAAACAATTTTTGTTCTTGCTAAAAGTTGCTCTTACAAAGTACTTATACAGCATATTAAACTTTATCCAGGTAGTAGTGTCGAAGACATTACATTGCAAATGTATACACTGCTACAGTCTTCATGCATTGCCATCAATTCTTTGCAGTTCTGTCAGCCCTACAGGCTACATATGCCCTGAATCCACTGTGTCAGATGCTGTACTAATACAGAGCTACAAGTGAATCACAGCCCAGATAGTCTGCAAGCTACAAGAGGGGGCAGCTCATGGCTGGAGGGTGCATAGTGGGGAACTTTCAGATAGATACAAGGCAGAGCTCTCAGCATAGCAGCTGTAGAATTGGCGCCAATTTTTTTAAGTACCTGGAGGGGGGTGGGGGGAACACACACACTCCTAAAGTAAACAAAGAAGTGAATCTGCTGATGTTTGTATACCCCTCTTCCCAAGTTCAAAGAACAATGGAGAAAGCAAGGATGCACTTGCTTGGATGTAGCAGCTGGGTGAGTGGGGGCTCCTCGCATGGACCAGGGAACAGTCAACACCTCACCAGGGCCAAGAGCATGCAGGACATTGCAGGTTGGTTTGGAAGGCAGAAATTTTCATAAAATGATATGGATAAAGGTTTAGATATGGCACTGGCACATCTAAAAAGAGCAAGGTCAAAGCTGAACCCAGAGCACAGTGACCAACAGGATGATGATGGTGTAGACAAAAAAAAAAAAAAAAAAGGTGTCACCCCAGGCTTGAACTGGTGGCTATTTATCCTTAAGGAGATATCAGAAAACAGACAGCATGAAGGATCTGCCATAAAAATCTGTGCAGGACTGGAAGACAAATTTGTCTGGCGAGGAGAGATGAACAAGAGATCATCTGAAGGAGGGAAGAGGCAAGGAACAACAACAACCCTTGATGGTAAAAGAAGAACATTTAGATGATACCTGAAAGAACAAGTGAGAGAGCAAAACCAAAGGAGGGGGCAATGGAGGCAGAGAAGCTGCAGGAGATTTCAGGAAACTGCAGTTAAAACTGCTGCCATTGATGGCCCCAGAACATGGACCAGTGAGCTGGTCAGAACACTTTTCTCTCCTAACCACCAGAAGACTTTTATGCTGTCTGGGAAATATTGAGGGCTTTTACCCCTCGTGCACATCTGCTACCTTCACTGTGCCATCAGGCCATGACGATTCATGAGGATGAGGTGTGGCGTGATAGAACAAAGGAGGGGGAAAAGAACTGACCCTAAGCAGCTTAATCAAGTTATATTTTCTCTCAGCTGCTGTAACTATAAGCAAAGGAGTACAGATGTCAGTAAAACTAGATTCCACAAGAAAAGAGTATCCAATACAAACACAGCGCAGACCAAATGTGCTGTTTGCAGTTTTGTCTGGAGCTGCTCGGATGGGTCCCTGCTTAGTCAACTACCCTTTTGATGTCCCCTCTCATTGTCTTGCAAACTTCCTGAACAAGGTTCATATCTTAAATGCATTCTGCAAACTGTCTTGTAAAATGGCTTTGTGTAAGACAGAGATACAATAAAAAAAAAAAATGCACCATCTGCACTGATTCCTAGAAACAGATATCCAGGAGTCCAGCAAATAAACAAATGAAAAACATGGCATGAGACCTTTGCTACTCCATACAGATCCTCAGAAGCAATGAAAGCAGAAAGGACAAAGTATATTTCCTTTCTTATAGCATAGTTGAAGGTCTGGGATAAAGTGCTTAGAGCTTTTCACTAGTGCTGGTTGTAGGTACGTTGGAGTTCTCTACCTCACAGGCTAGAAGTGCCTTTTCTGGTAAAAGCCTCTGGAAAATATCTGCACATATAGTAGGTGAATACTACAACAGAAGCAAAAGGCTGCCCAGCCCCTCCCATTCTACCTGTAGGAAAGGCTTATTCACAGGTACCCTTCCATTTGGACTCATATTTGTATGAAAGCCAAGGAGAAAGAAAAGGTGAGGCCATTCTAGATTTGTGTGAAGACCATGTGTGACAAAGGTGAGTAAATGTAACTGAAGTGCAAATGGCCTGCACCCTTGTGGCATCAGGGATCAACCCCTTAGCACTGCTGGGCAACTCATTCACCTGCCACACTGCCCACTGGGGTCAACAGGCAGAGACACTCCAGAGTGCAGTGGCAGGAAGCTGCTCCTCTTCTTCATGTGACTGATCTGCATCATTTCATGGACATTGATTCTCTATGGTTCATCTGCCTTGTAGGATGTCACTGGGGAGCAATGGAGACTCTGGTGCTATCCATATGTTAATGATGACCAGTTCCTACTCTGCTACATCAAGGTCTAATCCTCTTCTATCCACTGATGCCGAGCAAATCAGAAGAGCATTTCTGAGAAAGGTGAATTCAAGTAAGAATTAACTATGCTGCACAGCAAAGCAACAGTTTCCAAGGGGCTAGTCATGCTGCATTTTATGAGACTGCTACCAGTAGCATGCAAGGGATGTGGTCTCCAAGTTATACTCAGTTCCTTATCCATTCTAAGTATCCAGGTGGTCCAAGATTTCCAGACAACTGGCCCATGCTGCTCTAGTCAGACCCACGGCAATGACTGATGCAGGCTGAAATATCCCACCGTGGCCCCCAACCTAAGCATCATGCAGAGTCCATCCTGTTGAGCAGGGTCTGCCATCAAGGCTATTCTGGGTGGTTTCAAATCGGTTGGACCTTTCTGCTTGAAAATATTTCCATGGTTTGAAGTGGCATAGCATCCACAGTTAACTTTTTGTCTTGCCTTTACCACCAGCCTCCATTTGCACTGTCTGTGTCTCTTGGTGGTATGAAGCATGGAGCTGGCAGTGCTTGGAGACAGTATTCTTGGCAAAAGGTCTGTCATTCTGGCAGCGGTATTGCTGTGGTGATAATGACTCAAAGAACTGAGCAGGTCAAGATCAAGTAGATATTAGACCAGCTGATATGTTCAGGGTAAATAGTCTCCAAGATAAAGAAGTCATTCTTCAGCTCATTCTCAGTAGCTTTTCCTGGGACAAAATATGGTGCCAAGCAGCTTCTCATGCAGCCTCTGGCATGTTGTCAGGAATCATTGTCAAAAGACTGAGAGATGTTTCACTTCAAATTGTTATGGTGCTTGTTTATCCTCAAGATGCAGTTTCACATCTGGTTCCAAAGTATTTGGAACTGCATCCCACCCACCATGATATAAATCACTGAGCCAGCACAAGCTCATTTGGTTGCTTCAGATTTGTTCAAAAATATTGAAGGCAGTTCAACATAATCTAGATCCTGATGGGTCAGGTGCTTAAATACAGCTCAGACATTGTCTGTCCTTCTGCAGAACCCTTGCTTTAGCTGGTATAAACACTGTGTTGTGCTTTCAGACCAGGTCTACAGAAGTGCAGCTGTGTGCTTTGCTTTACATCTGACCTTTACAGTTTAGGGATCTGCTCCTAAACTGTTTCAGGGTTAATTAATGTAGAATTGTGGTCTGGCAGCAAGAACACCACACTAATAGCAGCACATCAGATGGAAGAGCTCCAGAGATCACCTTGTTTGCTTCTCTGTCAGAAGACTGAGGAGTGAAACCAGAAAAAAAAAAAATAAAAAAAAAAAGGAAATTTTACCTAATTTCTTCTTTAAAATTCCACAGTGGTGGCTGCTCCATAATTTCCCTGAACAATTTGTGCCTGTCTGCCACTCCTCATTTTTTTCCAGAAAGGTTTTCCCAATGTCTAAACGTAGTCTTTGTTAATATCGATTGAATTTGTCACTTCCTGTCCCACCAATTAGGCTATACTCTTAATATTAGGCTTTGATCATTTATTGTTAACACAGATTTCAATGGATTTATAGAGTTATCAGACACAGTATTTGTGAACAACTTTCAACTGGGTAATTAATCATTGCATCTGTTTTCTGTTATTGTGATTCCAATTCTCATGTGTATACGTGATTGATTTTTAGGCACAAAATGGTCCCATTAAAGACAATGACACTTGTGGATTTACAGCTGAGCACATACTTGTAGGTTTGCAGAGTCAGGATTATGGTAGTAAACACATTGTTGTATAAAAATCCTCTAATTTCAGTCCTGGACTTCAGTTATCCCAGGTCATAGGTAGTCCTTCAATCCAGAAGTGCTGAAAAGTCATAACTGACATTCAGTAACTTTAAAAGTCAGTAACTGGTTTATGGCTACACCAAAATGATCATGGGACTGATACGGTCACAGACAAAAGGTGGTTTGACAGACCGAATCATCATTAGCAGGACAGTATATGTAAGAATAATTCATGAAGCATTTGCACCTTAAAATATTTTTATAAAGATTATCTACTAGAGGTACTCAATATTCCTCCCTAATAATTGCAGATGACATTCAAAATTTTGGAAAATAAATATGTAATTAAAGACTGATTTAAGTAAGACACAGATAATATTAGGTTATGACCTCAATTTAACACTTCAAAGTGACTGACTTCAGGGAATGACTTTGAAATATGTGTTATTTTGCCCATCCCGTGGGTTTTGATTAAAAAGTATTCAGACTATTTAGGATTGTTGCTGAGAGAAATTATTAAAAAGCATTTTATTGTGATTTGAATGAAGGATACAATTCTATAATAAAATTTCACCAACTGAATTGCCTATTCATTATGCTTTTTAAAAATCTGATTATAAATTTTGAACTTCCTGAGAATCCTACTCTTCATGCTAATTAAATTTGCCCCGTAAATATTTTGTAACAGATGCTACAAATAGTTGCAATGTCAGACAAGATGCAGATCCCTTGTTCCCAGCATAAGGATTTAAGAGTTAAACACCACAGGGAAAAATAAAATCCTGGAGAATAGAAGGGATGCAACTGTAAGCAACCCTGATTATCCTTGGAGTGGGTTCAGTGACTCCTCAGAAAATGCACACCCTTGGACTGGAAAATTGCTGGAAAGGCCAAAGAACAGTCAGTCCAAAGGCTGACTTATTCAGGGCTTGGCAGGTATCTCAGAGGTTGGACACATTGGAGGTGTCTGCCAGCACGCACAAGAGAAGCTGCAAGAACTTGTGTTTCTGCTGCTTTTCACTTCTCCTGCTTTTAAATGCAAGTTGAGCCCTTGCCAACAAGGAGGGACAACACCACCGTATGCAGCAGGGAGCCAAGTCTCTCCTAACCCTCCCAGTGAAGAACTTAGGAAGGGAGAGCACATAGTCAGTGTTGTTTTCTCCATGTTAAGAACGGGCAGCTGCAGGGGCTCTTTCACTGGGGAGCTGCCTCACTCTCCATGACCTCAGCTCTCAGCCAAAGGCACCAGGCAAAAGACAAGCTGCATTTTCCTGAGTTTTAGGATGCATGCTTGTCTGTGCATTGAGATGTGTGTGCCTGTGCTTTTTGTGAGCTCCAGAGAGCATGTGGACAGCCTATGCTTTTTGTCTCTCAGTACGCCAGTGCACAGCAGCATCATGCCACAAAAGCACCTTGCTCCTCTTCTGTAGCTCCAGGATGTTTCCACCAGGCACCAGTGCCATAGTCACTGTGGTGTGAACAAGATGAAGGATATCCCTGAGGCTAAGGAATTAGTGGGACTAGCTGCTGCCCTCTTCTTTGGGCTGCACTGATGGTGGCAGCAGGACACGCTCAACCTGGTGTAATGGAGCTTGGGCTGAGCTCTTTGCTTTCCTGACAATTAGCCTGGAAACCATCCTACACTCATCATCTGCTCCCCTTACTAACTCACGGCAGGAAAAAAGCTGAGGGGAGAAGGAGAAAAGAGCAAACTGATATTTCGCTGTGGCTCTTCCCCGCCCCACAGGAACCCTGGGACTTTCCTTTTCCCCGGGGAAAGCTGAGCTTGACCACTGGCAGGACAGAAATACTGCTATGCCAAGTTGACCCACCCATGTAGAATATCAAACAAATATGTTTGCTTATGTACCATCTCAGCAGCAAATGCTCTCGTTCTGGTCACATATGACTTTGCTCTAATAAGTCTCAGGTGCTACTTGGAGGCTGCAGCTCTTTGGCTTTCTCTAGGGGCTCAGCAGAACGACACGCAAAGGGCCTTCATGCACTTACAAGGCTGAGAGAGGAAAATAACACATCATGTTGCACAGAGCTTGGAAGATCTCACGTCCTTCCATGGGCTGGCTGCTGGTGGGCACAGGGTCTACCAGCATCTCTGCCGGTGTCTTCCTGCAAGTCATGGCACGCAGCCAGAAGCATGTCCTGACTCTTCACATCTTGGTGAAGACCTCTTAGCTCACAAGCTGGTCTGCAAGACTGCCTTCCCACCACAATCACTGCACAAAGACCCGCGAGAAGCACAAATGCCATGGGGACCACCGAGTGCAACAGGAGCTTCACCACAGTCCCCCTTCAGGAAACTGATGTTCCCAGCAGTACGGAGGGTGCCAGCCCTTGCAGTGGTCTGCCCACCTGGCCCCTCTGCTCAGCAGCAATGCCTACCCTATGTCACATCCCCTGCCCCACTTGTTGGGATGATGACCTATCCCCTCCTCACACTCACCATTTTGCTTGCATCCATGGCTTTCAATGATGAGATGGCCATGACTGCTGCTTCCAGTTCCCTCAGCAATGTGCCATCTTGGCTAAGCTAACATCTCCCCATGAGGAACAGGAGAATGAGAAAAGAGGGGTGAAATGGAGAAAGAAAACTGGTGTTTCCTACTAAAACAGACAACAAAATGAAACTATGTGAATGGGACATTGAAGGTGTGAATGCAAAAGGCCAGTGAATATGGTAGTTAGACCCCTCACTTTTAAACAAGCAATAAAAAATGTATTAAATTGCCAAGTGGCAATACAAAATACTCCATCTGTCTGACATGACCTCTGTTCATGGACTACTTTTGTACATGTAATTGAGGCCAGGAGGAGAATCATTTTGAGATTTGTGTTAAAATTTCTTCTTTTCTCACCATCATTCATTCTGCTTCTATTCTTATATCTTTTATACCTATCTTTTTCTTGGCAAGAGGGGCACAGCATCCATAGGAAGTGCAAAAGCAAGCAGTCTGCCAGTTTTACATATGAGAGTTCACTAATAAACATCTGAGGTATTTTAGTAAGTTGCACAATACTACATGCTTCATTTGGATACGTTGGATTCAGCCTTCCTTTTGTTAAAGAGGTGGTTAATTAAAAGGACAAAATGTTAGCAATTCAGTAAATATCACATTAATTTCAAACACTGTAATTACTAAACATGCATTAATAAAAGAATCATAAATTATACTCATAGTTGTTATTTAAAAAATTGCTTAGTTCTTAAGAATTGTTATACAGTGCTTACAGTTTGTCTTGTTATAGATATATTTCAAGTATCTTATTGTAATTTCCCTGTTCATCACCAGCCAACCCATGGCAGCAATTGGACACAGCAGTTCCCTCCACTCTAGTTGCCATTTAAACCTTTCCCATAACAAACGCTGCTGAGATGGCTGCAGCATTCCCCAGGCTGCCTACAGGACCCTTCCTGCCACCCCAGACATGCCCCCTGTGTCACTGGCAGTGCAGCGCGGAGTGGCGGTGTGAGCTGTGGTAATGAGCACTGGGGAGGAAAGGATGGTGAAGGTGTTAACCCTGGCATCATAACGAGCGTGAGGTAGTTATGTATGGGTTTCTTAATGCTGTTCTTCTGGAAAAATCTGACATAGTGATGTCTCTTTCCACAGGGCATTTACATCACCTGATGTCATACTAGAAGAAGTGTGCAATATAAATGCTGCTTGGTTCAATAGGTTAGCTCTTCAGTTCTCCAGAATTTAAATAATTCTCTAGTAATGCCATCTGTTATTCAGAGTGATTTCTATTGAATCCCATTGGTTTCACCCTTATTATCTTCTCCAGGTTCCACTGCTCATGGTGAGTCAGCGTGGTCTAAAAGGCTGAGTGTGAAGAGCCAGAAATGAGACATTTTTCCAGGAAGAAAAGTACATAAGCAGCCTGTCCTTTCCAGATGTTGAGTTAGAGAATTTAATTTCATTTAGCTAAATTCCCCTTGCAATTTCTGCTAGGTGCAAAATTTTTCTTTACGTTCAGTCATAAACTCCTTTTCTGTTGTGTAGTGCTGAATACTTACCTCCAGCTCCAGGTTGCATTTCAATGGTAAGCAGAGCCTTACATGTTTCTGTTTCTTTATGTCTGTAAATGCTTTGGAGTCCTTCTCTGTAAATGGTGGTGCATAAAGTATAAACTATATTTTAGTATTATGAGCATCATCACTTGCAGGGGAAACTCTAAATATATTTCACTCTCCTTGTAGTTTATCAAATTAATGTAATGATGAACATTACATTTCATCAGCTGAAGGATCCAAGTATTTTTTTCTACAAATCATATAGAATTTAATAAACCTAAATGCAGAGATACTGCATAGAGCCCCATCTTAGAGTCTCTAGGATCTCTTTCTAGAATTTTTGTTGCCTTTGTTATTTTTCTTACAAACGTGCAAAAAGACAGGCAGCAGTAGCAGGTTTGCAATGTGGCCAGGTAGATGGCAGAAACAGTGACTTCTGGAATTCTCCAGTGCAGTCATCAAGGTTGACGAGGTGCAGTTGGGATTTTGATGGTGGGGTTTTTTTGCTGTTTTTGTTTTGTTTTGTTTTGTTTTGTTTGTTTGTTTTGTTTTTGTTATTGTTGTTGTTGTTGTGGGTTTTTTTGTTTTGTTTTGTTTGGGTTTTTTGTTTTGTTTTGTTTTGTTTTGTGAATTAGCTGCATTCAGTTCTATATAACTTGGAGAAGAAAACTTCATGACTCAGGCCAGATGAGGATGCAGAGGCATGTCTTTGTGCTCTAGCAGTTTTCCTATTCTGCCAAACATCCTATAAGCAAACAGGAGTGACCCTCTCACTAGAGGTTGTTAGAGATTGTAGAGAACTTAGAGATGGCAGAGATTATGCTTGAGGTGGTGAATGGCCCCAAAGTGTTTGAGAGAGCCATGTAATATCCATCCTGTCCACCTGAAGCTTAACTCTGCATTATTTTCTTGGGTCACATTTTTTACATCTGAACTTGGTGCAAGTTAGGAATAGAGTTGGTTTCTGACAGTAAGAGGCCAAAGAAAGCTTGAGGAGTTGTGTGAGATGACATGAGGAAGGCCGCTAGGATTCAGGACAAATGCAAAATCTGCATTCTAAATAAAACAGGCCATGGGCTGTTCTCCAGCCCCACAGCCACGAGGCATTGTATAGTTTGTGTCTGCACACCTGGGCACTCTCCACTCTCTTGTCCATCCAGGACAGCATGGCTGTACCCAGGAGTGGTCCCTGGTTTATGATGCGCTGGAGGATTGCCTGGGAGAGCACTTGTTGGCATCGTCTTCATGCCAGAGAGCAATGAAACAGTATGGACAGCAGTGGGTAGTGCTCAAACCAACACTCTGGCTCTGATTTAATTGATAGTACAGACACAGCTGAATTGGTTATGTGGAGACCTCCTTGGTTTCTACACAATGGCAATGGATGGTTTAGATTAGTGAAACCAATGGTATCTGAAGGTAAGATGGCCAGAGTGCTTGGTAATGGGGTAGACTAAGGAAGCATCAAACCTCTGGCGAGACTTGAATCAAGAGGGACCAGCGCATCAAGATGCACTGCTGCTCATATCCCTCCTGGCCCAAAGCAGCTGCCCAGCTGTGCAGCAGCTCAGTGTGCTACGGAAGTGCTGTCATCCTTGAAATCTGTCAGCTTTTTCATATACTGGTGAGAAGATCCACCATTGTCGAGGGTTAAGATTGCAGGATGACAATAAAACCCTGGCAGATGTATTGTTAACCTCCTCTCCCCCCCACTTCCCCCTTTTTGCCCCTCCCTCTCCCCCCTTCCACTCAGCACAGGCGATCGGGAGGGAAAGAAGGACAGAGAGAAGAGAGTTGGAAAAATTAAAGATGTTTTACTAATGCTACTAATAAGAATAGAGAAAATAATACAAAATATACAAAACCAGTCTTGAAAGTCTCAGCAACTGCAGAGCCGGCACCCAAAGTCCTGGATTAGACTCTGCAGCCAAGCGGAGCTGGATTCAGTCTCTCACTAGGCCTCAGTTCGCAGGGACGACCAGCAAGATCCTCTCCTAAGGTCGGCCATAAGCAGAAGGGAAAAAGGGAAAAAAGGGACGAGATCCTCGTGATCTCCCACTTTTATATGAAGTATTCACGTGAATGGAATGTTATACACAGTTGGTCAGTTTTTTAGTCACTTGTTTCTCGTCGCCCTTCTCGCGAGATGTCCATCCATGCTTATCAATAAGTTTGCATTCCATTGCTAGGTTTACCAAAACATGGGTCTGGTTCTCCAGGAAAATGCAGTTAATATGAAGGCTTTAGCTGACAGGCAAAATTCACTGAAAGAGAAACTTGTGTTTAACAAAACCAGGACAACCATATACTTGCCTGTTCCAATATGCCCCTCTCCCCCCCACCACAGTACAGGAAAGACGTCATCCAACCGGAGAAAGTTCAGCAGAGGCCACTAGGATGGTCTGGGCTGGAGCATTTGCTCTGTGAGCAGAGGCTGTGGGACCAGTGCTTATTCAGCCTGGAGAGGAGATATCTTCAGAGGTACCTAACAGTGGCCCTATGTGGAAGTCATCAAGAAGATGGAGCTGGTCCCTTTTTTAATGGTGCGTGGTGAGATGACAAGACACAACAAACATAATTTGAAATTATGACATCCTCACACCAATATAAGAAGAAAGCTTTCCCCAGGGATGCAATGAGGCAGTGGCACAGGCTGCCCAGGGAGGTTGTACAGTCTTGACCCTTGGAGCTTTACAAGACCTGACCAGAGAAATCCCCAAGTACCTGACCTGAGCTTGTGGTCGAACCTGCTTGGAGAATTTTGGACTAGACACAGGGGTGTAAAACTCATTGTCACTGAGGGCCACATCAGCCTCTCGGTTGCCTTCAAAGGGCCGAATGTCATTTTAGGACTGTATATAATATAATGTAACTACTACATTTATACATTCGGCCCTTTGAAGGCAACCATAAGGCTGATGTGGCCCCCGGTGACAATGAGTTTGACACCCCTGGACTACAGACTTGCTGAGGTCCCTTCTGACTTGAATTATCCCATGATGCCATAGTAAACTTCCTGGCAGAAACAGTAACACAACTGCAGCAATAATTATGGGTAAATAGAATGCCACATCATGTTTCCAAATTTAAAAAAAAAAGACTTTTCCAGGATTAGGAAGGTTTCAGAATAATTTTCTCTCTAAAATCCCTTTTTGTGACTTGTCCAAACTTTCTAAAAAGAAAAGTTTTCCTACAGGATGAAAGGGAAACTGTTCAGAAATAGGTTTGTATGGAAAGAGGGGGACAATTAGAAAAAAAACAAGCATGGGGTGCTCAGTAGGTAATAACTGAGTGGTGAGTTGTGAAGAAACTGCTTTCCCCAGGTACTGGAATAAAGCAGCACAGAAATGACTTGAAATATGGATGTGACCCAATACCTCCCTTTTAATTCAATCTTTTTCCAGCCCATCGCTGGAATTTACACAACGTTTTATTGACTATGGTATCAGAAGCTATCAATTTGCTGCAGCCTCATAAAAATAAAATAGTGATACAGAAGAGAAACTGCTGTGTCAGACACACTTCAGCTATTCCCAGCTTTCCTCGACCCCTTCATCTACCCTCTCATCATAAACATCACTATTCCGTTTGCCTCTTGCTTCTCCTAACCATTAAAACAGGGAAACAAAAACATAGCCCAGAAGCTGTTAACACAAGACCCAGAAATATGTCAAATATTCAATGTCTGAAATATTTGTTGGCACCAACTATCAGGAAGGAACAAACAAGCAAGCAAACAGCATAAAACTGTGTTTCTCTATGGGTAAGAGAGATAAAAGCAGGGCTATATATTTAAAATGGAGTAAGAGTGTCCTATCACACCATGATTGCTGCGGTAATTACCCATTTTAATGCATATTAGTCCAAATGGCTGCGCAAAATTCATATAAATTGTGGAACATAAGTAATACTCTTTCATTTAAAAAATTACAAGGATTTTTTTTGAGGAGTTTAGTGTATTTTGGTCATCATGTTTGATCTCTCATGACATGAATATCTCCCAAGGAAGAGTAACAGGGGTGCACAGTAACCGCTTACCTCTTGGTTTACTTTCACATGTATTAAGAATACCTTGATTTGGTGAATTCAGCAGTATGTTTTGGAACAATAACTTCATTTTGCCTCTGAAAATCATAGAATTCCTGCAACACTGATGCTGTTTGCCATACTTTATGCATGGCCACACATCAAACACAGAGCATTTAACAAAAACAAATCTTGAGTTTGAGGGAATTATAATGATTCTTCTTTGTCCATGCAAAATGGATCTGGTAAAATATATTTAAAAGTGATAGACACAGGTATTGGGACCAAAGCTACGATCCTGTGTGATTTGAAGTCAAGAGGAACCACAACATATTCTTTTTCCATAAAGAGACAAAAATGTTTGGGACAAAATATAATATGAGATCCTAATGGTGTATTTTAGGATCTGTGCCTAACAACTCCAGGGGAAGGTCCAGAGCATGGAACCCCTGTAACTCTCAGTGGTCAAACACTGGGGCTTTCAAACTTCACCAGGAATTTTCAAATCCTTCAGTGCATGTGTTTGCTGATGAGAATTGTTCCCTTAAGTATGTGCCCAAAGAGATAAAGTTTATGCTGTATGCCAACTTTATGATGTGATAAAAGTTTGTGTTTGAGGTGCCTTGCTGATTATCTATCAGGTGGAAGAAAAAGAATAAAACAACCAATTAAACAGTAGCTCTCGTATCTGTATCTTAGCTAATGTGGTAATTGAAAAATGGCCCCCGTTTTTCCCTCCCCCACCCATTTCCACGTAGCATTTTGAGAACTCTGTCCAAGAATATCACTATATGAAAAAAAAACATCATCTCAAAATTATTAAAATCTCTGTGGGAATTCATGATTAATTTTAAGGCCTGGCAGATTAAAATACATTATTATGTACACTCTAGTGCATCCTTTCAGATATTTTCAGAATCTGATTTTGCTCTCTTGATACACACCAATGATTCTACATGTATCTAGTAGATTGCAAGGAATAGATTAGCATTAAAGAGGCAGTATTGTGTTGTTAGGTTGTTATGTGTAACTTGTGCTCATACATTAAGAAAAATGTAGCTGGCATTCCCTTGGACATGACCAGACCCTTTAAAAAAAAAGGAGAGAATTGTTAATAGTTGGTTGTAATGCATTTGTAGAGCATTTCTGAAATTTTGACCTTTAGTACATTAACTGGCTGTTTTTATCCAGCTCCCAGGCAGAGTATGATCTACAGTATGATCTAGCCTGCCTAGGAAATGGAAATAATGGGCTTGTTAGTAGGACTTGTTAAACCCTCAATTCCTGAATGTTCTATCTTTAGCTCTAGACCTAGATTTGCAATGAATCTATCACTCTAACCAGCAAAATATACAGCATTCAATGTCAAAAAGATAGGTTGTGTTTTGTTTTGTGTTAATTTGGGACAGAGTGACCAAATGGATCATTACTGCAAAGTCATTCATTCACAGTTTAGCTCTATAAATGTTAAGGTTCCAGCTTCGGCCCCAGCAGCTG
This sequence comes from Streptopelia decaocto, assembly GCF_964273445.1. NCBI lineage: Eukaryota > Metazoa > Chordata > Aves > Columbiformes > Columbidae > Streptopelia > Streptopelia decaocto. The sequence continues at coordinate 45,642,497 of NC_138655.1, forward strand.
TCCTATGTGTGACTAGAAGTCTGAGGACCCATCTAGCATTATTTTTTCATCATTCAGAAACACCTTTGTCCTCCGTCCTGAGAAGGTAAGAAGTTAGAGCTCCTCAAACCTTTTTTTTTTAATTATTATTAAGGCATGTTTTCTCATGTAATTCTAATGTAGCTATTTTGACACTCTTCCGTGTTCCACCTACAGCTTGTTGTCAGCCTGTGTGAGTTATGGGCTCATAAACAGGACAAAGGCAGCATAATGGTTGAAATAACCAAATTTTTGTCACTGCATAGTCTCCTGTTTATACACTTGAAGACCACACCGGGTGCAGGACCAGACTGGAATTCATGCTTGTTTGTTCTGTCTTCATGGTTCCCATCTTTCTCACTTCCGCTGTTATGAAGATCTCCCCTCTCTTCCAAGTGTTTTTCCCCAAGATGCTGCACATAAAGTTTTACCGGAATTACACTGTTTGTTTGTGCCCATTGTCTTAATAATCAACCCTTCCTGCAGCAGATATCTCTCCAGGTCATTATTTAACATGGCCCCAAATGTCACATCATCTGCAAACTTTATCACAATGATTTTATGTTTTCTTCCATGTCACTAATAATGTTAAACTACAGCCAAGAACCAATCCCTGCAGAACCCCACTAGCAACCAACACAGTCAGTGGTGATTGGCGTTTACAGTTACATTTTAAGATATGTCATTTAGCCAGTTTTACTGTATTTAACGTGTGCCACGCTGGTTTTGTATTGCTGTAGTGTGTTGATCAAAGTACTCTGAAGTACCAGGTCAAATACTTCACAAAAACTGAAGTATACTATATCAATATAATTATCAACTAAATCAATAATCTCAAAAAAAATTAGAAAGATAATTTTACAAGAACGGGTTTCTATACAACCATGTTAATTATCACGAATTATACTATGTCATCTATTAATAAAATCTGCTGCCAGTGATCCCATTTCAAAACTCTGGACTGACATCAGACTGAGAGCCCTGGAGCTGATGGGGTCATAGTACTTACACTTTTTAAAATACTGGCACAACGTTGCCTTTCTGCTCCTCCTCTGCAACATCTGGATTGTATCATATATATTGAAAATCAACGTTAACAATCTTAAAAGGTCCTTGGCTAGCTCTAAATAAAACATATGATGATTTTAAACATCTAACCTTTGTAATGGCTGCCTACCATCAGCCTTAAATACCGTTAGCAATGCTGGGAAATAGTTCGGGAACAGTTTCATATCATATGAATATAGATCTGCTTTTTTTCCTAAATGAAAGAGAGATTTCTTGAATGCTTCCACCCTTTTATATTATAAATGTTTATTCTAACATTTCCATCTTCTTTTTCTTAAAACATCCTTCAGGTCTGGCCATTTTTATTCAAGGTCTAAAAAGATCCCTCTTTTATTTTTCTGTTAAGTCCTCTATCTGGAAATTTCCTCTTCTTTATTAATCAGTTTTCTGTATTTTCCTGCTTTTAATGTATGTTCATTGCTATTGGTATTTCATTTTTTTAAAACTTTTTGGTTTGGTATTTATAGCTGTTTATATTTCAATGCTTTTTTAACTCATACAGCTTTTCTTCTGGACTTATGTGAAGTTGGTGAAGTAACTATTTCTCAAACAGTTGAGAGTTATAATTCGTGTTTTTCTGCTTAAAATATGTGGCTCAGATATTTTAGGCTGTGTAAAATACACTTTTTCTAAAGCACCAGACAGATGTATTGGGGATTCAGGCTCTATTCTGTTTTCACATAACAAACAGAGCCAATTTACAATCCTGAGTAGTTCTCCGATTTTATTTCAGACATAAATTTCTCTTTTTCTGTTAGATGAACTCCAGTATAACTTCAACCATGTTGGATACAACTGTCATGGGTTTTTTTTTATTTTTTTGGAAGTATGAAGTTGTCATCCATGCTTTTAAAAAATTTCCAGGACATTTTAGTTCTGCCAGCCAGATACTTCTTGCACATGTCAATCAGAGGAAATCTGTTCTTCTAATACAGCATTTTTTCCTCCTACATCTTATATATATAGAAAGATGTTTGAAGGACCAGCAATCCTGTTCCCTTGTGCAATTTGGTAGCCCAGAGTAGTTGTGAATTGTCATTTCACCTTGTTCCTTATTTGCTATACCTTTGATCATAAGTATTTGAGATTGTTTCCTTTAAAGCTGCCAATGACTCGGGAGCAAGTACTGGTGTAGTTGATGCAGAGTCATTTTCTTTCTATTCCTTTGCTCATCTGGCTCTTCTAAAAAGAAAAAAAAAAAAAAACCTAACATACCAGGCATGAAGTTCTTTCTATTTAATAATAACAACTAGGTCAAATGAAAGTGTAATTTGGTAAGAGAACTGGGATTTAAAATCAAGGGTTCTGTTGCTATTGATTCACAGAAACATTTTCTGCACAGCTTTACTTATAGACCCAGGACATTCCCCAGCTGAGGGTACTGTCCAATAGGTGCTTTGGTCTCATTGCACAAAGCCATAAGTAATAGCGAAGTACAAGACAATGCAGAATCAGGCTAAAATGAGGGTAAATTACACACAGTGTTATTTCCAAAGGTGGCTCCCTCTCTTAGTGCCTCAGTCCCTGGTATCTGAGCAGCATGAGCGTATCTGCACTACCAGAGGCACGGTACATCCAATTCCTACTTCAGCTTACTGAGATCTCCCACATACAAACTCTTGAGTTGGACTTCATTCCCTCCTCTTTCAACCTTTAGTGTCCTCAAGGCAGATGTCAAACATCGCCCTTGTGAACTTCACCTCCAATCCCTCCTCATGAACCCAGACTAGAAACTGGTTTTGCTCGTGTGGCTCTTTTCCCCCCTACGCTTCAATGCACCTGTTTCTATGAAGCAGGAAAAGCAAATAATAGTGGGTGTGGAGAGATAATACTGTAAGGGCTCTGACATCCAAAGGGACGAGTACTGTAAAAGCGAGATTATGGGATGTGCTTCTGCAGCTCCAGTGGTACCTTCTGAAAAATGTATGATGTCACCTTCTGTGAAGGTCGGGAGCAATGATGATACTTCACATCTTGCAGGAGCTGACCTATTGTCACCTTTTTTGTTGTTTGTTGTTTTTTTGTTTGTTTTTTTTTTTTTTTGTTTTTTTTTTTTTTTTTTGTTTTCTACTACTTTGGAGATAAGTTATCTGTGTCTTACCTAGTGCAGCTCTGGAAACAATCTCTCCCTCCTCTGCCTTTGTAATTGCCTGAGCCTTGGAGTTCAGTTGGGTAGCCCCAGTAGTTTGGGTGATCCACACAGTCAAGCAGATAGAACGGGCAGGGCAGCTTTATATCCTACCACCCACCCACAATGACCAGGCTGATGTGTGGACAAAAGGAACAACAAACAAGCCCAGTGGTCACTTCTTGAGATGTGTCTGAAGGTTTGCTTTTGAGCTGTCCTTCACATTAACTGAAAAGCTCTTTTCTTTCTTTTTATTTTCTTGGTTATGTGGGTCAGATACTGAAGAAATGTATGCAAGAAAACTGAATGTCATCAGTCACAAAATGGAAGTGGAGACTTACAAGAGAATCACATAAGAATGTGCCAATAATGCTTACAATCACTTTGAAGTATATTTTTTAAAAAATAAATTTGGTATTGGTGTATAGTTTATTGCCCTTGATATATTTTGAAGATTTTTTTCCCTTTTTGATTAAAAAAAAAACCCCAACAACATGAAAGAACTCAAACAGTTTGCAATCTGGATTCCTTCCTCCACAATAAAAATGGCTGGAACTTTTTCTGTGTAGAAAAACCCAAACCAATATACTGCACCACCTGTCTGCTGCATCTCCAGGACTTTCTCCAGTTCAGACAGATCTCCTCTTCCTGTCAAACATGTGAGACCTGATCTTCTCTGCAAAGCTGTCCATGCCTGGATGGGAGGTACCATTATTTCGTGCTGCTGCTTTGCACCAAAACTGAACCTCAGTTTCATCTGCCAGGTGGGAAGAAAGTTTAAATATACAGCGTTTGCAGCGAACCAATAGGTGCATTTAGTGCTTAGCAGCTTAAATACCTCCATAAGGAGTTTCATCCTGGGTACTTATCTGTCAGTGACCCAAATGGACTAGAGAGGAGGGATTTGGGGATGGAAGAGGTCAGGGTGTGGAAGTTATAGTACCTGTGTCAGGAGGTGATCAGAAAGTTGATGCTGTGCACTTTCCTGCTCCTCAGTGAACTGATTCAGTTTGAATGGTTCATTTATTTATGTGACCATCTAGGGGGAAAAAGTCTTTAATTGCAGGCTCCATAATGTGTTCTTCACATTAAATTCCAAAGTGCTGATTTCAGTTGATTCTGTTTAGAGGTACATATAGTTTTGTTGGTGAGCTGTGCTCATTCTTTAACTCTCTTATATTCTTTATAACAACATAAATCACCTTTGGAAGGCAGCTAAATATTATTAACCTCTTTGTACAGAGGAAAAAGAAGTTATAACACTAAAAAAAGTAATGTAAATTTGCCCCACTACCATCTATGTAGGGATAAAGTATAACTAAAGACAAGGATGAGAAGTGAATTCTTGATTTCAGAGTAGAGATCACCTTCTTAACCCCCAGTGTTCATGGAGGAAGATTCATATTTTGGTAAAGGCAGATATATTTATTTTTCCTTTCTGAGCCAAATATGGGCACAGCATGCAATAGTTGTTTTTCAGAGGTGATCTGTGATTAGTTGCTTTGAAATGCTTCCCATGAGATACTGAATATCCAGGAACTATGCAGTTCTGTGTCCTCATCCCTCTTCCCACCCTTCAGCAAGTTGGTTTTTTGGCCCCTAAAGATGTTATCTTTCCATATCTTTCCACTGCTCTTGTAGCTGTTCTTACAACAACCAGGAACAACACAGCAAAAAGGTGATCCAAATACTTACTGTTTTTTGCTGCAGCCAGAGATCAGTCTCCAGAGTGCAGAGAAACCTCCATGAGGACTGAAAATAAAAGATCCATCTTAGAAGGTTAGCTTTTCCCAACGTTAGAGACTAGTTCTTCAGGAAACAAATTCCTGCCAAGGATTGCTCTGACACAAGGGTGTTTATTCATGAGCAAACTTACATCTTTTTTCCAGAAAGCCAAATGCTGTATATGACACTTGACCCACCTTCTAGGTTGTAAACTGCACCTAACCCTCTTCCAGAGGTGCAAAACTCAAGGGTCACAGAGAAAAAAAACAGGAAGGCGATCTTGCCGTGCAGCTCAAGATTTTAAAAGCATAATAACTGTACTTTTTAGATAGTCAGAACTTAGTGAACCATTGAAAGTGACCCAGTTCATTGAGCAGAGCTGAACAGATGGAATTCCAGCCTCGCCATGCTTGGCTAACTCTCTGAACAATACAAAATCTTCCTTCAAAGCTGTCTCCACCAACCTTCCTGCCTCACGCATGTAACATTTGGGGATGCTCTGGTCACTTCTCAGTTCAGCTCACTACATTTTGGGATAGAGTAGGTGACAGACTCTTAGCATTGGGTTTATTGCTTGGGGTTTTTCATTAAGGCTTTTAAAACTTCTGCTATTTCATTTCAGACTTAAAAAAAAAAAACAAAACAAACAAACAAACAAAAAACAAAAACACCAAACCAAAACAACAAAAAACAAAACACAAACCCCAAACTAAAACAAAAGCAAACAAACAACAAAGCAAACAAACAAAAAACCACACACACAAAAACACCTACACACAAAGAAGAATCCTATTGTATGGATTGTATGGTCTGTCTTTGTTGGAAAATGTCTCACCAGGCTCTAACCCCTGAAATGCAATGGATATTTTTCCTTTTTCATTTGACTTGCCTACCATTGAATGCTGAAAAAACATATTTACTGCATTTTTGTGATTTACAGCAAGCCCCTTGCTCAGCAACTCTGAGGGGCATGGTGGCCCTGTGGCTGCCAGACAGAAGCCACCTGCACCACCTGTGAGCTGGCTGCTACAGCAGGGTCATGAGAGGGAAGATAATTATGGGAAAAGTAAGAATAAATATGGTCAGAAATTTGCTATCACTTTCTATGGGACAAGAGAAGAGAAAGATGATGGATGGAAGGCTTTGGGTAAGATATTGATTGGCTAAACAAGAGCTGAGTGTAGCAGAGATCTCTTGGAGCTGTTGCAAGTTCTCCTAACAGCAACCTGTCCATGGCTCTGATGTTCATGGACTGATGGTGCAAAGAAAGCATGGGTGAGGTGGGCTTCAAGCTAAATGCAGGGAGGTGTGCACAGAAATACTGTAGTACTTTAATCTTCTTGCATGCCTGAATACCTCAGAAAACTGGTTCTATTTCAGGTTCATTTTGAAGTGCCTGTAGTAAGCTCTCTGCTTCTCTTGGTTACAAAAGTTTTAGGGTCTCGGTGTTTGTTTCTGTTATAGCAAAAAGGGAGTTTATTGATTAGATGTGGCTTGGGAAGCGGAAGACCTGTAATAGTACATCAAAAGGTGACTGCAAAAAAATAGTGTGCCAAAGCCATGCAACCTAGAACATATCAAACTAAGTGTCTGTGGCATATATAGCAAAATACTCATCCACTGTGCCAGGCAAAGGCATCATCTGAAATAGTGAGGTAACCAAAATCCAAAAGAAGGAGCATGGTCTGGACAGGTGAAGAGAAGAGCTGGGAGGCTGGTCAGGAAATGAAGATCCTTTTGTATGTGTGAGGTATTAGTTGTGTAAAAAACAAGGGCTCTGAAGATATGGATGTGCGCATCCATAATGCAAGAAAAAAGATAAACATGGGGATGGAGAAGAACTGTTTACTCTAAAGGACAGTGTAGGCAGAAGCACATATGGGAATAGGCTGTTTTAGGAGGGCCAACTAGAAGTCAGCTCTGTATCACTGAAGAAAGCTCACTGCCTTCTACTAAACTGGGGCAAGCAAGACCAAGCAGAGCTCAGTGGGTGTATCTGGCAGGGATTCAAACGAGGAGGGGCTCCCTCACCCAGGGGACCTTCCTCTGCAGTCCATTAATAAAGATGCCTGCACCTGTAGCAAATACTTGGTATTTCTCCTAGTGGAGACATCTAAAAAGAGACAAGACCTTATTTTCTAGGTTGGTGTGATGGTCCACTCAAGAGGCAATGCAGACTAGATTTTGTCACCACCTTTGTTATAGCCATTCAGCAGATAAAGGGCTGTTACTCAAATGCTTTTCACCTGCACTTTGTTCACTGACTGACGTCTTCTATAAGAACAGTTCCCTGAAGTCTGTTTGTGTGGTAATGGGTGACAGTAGAGGCACCTATAATCTCATTAATCCCAGTACCAATAGCAGTTGCTGAGAACCTTAACTAGGTAGTTGGCGTGTGGGCAAGTTCCTATCTTCCTGGAAAGGACTGAAGCAACTTGTGCAAGTCTCTCCCTCTCCTGTTCCACTTTGTGTGTACAACTGTTAGGTTACAGAGAGCTCTGCTGCATGAAAATGGCTTCAGCCACATCTGTAACAGTATTGTTCATCACACAGCCTCGGTCAGCAGCTCCTCCTTGGACAGGCACCCAGTGCTGAGTCATCAGCACATCTGTTCTTTTTTGGGGAGTTGGCGGAGGTACCTGCTGTATTACCTCCTGGCTGAACGAAGAAGGGAAATTAAATGCAATGAACTTATTGATCATCAAAAATAGTAATTCACAGCAGAGGAGTTCTCCTCTGGTAGCTGTCAGCTCGGGCTATAAAACACTGGAGGATGCTCCAGTGGCTGGGTGAGTTTTACGTCCATCCCCTGAACTCTCCGACTACTCCTGTTTGGGGTACTCTGGGATTTATAAAGTGCTAGGTGAGCCACACTGTAGCCCTGTGGTAGACAAGGATCATCCAGATTTGTTACCATACACTGCTCTGTGGCAAAGCTGAGGGCAAGGTGGCCAGACAGGATGCTGGGGTAGCCCGACTACTGCCTCACAGCCCCATTTTCTGTCTTGTGTGAAGGGGACACTTGACAACAGGCTATCCTGGCTACACTACTCCATGCAGCCCCTGAACCTTGCAGCAAGCACCCTGCAGTGCTGGGGAGCAGCCATGACCTTCCCCCCCCATCACTGGCACAGCCGGGGTTCGAGTCACTGGCTCATAACCCCTTGGAAATGCTTTCCTCACCGGGCAGAGGGCAGGGGAGGCAGAGCCCGCTGCCCCTGGCCAGAGCCCCTTCCCCTCTTGGTAGGCTGCAAATTCTATTCTGGAGGCAAATAATCTTTGCTAAGCCTCTGCCCCAGCCACAGCAGCATCCATTTAACCGACAGAGAGACGCAAAAAGCAATCATCTTGTTTGATCCAGCGGTAAGCTGGACAAGGAGAAACTATCCCCAGTATATTAATGCTTGGCATGAGCCTAGTAAGTGTTATAATTAGATGGCATTAATTAGTGCTGGAAAAGACTGTCATGTTTTATACCAAGCCTTTGGTTAAAAGACAGGAGCAGAATACTTTTCTTGAAAAAATTCCATGTATATTTTCTTGTTTTACTAGTAGGGATTTTTAATCAGTTGAATGAACTTGTATGTACTAGTTAACTTTGCTGGAGTTTAGTGGTTGTATTTAAAGCAGATTTTATCCTAGAATGATATTAATTTGATAGGATCCCTGATCTGTAAAACCATTGGTTATCTTGGTCTCTCCTGATAAGAAAAAAAAAGTGCCGAGGGTTTCCAGTTGGTGAGCACATTTGGGCAGAATCTTTCACACGTCACAAATTGCAGATGGGAGGCAGTGATCTCGAACATGCAGTCACATTGCGTGACCATCTGACACCTTCCATTTAGAAAAATAATACTTTCCTCACAGCATACGCTCCCTGCTGCAACCAGCACCAAAAATTATGCCTGGGAGAGCTGTTCCTCCTAGACTAAGGTCTTAAATATTTCTTAGGCTGCTTTTAAAAGATTCATGCAGCAGCACCACCTCACTCACATCCTACTAAACCAGAGAAAATACTGAAATTCTTCTCCAGACAGTGTTAATCACAAAATAGCTGAAAAGAACAAAAGGGGGGAAAAGACAGCAGGAAAATTATATACTCACACTAGCAAGGTGAAAAATGGAAGGCTTTTGTTGTATGTGTAATTCAAACATGCCCATGTAAAACACTGCATGGAGTTATTTCCTATCACTACCAGTTTTTCAGATGCATAAAATCCCACAACTGTGGGCAAGTTCAGATTTCAAGTGCCCTGTTTTTGTGCATAATTCCTTTTGACAATGTGGTGTGCTGACATTCATTCATTTGAAATAGCAATGACCATTTCAGGGTGTCCTTTGCTATATATTGAGGTGTCAGTAGTGATAAAAAAAATCTTTACTGTTTAAGGACAAAGCCATGTGAATTTAAAGGCTGACATCTCACACTAGCTTATTGTGTCCTCTTTGTTACTATGTTCCAGTAAATACCAGGAATAAAAACTAACTAATACTCATTCTTTCTACCCAAACTACAAGACTGGCTAGGAACACATTTTTTAACCCATGATGTTATCAGCAGTAGGGCGGTGTGACCTGAAGCAGGAGGCAGCTCCTGCTGTCCTACCTGACCTTACCAAGTGTGGCTATCTTAACGGTTGGGCCGTGTTTTCCTGTTAGTCTGCTGAGCAGATGTGCCCCAGCAGCCACGTCAGCCAAGCACTTAATTTCTGCAGAGTGCCTTCCTCCCCACATCACGTCGTCACCATCTCAGATCTGCCATCCCATCCATCTATTCGGTTTCTCTGTGCCCATATGCCACTGATATTTGTAAGAAAGAGGTGTCCATCTAGCTGTTAATATGTGGATGTCTTACTATAGAGTGGGGCACTGTTTTGTTGTTGTACCGGTGAAATTTAGCATGTTGACGGTAGGGCAACCATCTCTCCCCTCTCCATAAAGGGATATTCACTTAAATTCCACTTAAATTTGAGAAGAAACTTCTTCGCAGTGAGGGTGACAGAACACTGGAGCAGGCTGCCCAGGGAGGTTGTGGAGTCTCCTTCTCTGGAGACATTCAAACCCTGCCTGGACGCCTTCCTGTGTAACCTCGTCTAGGTGTTCCTGCTCCAGCAGGGGGATTGGACTAGATGATCTTTCAAGGTCCCTTCCAATCCGTAACATTCTGTGATTCTGTGATTCTGTGATATGCCCCTATGGATTCTGTGACACAAGCCATGGCACAGCCCCACAAAAGCCTGTCACACTCATCCCGGCGGGCTCAGTCAGGCCCCAGGGCACGTCTCCTCCCAACACCCTAGCAAGGACTCCTCCAGCCTTCCAGAGTTTTAATGACAGTTTTGTCTCACTGCAGATTTCTGGCCATTAGGGCTGGCTTGAGCCCATCAAGCAGTGTCACAAGCACCCATCATGCAGAAACAGTAATTACTGTCTGCCACCATGGGCCAAGTTTGAACTCACAGAACAGAGAAGAAAGGCTGTATCTTCTCTCCTGTCTTTTGGCACAGCCTTTCAGTGAACCAAGCCCTGAACTGTCTCTTTGAGACATAAACTTCTCCAAGCTCCCATCTTGTACTTTCCAGCCCAGGCCTCCATAGACCTCCTTCTTCCCACAGCATCCTTTACCCTGAGGTCCTCCTTGCTAAGCAGGTGTGATGCTGCAGCTGTGTCAAGATTTTGTGCTGCTTCACAAGGCACACGTGACATCTGGGCACAGCCTTACCTCCACTTTACTCCTGGCTGAGGACAGTGAGCTCCCTCCCTGGCAAAACAGTATATGCAGCACCTCTAGTGCTGAGGTTACCTATGATGTGTAGGTGGTATGTCTGCAGCAGGACATACAGGCTAGGGACATACCATACATCGAAGCTGGGAGGACAGGGAAGCACTGGTTCATGACAGACAGCCAGGATCAAAGTGAGTGAGATGTGCAGTTGCTTAACTACTCTTCTAGCCCCAGATGTGGACATGGACACCAGCATGGCTGGTGCCAGCATGTTTCTGCACGCCGTTGCAGGTGGGTCTGATCCATGAGGTGTTGGGCTAGACAGAGGCCCCTTCTGTCCCTTCCATCAAGATCCATGCTATATATGTTGCTGCTTCCTAGCCCCACAATTAGTTCCCCCGTCAACCTATGTGGTCGCGGGACTGCCTTGTCCAGCCTTCTTGTGGATCAGTGGTTGCAGTTTTAGAGTGTTCCAGGACTGGCCCACTTTGGGTGCCAAGGAAAAATTTGTTTCCTTGGAGCCAAAAGTCTCAGATCCTGGTGTATCTCCATCATGGGACTATTTGAACAGAATATGGACTTCAAAGTTTTGTTTTAAGAGTTTATAGGCACCTATTTAGATCACCGCAGCCCATGACTTTTGCCTAGTAAGAATAACAGGCCCCAGGTTTAGTTCCCCAAAGTAAAGATCAAGTGGCAGCCCTAATGCTTGTCAGAGAGGAAGAAGGACTAATGAGCTCTCCTTCCCCACAGTGATAACAGCTGCAGAGGTGAGCCAGGGGGGACTCAGAATGAAAGCCGAGCCCTCCTTGTGGCTTGGGACAGCCTATGTTATTTTGGGGCAGATGGCTGGATAATCCAGACTTTTCTCCCTTGAATCCCACTTTTGTGATCTGTTAGCTTAAAAGTTTTGACCTGCTGCTTATATCTCATCCTTGCGCCTGCCAGGAGTCATCACCATGCCTGGATCAGTAAGGCTGAGCCAACTGGTGAACTTGTCTCATTATCTCCTTGCTGAAAACTTACAAGCGTTACTTATTCTTGGATACTTGTAGTGTTTATGCTTTTTCTACCCAGAAGATTAGCTCAGGCATAGCAGAGCTCAGAACACAAACCCATCTTTTGGCATTAACTTAGCCTGGGCTGGCTGTGATTTTACAGTAGTTGCACAAAAAGAGTAACTAGCAAGAGCACTTACAAATCATAGATTATATTGTATTGGTTTAGCTCATATTGTTTGCTTTAAATTTATATTGTGCTTTAAATGTCAGCCATTAAAATTATTAGGGCAAGGTTTGCCCTCAGTTTACAGCCCCTCTCCCCAGCAGCTCATAAGAGAAGCTGCTGCGCAGTTGTCCTCATCTCTCTTTACTTGTGTGGCAGAAGTCAGAGAGAGCGTCCAGAGAGTCATAGCACACCCTGGAGCTGTTTTGCTTCCAGACAAGATCTGCATTTGGAAAACCAGTTACAGAATCAGGGAAAGTGTATTAAAAAGCTGCATTTCATTTGATCCACCTATCCACCTCGTCCTGACCCCCACCCTAAATCCTTGATGTCTGTCTGGGTGCAGTGATGCAAAAGGCAATAAAGGGACTAAAAAGTCGCACCTTGTCTTTGGTGATAGGTTATTTTGAGTTGCCAGCTAAGCGTAAGGAAGATCATTCCCTTTTCTAGGAGAGTACTTTATTAATGTATTATTTTTGACTGTTATTTTCATCTCTCATGTGTTGCGTTGCATTTTTTTGTCTGTTCTCACATTTCCTGTAAAACACTGTTCTTAAATAGCTTCAGCCGTGCATACAGAACTTTCTGTGGATGTTCTTAATCTGTAAAAGCAAGATCTGTAGCAGAGAAACTAATGCAGCCCTAAGCAAAGAGAAGACAGTGACACTTCTTCAGGGCCTTTAAACTGGGGAATATGATCTTATTTTGGCTTGTGACAAATCCCAGTGATGAAATGTCAGCAATGTTTACACAGAAGTCTCCCCATCACAGACAGTACAAAATTAACCCTTTCCAGCACTGCTGTCAGGACAGAACAGCGCTGTTGTGTTCTTCTGCAAGGATTGGGCTTGGGAGAAAGGAAGGAAACAGGCATGGAAGTATTGCCAAATGCCAACCTGGATGGCAGAGACCCTGTGAAGCTGACCACACTCTATGTGACAAACTGAACAAGGTGTGAGTTGCTTGATAGTTCTCCTAGGCAGAGTTTTCCAGGCACACCTGGTGGGGGGCAACATCACAATTCCTCAATGGAAGTTTGAACCAAAATCACAGCTATCTTCCAGGCTCACCTTTGCCATTTCATGTGATGCCCAGATCTCTCAGCTTCCTTAGGATAGTTTAGGTGTGAGACAAAGCTGAACAAAGTTTCAGTGGGAAACTTGAAATATATTTTGCCACATAAGCCTCTGACCGTGCATTAACAGCATGCATGGTGATCTAGGGACATAAAGGCAGACACAGCCCATCTCAAGGAGCAAGCAACAGAAAAGAAGCTAACAGGACACTTTTGTTAAAGGTCCTGACTTTATTGAGTATTAGGTCTACAGTGTATATTATATCACTACAGTGACTGAAAAAGTCCATTACAGAAGCAGAGGATCTGCAAGAGCAGGGTGTGGGTAGCCAGAGCAGCAGGATTGAAGAATTCACAAGTGAGAGAAAAGCACTAACACTTTCCTCAGGATGAAGCACATCAAAAAGGTCTAGGAGAAAACTGGATCTGAAGATCAGTTGTAAGAGAGACAGTGAAAGTGGCTAAGTGAGGAGAACTGAAGGTTTCTCCACAGGGGGAAAGCAGCAGGTGACAGGTACAATGGTATCCTATGTGAGATTAAGGTAAAGAGGAAACGAGGAAGGGGGAAAGCAAAACGTTTCACGGAGTCATGATGCAGATAAGGACTTTTTGTAATTGAAAGAGCTGGAAAATAAATTAAAAAAAAAAAAAAAAAGAGGAAGTAAGCAGATTTTAGGTGCATCAGAGAGGGTAAAATAACGGAACAGGTCCCCGCATGGGCCTGGGAGAACAGAGATGACACTGCAGGTTTGTACGATGGGGAAGCACAAGGACATGGCAGCAGCCCAGTCACACTAACAAAAATCTCCTCTGTTGTCTCGCACCTCTTGCTGGAGATGGATATGGAGCTCTGGCAAAAGCTTCGTCTGGAAACTGTGCTGAAAACTACTGTCTGTCCTGCACTGCAGCAGGGGCAGTTTGTGAACTGTGTCACCTTGAGGTCAGGAGGTAACAGGAGCAGAGGACGCCTTGCACAAAACAGGCAAACTTTGGGAAGCAGAAAGCCTTGTGCAAAACTGATATTTTATTGTTGCTAACTAGAATAGCTATAAAGCTGAATTGTAGGAATAGGTCAGCCTTGAGCTCATGTGGCAATACACATATAGGATTATAGGCTTCATTGCTTTCTTGTAGGCTTTGTTTGGGGCAAAGAGGAGTGCTAGCTGTGCCTGGGAAGCTATGGTGTTCCCTGCACCAGCAAGGAAGGAAAATGCTAACAAAGAAAAAAAATTACTTAGAGCTATTATTCCGGCTCTTTCAGAGACTTTATTACAGCATCAACATCTTTCTTCTGCCAGATGTGCTGAGCAATTCTAGTTCCTCTGAAAGTTTAATGTAGGTGCAGACATGTAGATGCTTTGAAAATTACATAGTATCATACTGACCGTGTGAGCTCAGTCCTTAAGAGCTGTACAGACACAACTGCCCTATGGCTCTTGACTCTGAAATGCAAGCTGATTTAAACATAACTATCACAGGCAGATTAGATACAGCCTCTGTGTCTCAGCTGATGCTTTGGCAAAATGCAGGTACCTTTTACACACAGACAAGTATGATAAGGCATAAAGCTTCACACCTGATGCAAGACACACTGAAAAGCCACAAAACTGAGAGAAGAAAAAAGGAAAATAGTAACAAGAGGGCTGACAAAAAAATAGGTGAGAAAAGCAGAATGAGTAAATTGGAATAAGAAATTTCCTTTACGGGGTTGGAGGAGAGGCACAGACTAGGGTGTGGTGTGGACGGGTTCTTGTTGAGATGACCCCCACACTTTCACCTGCAGCAGTGGCCCCTCTAGTGAGCAGGGCATGGGTGCTGCAGGGGCTGGTGCCTGGCACAGGTGGGCAGGACAGGAGCTCTGGGGCCAGCACTGAGCCCGGCTGTGCAAGAACACTGCATTCCAATGGGGGTTAGAGTCAGGAGGTAATTCCATCTCATGAGCTCATTAAATTGTGTGGTTGCACATCAAAAACGTTCAACAAAACCAGGTGATGTTCTTTGTACTGTATGATGTCACGGGAAAAAAAATAGATGAAAATGTGTTATGCTGGGGACAGGAGGGGTCTGGATATTCCCTTCCTGACACACTTTTCCTCTTCTAGGGCTTTGCTTTAGTTTCAAATGCCCTCTACAGAGAAGGAAACTGCAGTCCTGTTCCCAAGGCTTTTGGATATTCAAACTCCTCTCTCCTTGCTTTTTGGTCACTGGTTGTGCTCCTCAGAGGCCATTTTGTCATGTTGTAAGGTAAGACAAGGCTGTGACCCAGATTCTGGTCTCATGGGTGCTGTGGCTCAGCTGCATATACTAATGTTGCTTGGGGTTTCACTGTTTCCACCCTTCCCACTGTTCTTGTAAATTTGATTTCCCACTGCAACACATAAAGAGCAACAATACATGCTCGGAGGCATCGTCTCTCACCTCTTTGTCCTCAGCCATGAGAAAAAGTCCCTTTTAAAAGCACTTTGCTTGTATTCACTTGGCTTCTGCTCTTCTTCATATTATTTAATATTTTTGTTGCATTTTTTCTATGATTCTTTCCCCAAGACCTTAGATAAACCACAGAACACTAAAGAGAGCTGTAGTTACTCCCCAGGACAATAAAAGCTAAGGGTCAAATGAAGGAGAAAACATCACTTCAAGGTAGGTCTATAAAATCTTGTGCTTTTCAGGGGCAGCGCAGGAGTCTGTGGTACAAATGTCTGACTAACAGCTGGTTGCCGTGTCCTACAAACACTTTTCCTGCTGCAAGCACATTGTAAGGTGTTTTAAGGCCAGCACTGGTTAAGGAGAGTCAGCCCAGCAGACAGCACCGAAACATCACAGAGGTCCTGAATGCAGAATAATTCTTGAAGGAGCCTGTTACATTTCATGTCATAGTATTCTTCAGAATTTCATAGTGCTTTACAATAAATAACAGTATGTTATGTATGTGTGATATTATACACTGTTCACTGGTTCCTTAGAGGGTCTTCTCTGTCTCTCTCCACTTGTTTACTCAAGGGCAAGCAACGGGAGATACATATCCTTTGTGTTCCTCCATCAAGAGAACAAATTATTGCCTGTACCTCTTTCTGGTTACCCACAAAGCAAGGAGAGCAAAATGAGCATAGTGCCAGGCGTGGCACGGATTTTAAAAGGTTCTAAAATATTTTCCAAAGAGATAATTTTGCCCATGACAGAAACGTGGCAATTGCAGTGGTAGGACACCACAGCTGGGGAATAACAACTCGCTGCTTCTTTTCAGGGTCTGGAAGGGACATATGACCATCTGATCTCACTTCAACAAATCATCTTCTATGCAAATCTTGTGCCTATTTGTTGTTTCTTAATGGCAGAAGAGTGGCTTCTGAATGTGTGCATCTGCGCCACACTAATATTTTTTAAAGCCTGCAAGGTTTCTGCCCGAAATCTTCTCTGCATGAAGTCCCTTTCTTCAGACAACTCAAGAATACTTTGCAAATATTTTTATTGTAATTTGAGTAGCCACAGTGTAGGGAGCATTCAGAAGGAGGCAGCTCGCTGGACTGGAGCGATGGGGAGGGTGGAATTCGGCCCCTCGCATGCTTCACCAGGCTGTGCCCCGCCAAGCTTTCTTCTGCTTTGCCTCCTTGGAGCTGCCTGACACTTGCAAGTTAAAATAAAACTGCAGCCACATTGCGGAGACCAACAGCATGAAAGTACAGTGCAAGAAGCACTTGTCACCATGAATAAACAGTGAAATGCATTTTTTTTAAAGTTGCTAATTCCACTTGGCATTTCTGAGCCCAGAGTTGGAAACATCCATCTTGTTAAAAAGTGATGTCATTTGTGACACCAGGAGTATTAGAAGAGACTGCAAACGAGTTTTCAACCTGGTTTGATAATGATTTAACAACCAGGAAAGTAATCAATATTTTAGGGATAAATTTTCCACTGTGCCTTTAGCAGGCTCCATTTCTGCCCATACAGAACTGTGTCTATAGGTCTGCAGGTGAAAATACTGGAGTGCATGTGTCAAAAATATGCACATCAAAGATTACACCAGCAACACTTACTGCCCAATACAGACTTTGTATTTCAAACTGAATTAAAAATCCCCTTGTCTTTTCCCAGTTTCTGATAAAGACAATCCCTCCTATCTCTCTCACGAATCTATAAAATAAATCTTTATACCTGCTTTCTCTTACATATTTTTGTGTTTAAAAACAACCAAAAAAAAAGCTGGGGAGTTTTTGATACAGCGCAATATCTAGCAAAAGGCACCATAATGTCACTTACTGATAAAATTGGATGACATTTGGATTTCACATCCTGGTCACAAAATGAGATTATGGCATTCTAAACTGCTTGGGTAATTGATGTGCAGATGCTTTTTTAAAAAAGTGGATAATCCAAACTGATTGGTTTACAAAGTTAAAAGAAAAAGAAAAAAAAAAAAAAAAAAAAAGACGAGTCCAGGTTTCTTCTTTTTTTAACGCTGATTCATTCCATGACTACTGAAAGCAGGAGCCATTAAAACAGCTTTGGGTTTTTGTTTGTTTGTTTTTGATGAGTGAATTTTTCTTACACAATTTCACTCCTACATAAGAAATATTCTTACAAGATTATTTAATCATAGGCAAAGTTCCCAGATAGGTAAGTATATGATCTATGTTCTCCCCTCTTGGGACACACAGACTAATATTTTCTGAAGTAGCAATTAGATTAGTTGTTGTCTTAAATTAGCTTCTTTTTATTTTTTTTAATACTGAATAGTGCTCTGAACTTTCCAAACCTGAGTCACTCAAAATCACCACTCCTCTCAAAAATCTTGGTCCTGCAGCTAAATTCTCTGTATTACCTCATTTCCCTAAAAGTCTTTTTAATATATCACCAAGTTATTAATAGAGTACTTGACCTTAGGCTCCAAAATACTCATGTTATTATTGATAGTATATTGTACTAATCCTAACAGTAGCAGAATGAACTTCGGTTGCTTTATAAGAAACTTTTTTTTTAAAAAAAGATTATTTTAGATAATATTTTATATAATTATAAAATAATTAGACAAAGTATATCAGTTTCTGAGGACCTTGCTCCGTGCATATTTAATTCATTAAGACACATTCCAACTTTGAAGGTAATGGGAGTCTCTTTACCTATAGCACTGTAGGATTTGATCCAAGGTTGTGGCCACCACAAATCAATGAATAATTTTGCCAGTTTTTTCCTCACAATTAAAATCCTTGTGGGTGTTTGACCAGTGTGTGTCTTGTGGTGATAATGATGATAATGCTCATTATGTTTAGCAAGAAAAATGGCTGTGTTTTCATTTTAGAGCACATATGATAAGCACACCTTTGGAAACTGATGCTTAGCTCACCTGGAGCTGGATTAGTGATTATTATTACTGGCAAGGAAGGCATCTGGATTATACCACACAGGAGCTGTTCTGAACTTTAGCTCCAAACGTGGTGTTGTATACAATAAAATGTAAGAAGAACCAAATGACCTTTCACTTCTTTTTTGATTCAGACCTCCTCAGTCTGGAGGTGGACCAGGTGTCAGGAAACACAACTGGGAAAACCAGGACCACGGGGATGGGTTTATGATGGGGAGGCTGGGAGGGCAGGGAAGGGGTCACAGAGGGGGTCACAGAGGGGGTTGACAGAGGGGTCACAGAGCTGCCAGGGAGATACTGGAGTCTCCACCTTGGGATGCTGAGCAGAAAGCTGGTCCAGACTGCAAGGTGCAGGTGGGGCACACCTGGGCCAGGTGTGGTGGAAAGCGTCAGAAGTGACTGGAAAGAGATGTGCACTCAGACAGGGTGCCATGTTCCTTCTCTGTCACTGCATTGTCGTCAGCTTTGTGGGGAGATTAGGTGGGAGAAGAAGAGGTCCCTCACCTATGGGACAGATGTCAGGCGGATGAGCACTTTCTAGCAAGTATCAGAAATGAAGAGGGAGGTGGTGACCAGCTGTGGATAGAGCACAGCATGACATGGAGTCAGACTGCAAGTGACAAGTGAAAACTTGGAAATCCTGACACTGGAATTTTGCTTAAATCTACAGTAAAAGGTAGCTCAGGTGGGGGATTTGAGATGGAAGTTGACAGTGGGAGTCACAGAAAGCTAAACGTTTTATTTCCTCTAGCCTTTACTCTAAATTTATCTCAATTTTCATTTTAAACCAGAACAGTATGGAAAGGAATATCTTTTTTTCCTGATTACCTTTCACTAATCCTCAAGAAAAAACAGCTCTGACCCTATTAGTCATTCAAGATATTATTGGCTTGGAGGATTTGCACACCCATACACGTGTGTGCATGTGTGTGAGCAGGGATGTGAGATAGTCTGTACTCTCATCTCCAGTACAAAGCACCAGCCCAATATTTCTAACCTGACAAATTGGGAAATCTGTGAAGCAGATAAAATGTTTTCTTGTGCATGACGCAGAGAGACACTTTTGGGAAGTGGAAAGGTTTGGACACGATGTCATAGGTATGAAGACAAATGTTTCAGTCATTCTTCTGAGCCTGTTTCCAGTTAAGTGAGTGTCTGCTTGTACTCTTGCAAATAAAAACCTTCAAATCTTGATGCAGGCAATGGCACTTGCTCCTGGCAGAGAGGCTGATGTAGCTGCTGGCAAGTGCAAGTGGTCCATGGTTAAGGATGCAGCATGGTGTCAGTTTGTCCTACCACACAGCCAGGCCCAGCAGCCAAGCAAGGGAGCCAAGCTCACACTTGGATGGGAGATGATCTGGGAATCCTTGGTGCACTATGATACTGAGGAAGCTCCAGCTTCCCACTGAATGGGAGAGCCATGACAGGTGTAGGGTGTTTCCATGGTTAGCTATGCAAGCCATGCACACAAAGGGGATGAAAATGAATCTTGGCTCTCCACACTGGGCTGGTTGGGCTGTCCAGTCAATCTAAGACTGCAGTATGATGTTCCAATTAGGTGGCAATGGTGGAATTTTATTTGTTCCCCAAGAGCCCTGGAAGAAGTGATATTGAAATGAACCTGACCAGAACACACTGTCAGAGCAGGTTTCCACTGGAATATATTAATTCTGTGACTTGGCATCATCCCATGAAATATGCCCCAGAGGTCTTCACTAGCCTTCTTGCTTTATTTTCTGATTGCCTGAATCCACAGCCTCCCAAAGCTACCCATTTCCCCATGTTCCCTCAGTCTATTGGGCAAAACATTTGCAAAACACTTTGCCAAAACAGAACTCTTCAAAAATTTCTCTTCTATAAGAACTGAAACAACTCAATTCTACATCCCAGCAAGCACCCCAGTTTGTGAATTGTCATTTTTATTTGGAATAAGAAGCATTTTCAATATATAAGCATCCCTGCATGACTCTCTTGCCAACTGGGAGGCAAATGATATTTCAGAAGTCACTATTCCTAATATCTCTCTCATGTATAAGTCCTAGAAAGGAAGAGTGGGTATGATGAGGTTTGTCGTGTCACAGAGATCTGGGGGTTCACTGAAGGACAGAGAACACCGTGGAGAGGAGACAGCCATGGGACTATCGAGACATAGACAGTTAGTTACAGGCTGCAAGGTTCATGATGGGCTTTGTGTCGTCTGACTTTGTTGAAGGTGTGCTTGGTCTTTGAAAGCCTGAAAAGTACAGGAGCAAGGGGTGACAAATGGTTTAATCATTACAGGATGGTACGCCACATCACATGTTCCTGGTCCTGACCCAACTCCTGACCTGTTACATAACTGTAAGCAAATTCTTTTACTGTTCCAGTCCAAATCCTGCAGTCTGCATCCAGGCAAAACAGTCACTGTGATAAAATTATGTCTTGATGAATGTTTTATGGGTAACCACAATAACACTGTTTCCTTTCTCTTGCCCACAGCAAGATCTTCTGGTACCATACTTCCCTGAGGGGCAAGGCTAAATCTGGCATGATTTGGTGACAGGCTGTGATCAAAATCAAATCTGAACACCAGCATATAGCAGTAGTGACCCACTTTTACTCTTTATTTCTTCCTCTCATCTGTGGTTCTCAAAAATCACTTGCCTTTAGCTTTGTCACTTCTTTAACTCCCAGCCTTGAAGATCTGCTGTGCCAGAGCACCCCATGACTCAGAGAGATCCAAAAAGCCTGAGCTTAGCAGCATGCCTACTGAACTGAGACAAATAAGATGAGCAGGTCAGTCTGACGAGCTAATCAGAACTCTCCTCTAGGAAAGATTATGCTTCCAGGACATACTCCACATATTGCAGAAAGCATGTGGAATAGAGCCAAGGCAGAGACACAAACTCCAGCATAACCCATGTTCCCTCAGTCTTGAACATCCTCAAGGACAGTTTGTCTTTTGACCTATTGCTCAGAACCTTTATAAGTACAAAATCTCCTCCCTTCCTTTTCAGTGGGAGAGTGTTTCTTATCCCATCACTCTCTCTGGTCCAAACACTGGGGATTCTGCAACTACTGAAAAAATGTCTCCAAGTGTCAAAGACACAGTAAGTATAAGGCAGAACCTCTGATACTACTCACATCTACATGTGAGCACTTAAGTCCTGTATCTGTGACCCTAGTGAGCCTTGGAAGGTTACTCAGCTATGGCAACAGGACTGAAGTCATTACTTCATTTCTGTGTCTCAGGCAGGAAGAACACATGCTGTGATAGAAAAGCTGTAGACAGTACCTGGTGAGTCTACACAGCTTCATGAATGTTGCTTCAGCTTCAAGTCCAGTAACACTGCTGAGGCAAGCATCCTCAAGTCTGGAACTCCTCGTCCCTCTAATTTACTTTTTTCCTTAGACACTCTACAGAACATTTCTCAGTCATGAAAGCACAACAGAAGATCTCTACTGAAGGAGAAAATAAGCCATTGATTTACGTACCCATATTTTCTAATCTGAGCTCCTCTTACCTCATCAGCCATACCAACACTTACTCTTTATCGGTAGTCTCATTCAAATATCAAGAATATACAATATGGGCTACATGAAACTCGAGGACTGGCTCACCATTCAGACCTAGCAGCCATCATACCCCTTCCATGCATGGTTTGGCCTTCTGTAGCTTTGGAAGAATGGCAGATAACTGATGAACAGCAGCCGCTCTCTGCCACAGTGCATACTGATCCACATACAGCTGGCTGACACATTTGTGCACCCCTTCGGAAAACAAAAATCACAAGCCCTTCAAAGACAAGCCACTGAATGAGGTGGCAAGATTTTGTTTTGCTTTGCTTCCCTTATGTTTTGCTTAGGAGAATTATTGTGAAGTCTCCATTTCAGAATTTCAAAGACTGCTATTTTGCTTTGGGTCACAAAGCAAACAGCCTTTTTTAGTTCCATTCTTCTTTATAATTTTTGCCATGGACGGGAATAGTAAGACTTTGCAGATCGATACACAGATACTAAGGGAAGATCTGTAAGAAAAATAATGCAATATGCCTTTTCAATAAGACTCATCTACTGCTGTTCTTCAGTTGTTGTAGCACCAAATTCACATGCAGGTCTAACACTAAAAATAAATAAGCAGTGACTTGTATGTGTGTATGGTATGGCAGATACCGGGGCAGATCGTCAGCTGGTGTAAATCAGCCTAGGTCCATTGACTTTAATGGAAATTTGCCAACTTACCCCAGCTGAGAATCTGATTATTGTTTTGCAAGTTCTTGCATTAAAGATAAGCATTCACATTCTGCTCTGTTAGACTGGTGTTAGTGGGAGTAACTTCACTGAAATCTATGGAGTCTTGCTAGATATACCTTACCTGGAGAGCAGATTTTAGTCCAAAATCTTAATGACAATTGAAGCAGGTTTTATCTCTACTACATTTAATATCTTTCTTTTTCCTTTAAAAAAAAAAAAAGGTGGTGGAGGAGGGAAAAAAAAAAAAAGGAAGAAATAACAGCCTGTCATGGAAATTCTAAACTAAATCTTTTTTTCTCTGACTCTCATTTCCAGGCTTTGTGCAAATAGTTTATTTGATTTGACACCTACCACACAAAAGGTTGCCCCTTCTGTTCTATCAAGGCTGGCACCCAGAAAAGAGAGAGAAAAATTGCACAGCTGGTAATACTGAGAACCCAAAAATATGCAAAGACGTACCAGAGGGAATAGTCATCAACATAAAGTGAACAAGCACCCAGACTATTGATTACATGCTGCTCACAGAACACTAGGCATTTCTGCCAACTTCTTTCCACTCTTACACTGAGCTGCAGACAGCATGTTGTACTTTGCATCATCAGTTTTGATGAATAATGCACTGATAAACACTGCAGCCAATATTCTGGAGGAGCTGAGAAGCCAGATGTCATCTGGACCTCCAATAGTTTTAACCCTGGGTCTCTGACAGACTCTGAAATAAACACTAGACATACACTGCAGAATGGGCGATGCCCAAATGCAAGGTTAGGTACAATATTAAGCTGGCAGGCATGTGAGAAATGAACAGGCATTGTAATCCTTTTACAAAAAAACATCCAAAGGTGCTGAGAGAGTGAGAAAGCAGCACCCTGGCCTGAGCTGCTCCCTGGAAACACCTACCAGGTGCAGCATCCCTGTGTAAGCAGCGGTGCCCGGGCAAAATAAACACTCGTAGCAGTGTCTGCTTGACCCTGCGAGATACTGCCCCACTCCACATTGAAGGGAACAAACAAATGGCCCTTGGGGAAGTGGGATCCTCATTTGGAATGCCTCTTCCCATGTCTGTGGGCTGGATGTGTTAGAACAGCAACCAGCTGGGCATCTGAGCAATACACTACAGCCTTCCTGCTCATCGGCAGCAACGCATGGCAAAGATTCTCAAGCCCTTAAACTTCATTTGGTATTTATTTTACATATATCTCCACCAGTGAGGACCAGCTTTTTTAAGCAACATGTGGGTCCCCTAGGTCCCCCCACTGATAAGGCAGGTGTTCAGGGAACCTCAGGCCTGTGAAGGTTTCATTTCAGTGAGTCTCAGCAGCACCAGGCAGCTTTTAAAAGCTCACACAGTTTAGCAATATCACCAGTGAGATTATGCAGTTTTGGAAGTAAACTATTCTACACACCCATCTCAATAATCCAAGATCTCAGCATGCCACGTAAAAGTTACTTTTTTTAATAAATGAGGGGAAGGGCTCTACCTTCCCCAGAGTTACAGTGTAAAGGGCTCATTGCTAACTCAAAATTCTGTTTAAGGAAGATCTGCTTATATAAAAAGCCAAATTAGGCTCTCAAAGGCTGAGTGTATGCCTAAGCAACGGAAGAGTAGTTTCTCTCTGCTGGCACTGCAACATTGCGAGGGTCAGGAAGCCCCCTCATGGTTTGCTCACCAGGAGAAGGGTTGTATTATTTGAAGCATCCTAAATGTTCTGCTTTATTTTACAGTCAGAATTTCCCAAGAAAAACTGCATGTAGAAAAGAATATATATGGCTTAAATGCAGAGGGGGAGTGTTTTCCCTCTGTTTGCCTTCCTACTTTCTTTGCACCTGAGTAACCATTCTTGGCATAGTTGGCAAATGCTCTAAGACATGCCCTACTGCCGCATTGAGGGGAAATCCAAAAATAGGTAACATGCTCCTTATAATGCTATTTCTTTTCCATTCAGCTTGTCAAATAACTGACAAATGTGAAGCATGAATAAGGACCTCTTCACGGTATGACACAATCCAAGAAGAAAACTGGCATGCACCTGGGAAGTGGGTAAAACAAAGTAGTAGATCAGGAAACGCTTACATAGATAAGGGGTGAGCTGTAAAAAGGCAGAGGCAGTGACTACAGTGGAATTTCAATTATGCTGACATTGATGGGCATAGCAGTAGTGGAGTCATTAAGGATGGATGCGTGTTTCTGAGTGCGGTACCAAACTGTTTTTTTCCGTTTGAGGAGCAATCAACAAGACCAGGGGCTATTTTGGACTTAGTCCAAGGAAATGAAACTGGGTGAAATGAATAATATAGAAGATAATAAACCCTTAGGGCTAGGTTATAATATCATCAAATTGGAAACACTTCTGAAAATATTTGTGAATGGTTATAAAAGTACAATAATTTTGAGGACGGAATGAATTGAAGAAAGTTGATTGGAATCAACTGTTTGTGGACAATAATGGAAAAGCATGAGGTATTTAAGAAATGGAGAGACTGCTATTTCTATTCAGTTTATTAGAATCAAAGTCAAAATGATAGCAAAAACAAGATAATGTGGCCTCAAAAAAATGTAATAAAGGTATCAAAATGCTTTCTTTATTTAAAAGGCCAGGCATCCTTGAAAAATGGGAAGGCTTGGCAGTTTTAAAATGAATGAGAACAACACTGAGAGAATACCAACAATGAATAATATCCATTAAATATTTCAATCAAGACTGAAGCCAAGTTGTTCAAGTGTATGCATGCAATGTAAATGGTAAAAAAGAAGAAGATAAAAAAAAAGAGAGATGATAATGAAACATGGAGCACTCGTTCATATCTATTTGCACAAATAAAAGGACCAGTGCTCAGGCTTTCATTCAGAGCGCAGCTCCCGTGGCTGCAGCAGAGCAAGGTTACAAGTTAGGGTTGCTCAAGGAGTGTGTCCCTAAGGAAGCTGACAGCTGCTGGATAACAACTCACATGCAGAAGGTCTGATCCCATTCTTACAGTGCTGAAGACCACTCAGAAGTGGCTACGTAAGAGTTGATGCAGGGTCTACCCTGGTAACATGGTGGTGATTCTCACCGGCTGGGACAACCTGGAGGATTCAAGAGGAAGAAGTACATCTTGATCCATACAAATTATTCCAAGGGCATGATCAAATTATCAGAGATGTGGTTCAAGCACATGCATTTCATTTCGCAGAGAACAGCCTCGTACAGACACAGTCAGGTCCTCTGCCTCTCCTGGGATGGCTGTAGCTTCTCTCCGTAAGCAAACTCAGTCCTTACCAGTTTACCTATGTTTTTAGCTGCCATTTCTGAGCAAACTCTCTGTACCTGCTCCCAAATGCCACGGTTTGTCACACCAGAGAGGATAATTTTCATTCTGCTCAACTAGTGGTGGAAGGGCCAGAGTCACCTGTCTAAATCTTACCCTGGGAAGGAAATCAAAGACATTGCCCAGCAATAGTCTCAGCAGAGAGACAGCCAGCCAGCAGAAGCTTGTGAAAACAATAAGCTGTGTGATGGAGAGGGGGAATGTGCTGAAGGAGGTACTTTGCCTTTTCCTGGGCAGAAACAGGGTGCCCTTGGTGAGAGTGTGCTGCAGTCAGCAGAGTGCCTGGCCAGGCAGAGACAGGGCTGGCCGTGCCTGGCTGAGCGCCACTTCGTGCCCCTGTAGGGATGTGTGTTCAGCTGGCAGCATCTCCTGCTGCTGTACAGAGCCTGTGATGGGGATTGTTGCTTCTCCCAGAGAAGCAGGTGCCAGAGCCTTCCTCCTTCCTTCACCACAGTCCTGTATTTCTCAGCCCACATCACCAGCCAGATACAACATGAAGCTGAACTCCGATCTTCTCCAGTGTCCAGAAAGGATGGAATTACTTATTTCAGTTCAAACTTGCAAAGTGGGGAGGTCAAGATCCCAGGGTGCTTTTTATGTCCCAAATTTCAAAGCAGGCCTGATGTCTAGCACCCAAGCTGCAAGATAACTCTTCAAATTTTCCAGCATGCTTAAGTGGAGGACAAAATGGTGAATTTCCCAATGTTGCACTGATGACTCACAAACAACATCTAATCTAGAAAAGGACCAATTTAGGTGTTTTTTCTTCTTCAGCTACAAATGTTGTACTCCACTCCCACCAGGTACCCTCAGGATGTAAGTCCATTGCTAACAGGAAAAGGGCTTTTTGGGAGACATCGGCTCTCACATGGGTGAACCTCCTTGTAAAATGCTGAAACCACATGTGAACAAATCCTGAAGACAGTTGGTTTCTGGTTTTCATGGTCTGAAGGACCTCCAATGGCTGAATCACAGTAAGCCCCACTCCAACATCTCTGTGACAAAGGCCACAGGCGAGAGCAGACTGAGGAGAATTACGGATGGTTTCTGGACCATATTGCAATGGCTCAATGGGAACTGGAAACAATATTATACTTGACAGAGTTTTACACAGATGTAAATGCAGTATAGGACAGAGAGGAGTCAGGCACTTAACCCACAGATTGGCAGAAATTGCGGCTTTGGCTTCAAAGATAAAGATGAAAAGCCAAAGATTTTTTTCAGTGACATGTTCCAGAAATGAGCCCAGCCCAAGATAGCTTACCAGGTGACGCAAGTTGTAGATGGGGACCTTGCAGTTTTAGTCTGGGATGTTGAATGTGTCCAGATTTGGGGGAGATCAATCCTTTGCATGTCACTCTTCACCCATCAGTGAGACTCCTTGGAGGGAGAGGATGGCCCTGCATGGAACTGGAGTTTATTGCACGAATCCTCTCTCCTCAAACACTTTGGCACCCAGCAAACACTGACCATCCCCCATCTCGCCCTGAAGCCTCCTCCCCCTGTGGCTACAGCACCACTGGTTCACATGTCCCACTGGAGCTTGCAGGACCCCTGCTAGCCTCTGCTGGAAGCTGACCTGAGGAGATGGTTCACAGTGTGCTCACAGAACCCACAAAACTCAGTGGAAATTTCAGCCCTGTGATAATGATCCAGATTTCCATGAGCTCGTAAAGCGCTCTAAAAAAATAGTGAGGAGAGTGCAAGATCATGCACACCTGTGCAGAATTACCTGTCACCTCAGCAAGGAAGCAGAGAGGAGCAGGAATAAGTGCAACAGCAGCAGTGGTGCTCGGGCTATGTCTTTCTCTCTAGAAAATTCAGAACTATGCATGCACAAACAACTGTACCCAAAGAAAATGGCTACTTTTTTTTTTTTTTTTTTAAGTGAAATCAGGAAAAAACAAGACTTACAGTTACCCATAAAAGCCTGAGAAGCTCAAATCAGGCTGTCCTACTTTTCTCCAAGCATCCATATAAAGTGAGGAAGAAAGAAAGGATTGTACAAGTGTAGAAACCAGTGTAATTTTTTTGTTGTTGTTTTTGGTTTGTTTTGTTTTAAATCCTACCGCACCGCCTGGCTGCAGAGAAGAGTGAGCCCCAGCCTTTGTGGCAGTAGAACCTGCCACATATTTGCCCTGGGTAATGAGCTCAGAGGAGGAGATTTGAAAGAAGACTTTGCATTGTTCGAGGAGGCTCTGGAGCGGAGGGAGGGTGGAATTCCATCTGTTCACTTCCGCGCGGTTCAGTGAGCTGCTTCACTTTTAATGGTTCACTAGGCTGTGACACTTAGCAGAAATTACGGTAAATGTTTTTTAAAACCTTTACATTATCATTTAAGAAGCCGCATGACAAGATCACTGAAAAGCTAACCCTTTGATCTCTGTCTCTTGTGAGGTTTTTTTGTCTGATAATGGAAACAATGTACCATGTGCCATTGAGGCTGGATAATGTGTTGGTGTGCTTATGTTCACTGTGCTCCCTGTCTTAACAGCGTTCTCTATGGTAGTTTTTTCACACCATCACAAAAAAAAAAGGCAGATTGTTGCCCTTAAAATCTATAGCCACCTCAGCAGTTCCCATATAGCTCTTCACGTGTTAGGAGAGCTGACAAACAGCTCACATGCCAGCTCAGATAGGAAGTACCCTATGTTACCGATCAGGTGGAATTCCACTTTGCCTGCTTGAGTGACTCTTTGAACAATGTAAATCATTAAGTAAGTCTTTGCAATGGTGCAGAAAGGTGATGGGGGAAGGGAGCTCTGTATCTGGTGCTTGTTCAATGCAATTTCACAGGAAGTCTGTTTATTTTCCACAAATCTTTGAAGAAGACCAAGTGGTAGTCAACAAGTTCAGTTTGTCTTGAAGACAGGGATGGGAAAACATGGTAAATTTTTGTGCACTTCTGTGTTTAATCAGGATTGAGGACATTTTTTTTCTCCCTACATTTTCTCCTTAGCATCAGAGTTTTCAGCACTTTCTTGCATAAATCCATCTTTTCCATCTGGAGAAAAGCCTATGGAGTATCTGGAAAACTTGGAGCAATCATTTAGATCTCTTCACTGCCTTAGAAATTGGCCCTTTAAGTATCGGGAGAAAGTCTTTATCATTTTGCAATGAAGGGAAACACATACAAAGGAAGTCAGACTACCCACAGACCCATGGCTTCCAAAGCTTTCTGCCACCGTTTCTCTAGTCAAAGGAAATGGTTTACAGCTTGTTCAGACAGACGATGCTCCCCTATCAACTGCACTGCATAGGCAGCATGTCTTAAAAACAAGCAGCCTGAAAAACAAATGGAAGCTACAGATTCCAGCCCTTAGAGATCATTCTTACCCTCTCTTATCTTCAATAATTAAATGCTAAACCTGTTTTGGTGTTAGGGGACAACTATAAAGTGTAGATATAGAACCATTTTTTTTCCTTTTATCAGTTGTGTCTGACCTAGGCTATGGACATGAGTTCACAGTACAAGTACAAGCCCTTCGCTATGTGAAGATACCCCTTAGGAAACGGACATCTCAAAGATGCAGGTTCTGAACTAGTATGGTGTCCACAGCCCTGGCTCCATTGTTCTCACATGTTACCAATGAGCATGGCCAGCACACTTTACATATAGGATTTTAGCCGTCACGAAGGAAAATTCTGAAGTAAAATGTAGTTAAATAAACCCAGTCAGTTCTTGCCATAGCTCTGCTACTGTGTTGGCCCTCTTGATGAAAAATGTCCATTTTCTTCCTACAAGTTGGAATCTACCAGAAGGGCAAAAGAACACTCAGACTATTTATGAGAAGTCTGATAACTACCTGCTGAGTAGAGACAGAGATGTCACCAGAGAGGGAGAGGGAGAAGGAAGCAAGGACTGGAGATGAATTTCAGGTGGAAGAATATGATACTTTGGACAAGCCAGTAGTAATCAAGGGGAAGGAATTAAATGGGCTGGTTGGAATTCTAGCTGTGAGTAGCTTCTTATTGCCCCCTCCAGCTACTGATAAGAGTAAGGCACGACTGACCTTGAGAATTTGCCTGACATCTAAACCAGCACAAATAAATTAACGCAAAGCAAGCAGCTAAATATTGGTACCACAGGTCTGTTTTGCATTGCTTCCTGCATCATCTCCATGCTGTTCTTCACCCATAATCCCAGATCACCCGCACAGCTCAGGAACATCCAGGCTGGGCAAGCCTTCATATCACACTGCTCATATACTGGCTGCCTCTGGCTGGCTCTGACTTGTCTCAAACAGGTACAGAGAAAGCAAGACACCCCCTTCTTCCCCCTCTCAACTCTACTGAAATGTAAGTCCAAATATTGCTTTTCAAGCACTGCCCAAGTCTTTTTTTTCTTCCCCTCTTGGGGATTTGCAAAAGCTCATTTGAACTCCAGTGTCCCTGTACCGGTGCAGTGGCCAGTGAATGCTTTATGTTGCAGAGACATGCTACCTCTCCATCTAAATGTGGAATCCTTCCTGCAGAAATATCCATATCTCATGAAGCTGGAAAAGCATGGCCAATATAGAGCAAATAAATCTATCTGCATGTGGACTTTGACTGGTATCAAACTGGCTCATTTATTGCCACAACTCTTTGCTGGGAGATTTTTGTTCTGCTGTAGAGCTGCTAAATTCCCCTTGAGTACTATTAGTGTTGCTGCTTTTTATGTCTCTCTCCATGACACTACTCAATGCAAGTTATAATTAACTCAAAGGAAGTAGAATGGGATGGACTCTCTCTGTTTAGGGAGAGATGGGTACAGAACAGGAAAAGATAATGCCAAATAACCTTTGGGCTCTCTAGTGTCCCCTGAACCCTTGGGCATTGTTTAATTTTAGACCTCACCTTTCTACTGAGAGGCAGCCCAATGCCTGTTGTCAGTGAAACTATGGCAATGAGGACTAATTTGGGGGGCTGAGGGAGAGCTTGAATAACGTGACTTGTAAGACCTTTGTACTGGCCTTTTGCACAAGACTGGTTTTTAGCCTTGAAGAACTACAGAAGTCACCCCTGGCTGAGATCCTAGTATCAAAGGTGAAGAAAATGTGTCTGTTTTCCAGCAACATTGGATGATCAGGAGAACAATTTATTGCTTAACTATTAAGGATTTAAATGTCAAATGCAGGACCTATCCTGAGTCCCACAAATATCCACATTTGTGCATAGACACAGACGCTGAGGCTTGCAAAGGCAGGCTGAGAGAGGGTAGCACAGTATTTCTGAAGGTGTTTGCCCTTAAACAGGATCCTGGCAAGGTTTCTTGCATTTTTTTAAAGTACTGCATTGTGGAAGAAGAAAAGGGTAAAAAATCTGGCAAACTAGTGATCACATTGCATGTGCTTTGGACACAGAAATTATTCCTCTAGCAGTAAACAGTGAATGTTAATATAATTTTAGTGATCAGCTCACAGAATCATTGGAAGTCGACAAGAAAAAATAAAGTGTCCTTACTGACTTTGACATCCCTTCCGCAGGTACCTATAGCCATAAGTAACCTTATACAGCTGAGTGAACCTATTGAGCTCAGCAGGAGCACTCTCATGTGCACAATGCTCACCTGGGTCTCAGTAATTACACCCAAAGTCTAAACAGCTCATACTTTTGAACTATTCAAAAAGTGAGTTTCTGAACCCAGAAGCCATTTGAATAACTAGCATGCTATTTTGATCAGCATTCTAATTTGAAAACTCATCATTATTTACATGATAAACATAAATGGTGCATTTGGAGTTGTTATGGTCCATCATGTAAATCCATATTTAAGCATTATGAAAAAGAGGATTTGTGACTCAGTAGATCATATTAGCTGTTGAGCAGCTATTCCTGTTGATCAAATCTATTTTCTTACTGTCCAACATGCATCAAGTCCATGTGATAAAAAATCCTTATGACATATTTATTGCTGTGTGAAATGATGTGGTCATTTTTAATTTCTTTTTATTTTTCCTATAATATTCTAAGCAGCTTGGCATTGTTTGAGGAGAACAGCAGTCTTACTCCAGGTGGCCTTACTTTGATCTCAGCTAGGTGAACATCAGCAATGAGCTCCCATGGGTTTAACAAAGGTTTCCACAAATATTTTCCTGCTCACTTGGTAGATAACTGATGTTCCGCAGAGGTGTCTATCTCACAAAAAAAAAAAAAAACATGCTAACTCCATATACCCCTTTCTCAACCAGAAAACATCAGCTCCATACTCTCATTTCCACTGTTTTGATCCAGGTTTGCCCTGCTGCAGGAATACGTAGTCACAGGCAGATTCATTTTTCCCTTAGTTTCTCAATCTGGCAGTCCCAGACAGACAGATAAAGGTGTCTCCCAAATGCCGGATAGATCTATATATCTGGTGCTGAAGGGAGAGGCAATATCTCTTCTGTCTTATGCACAGCAGTACACAGTTTCCTTGCTTCATGCTGGGCCAAAAAGACCAATTTCATTCTTCTTGGTGCTGCTGCCAATGCTGCATCAAATACATGTGCATTCAGACAGGGCTTTAAATGGAAACTAGAGAGATCAGCCTTAGCATTTGGCCATGAGATTCATTCTTCCCACTCTAAGTGCAATCAAAAGATACCTGCAATTACTATGACTTCACTTATGTTGCACAAAGATTTCAGGGACTCTTAATGAGCTTATGTTTTCACAACACTCCTAACTGCTACTATTTTTATATAGTCTTGGTATATGCTCGGCAGGGAGACAGAGGCATATTTTTGTCCACTCAGTCTCCTGCAGCACAAGCACTGTCTATTCTTTCCACTCTCTCCTCTTTGGTTTCATTTTTAAGGCTTGTTTTGCCAACTAAGGTGAAACACACTTCAGTCAGATCATCAAAGATTTCTAGAAACCAACATATCATCTAAGTGTTCCTGCTCCGGCAGGGGGATTGGACTAGATGATCTGTTGAGGTCCCTTCCAATCCCTAACATTCTGTGATTCTGTGATATTTAAGAAAGCTGATGTTTTGTTATTAAAACTGAGATTACCTTTACAAAGCCCCAGTGGGTGTTGTGATTAGCCAATGCTTGTAAAAGACCCCCACAAATCCTGTTTCCATATTCAGTGAGGACAGCAAATAGTGGGGTCTCACCCCATGTGCTGCTGTGCTTTTTTACCTTCTTGGGTGAAATAAATCACAGTCTGAAACTGGGAGATGAGTTAGAGACAATTGGAAGAACAAGGAATACATAAGACAAATGAAATAGCAAAATAAGGGCAATGATCTGCCTAGCAGATGTTTGGTATTCCTACAGCCTGGTTACCTTTGTTTAAATGTTTGAATCAATGCTCTTAGTTTAATAAACAAAACAGATGCAAAATTTGCAGCTAAGTGTTAGGAATGAATGTCAAGGCACAGCGAGTGATCTGCATGTCCCCTGGGACTGTGATTTTTGGTCCAGGATGGAAAACCTGTTGTTAGAATTGTGCCCAGATTATATCCCACTGGCCCTGATTACCTTGATGTTGGGAAAATGTCTCGAGGGATGTAAATTGCCTAGAATCATTTGCAACAGCTGCCAGTGACTGCGATTCTATGTTATTACAAAAGCAATCTCCCTTCCTGGGAATTTGATTTGCAAAAATAGAAGAATTAATAGAATTAGAAGGAAATGTTTTAAAATAAGTTCAGTTTCCAAAAACCAGGTGCCCCTTTTGACACAAATATCCCTTGTGCTCTCAAATGTGAATAATTTCAGAAATTACTCTCACAAGATGGTACCTGCCTATGAAAAATAAATCTCTCTCTTGAATTTAGGCAGGCTCGAGTCAATATTTCTTGCAGGAGGAATCTCTCCTTTAAGCTCAGTATATTTTCTGGAACAATGGATATTGAATTGTGTCTGTTAATATAATCGCTTGACATCTACCGTTTTGTATATTTCGTGTTCCAGTGAAACCTCCTCTGTATTGCTAATGAAATAATTTTTTTATGTTCTCAATAATCATTATTCTCTTTAATGAAAAGTTAGGGCAGATCTTTCAGTCCTTACATGTGGGAATAATTTGTACCCTCACATTACTTTCTTGAGTAACTTAAGCTGACTTGAGTGAATTAAAGTTTTGTAGGGATGGCTTGTTCATAACTTAAGTGCTAATTGACATCTATTTCAGAACATGACATTCCGGAATAAACCCTACTTTGAGACATTAATGCAATTATGGTTTTTATAACAATTAGTATAATTATGTTTTGGGTAATAACTAATAAGTCGTTGCAGTGGAATGGAAGGTAATGTTTCCTGCCAGCTGCCTTCAAAAATCCTCTATCAGAGACAGTGAAAAAGATCTGTCCTGAGTCACATAAAGTACCTCCTTCAAACATGGTGAAATAAAAGAAGACACAATACTTCTGTCTCTTGGTTTTGAGGCATGGCTAATTCTGGTGCTTGGAAATTCTGGAGTTCTAGTATCAGGAACTAAACCGATCGCTTCATTTCAATGCCTTTGCATCAGAAAATGAGTCAGGTCCAGATACACCAGTGAGTCTAATAAGTGACAAATAGCTAAAGTGAGCTGCTGGTGCTTTATTTCTTATCCCCTCTTCTGCCTCCTCTTTAACACTCAGGTAACTGTCAGAAAAGGAGCCAGCTATTACAGATGACAAGGGGTAAATGCCTTCATGTTGTCCTCCAAAGGTTAAGGTTTACCAACCGCAGTTGGAAGCCACAATCTCCAATAACCATTAATCCACTAAACTCCAGTACCAGTGAACATATTTATGGCTGCAGTCACTAAAGGGTGAAATAAAGATTAGTTTTTAGTTAGGAACGCAAAGCTTTTTAGATCAATACAGACCCACTGCTGAAATCAATCTAAAGTTTGGAATTTTTAAGTAAAGATTTACTGGGCTTCCTTGTACAGTTAATTTTCCAAAGGGGGAATAGTCTCAGCAATGTTACATAGTAATCAAATTGAGTAAACACTAGTCAGTTCGTAAACTGACCTCAGTTATGTGCATAGTAAATGAGTGAACAGCAATAAAAACACCCATAATGTGGATAGTAAATTTGCCAATAAACAGGTAAAGCCAAAATGCACGTATAGACTAACATGATCAAATATTAGTAGCTACATTTGCCTATTTGAAAACATAAATAATCAATAGACATTAATAATGAAGTTGTTCGTGCATTTCTTTATTACTGTGCATATTAAGTGTTTCAATTATTTCTACTTAGTTTGATAGATAAATGTATATGCACATTTTATGCCTCAAATAGAATATAGAATTACTCTTCAAAACAAAAGCTACTGTTTAGCTGAAAGAACAACTGGACTGGAAATATGCAGCTTGTTATACCCCTCTGCTGTTCATGTTTGATGCATGTATACAATTTATTATGCAATTTCTTGAGATTTGACAAAGTAATTGTCTGGCAAACCATAGCTTTAATGATGGTTTTTCTGCTTCATACAAAAGGTCTGAAGGTAGTGTAGGAAAATGACTTAATAGATCAGTGTCTATAAATGCTGTTAATGTACATTATATATATGTGCAAGGGTAACCCAAGTTATTTTCTGAGTTACCGCACAATATGTTGTGAGTTTCCATGTGGTAAATTCGTTTTTTGTCATCAGAGCTACTGCATGAAATCTTATATGTTGAGCTGTAACTTCCAAAATAACTCAGGTCACTGCATTAGCTTTAGTCTTGGTGTCTGTCACTGGGAGTTCTTGATGATGGACCAAGGGCTATGAAGAAGCCTGGATGTTATAATAGTGCCACAGTAGCTTAAAAAAAGCCAGAATTTCCATTGTTAATCCCATTTTAAAGGGCTTGTTGCTTGGCAGTTAAAATCCATTCAGGTCTGAAACAAAAGTCAAGGTGCAATATATAAATTCCATTTTATTCATATTCGTTTTAAATCATTGCGGCTATTCTTAAGATAAGGAGCACAGAAATCCTAAAGTTTTATTATTTTGAACACCTTTGCAGTCTTTTGTAACTAAACCGTCTAATTTTAAAGAATGAAATTTCTCAGCAGAGGGATGTTCTTCATTTTGCCTGTCTCCCTGTTTTATCATCAGTAAAAGACTATTGGCCAGATTCATCGCTTGTGTGAGTGAGCACTGGGTCCACTAGGACCCTCCCTTTACATCAGCAATGAACCTTTGTCTGCTGATGAGCTGTACTCAAATGAAGTTAAAATGGAAACATTTCTCATTTTTCTCTGGTGCCTTTTCTCAGATCTAGGATACTTGGGATGTTTCTCTATACCTTGGTGCAAATAAATGTGAGGCATTGGGCAGACAGGAAGATACTATGTCATGAGCAATAGGTATCTGAAAATCACCCAGGCAACTTGGGCCAAAGAAAAAAGAAAAAAAAAAGAGATTAAATTCTCGTGACTGGGCTCCATCACCAAGTAGCATTTTATTCCATTTCATTGCCATTTTTTAGAATTAATCATATCTACCCTCATACCTGCTTTTTTGACTCCCATATATGGTTCTTAAATGAGTTTGTTAACAGGGAAGACTAAAATCTCCTCTTAATTCTCTGGTACAACAGAAATTGAACTAGTATTGATTTCCTCATATTGCCCTTTTGGCACCATGGAAATCATATAGTCATAGAATCGGTTAAGTTGGAAAAGACCTTTAAGATCATCAAGTCCAACCATTAACATAGCATTCCCAAGTCCACCTCTAAAACATGTCCCTAATCACCACATCTACATGTCTTTTAAACACCTCCAGGGATGGTGACTCCATCACTTCCCTGGGCAGTCTGTTCCAATGCTTGATGACCCTTTCAGTGAAGAATTTTTTCCTAATATCCAATCTAAACATCCCTGGTGCAACTTGAGGCCATTTCCTCTTGTCCTATTGCTTGTTACCTGGGAGAAGAGACCAACCCGCTCCATGCTACAACCTCCTTTCAGGTAGTTGTAGACAGCGATAAGGTCTCCCCTCAGCCTCCTTTTCTCCAGGCTGAACAGCCCCAGTTCCCTCAGCCGCTCCTCATCAGACTTGTGCTCCAGGTCCCTCAACAGCTTTGTTGCCCTTCTCTGAACTCTCTCCAGCACCTCAGTGTCTTTCCTGTACTGAGGGGCCCAAAAATGAGCACTAGATCTGATGTGGGGCCTCAGCAGCGCTGTGTACAGGGCAACAATCACTGCCCTAGTCCTGCTGGCCACACTATTCCTGATACAAGCCAGGATGCTGCTGGCCTTTTTGGCCACCTGGGCACACTGCTGGCTCATGTTCAGCCAGCTATCAGTCAACACTCCCAGATCCTTTTCTGCCAGGCAGCTTTCCCGCCACTCTTCTGTAGCATTGCGTGGGGTTGTTGTGACCCAAGTGCAGGACCTGGCACTTGACCTTGTTGAACCTCATACAATTGGCATCAGCCCAACAATACAGCCAGTCCAGATCCCCCTGTAGAGCCTTCCTACCCTCCAGCAGATCAACACTCCCACCCAACTTGGTGTCGTCTGCAAACTTACTGAGGGCACACTCAAATCCCTCATCCAGATCATTGATAAAGAGATTAAACAGAACTGAAATATTTAAAAAGGTGAGGGGGGAACAATTTCCAGCTGTGAACAGTTGGCATATCCTTCACGCCAAAGCAGACCAGAGATGATCTGTTCGTATTCCAAGGCAATGTCACTCAGAGCCAAATACAAGGACATTTTTATTATGTGAACTAGATGCTGGCCTGAAACAGCTGGCTGGTGACATACAGAGCCTTGCCAGCCATCCAGTGATGACTTCTTCTTTGTTTCTATTGCCTGGGCCAGATTTGAACCAGGAAGCTGGACACAACTGCCCACTTTGCTGAGAAGCAGTGAAACACTGCAGCAAAGGAAAGCTATTATCTTCCAAGTCCCACTTTCTCCCCATTCAGAGTGTATGCTACCAAAGTTAGCTCTTCCCTGAAAAAAAAAAAAGTATATATTTATAATGCTACAGCAAACTTGGTTTGCTGTTTTGCAGTTGGACCTATTTGAGACAAGAGAGAGGTCCTTGTTTATCCTTTAGCTAGTTGGGTTAAGTAGGAGCCACTAATGAATTTCAACAAAATCACCCTCACCAGCTAGTGAGGGTCAACACCAATTGGGAGAACAATGCTTGACCTACACTGGCTACATAAAGTTTACCTGGTCTTAATCTCATGAAGCCCTGTCTCCATGTTTTGTGGGGTTCTTTTGGTTTGGATTGTTGTTTTTTTTTTTTCTCTCAGCAAACTACCTAACTTGAGTTATTAGGTTACGAATTTAAAAATACAATTTGGAATATGGGGGCAAAGCAGCATATTGACTATTTCACAGTGGTGAATAGGTCTAGTTACTGAGAAAATGATGATACATCATCTCCATAGAGAGATCACCTTTTTCCCCTTTGCAGCAGAACAAGGCTGTATATTTAAGCACAGCTCTACTATTTAAGCAGCCAGGTCAGAAGGTGCTCTGTGTTATCTCAGAAAGATGGAGTAAAGCAAAGGGAGGTCATAAACGTTAACTTGCATTTCCTTTGCTTTTTTATACTCATGTTTAACTTATGACACCCAAATTATATTAATGATAAGTATCTTGGTAGTCAGATTTAACACTACATTTTATTTAAAATCACTATTTCTCACATGGGAGTTGACATCCAATGACTCCTCTCTGCTACATCCAAAGGGAGAAGACAGGCTTGGGGCAGTTGAAATGGAACACTATGGGAAAGATTTCTGTCCCTAGAGCACTTAGATGTGATGCAGAACAAAAGTCTTTGTCAGCAGACTTTGCTTGAAAGGGAATTAAAAAATTTTCACAACTCTTCTCTCCCTTAAAAACTGTTAGTGCTCTCTTGGGGATTGTGAGAGCCACATTCAACCTATGGATTATGTATTACTTCAGTACAAAAATGTACTCTAAATCTAGCCACTGCCATCCTGCGAGTTCCTCTTGTTCTGAAGCTTACCCTTTGCCCCATTTGTCTCAAAGTCTTGCATTAAAAAAACAAGAAACTGGTATGGAGCACTGTCCCACTTGAGGATGGCTTCTTACAAAGCCTGACTATCATTTTGGAGCAATTGTGGTGCCACTCGCCACCAACATGTCCTCCTCCTGGTTTTGCAATGAGTCCTGTGTGCATCAGTCTGGGAAAATTCAGTCAAACTGAATGGCGAATGCAGACACATGTCCCATGTCAGGAAAGCATCCCCTTTCAAGAGAGGTCTCAAGAATATGCTTTAAGAAATGCTTAAATGCTTTCCTGAACAGAAATGGACTTAAGCACAAGAGAGTATCCATTATTTAGGAGTACAGTGCAGACACAATCACTAAAGCTCATATTATGTGTCTGAAAATCGAGTCCCAGAGCGTAAGCTTTTCCGAGTGATGGTTAGAGGGTTCCTAGTTGTAGCATGGTTCCATACAGAAGGATTTGCTTAATCCACCTTGCTTTTAGATTGCAATTTCCCCAAGCTTAGCTGCTTCTTTTAACAGTTCTGAGTTCTGCCCCCCCCCCCCCAAGTTATTTTAATAACTCTTTCAGACGCAATATCTTATATTCTGATTTTTCAGAAGCTACTGGTTTTCTATGAACTTTTTTCATGTCATCTTGATTGCACAGCAACAAATGACTTTTATTTTTTCTGTAGTTTACCCTTTTGCCTTTTTGGGGACTGAGAGAGGAGGAATAACAGTTTGTCTTTCAGTGTTCTTAGGTTTACTCATTTAGGATCCTGTTTAGCAGTTTCCAGTCCACTCTCACCAAAGATTTGGGGAAGTAGAGCAAAAGTGTGAACACATAATGGTATCATGCTCCTTGTTACAGAAGAAATGTTGCTCTGCATACATTGAGGCATATAAACAATACTTCACCATATATCTGTGTGTATAAGCAAAAACAGTCAGTATTCCTGGAGGAATCTCAAAGCACTAGGCAAGCACGGATTAACCAGGACACAGCACAGGCGATCAGGATGCCTGTGACACCTTTGGGGCCAGTTGTACCAGTCTCTAGAGCCTCATGGTTGCAGCAGCCACTGGCATAGCAAGTGTAATAGTGAACATTCAAAAATGCCCAGCTGGGGGTGGAGCTGGGCAGATGTGCTCAGCAGGGTCGAGGGATCTCAAGCTGGGAGAGCCTTGGACTGCACTAATGAAAACCCTTTTTAGCATTTGTTAACTGAAGCACAGAGAGATTTAAGGATGCACCTGGGTCAAGGTTGTTACATCTACATTACTAGACCCAAGAAAACTTCTGTTTTCAGATCTCTCTCCTTCCCAGCTCCTTGTGATGCCTCACATCTCCTCAGTTCCCAGGGAAAAGATCTCCTCAAGGAACAACAAGGCACCTGCGAGGTTTGCATGGTTCCCAGGCCCTAACCCCAAAGTGTGCAAACCAGGGTAGGTACAATCCCTGTGTGTTAGTGGCAGGAATCCAGATGTCCAGATTCATGAGCCTTCTAACAACCATCAACACAATCTCCTGAAATCTTCCACTCCTGCTCTGCTCCTAGGCTGACAGTACCTGGCATGGTTGAAGTGAAGAGTTAATCTGTACTCCAGGAACAGTGCTGTGATGCCAGGTCTACCTTCAGAAGTGCGAGCTTACAAACTTCTATGTCAGAAACTTCAGGTGGATTATACAATATTTAGCGTGAGTAGCAATGTTGTTGGTGACAGCCAATACTGCTGTTGCTCATCTATTTGTACAGTACTTGTACTACGAAAGGGACCTATGTGCTCAGATCTGTCCTAACAACTAGTATGGCATGTTGCCCAACAAAAACGACAGTCTTTATGTCTCTGGAAGGTCCCCAAGAGAATTTCCCTTTTCTGTGGTGAGAGATCCCATCCACGTACAGGTGGGTCTGGTGAATGCTGTCATCTCTGTTCTACCATCTGAAATGCAACAGTGGCAGAAATGCAGACTGCTGAGAGAATTCAGCAAGCCAGAGAACAAAGGCAATTTCAGTGCCCAAAAATAGTGGAGCCAGCTGAAGTCCTGTTTCTGACAACAGTGTCAATGACAAAGGTGTTCAGAACTGGCACTTATTTTTGTTCTTAATAATTAAGACCCTCTGCATGTAACTTGATTTCTGAGCTGTGCCAAGATATCAGTGTATATTGCAATAACAAAAACTGCAAAAAATCCTCCACAAAACATCAGTTTTGCAGAGATACGTTTCATATTACAAGCACAGATAAGGAAAGGGTTCTAAATTTCTCATTTTTATATAATTACTCTTAGTGAAAAGTATTTACCTTGCTTATTTACTGAGTTTGTTCCTTGGGATTTTAATGACAATGCCTTATGCCTTCTTGATGATCTCCTCTGCATGAGGATCTCTTCCTTTAATTGCAAGATGTGATTCAGTTTCTTCTGCAGTATTGACCCCCCTACTACAAGTCTCTGCAATGAGGCTTCAGTAAGTTGAGGAGTCTGCATGGCAGCGAAGAGATGAGCTAAGGGAAGACCAGTAAAAGCACAACATCTACCAACCTCTGGCTTTGAAAAGATGAAAGCATGGGGCACTGCCTGCTGTTCTTCAGAAATGCTGCTTAGGGACGGAGCCCTAAAGCTACAGTTGGGAAGGCTCAGTAGTTAGTATGTGTTCAGTGCCTCGCGGGAGATGCTTGCTGCTCTCAATGGCAAGTCTGTGATAGTTTTAGGCTTATAAGCTAGAGACACAAAGTCCCTGCTTAAGCCAAGTGGCCAGTACATCTAGTTTTGCTCCAAAGGAAAAAAATGGACAATTTTACATGGTGCAGATCTGGAAGTAACTGCAGAAGAAAGAAAACACATGGCATTTTTCTGCTGACAGATGCCACCTTTAAGCGGCGAACTTAAATTTTCTACTTTGCAGATGAAAAGGTATAAAATTTTGAAAAGCACCCAAGAGAGTTAGAAACTTTGAACTCTCCTTTCAAAAGCACTCAAACCCATTCAGAAAACACCATACCCATGACCTTTAGCAATATTTGTCAATTGTAATTCGTAAGTGACCACAAATCAT
Source organism: Streptopelia decaocto (assembly GCF_964273445.1). Classification (NCBI taxonomy): domain Eukaryota; kingdom Metazoa; phylum Chordata; class Aves; order Columbiformes; family Columbidae; genus Streptopelia; species Streptopelia decaocto. Next base: position 45,684,316 of record NC_138655.1, read on the forward strand.
AGACGTAAGAGTGAACTTTATTTCAACTTGTGTTAGTGTACCAAAGTTAAATACAAATTAACCAAGTCTTGTTTTCAGTAATGAGGAAAACATACCAGTATGCTAGTCCCAGAAACTTGCTACACATTGGCACAGACCTATTTTGGCAATTTACAATGGTATAGGAGTGTGTGACACATCACTCAGTGAAAACTGATACAAAACCCCGTGGAGACTATTTACAGCTATTACAGCAGAAAAGTTCAACAGCACAAGCATGATATAAAAATTATTCTTCCCGTCTACTACAGTTGGGAGACAACTCGCATCACTGAAGATACCAGCTACTATTGAAATGGAGGCGTCTTATAATTCATGTTTCTCTTCACTTGAACAGGGTCAAAATCTGGATGGCAAACAGAGTAAACTGGAAAGAAGGGGCGGGACAAGAGGAGCAAAGCAAAGCAAAGGGTTTTAGAAACAGCATATATGATGGCGTAATTAATTTGGGAAGAATACCATGCCTTAAAACAACAGCCGCCTAATTTCTCTAGGAAATCTCTTGCAGAAATAATTGATGTCAAAGAGAGGAGTAAGGGAGCTATTTGGTGAGGAAAAACAGAGAGGTATGGCAGAACTTCTTTTTTAAGGTCACCAGAAAACAAATGAAAGCAAAACCTGCCTTGATGCCTTTCAGTTCCAGTCCTTTGCATTCCTGAGCAATCTGACTCCAGCTCTGTAAATGCATTGGCATCCTTGGCCAAGTCAAAGGGAAAGACCATGAGACCTGGCATTCAAAGTCTGCTCCTCGTGTGTATTTTAATTAACAGGAGCCAGAGTATTATCTGGGAAAGGGGAAGGGGCTCGTGGCTTTCACATCAGGTACAACTTTCTCTAAGTGCTCATTCCAGTCTCCTTTCACGCACATTTCATTCAAGGGCATCCATTCCACCTTTTTTTTTTTTTTCTTTTTTTCTTTTTCTTTTGTTAGTTTGTTTTGTTTTGTTTGGGGTGGTTTGTTTGTTTTGGTCATTTTGGTTTTTTGTTTGTTTGGTTGGTTTGGTTTTGGTTGTGTGGGGTTTTTTTGACAATTGGGGGTTTGACAACAGAGGAACAGAGCTATAAATGTGAGGGTGCAATATATCATGAGGTAAAGCGTGGAGAACATGTCCTCTACCAAAATGCCCCTTGGTGGAAAGAAAAAGCCCTAAATGCCTACAATGAGAATTCCCTCTACTTCTTACAACTATAAAGGAGCAAAAACCAAAACAAAGCCCCAACCCATGGGCTGTGCTGTGCACGTTTCTAGTCTATCAGCTATGGCAAAAAGTTGAAAGGTTATGTTTGTGAAATAGCAGCTGCTTTTCTGCCATTTGATTCAGGTTTCTGCATTGCAAAGTCTTGAAACCAAAAGACAAATCTGACAATATGCTAATCTCCCAATAAAAAAAAAAAAAAAAAAAAAAAAAAAAAAAAAAGTGACTTCTGAACCCTTATCTGTTGAAGAGCTGACAGTGAAGTTCAGAGACGGTTGTCTAACCAGACAAAACGATAGAGAAAATATGCCTTCAAACAAGATCATAAATCTTGAACAGTGCAGGGGAACAAATGTAAAGGGAACGTTTTACCACTAACACCATTTAGTAGCCTCACTTTCTTTCTCTCCCTTCTACCCCTCCAGCCTCATCATACTTGCAAGAAAGGAGGATGTATCCTGTCAATGCAATAATATAAATACAAGGCGGGTGGGGTGGGGGTGACAATATATTGGGTACTGAAATCAGACATTATTTCCATCACATCTGGGGTGCATCTGGGGTGCAGGGGGAGAGTAGAGACACAAAACAAATACTGTGCAACCTGAATACAACAGACTTACCCCCACCCCCCCAGCAACACACACACACTCGCACACAAAAAGTTTGCATATTGCACAGGGTGCTTGAAGATCATAAATCTATGCATGAGAAAGATGTAGTGGAAATTTTTGGGGGGATTAGAGTTTATTTTTGTCATCTCTGTGAGACAGCTACTCATTCATCCAGATCACAGCTAAGAAAAAAGCTGGTCACAGAAATTAGCAGTTTCAGCTCAGCAGCAAAGTCGCCAGCCTGTGAAGGCAGAGAGAAATTGACTAATTAGCAATGCGCACTAAAACTTGACGGTTCTTTATAGAGAGAGAGAAGAGAGAGGGAGAGCGAGAGGGAGGGAGGCAGAGAGGAGGGGTGGGGGGGGCTCGCTTTTTCCCCTTCTTTCTTCCAAAGATGTTTGAAATCGCAGTCATTTACGCTCGACAATTTTTACAATAGCCTTGAGCCATAATTTTGCGAGTCTCTCCAGCATCCATCCCCCTGTATGGTCTCTCTCCACTGGCCATGCACGACCGTTTCTCTCCCCAACCGTGGATTTCCTATTACTCTCGTTACGACTCACTGAGCCCCAGGCCCAAGGATAATGATGTGTTGTTTCTTGGTAGCATAATTTGTCACACGTACATTTTTTCTTCTTCTTCTCTTGCAGAAAGCTCTGTGCTCTCTCTCTCTCTCTCTTTCTCTCTCTCTCCTTCTCTCTCTCTCGTACATTTTCTTGCTGTTGCTAATTCATGGTGATCAAATGATGTACGACAAAATAAATTGTAAAGAGTGACTGCTCCGAGTTGGGAACCAGAAGGTTTTTTTTTCTTTCTTTCTTTTCTCTCCTTTTTTTTTTTTTTTTTTTTTGGAAGGAGCGAGCAAACCTTTAAAAAGGAAGGACAATTGATTTTTTTGGGGGGGAGCTTAAGTGAACCTTTACTTTGGCAGCTGGTTGTGGAGCAGGTAAGTTTCTGGCCTTGTGTCTAACCGTCTCTGTGCATTTTCTTGTGTCTCCTGATTTGTTTGTTGTTGGGGGAGAGGAAAGGGGTGTCTGTCTGTGCGCTGGAAGTGTGTGCGGGGGGAGGGGGGGGCAGTTGTGTAACGAACGCGTTTGCAGAATAAACTCCGATTGCAAGAAATGGGCAAAACGAGGAAGAAAGAAGGGGAGGGAGAAAGAGGAGGAGAGTGTGTGTGTATGTGCGTGTGTGTGTGTGTGCATGTATGTATGTGTGTGTGCGGTGGGGAGGGGGGATTGACCGGGTCCACTTAAAGGGAGAGGCTCCGGGAGGTTTCTGTTGCCGGCGGCGGGGCGCGGAGCGGGGCTGAGCCGCGCCGGGGCAGGGGAAGCGGCTGGAGGGAGCCCCTCACTGTGTCGATAAATCGGGCTGGGGAGGGGTGAAGGGAGGCAGAAGAAGCCCAGAGCTGGCGAGGAGTGACTGAGCGCGTTGCAATGGCAGGAGCAGGTCTCGGCGGGATCCCGCTGAGGAGGAGGAAGAGCGGTGGCGGCGGCGCTCCGCGGGGCGAGATGCGACCAGCGCGGGTCGGTGGCTGCGCAGTCCCCGCAGGTGCGGCCGCAGCTCGGGGCTACCCCGCCGAACCCCCTCCCCGGGCCGGGCACGGGGCCGAGGCAGGGGAGGCGCGCCGGGGCCCGGCCGGACCGGGGCCGCCGGGCAGGGCCCTGCTCCCCGCCGCCCCCGCCCGCCTCCCCCGTCCTTCCCCCAACATGAACTTCACGTAGTTACCGGAGTTACGGCAGCGGCGCCGTCTGCTGCGAGGACAAGCGAGACAGGCAGGACAGCAGCGGGCGGCCCCTCGCCGGGCCCGGGGCTGCCGCTTCCACCCCTCTACCCCCCCCCCCCGCCTCCTCCTCCGGGGTGCGAAGTATTGCAGCTCCCCCACAGTGAGTCCAGGAGCGGGGCTCAACTTCGGTGCCGGCCAGCGCCGGGTCCCCCGCTCCGGGCACGCCGCCCCCCGGCCCCGGAGAGGAAGCAGGTCCCGGCACCGCCGAGTTGCCAAAGCGTCCAGCGGGGTCGGGGGCTGGCAGCGGGCAGGGCTGTTCGCCTCCCCGGCAGAGTTTCAGTCACTTGGTAGTTTATCTGGGCATCGCGGAGTTTAGGGGGGTTGGGGAGGGAGGAGATCTTACTTCCCGTGTGTTCGATTGTTTGGGTGGTTGGTGCGGGTTTTGGTTTTTGGTTTTTGTTTTTGTTGGTTTTTTTTTTTTGGGGGGGGTGGCTCAGCTCTGAAAACGTCCCCAGTTTCCTCGCTCCTCCCCTGGAGAGCAAACCGGTGTGCACCGAGGAGGGAGGAGAAAGGGGTTGAGTGTGTGCATGTGAGTGTGTGGGGGGGAAAAGACGAGGAGAGGGGGAGGGGGGTGGAAAAAAAGAAAGAAAAAAAATCTCCAGCCCTCCCAAGTTGCGGCTCCTCCAAGCGAGCCCGTCCGTACCCGGGCCGGGGGGGAGCGGCTCGGCGGGCAGAGGGGAGCCCGTCCCTCGGCCGCTCCCCCCCGCCACCCGTGCGTACACGGCCGGGATGCACCCTCCGGGCCTCTAAAGCTCTGTGTTTATTGATGTGTCGTCCCGTGTGTCCCCCCACCCCGCTCTCCTCCCCACCCCTCTGCCCAGGTTGGAGGAGGGTTTAAAAGGCAGGTGTGTCGGAGGCCGCTCGCCATGTCCAGATCCGGGGACAGGACCTCCACCTTCGACCCCAGCCACAGCGACAACCTGCTGCACGGCCTCAACCTGCTCTGGAGGAAGCAGCTCTTCTGCGACGTGACCCTGACGGCCCAGGGCCAGCAGTTCCACTGCCACAAGGCCGTGCTGGCCTCCTGCTCCCAGTACTTCCGATCCCTCTTCTCCAGCGGCGGCGGGAGCGGCGGGCACCCCCACGCCCTGGGGCTGGGACCCGGCGCCCAGGACGGGCTGGGGGGCCCGCCGAAGGAGCCGCCGCCGCCGCAGCCGCAGGAGGAGCCAGGCACCCCGTCCTCCTCCCCGGAGGACAAACTGCTGGCCAGCCCGCGGGCCATCAACAACCTGGTGTTGCAGGGCTGCTCGTCCATCGGGCTGCGGCTGGTGCTGGAGTACCTGTACACGGCCAACGTGACCCTCTCGCTGGACACGGTGGAAGAGGTGCTGTCGGTCAGCAAGATCCTGCACATCCCGCAGGTCACCAAGCTGTGCGTGCAGTTCCTCAACGACCAGATCTCGGTGCAGAACTACAAGCAGGTGTGCAAGATCGCCGCCCTGCACGGCCTGGAGGAGACCAAGAAGCTGGCCAACAAGTACCTGGTGGAGGACGTGCTGCTGCTCAACTTCGAGGAGATGCGCGCCCTGCTCGACTCGCTGCCCCCCCCCGTCGAGTCGGAGCTGGCGCTCTTCCAGATGTCCGTGCTCTGGCTGGAGCACGACCGGGAGACCCGCATGCAGTATGCCCCGGACCTGATGAAGCGCCTTCGCTTCGCTCTCATCCCGGCGCCGGAGCTGGTGGAGCGGGTCCAGTCGGTGGATTTCATGCGCACCGACCCCGTCTGCCAGAAGCTGCTGCTGGACGCCATGAACTACCACCTGATGCCTTTCAGGCAGCACTGCCGGCAGAGCCTGGCCAGCAGGTGAGGGGGGCGGCGGGGAGGGGGGACCTTTCCTCACAGGCGTCCCCTCGGCGGCTCCTGGCCGCGGGAGGCCGGGGGAGCGGGGCGCCCCCGCAGGGCGCGGGGCCGAGGCAGCGGCGGGCAGGGACCCCGCGGGGGCCGGGCCGGGCCGGGCGCCGTCCGGCGGGGCAGGGAGCGGCGCGGCGGCTGCGGCCGGGCCGGGCGGCAGGAGCCCGCCCGCGGCAGCGGCTGGAGGGGGGCGGCGGTGCCGATCTGCCCGCCCCCAGCACCGCCAAACTTTTCGTCCCCTCCCCTCAGCCTGGCGGGGCCGCTGCGGCCGGGGGCGGGGGGGTGGCGGTTGGCGCCGCGCAGCGCAGCGCCTGGCCGGCCGCTGGCCCTTCGTTGCGCGGAGAGCCGTCCCGGGGCGCCCAGGCGGCGCTAAGGGCCGGACCCACGGCAGGGCAGCGGCGGGGCCGGAGGCCGCGGACGAGGCCGAGAGGCCTCCTCGGAGGCGGCCGGCGGGGTGAGCGGCGGCGGGGGCCTCCCAGGGCGTGGGCCCCTCGGGAGCCCGGGCGGGGAGGCCGTGCCCGCCCGGCTCTCCGGCCTCCTGGCGGGCTGGCGGCGATCGCAGCTCCCTCAGCCGTCGAGCCTGCTCCGTGGGGCTAAGACGCGAACAAGAGGGACCCCGGGCCCTGGGAACCTGTTGTTCTGTATAATAATTATTTATTATAGGCCATATTTATTTATTTACTTTTCCGCGATGTTACTTGTAACAAGGAGTTGCATCTTCAGGTTGTTTTAAGCTCTAATATTCAAGTCCTAAACCTAATTAGTTATTTTCATAAATAACCACATTATTTGTGCGTTTCCTGGTATACCTGGTATTTGGGTGATATCCGTAGCATGCATGGAAACCTGTGACTTCATAGCCCTTATATCTACGACATGCCAGTTATTTTCATTTAATAAGGTAATGAATCATGATGTCAGAGACTGACAATATGAGGTTGGTAGTAGAAAGTGAAAGCACAGTGTGTAGTTTAATGAGCAGTAAATATACCCTAACTGAAGGGGGTATTTATTTTTTTGTCTTTTAAAATACGTTTATACTTCATTTCATTCAAAAATTGAAAGATAATACCATCTTTCAAGTACAGTGGCACAGTAGCGTAGAAATCAAAGCACACTTTGTATAATTCAGCTTTTTAACTAATAGGTCCATATTATTAATGACTTAGGAGCAAGAAAAACTAGTACGTTATTATATATTTTATATAATACGCTCTGTTAGCATTAATGTATTCTTTGTATCTTCATGTAATAGGTACCCCGATGATTTAACTTTGAAAATGCTGTGCCTTCTTTTATTATCTCTGGCTAGCGCTCTGTTAGTGTTTTGTTGTGCTTATCACCTTGCTGTCTAACCGACTCTCACTCCAAAATCCTACAGTAAAGGACAAATAGCGGCATTTTGCAGTGTGTTTTTCAGACGCTGTTGTTGCAGCTGATTCATACCCTTTACATTTCAATATTCAAAACTGTTGACTCTCAAAAATGCAAACCCCACCACCTCCTTCTCAGTGGCAATTCTGCACGCTGCCGGGGGCATGCCGGGGCTTGTGTCCTGGTGGATTGCTGAGATACCAGCCGGCTTGGTTCAGTGAAGATACCTTCCAGCTTCACTGGTCCATGTCATTTGAAGGATATGTAGTGGTGTTCTGACCACTGAATGCTTACAAGTGTCATGGATGCTGCAAGAATCTGATACCCCTGGTGCTGGGAGCTGCCTCTCCCTGTGAGCAGGACCGTACACAAAAGGGACACACTTTTAGTACACCTAGATTAGATTCTAAGTTGCGCTTACTTAATGACTTACAGGGTACTCCATGTATCACAATCAGCACGTTTTTTGTTTGTAATAGGTTTGTGTGTCTGTGAAGAGAGTGGTATTTCAGAGAACCCTAACAGTAGTGGAAGAAAATGTACTGTCACTCTCGACTTTAATGTGTGTTTAATGACAGTGTCATAACTAGCTTTTCTTGATTGGGCTCTACAGTGGTGGTGAAATCGGACCCAAACTATTTAGCGTTTTTTTTGTCTATAAGCAGGCATTAGAACTTACTCAAAATGTTAACATTGGAGATGTTGAAATGCTCTGTGATAGAGAATACAATTGGTATATTTTCATTTTGGGTCTTGAATGATACTCCTGGGAATTTCTGAAGGTCACAAAGGCTGGTATTTGAATCTTAATAGTTTTAAGATTTCATCAGGCTACTTAAGTGCCTTCCTAAACATGAATGAAGAAACAAAATAAACATACCTAGCACAATAGAGATTTCCAGACTTGTCCTTCCTGTTACTCATAGTTTCTTTAAAGCTGCAGTGACAGGTGTCACTCAGTAAAATTTTATTTTAAGGAAGAAAATCTGCAAAGAGTTTCTTAAGTTACAGAAGGAAATCTTAAAAGTAACTAACAGTTAAGTACATGTGCAAATAGAGAAAAAATATTAGACAGAAAAGGACTTTAAAACTTTGATTACTTTTTTCTGTGAGCAATGGTGACCTTGGTAATTTGGAATTTAAAGTTTAATGAAAGGTCATTCACCAATGATTCACATGTCCTTAGAAAGAGATTAACTATTCGTCCTGTGCTGTGTAATGTATACTGCACAGTACAGTATGGGTCAGTGAGAAATACAAGCAGCACAGTGCCATAGCCACCTGCTTACTGAAGAAATAAGGAGAATTGCACTCAGAATTAGAACTTGCCAATAATTTTTCTGCATTTTTAAAACAAAAATATATTTTTGTAACACACTACTTAAAGTGTGTACTCATAGGTACGTACATACATATCCATATACCACTTTGGAGTACTTTGGAATTTGGGCCATATATATTTCTTTTAACAAAACGAGTGTAATGGGAAGCTCGAAATACGGCGATTCTCCTTTGAAATGTAACTGTAAAAATAGCACTGATTCTTTCTTTAAGCTTATTTTTTATGTGGTAAATCACATGTGCTCACTTTTCCAACGAACACAAGTTTTTGCTCTTGTCAGGGCTGGAGGAAAGCAATTTTGGATCTTAAGAGCCAGTCTGCACACTGTGAATGGAGTTATTTATAAAGTTTGTGCTACAAATGCAGGTCCTACAGCACAAGTGATGCTGGGGCTAGAAGGCACCCAGGTTGTCTTTTGTGCCACAGTGAAAAACACTATTTACCTCGAGGGAGAGCAGATTTTTTTTTTCCATTAAATTTCCTGAAATAAGGTAACACTTGAACTCCCTCCTGCATTTTTGAAAAATTATTTTTCCAAGTGCAGCAACTAAACAATCATCGTTTAAAAAGTTGAGGAATTATGTTCCTGACTCGTGAACCTTACTGTGCACTCAGAGGTTCAGGACTTTACCAGGGGGTGGGTTTTTTGGCTCTGATCTGGCATTCAATGAGGTGCTCAATTCTAAGCAAGTTAGTAAATCTGTGGACTTTGATCTCCCTTTTTGAGGTTAATGCTGGAGCTTTCTGGCCTCTGTGATCCTCACCTACAGTAGGGCGTCAGCACACAAGCTGCTGTTAAAGCCTCTTGAGGCACAGTCAGTTTTGCCATCAGTAGGAAAAATCCCAGTTGATTTCAGCATGGACTGAATCAGGCCCATTACCGTGACCATGAACATCAGGCTTAAGTGACATTTGTATGTCCCTAAGAGACACAGGTAACTCTGTGCTGTGTCATGTTTTCTGTCCTTCTGGGAAGAAAATGCATTTAGATAGAGGAGCGTTCATCTTCCAGTTATTTATTTGACTCTCGGGACTTCACCAGAGTATTGAGTTGAATGAAATGCCTCTGTGCTTTATTGTGTAATATAATATATTTTATGCAATACACGGTATGTGTTTTCAATTTTTAAAAAAGTCTGGGTTAGAGCATCACCATGTTGCTGGAAAGAATTTCACTTTTAAAGATGAGTGAGCTAGTGAGAATTATTACTGCTTCCATGTTTACTTGCAGCAATGAAAATGGTTAAAAACACATCACTGCTATGAGAGGTTGAGCTTTTAACTTTAATTTTGCTTGTACTGATGCACAATATAGCTGTAGACAGAGACCGGAGCATTACGGAAAAATATTTAAATTACAGGACTTATTATTAAATGTTTTTACCTAAATATTGTGGCTTCTTTATAGAACATTCCTGTGATTTTATGTTTCCGCTTACCTGCAACTATTTACAATGGCTTCTGTTCCAGACAGAGATGCGAAGATAGGCTGGGTGCAGAGAAGCAGCCCCTTACGGCCTGGGAGTTGTTTGTCGGCTGCAGGACACATGCAGCTCTGCTCAACATACATGGGCGTGTGGGCTGGTTTGCTGGCAGAGCAGCAGGTAGATGTCTGTACAGCTGCATCAGGTACCTGAAGGCAGAGGGGAGCGAGGAAAGGAGAGAGGAGAATGCAGAGAAAGAAAGAAACTGAGGTAGCCCAGGGGAGAAACAGGACATAAGTAGCGGAAGCAAGGAAGTACAAATGAGCGAAAAGGGGAGAGAAGAGCACTTTTGAAGGGAAAAAAGTGAAATAGGATACTACATAGGAAAGGAGACAAGCAGAACAAAAAAAGACCTTGGCAGATAAGAGAGGGAATGAAGCAAAAGAAAAAAACCCCTAATTCTTAGCAGAGGCAGCATCTGTTGTCAATAACAGCTGAGTATTTCAGTTTCTGGTAAAGCTATTTCAGATGTGGGGGAGGAAAAATGGATGAGGATTGAGGAACTGAACTGAAATTCGATAAGTCGTGGGCAGGAAATATGGAATTAAAAAAAGAGAGAAAAGAGGGAAATAAAAAGACAAAGAGATAAGAAGGCTAAGCCTGACTGTGCTGTTTCCTAGGTTCAATAAAGTCCCAGCATTCACAAACCCAGCTGTTTTTCTATACTTTTGTTCCCTGGACTATTAGACCTTGGGGAGATTAGAAGTGCAAATTCTAGTCTTGCTGAAATTAATTATAGGGGGTTTTGTTTTTCTTTAATTTCAGGGAAGAGAGGGTGTCATCCACACTGTTTAGTGTTACATAATATTAGTGAAAATGACAGTAAATTAAACAGTGACAAGTGATTAAGATGGTATGACCAGTTTTCATTCAATAGGAAGGTGGTAACTGTTGAAGAAGGAAAATGTAAAGTGCTGAACAGTGTGAGATGCTAGCATTTATATGGAAGACATATAACAGAGGAGATTATATATTATATGTTATATATTATATAACAGACATATACAGAGGAGATTAAAAATTTGAAGAATCCTTGGCAATTAAACAATTTCCTTCTTAAATGCACTATTTGTCTCCAAATCTATCAGACTGTAGTTAGATTTGACTTGTTTTTCTATTGAGATTTCTGTAGGATGTCAGTAGGGCACGTTTGATGGTTGTAAAAATTTGCTTGTTTTTCACTGAAATACATTGTCGTGTGTTCTACTGACAGCTGCTTGCCTATCCCTTTGTGATCCTGACACCAATATTTGTATTTTTAACTAATACTTGTACTCATGGTTAATTGCAAGTGAGAAATATTTCAGACGCCAGATTAACATTCGGATAAAAATCATACCTTAAAATGTATGTGAATTAATTATTAACATTTGCATTACGGTGTGGATGAAGTGAATGTGAGGCTCCAGTTTATTTTAGTGGGCTTTGGATCGGGTATTATGTGCCTGAATTAATATGAGGAAATTGTACCTGTGCCAGGACTCTCTCAGCTGAGCTGCAGAAGGAAGACTGACACATTAGAGGCTGTGGGGAAGTGAACCACAGACCTGTAGTCAGTTTAATCCTGGTTAGTCTCACCTACTTGCCTGGCTTGCCTTATGTGCATTCATTTGGCTCTAGAGACAGGCTAGTGCTGAAGTGTAAGTGGAGAAATGTTGAGTATCCAAGAGAGAGGAAGGCTTGGAGCTCAGGTTAGGGTCAGAGGCAGCACTCTTCTCCTAAAAGGACTGCTGTGGGTCAGCACACTCCTTGGGAGCCTTCTTAAAGAGACACGTATGTCCTGGCTGTTAAAACCCTGGCACAGGTCATAGCCAGTTTCTTGTCACAGTTATAGTACTTGTTAGAACAAACATAATTTATGGAGGACATTTAGTGGCCTTTCTTATGGGCAACCATCTTGCCAACAGCTGTAGATGAAGAAGGGATGCCAAGTACCATGTGCAGGTACTTCTCTTCCCCTGCCAGCCAGTGTCCTGGTCAGGGGTACTAGCTGGGATAACCTCCTTTGTAAACTGCCAGCCCCTCCTGATTTATGTCCTTAGGTGACACATGGTCCCAGTACCTCCAGCACCTTCCCCACCTCCTGCCCTCCTTTGCTCCAGAGCTTCAGTTCCTCAAAATCCCCTACTTCAAAGCCTTTTGGTTGTCCAAAATAACTCATTTTCCCTTACCAGCCTGCCTCACAGGCTCCTCCTTGCTCCCGGGCCATTCTGCCAGATAGGGCTCTTCCCGAGATCCAGCCTACCTGAGCTTCACGTCCACCTGTTCCTTCTCTTGAATCCTCTGCTGCCATGGCCCCTTGGTGCCCCTTTCCACCAGGCTCCCTTCCTCACCCACACCAATGCTGACTGCTCCAGACCTCTCAGCTTGGGCTTCCGGAGGCTGCTGTGGCTGGTTGGGCTGCGCTGCTCCTTGGCTTTCTGTCACTCTGCCTCTTCTACCACTTGAAGCAGCTTTAAGTATCTGCATCTGCTTGTCCAAACTCTTTTTCCAAAAGGGGAAATCTTCCACTGGATTTCAAGGCACCTTGTTCTAGAGGGAAAATTAAGTTAAGAAAGATAATCTTACTAAGCTGCTCAAACTGAGGGCGAAGAGCCTGGAAAAATGGGAGCTTCTTCCTCAAATGCTGTACTTAAGCAAAAATTCCCCCTACCACCACCTGCAACTGTCTATGCAGCTCCTTACAAATCCTAAAAGAATGGAGCTGACTCCCACAAGGTCCTGTGCTGTTCTTGCCCATGCTTTGGCAGCACAATCCAGGACTGTCCTGTCAGGGAGAATGTAGGTCACATGTGGTGCAGAGTCTTCTGCATAAGGAAGTTCCCTCTCAAACAAAGTCCTCTTGGTATGAATTATATTACACTTAGGGTGTACCTTTTACAAATGGTGTGTGCTGTAGGATGACAGTGAGCATCACACACACCTGTCTTGACTGCCTGTGTGTCCTATCTGAGGCTTCTCTATTCACTCTTCGCCTGATGTGCGTCCCCTTCATGTGGAGAGAGGAGATAGAAAGGAGAGGGTCTTTGAAGGCACGTTGTGGCCTGGAGTCACTATAATTTTTTTCTTATGGGAGAAGAATACGGAGGTTCTGACTCTGTAACTGCTGAGCAGTAAATGGAACAGAGCTGAGACAGTGTAATTGTTTGGATTTGTACTTGAAAAAAAAAGTACAGGAAGCCTTGGGGACAAGTGGAGAGAGTAGAGCAAATGTAGAACACAAGATCAACAGAAAATAGTTGACCAGGAAAAGGCTTTGGTTCTGTTAAACTCACATTATGGAAAAAATCCTCATAATGTGTACAAACACTGTTTTATCTTTTCAATCAGCTCCTGCTTTCTAAAAATCAGAGCAGTAGTCTAAATCACAGCAAAGTTTGTTATCCTTTGCAAAGTATAGCCTTCATAGATTGAGCAGGAAGTTAATAGGAATCCTGAATTAAAGTTGTGAGCTGGACTTCACTGCTCTGTAAACATTTCTCCTGCTGATTTTGTTGAAACAGATCCTGTCTGGTATTACAGGTTCACCAAAGGACCATCTAAAGAAATTAAATATGAGAAGTTGATGTTCATTAGTAGATACTTTCTGGCATCATTTTTCATATTTGCTGCCTCCCTGCAATTTTCTTTAAAGACTGTCATGCCTAGTACTTAGTAGTCAACGCTTCTTGCTGTATTCTTGGAAAGCAGACAATAAACTTTGAGCAAATATTATCAGCTGCCAAATTCAGTGGAAGCAGACAGTTCGCAATGAAACTGGAAGTAAGTAGAAGTTGGTGGCACAGTTGGTTCTTTCTGCCTTCCCTGACTGCTGCCTCATTTTAGGAAAAAAAAAAAAAAAAAAGCAGTGGAAAAGGTAACCAGTCATAGTTTGGGTGACACAGCAGCAAGTTGTGTTTCTTCTCCTCGGTTTCCTAAGGAAAAGAAGCCTCAGCTGGGGAGAACAAAGCCTCTGATGCAGAGACATCCTGTCATCATGGGCATATAGAATTAAACAAAAAAAAGGACCTTCTTCAATTTTCACAGTCTGAAAATCAAAAAGAAAACTTGGTTGAAATTTCCTAGGGGAAAAATGAGGATTTCACCACCCTGAAGCCTTCTATAAACATTTCCTTTTTACCATCTGTGTCTAAAACAAACAAAAAATCCCACAAAAGCAAACAAACCCTGACAGAAAAACAACAGAAAGAAACTAAAAAAAAAACAAGGAGGTGGGGAAGGGAAAGCAAATTGCTTTGACATTGTCTTTAGTTTAATTTTTGAAAGTGCTCAGGATCAAGGGAGTTTCTCTAAGGTTTTTGAGATCTTCCAATAGTATGGAAAATCAGTTGTTCGCATAGTTTTGCCTTTAAGATTCATTACATGGGAGGTTTTGTGACTCATTTACTAACATAAGCTTTGCTAGTAAAATTCCTTTGATTCAAATCCCTTACAATGTTTCAGACAAGTCACTGTGTGGCTCATAAGGATATCTTCAGCATTCAGATCTCAGTGAGACTTGTTTTCAAATGATCTGTTTGTGTAGATATTGTCACTATAGAAGTACTGTTCATGATCTCACATAGGCAACACATCTATTAAAGCCTGTCTCAACTATAAGGAACAAGCGTTGTGTACGAATACAGCAACCTTGGCAGGACTCCGTATGGGAAAGCTACTGAGCATCTTTCTGGGGAGCTGTACCAGACTCCTGTCAACATGAAGAGTAAACTGGTAATACAAGGAGACAAAAATGAGAAGGACATTCCTGTGTGTTCCTCCCAAAGCAACGCTGGTGGTAGATGGTGCCCATCCATAAGCTGCCAATTAGTTCAGAGGCTTTTATGCCAAAAGGCAGGGGACATTGCCTTTAAAAATCTTCCAGCTAAAAGAATACTCTAACTCTTGAATATTTACTTAGAGACCATTCCACATTAGAAATGGCAGTGGTATTGGATTCAGAAAGAAAAATTGGGTATTCAGAGCTCCATACAGATTATAAGTTATTTTAATATAGGGGACGGAAAATCATCTGGCAAATGTAGGAACTTGTCAGGTAACTTTGCAACAGCTGAGTGTGGCCTGTCAGACAAAAGGTTCACTTACCCTTAGATTTCTGCTTTTTAGATAGACGCAAAAAGGGAAGATTGTTGGAGCAAACAGTGACTTTCCTTTTTTTTCTATGCATTTTATTTTTTTTTAATAACATGGGACAAAGAATAAAATTCTAGTAGATTCAGAGGCCAAAACCAACAATCAATGTCTTCAGCAAATCATTCCAAACTTAGTATTTATATTGTTAAACTTCAGTTTGTCAGTGGTCAGCAACGTGTTAAATGAGCAGGAGAGCGGGTGTCTTTTGGGCATCACCGAACCTCTTCAGTGAACATTATGGTGAGCTCTGCTGCAAAGGAAGCTTGTGCTTGAAGCCTTCTGCTAAGCACACACTAAAGTGAATTATAAGACTCATTGTCAGGTATAATATTAATAGAAAGCTTTTTCACGTTCTTTCAAGTGTGTCTTGGGCAATAGATGTGCCATAGAAGACTCAGAAAAATCTGGTCATAAAGTGACATTCATACATTCAGCATATTTTTGAACATATTTTGTACCTAAGAACTAAATAATTGCTTGGTCATAATTTGCAAGAGACCTCCACCTGCTTTAGGTTTTGACAAAATTGAGATATTCTTTTAGGTCTGTACTTTGCCCATAAGAAGAAAGATATTCCTGGTGGGTCAGAGTTTCAGCACATGTCTGACCTGCAGGACTTGGTCTGGTAACTGTGAGGGCTCATATCCTTCCCCTGGCAGTGCTGTAGGGTTAAGAGATTCTAGATGGCTGTTCACCTATAGATTGTGATGTCCATTAATTCATTTATTGTGATAACAAAACCTCGCAAAATTTCTCCATCCAAAATAATTTTTACATCGCATCTTCTGGCTTTCATCAAGTTCATAGTTAAATTCCTGGATAATTATACTTCCTGTCTATTAAACATGTGTTGCCAGTCATGGCTGTCTTTGCAGTCAACCGCAGAAGCCAAAATCCATTGAAATAAGCAGTTTTCATGTGACAATTTTGTTGCACTGAAATGCCTATCCAGAAGTGGGGAAGGTGACTGTCAAAGATCTCATCACATGTTCTGTGATGGCAAAACAGTTTCTTCAGTCACGGGTAAATGGATGCTTGCAGCATCAGTTCAGATTTGCAGAGTGCAGCTAGATTCCCCATTAAATTTTTATTGGACACAATGCTCCTTCATATGCTTTTTTAGAAGAAAAAGGTTGCTAAGGGCTGTTGTGGTTTCTGAAGATTAGATTAAGTCTTTAGAGTTAACAAACAAAAGGTCTTCAACTGAACTGCTGATTGTGACAGTATATTTGTGTCTTTGTTACCTTGAGATCAGTATCTCAACCTCACTGCAACATTTTGGTTAATATGGACACTTTTTCTGACATTCTTGCTACTTCTTATTTTGACAGTACCACTATGTGTCAGCCACCAGTTTCTCAGATCCTTTGATGTAATGAGATTTGTGGATTTAAGTAAAATTCACCACTCGTTCACCTGCTCTTGCTGGATCTGGGCTGGTTTTCTGGCTGTTTTTGTTTGCACCTGAGTTCAGTGAGCAAACGCCTCAAGTTCAGTTTGGCTGTGCTGCGTTTGAGGTCAGCACTCGAGGCATCCCATGTCTGTGAGAGCCTTGGTCTGAACAGGCACCTGGCTCGCTCCATAATCAAAGCCATGGTGATAACCTATATTTAAAGAGAATCAGTTATCCAGATTTTTTGTTTTATTGTAGCCCTGAGTTAGAGGAAAGTATAGTTGGATAGTTTTTTATTTAATTGTTTACCATGATCACCTCTATGTCCAAGACTAACCTTTCTTACTGATCTGTAACACTACACCGAATGCATTAAGAAACACAGGACTATCACGTCATCGTCTTATTCTTTCTATTTCTTTGCATTCACTAATGCAAAGGGGAGCTTTATTGCATTGTTTAAAACTGGAAGAGTCTGGAGCCAGCCTGTTGTTTGAGGCTTGTTTTCTTGCCAGCCTTGGTAGAATGAACTTCTACTAATTGTCCAGATAAGGAAAACCCATCAGTGCAAGTTTGATGGATATGCTAATAAACAATATACAGTAAGAGTATTTCCCATTCATGCGTTTTCCATTAACATAAGATTATCAAGGTTGCAAAAGAGCTTTGGGTAGGAGTGGTTGTCAGGAGTATTGAGCTCTGTTTCTGTCTTTTCTGCTGATACCTTATGAGTTTATAAACTCTCTTGAGCTCAGCATCTTGCCCTGTGTATTCACAGTTAGTTTAGACTATGGGCTAGTGACCAGAGTTTTAGAGCTGAATCACATCTGCTGCTACCTTTGAAGTGAGCAGGATTTACATATGTTGATGGGTATTTGAGATCTCTGAAAATGAAGCAACTTTCATGAGTTATCAAATTCCGAGTTTGGTGTGCCTGAAGGAATTGTACAAATTTGAAAATATTGACTTTAAAATACACTTTGGTTTCCGGTCTTCCAAGTAGACAAAATAAATTTCCCATCACATGGAGTACCCAGGAACTTAATTAAGGTGAATCAAGTGGTTTAGAATCTTTGCAGAACAAGATCTGTAAAGTGTGTATGTAATAATAGCGGCAACATGTATGTTCATCAGTGAGAACTTGAGTTTTGTATTCTAGGTACAATAAATGCTTTTGGAATAAGAGATGGATAAGTTTATCTCAGCTTTTTGCCATGACATCAGCCTGCCAGGTCATGGTTAACATTATTTTAGCCTTCCCTGACCATGACCCACAACAGTTAATTGAACATGAGATGATAATAATAGCCTTGCTAGGAACACTGTGAACCACAGTATGTAACAGAATAGTATATTACACTGTGAAATAAGGACTATGAAAAGGGAGTGTTTCAGATACAATGCACAGCGTTTCACATGGTAATGTTGAGTTATCTGAACACCAAACATGTAGTAAAGCAAGAAAAGGAGAAACTTTACCTTGCTAAGGTATTACACGTATTTCTAAATCCTGCCTTCATTGTAGTATTTCACTGAATTACATTTTTATTAATATTTGGAAAAGTCTTCTGCATATAAGCAGTGATCATTTCCATGTCTCTCATATTTTAGAATGTATTTTAAGATTTTAGCACTACTACTTGGTGCAATATGAAACACAAATATAATAGATTTTTTTTTTTTTTTTGAAACCTAAAATGTAGCAGTTCACACCAAAACTTAAAAATAAGAATTGGCTCCAAGAGAACACATCACTTTAAAACATGCATATCTTTAGTAACTGTATTATCTTTACTTGGTTCACTAGGAGAGCTTTCAAGATAGTTTAATTAGATACTTTGAGAAAAAGAACCCACCTCTTCTTTGCCATGTGAGAGTTCCCTGTTCTTTTGGTGGAGACTGTGCTGGCTATTAAGCACTTATTAAACTTTTAATTAAGGGCTTCTGTTCATGAAACTTCCCATTTTAAACGTGTAAAATAATAAATATTTGTAAACATTCCCATGTAGCAGTGCTGCTCCATCTCAAGAAACAGTAGCTTCTCAGATTGTTTAGCTGAAAAAGTAATGTTAAGGATAGTTGCAGCTGCCAAAGTCTGGAAACTTGGAGTTACATCTGACATTTCATTCTTCACTTTAGCTATTGAGCCTTGGCCATTCATTGGTATTTCACAGTGCTTTGGAGTTAGAAGGGAATTTTACAGATGAAAGATGAAAATCAAAATAAACTCCTTTATCAAGCAAACCTTGCAAGGGCATTCTGAATTTTACAATACACAGGGAGTTGATTGTGATATAACATACAACACAAGAGGGTTGGAATAAACAATTTATTCTCTATCGTTAGGGATGACCATGCATAACTGACTTATGGCTCTGGTTTGCTCTGCCACTTGTTACGTGTGCAGTCATCCCTAACTTCATACCAAAAATAGTTTATCATATTCCTGTGTTGCATAGTTTTTATAAACTGTTCTCTCATTAAAAACTTCACTGGGATGCTGGCAACACTTGTGAAAAGCTTTGCCCAGAGCTTGGTCTCACTGAATGGAGTTGGTGCTGATGGCGACCATGAGATGGTTCCTGATATCCTGCACAGATGCAGTCTGCTGGGCAGGTGACCGTCATCATTTGACAGTATGTAGCAGGTTCAGTGCAGAGGTCAAAGGCTGGCTTGTCAGAAAGATTGAAGGACTCCAGGGGCTCCCCCCAAGTTGGGAGCAAAGCAAGGGGGCAAGACAGCAATGGGAGAATGTTGCAGTGTCACTGCTGCCCCTGCAG
This sequence comes from Streptopelia decaocto, assembly GCF_964273445.1. NCBI lineage: Eukaryota > Metazoa > Chordata > Aves > Columbiformes > Columbidae > Streptopelia > Streptopelia decaocto. Next base: position 45,703,306 of record NC_138655.1, read on the forward strand.
TGAGGGCTTCATTTCCTCCCCTGTCAATTCAGGACCTTCCTTGGGCCCTAAAGCCTTTCAAAACCAAACAAGGCCATCTGCCAGATAATTCCCTGGCCATCCTTGGGACAGATGTCTCTGCAGTCTGTAGTTGTCTTTTGGATAGCCATTTTAAAAGGTTTTATACCTAAGCATTGTGTATATTGAGCCTTCAGCTGCCTGCTCCCTTCCTGAAGGAGGTTACTTTTGGGTAGTGCATGTCTACAGCACAACCTCAATCGTTTTGCCCAGTCTTCACAAGAGAGGACAGAATCCTGATACAAATGGAAGTTGTTGGGTCCCCAACACTCGTTCTAGGTAGCAGTTGGAGCGAAGCTGCTGGTGTGCCTTGGTAGCAAAGCACCTGCTGCCAGAGTGCACTGCTGAGCTTGGAGCTCCCGAGCAGTGGTTTGACCCTGCCACATGCAGTTGGGGTAGTGGGCTTTGGTTGTGGCATTCTATACCTTTCTTGGTGAGGAGCATTTGCTGCAGACTGACACACAGACTGCTGCAGTGGTGGTGTTGTGCTTGGAAAGAAAATGTTGGTGCTTGACAGGGGTGCTTTCCATCAAATGCGTGGTCCCCCCGCACATTCATTTGTATCGATGCATGTTTTCTGGGCTACGTCACCTGCCTACTAAACAGGAACATTTTGAGCACAGACCTTTATTTCAGCATTTTCACACCCAAGCTTAGTATAACTGATGAAAGTTCAATTATATGTGAAGTGACTATTAAAGCATCAGGGCTCATCTGGGGGTCTGGGCCTCCCCTCCCCTTTTCGCTTACAATTGTGCTTAATCCCTTAATGTTGCAAAGAAATCGTACATTCATCAGGTGGAGCGTTGGAGGCCGGGGTGCAGATAACCGCTTTTACTGCCTATGAGACATTGCAGTCCTGTTCTTAAGAACTGCCAGGCAGATTGGGAATCACGGTCACGGTTAATAGCAGCGAATTGCCAGCTCTTGATGGGTGGGTAGTCACTCCTTTCAGTGGTTGCCCCCTGGGGGAGAAGGTAGAAAAACAGAGGGAGGGAATTAGAGTGACTTTGCACAGTTGAGCAGGTTCATGCCGCTGGATCAGTGGCAAGCATTGGCAGGGCTCCACTCTGGGGAGGCTCACAACAACATCACAGTCTCATTTTTACCAATTGGTGTTGCTATAGCCAGTGGTGCACAGGGGGAGAGCAAAGAGAAGGAGGGGAAGCTTGGAGGGGGAGAGTGAAAGCAAGAGTCTGGACTAAATTAAACAAACAAAAGTGCTTGTAAGTAGCATTTAACCCATAGCCATTAGCCCAGTGCTGCTAATCGTACTAAACAATATATCTGAAGTTCAGTGTGTGATTAAAGAGTTGGCTCACAAACTCTCTGCATAACCTTAATTTTTTCAAGGTTCTTTGAGTGTAGAATGGCTTATAATAATGATTTTGACTAATACGATTTTTGACATGCAACTTTAATGCTTAACCTTAGTACAACTCCAGAGCATTTCATGTGTATTCAGCTGTAAAGAGTGATGATTTAAAGGGATAATATAAGAAAAAGGTCGTTCTAGAATGAACCTCTAACAAATTGCATAAAGGAAGCTTATTATTCCATGAGTAGAGAGATATGCAGCTTTTCTGATCATTTTTCTGCTTGGTTCAAAAAATTGTTGAGACATGATTGGGGAAAGAAACACAAAAAAATGAAATAGAAAACTGCAAGCAGTGAATATTCTTTTGATGGTTATGATTTTGTTGCCACTAAAAATACCCTCAGTAATGTGGTTGTTCATCTTTCCTCTTGTTTTGGGTGAAGAATTCGCTCCAATAAGAAAATGCTGTTATTGGTTGGAGGATTGCCTCCCGGACCTGACCGGCTACCCAGCAATTTGGTTCAGTATTATGATGATGAAAAGAAGACGTGGAAAATACTGACAAGTAAGTGGTTTATTTTGGTACAGTTGTCTTGATGAATTTAAAAACATGGTTAATCAAATTAGACACTTTATTGATTTGTTTCTCTTCAGAGATTTGTTTATGTATCACAAGGGGCTTCACAATGGAGCAATAAATTGAGATTGTAGAAGATGTTAATTTTATAATAGGATAGGCCTAAATTAACATTGGCTTAAAATCATTCCAGTAAGTTTTTTAAGTCAGCTTGTAAGTCTTTCTTACTGCGACATGAATACGTGCATATTTATGTACATATGAATAAAATCTGGTTTAGGAAAAAAAAAAAAAAGACAATATTTGAGACAGTTTTCTCCGAGTCAGATCACTGGTAAGCCACAGTACTAGAGCAGACCTTTGTTTCTCTTTTGCATTTTCATTTCCTTCTTCCAGCTTTATCTGTTGTCCACAATCATTAAAGAAAGGTTTTCTCTGTACTGCCCTGCATCCATTGCTGACAGAAGCCTTGGTGGAATATATCAGCTACAGCAAATGGTGCACAGAGGCTCCTATCACAAAATTATTTCCCACCTTCTTTAAAGGTTGATTGTGTTTTAGAGTAAGTATTTTGCCTCGAGCGTAGAGATTTGGAAGTTATTGTTATGTTGGTTGCGATTCCCAGTCTGGGTTGGTCATGGAATCAAATCATAGCTTCTTGAGTGCAGCAGGCTGTGTGTACATTAGTCCCCTTGTGGCTAAACTGGCTGCATTGGTCAATAAAACTAAATTTTAACTGTCAAAATTGCCCAAAGCAGTATAGATAAAATAATAAATGAGCAATTTTGATCCATGAATCAAAGCCATACTTCTGAAACTGGACAACTGGTAAAACCTGGATTTCCTAATAGATGTGCTTTTTTTTTTTTTCCCAGTAAAATACATTTTAGAGAGTTCTGTTCTTCATCTCTTATCCAAAGCTCTCTAATGGGATACAGCCACTTCAGTATTATTTGCACAGGTTAGGATGAAAAAGAATTCAAAAGACTGCTGTGATGCAGGACTTGAAATGATGCCTTTGCAAATTGCTTTCTCCCATGGAAAATTTAGGAGCCTTTCTCAAAGCACTGCAACATAAAGACTGCTTAGGTATAGATGCCCTGGACTAATAGTTGTATGAATAGTGGTATGAACTGTACATTAGAAAAGTGTACAGCATCTGTACTAGGGAATATACTATGCTTCACATTTTTCAGAGTAGTGAGATATAATACTCATGTCTGTATTCTGCTTCTAAGAAATTTGTGAGTATAGTAAATCAGTGAAAAATCAGTGATAAGGTAGAAATGTTCAGGTTTTTTGAATTTGTTGTGTCTACTCCAGTGGCTCACCAGGAGAGACAGAAGAAATCTATCTTATGCTTCAAGATCTGAACTGTCCACATAATGAAAGTAAAAAACTCTATTCTGAACCTTACATATCTGTAGATAGGTCAGATTTTTTAAGAATTAAATTTACGCAGTTATTGATTACTTACATTGTGATGCTGTCCCCAAGACTGTGGGAAACTGGACCTGGAGGCGTGATACCTAAATGCTCTGCTAAGAAGTCCATCACTAGTATTTGCATAACACCACGTTCTGTGGTGGTGTTGAAAGATTTTTCTCAATGATTTTATGTGATTTTATCAAAAGAATGTAGTCTTTATTACCTCTAACAAATAGTAAACAAAAATTCTCGTTCCAGTCTGGTTACTGCACATAACCTTCTGTGCTGTGATTAAAAGATAATGCTTCTGTTACAGCAAGTTCATGTTCAAGCTCTTGGTTCTCAGCACTCAAAGTCCTGGAGGTCCCAGGATCTGTCTTGGTGTTGGCTGAGACAATGGCTGTCAAATACATAAACCTTTCATAACACAAGTCTTAGAATACCCCCTAGAAAAAGCTGCCCTCTTGTCCTGGACTACTGTTCAAGGAATGTGGAGGAGAATGCTTGTCTGTTCACACTGAAAAAGACTAAATGTTAGCAAGCATGATTTGTTAGAAAATATTATTACTACTTACTAACTGGTAGCAACAATTTTTTTTTTTAAAGTTGAAATAGGAGTTTAAAGTATCCACTGCTTTATTTTCTAACTTAATTTAAGAAAGGATAGGAAGTAGAGACAAGTTGGAGTAGAACTGCTGTCCTGTCCTTTCCATAAAATGTTGAAGGACTCTACAGCATAAGAGCACAGGGACTTGAAGAACTGTGACCAAGCAGTTTTAGGGAGGACCACAAACTAATCTCCTTATAACATGGTGCTGGTTCAGTGCAGTCATGAACATACTATGACATTTACGGTGTGTGGGAATTTAAGGACATTGTTCTATCTTTATTTTACATGTACTTTTTGCAATTTAGGAAGAAGGACATTTATTTCCTTCTTTTACCCTTTTATCTCTCTCCCAGTCCACAGTTTTGGAAAATAATTGGTCAGTTTGTTCTTATCAGAGGTATACAATCAGCAGTGAAAGAGGAGGAATTTTTTTGTTTCTTTTTCACTTGTTTAGACAGTACTGTCAGTCCTAAGGTTGCAGTTCACTCCCGTCTCATCAGTGCAAATGAGGAGTTTGCTCCCTAGTGAGCAGGGACAGAGCAAAAACCATGTCCTGTTCATGAGTTTCTGTGATGGGAAGAATCTCAGTACTTGTAGTCTGGTATTTTAAGTTGTTCTATCTTACTGTCACCTTAGGTGTATTTAATTTCCTCGTGTACGAGCAAACATACGTCCCTCCTGAGTCTGTACTGGTACCAGACAGCTTAATATCTTAATCAATGATATAGACAGTGGGATCGAGTGCACCTTCAGCAAGTTGACACCAAACTGAGTGGTGCAGTTGACACCCCTGAAGAACAGGATTTCATCCAGAGGGACCTGGACAAGCTTGGGAAGCGGGCCCATGCGAATCTCATGAGGTTCAACAAGGCCAAGTGCAAGATTCTGCACCTGGGTTGGGGCAACCCCCAGTACCAATACAGGCTGGTGAGAGAAGGGGTTGAGAGCAGCCTTGCTGAGAAGGACTTGGGGGTACTGGTGTATTAAAAGCTGGACATGAGCTGACGATGTGTGCCTGCAGCCCAGAAAGCTGACTGTATATGTTGGGGAATGACCTATTAGAGAGCAGCGTAGGGGAAAGGGACCTGGGGGTCCTGGTGGACAGCAGGATGACCATGAGCCAGCACTATGTCCTTGTGGCCAGGAAGGCCAATGGCATCCTGGGGTGTATTAGAAGGAGGGTGGTTAGTAGGTCGAGAGAGGTTCTCCTTCCTCTCTACTCTGCCCTGGTGAGACCACACCTGGAATATTGTGTCCAGTTCTGGGCTCCTCAGTTCAAGAAGGACAGGGAACTGCTGGAGAGGGTCCAGCACAAAGCGACAAAGATGATTAAGGGAGTGGAGCATCTCCCTTATGAGGAAAGGCTGAGGGAGCTGGGGCTCTTTAGCTTGGAGAAGAGGAGACTGAGGGGTGAACTTATTAAATGTTTACAAATATATAAAGGGTGAGTGTCACGAGGATGGAGCCAGGCTCTTCTCGGTGACAACCAACAGTAAGACAAGGGGTAATGGGTTCAAACTGGAACACAAGAGGTTCCACTTAAATTTGAGAAGAAAATTCTTCACAGTGAGGGTGACAGATCACTGGAACGGGCTGCCCAGGGAGGTTGTGGAGTCTCCTTCTCTGGAGACATTAAAAACCCACCTGGACGCCTTCCTGTGTAACCTCATCTAGGTGTTCCTGCTCTGGCAGGGGGATTGGACTAGGTGATCTTTTGAGGCCCCTTCCAATCCCTAACATTCTGTGATTCTGTAATTCTGTGATATATCCTGGGCTGCACCAAAAGCAGCATGGCCAGCAGGTCAAGGGAGGTGATTCTGCCCCTCTGCTCTGCTCTGGTGAGACCCCACCTAGAGTTCTGCATCCAGCTTTGGAGCTCTCAGCACAGGAAAGACATGGACCTGGTGGAGAGGGGCCAGAGGAGGCCACAAAATGATCAGAGGGCTGGAACACCTCTTGTAGGAGGACAGGCAAAGACAGTTGGGGTTGTTCAACGTGGAGAAGGCTCTGGGGAGACCTTATTGCAACTCCCTCACATACCAACAAAAAGCCAGGCTCTGTGCTTAGAGGCTTGCTGATCCAATGTGACTGTGCACAGAAATTCCCCTTTCCCTCCTCCAAACCTGTCTACATTAGTCATTTTCTGCTCACTGTACCAGTGGCATTTGAGCGTAGGGAAAGTGTGAAAGAAGCTTGCAGACACTTAGTCCTGAGTGCAGTGGCAGGACAATAGAAGGAGCTAGATGAGGGGAGACTGAACCTGCTCTTGTCACCCTCTGCTGAGAGGGGCCCTGGAAGTTACTCAGCAGAGCCTACAAACCCATTTGAGCGGGAGCTGCTTGCCTGTTGCCTGTTGCCTTTTTCCTTCTTGGAGTGGAGAGTGCGGCCACTCAGTTGTTTGTGGCTCTGTGTCCTGCCTTGTGTGATGCATAAGAACAGCAGAAGATCAGCCATCAGAAACTGCAAGCCATGGCACTGCAGCTGGAGCTCTGAAGACAGTTGCAGGTGGAACAGCACAAGCTATCGAGTATGACAGCTCAGCGGAGTAGCAATCCCATTTTGTTCCCGCTATAAGACTAGATGTATTGGCAGGGGATACTGCCCACCTCTCTCTGCCTGGCTACCCAAAGCACCAAATGTATCAGTACTAATGGCAGTAATTCTAAAGGTATCAGGAAAACAACTTGCCTTGTTCATAGATCCAGAAGAGGAGGGGAAGTATGCACCCATTTCCAATTTTTTAATGTCATCATCTATAGGCAAGAATGCTATGGCTCAAGAGATCGGTAGATTTTTCACAGTCTAGTATTACTGTGTATTTTTCCTGTCTGGTATTTCTCAGTTATTTTCTCTATGTTGGCAAGAAAGAATAGAGACAGAGTCAAGAAAGAAAGGAGAAAGTAAGTGGCATTTTACAAACATTTTCTGCCACCTACTCGGTGTGGGCACAATCCTAATGTGAGATTCATAATGTGCACGTTGCTGTTTAATTTGAAACATTGCTTATTGCACAGTTGTGCCTGAGTGAAGTAGAGGCTTTTATAGACTGTATGGTAAAGTACAGTGAGCAGATCTTCACTGTGTGGTTTCTTTTCAGGCTTGCCTACACACGCACAAACACCAGTTTATTTTTTAACTGGGTACTACCTGTGTCACATAGCAGCAACAGGCTACCACTGCCTGGTGACACAAACTGAACAGCTGATGGGTGTTTGACAGTACTTAGTAACAGCCAAAGTTCTGCTCTATTAATGAGGTTTCATTATTCCAGGATATTTCGGAATCTTCATAACTACTTGCTGGATGTGGGGCAGTCGGGGGGGGTCCCTGTGTCACCACCTCATGCCTCACTGCTCAAAACCAGCCACTGCAGCTTTGGTTTTAATTGCCAGCTACAGCCTTGCCAGGAGTCCTTGTTTAATCATAGAACTCCTTGGGTTGTTCATTTTAACTGCAATGTTTAAGATTAATTAAACTTTAAGGAAGTGAAACAATGTTTTGTTTGTTAGAATTATTCTATAATTATTGCACGTTTCAAAATCCAGAGCCCATAAAGATTTTTGTGTGTTCAGAATTGCACAGCTCTCCCAAAAACCCTACTGCTAAGGCAATGATGTATTACTTTCACTTTCATTATATGTTTTTAATCAGAGCATGACTTCACACTAGACAAAGCGATGCTTTATGCATGGTCTCCCTTGTTTTTTGCTAAAATCTTTTGACATGATTAATTTTACTTTAATGCTTTTGTCTTGTTGTAATGGTAAGGATGATGGGTATAAACCAGGGCAAAAAATACATGCTTTTCTGTCATAACGCCTCTAAGCATTTAAAAAATATATTAAATGAAAGAAAAAAATATCACAAGAGACTGATCCAACTGGAATTAAATTTCTTGCTGTGTGAACAGAGAATGCAAGAAATAAATAAAAATGATGCAGTCATTGTTTTATATTTTTTTGTATTTTTTCCATAGCAATGTATCCATCTGTCTGATTAGAAGCAATGAATAGGAGAGAAATTGTGTTTTACAGATTTCTAGGTATACAGCAAATCCTCCTTTCAATGCAAAATTCCTTTCTCTCGAAAGCACAAAAGGGTAAAACATTAGAAATGTTACTGAACTCTTACATGGTGTGTTCCATCCATGTGATGCTGCAGCTACAGCAGACCTTTTTTTCATATTGGTATTTTGTTTTTCAATAAGATGCTAATTGTAACATTTCTTAACCTCCCTCGTTAACCACATAATCTTGGTAAACCGTAGAGAGGGTCCATGGGGCATCAAAATGGTGGCAATTACATGTATGGGCAATCACAAAATCACAGAATGGTTGGGTTTGAAAGGGACCTCTGGAGATCATTTAGTCCAACCCCCTTGCTAAAGCAGGTTCACCTAGAGCAGGCTGCATAGGATCACTCACAGTCAAGTTTTTAATGTCTCCAGAGAATCGCAGAATCCCAGAACGGCTGGGGTTGGAAGGGGCCTCTGGAGATCGTCAGGTCCAACCCACCCACTAAAGCAGGTTCACCCAGAGCAGATTGTGCAGGAATATGTTCAGGCAGGTCTTGAACGTCTCCAGACAGGGAGACTCCCCAACCTACCCAGGCAGCGTGTTCCGGTGTTCTGGCACCCTCAAAGTAAAGAAGTTTCTCCTCATATTCAGATGGAACCTCCTGTGCTTCAGTCTGTGCCCATTGCCCCTCATCCTATTGTTGGGCACCACTGAAAGGAGTCTGGTCCCATCCTCTTGACATCCACCTTTGAGATATTTAGAAGCGTTGATAAGGTCCCCTCTCAATCTTCTCCAGGCTGAACCAGACCCAGCTCTCTCAGCCGTTCTTTGTAAGAAAGATGTTTCAGTCCCTTAATCATCTTTGTAGCTCTCCACTTGATTCTCATCTTTCTTGAACTGGGGAGCCCAGAACTGGGTGCAATAGTCCAGACGCAATCTCACCAGGGCAGAGTAGTGCGCGAGGATAACCTCCCTTGACCTGCTGGTCACACTCACTCTAATGCACCCCAGGTACCATTGGACTTCTTGGCCACAGGGCACATTGCTGGTTCATGGTAACTTATTGTCCACCGTGACTCCCAGGTCCTTCTCTGCAATGCTGCTTTCCAGCAGGTCAGTCCTCAGCCTGTACTGGTGCCTGGGGTTATTCCTCCCCAGGTGCAGGATGCTACACTTGCCTTTGTGGAACTTCATTAGATTCATCTCCACTCAGCTCTCCAGCCTGTCCAGATCTCACTGGATGGCAGCACAGCCTTCTGGTGCATCAGCGACTCCTCCCATTTTGGTATCATCAGCAAACTTGCTGAGGGTGCACTCAGTCTCTTCATCCAGGTCATTGATGAATATGTTGGACCCAGTATGACCCCTGGGGAGCACCACTAGCTACAGGCCTCCAACTAGACTGTGCTGCTGATCACAACCCTATGAGCTCTGTAATGCAGCTAGTTCTCAATCCATCCCACTGTCCACTCATCCAATCCCCACTTCCTGAGCTTACCTATGAGGATGTTATGGGAGACAGTGCCAAAGGCCTTGATGAAGTCAAGGTAGACAACATCCACTGCTCTCCCCTTATCTATCCAGCCAGTCTTGCTGTCACAGAAAGCTATCAGATTGGTACAGCATGATTTCCCCTTGATGAATACATGTTGACTATTCCTTATAACCTTCATTTCCTCCACATGCTTAGAGACAATATCCAGAATGAGTTGCTCCATCACCTTTCTTGCCCTTTTTGAAGACTGAAGTGACATTTGCTTTCCTCCAGTCCTCAGACACCTCAGACACCTTTCAAAGATGATGGGAGAGTGGCTTTGCAATAACATCTGCCAGCTCTCTCAGCACTTGTGGATGCATCCTGTTGGGGCCCATGGATTTATGGGTGTCCAGTTTGCCTAAATGATCTATAACCCGATCCTCCTGGAACAAGGGAGAGTCTTCCTTTCTCCAGACTTTCTCTCCTATCTCTAGGGTCTGGGATTCCTGAGGGCTGTCCTTAGCAATAAATGCAATAATGCATTTATGCTTAGGGCTTGCACTGGGTTTGAATTTTTGTCCATTGTAAAAGCCAACATCACAGTCCAATGAGAAGAATGACACAGGTGATATATTTGGTTAGGAAAGACAGGGAAATGTCCAGAAGGTTGCCAGACTGAAGAGTTTAGTTGGAGTGATCAACATCTAATTTCTGGTTACCTCTTTCCCTAGTTATCCCTTAGTCTTATTTTAGTTATCTTGACCTTCCTGCCCTTTGCTAGGTATATTTAAGTCTGCTGTGTTTGGTCAATGTGTAAGGACAAAATCAGGCACTTTGATTTCCTTCTCCATCCCTCTCCTTCATGCCAGCAGCAATCACACAATATCAGGGAGCTGTCATTTATTTGTCTTCCTCTGACTCACTGATCATAACAAGCAGCCAGTAACCTTTTCATCCTCAGTGCTCTGATAAAGGCAATCCGGCTGCTCCTTCCTTTCCCAGGTTGGCTGTGCTTTCATTTTTACATGAGGTGGTCTCCACTGCAGGTAGTCTGGTCTGAATACATCTTTTTATTTCTGTCATCTTGACTTTTTAAATTTCCCTTGAATATATTCTATGACAGTGCAGCCGCCTTTGCAGTGGTCTTCCATCATTCATTTTGAATGTCAGCCAGCACTTAGGCATACTAGTGGTTCTAGAAACCCTTTCAGCATCATTACTGAGGTATTTTATCCACAGGAAAGTCAAGTAAAAGGAAGGTAGAATGGTTTGCTTCATGTCACAGTCAACATAAGAGACCCTGGGTCACTCCACTCCCCAGCCTACATCACCTCTGCTGGAACAGGTTATATTTTGTTCTTCTGTGTTTTCTGTGACAATTCCATGGTGCTCAGTTGTATCAGCCTTTCCCGTACAGGATGATACTTTGTCCTTCCTGGGCAAATTACTAACAAACTCCTGTTTCTCTGTTTTTCTGAAGTGGCTTTGGAGTCACCAAACACTTCCTGGTCCTTCATGTGTTGGAGTGCTCTATCCAGTTTTCTCTTTTCCAGGCTGCTTACTTGCAAGACAAACAGTATGATTTATATTCTCACATGAGAGGTTCTTGGGAGAAATTTCCAAAGGCTTAAGTACCACTAGATGCCTAGCACATATGGAAATGTTACGTTGTTTAAGTAAATAAATTAATCCACTGTAGAGCTTTTACTTTTTAGAAGAATAACAGTGTGTTAGAAACAAAGGTTTCCTCTGTCAATTTAACCCAAATCAGTTGGTAACTGAATAAAAGAAGTGGTGCTTGCAAAAAAGGTGAGTTGAGTCAGATGGACAGGTTCTCTTGACACGTGCCACTTATAATTTCTTCCCACTTTCTTTTGTCACTTGTGAGGACAGTGCACACTTAGGTTAATCAAAAATACATCTTGATGAACACTTCTTGGCAGCACTGATGAATTTCATCTCTTCTTCTCCATTTATCCAGCAGCCTGAGATGCTGCAGCTTCTGCTTCAGTGCTGCGTCAAGGATGGTTTCAGCACTGCATTGAAAAGCTTGAACAAGCTTTAGCGTCTTGCTAAGCAGAAGGCTTCATATTAACCACTAGACAGGTTTAATAAATGTGGTAGATATATGTAGAAGTTGTACAAGTACATGTACACATATGCACATGCTTATATGTATCCTCTTTCTTAAACAAAATCACTAATTTTAAACAGAAATTCCATCCGGGTTTTCCATCCTTATATTTAGACCCTTTTAAGAGGTTCAAAAACAGGAAAATATAGTCACAAAAGAAGAGGGATTCATCCACAGAAAAGTTGACTGGTATGACTATCCAACTTTAAGCCTGGATTTAAGAGATTAATTCAAGGTGGTCAGACACATTGCCAATAAGCCACATGTTTTACACATATAGGGGAGTGAGCACATAGAAGTAAGAAACAGAAATATAGCAAAGAGGTTACCAGAGGTTAGCCACAACTCCTATTCTGAGAATGATGCAAGGGAATTCAACCATGCAAGTGCCATTAATGGTGCACGCCTGCGTATCTAAGAGCAAGACAGAACTCTAAGAAGGAGTGAAAATGTAGCATGTTCTCACAGTGAATGCTGTATTTGTGCATTAAATATTGCTTTCTTCTGCGCTGCCATTTGAGATAACTTTCAAGAAATGTCAGCCCTTTTTCTGTGCATTTTTCTCTTTGATTACAATGTTATTAGCTTCTGCTTTTACACAGGTGTTACTTGACGGTGTGTGTCTTTTGTGATAACCTCTGTACTTTGTACCTCCTTTGTAAGTGTGGTGTCTTTGATTCTGGATAGCGCTTTTTTTTTCCTGTATTTCCAGTCCCTTTAAATCTTGCTATGCTGTGTCTTTGAAATGGCTGGTCTCGCCACTGTGTCCAGTCTGTTTGTGCTGAAGGCCTCAACAGTGTTTCAGCTTCTCTTGTCTACTTTCTGCCCTTTCTTATGGACTTTTGAATACCCATGTCTCTGGATACCAGGCTGTTTGTTTTCTTCTGCCTATACAAAGATGCCTGAATCTACCCACTTATCCTCAGAAACTACACTGGCAAACAGTTACTTTTACGTAGAATCCAGAAGTGTTACCTAAATGTCCTGTTCCTTGCCTGCGCTCAGCCAGGACTGTTTGTGGTTGAAAACCTGCGTGGGACAAGAGAGCAGGACACAACCCTGTTCCGAGACATCCTTAGGCAGGGCAGTGAGACAGTGCAGAGCTGAGCCGAGGCTGGCTCTGAGTAAGAAAGCAACAGGTGAAAGATGAATTATAGATGATCCATGCCATTTCCACAGCAGATGCTGATGTCAGGCTTCTGCAGAGATGTCTTACAGTGAAAACTGCTGGTTCCTGGAGATGCTGCTCGCTGCTGTATCCTTACAAATACATTAGAACCTTTGACTCAAAACCTTCCTCCTGGATCGCAGAACTTACCTTTTCGTATCTTGTATTTCAATTTGGGTTATGTATCTTTACAGATGGCTTGAGGATGACAGTTCCATTTTGCAGCAAATTCTACAGCTTTGTTCCAAGGCAAAATGAAAACAAATTCCTTCAAATGTTTTTGCAAAACCAGAGTTGTATCAGAACATCCCTTTTCATCTCAACATCTCTTGCGGGCTGGGGAAGAAGCAGGCAGTTGAGGTTCAAGTCCCTGCTTTGCTTAAGTCAGAGTACAATTTTTTAACTTAGGAATCCCACATATATGTCTCAATATATTTCACAGCACCACCAAAGTTTTGTCTAGCTTGGCAGGGCTCACTGCATACCGGAAACTGCATAGCTACAAATAACAGGCTGCTATGACTTCACAGGTAAACCCTGGTGATCAGCAGAGCATAGATCCTCAGGCTTATTGCCATTCTAAAGAATCTGCAACAATTCGAACCATCTCAGCCTATGGACGTTGCGTCTCTGCTATGAACACACATATCCTGGTCCAGTAGGAACTGGGAGCTACATTGTTCTGTCTGCTGTCCAAAGCAAGTGTCTCACCTGGCTAGATACAGATTTCAGTAAGGTCACCTAATTTCTAGGGAAAGGAAATATCATCAGAAGTGTTCTCAGCAGGTCTGTTTGTGTAGGTCCATTAACACTATTTGGCCACTGTCTCTAAAAAATCAACCATCTGGAATAACTTCCATGCAAAATTATGTGGCATTGTGTGAATTTAGTACTCACTGCAACCATGGCTTTCTGTTTCTTAGATGATTTCAGGTAAAATTTATGTGTTTATTCTCAGCTAGTTACTCTGGGATTTATGTAGCCTTAATGGGAGGTAGGCACGTATGGAGATGAAAATGAACTCTGGTGTGTTTCTAGTTGCTTACTTTAGAAAGCGCTCCCTTTTTTCAGTATCTAATGTGTTATTTTATTTATGTACAAATGGGTTGCAAACAGGATGGCAAAGGACCACTAGCTGGGCAAAATGTTATCATAAGAAATTCTCATAAAAATCCTCAGACTTTTTTGAGAAATTGGTATATCGTTTATAAACTTTCTCCTCTCAAATGTTCCTAAAACAAAAGGCAGTTTCCTCCTAAGAAGTGTTTTGTGCACAATTATTTGCAATACAGATACCAGAAGCCTGTCTTAGCTTTCTCAGTTTTGTAAGTGCTATTAGTGTGCATTTTGCATCCTCAAGTTTATTTGCTGTTGTATGTCCTTCCTGCGTTGTAGTGGCTCTTTGCAGGGAATCATTCTCTTGTCAGTTTTCCTCTGTTTCCTCACAGCTTGATTAAGTTTTTTTCTGCCTTCCCGTCTCCATCCTTTCCCCCTTCCCTGCTGGCTCACCTACTCCCATACCTTCCCTCTGTTTAAGACAGAAATAAAATTTATTACAGACTTGAGAGAGGCTTTTTCTAAGCTTTCTGTCTCATACCAGGTGTTGTATGAGCTACTGCTTTCATTTAACTGAAGGCTGGAGTATCTGCAGGAACAGACTAATATGTCTTTACAGGGATGGGTTTTGGTATGTTGTTTTGTCATATTTATGTATTGTGATTCGACTCCCAAATGGGGATTGTGCTACTGTAGGGTATGCAACTGCAGAATGACTGTTCACACCGAGCAAAAAAGTGTTAACAAATTGAATAGTAATGAATTAACCTGCAGAAAAAGCATTTTGCCCTAGTACACAGAAACCCTGCATAACTAGAGCATATAATTTTAAATGAAGCAGGCTCTGGGAATGCCTCAATGGGTGTGATGTCGACAGTAGCTCATAATTCATGGATATGAATTATGGCTGAATATCAGGAACAAACTTCCTGACATTGAGATCTATTAGGTTGTGGAATAATATCCCGTGGGAAATGGCAGAAATCCCATTGCTTAACATCAGCCTGAGCCCTAGGAAAGGTACAAATTCTGGCCTGGCCTCAGTCTTTTAGGGCAGATGAATTAATTGCTTTAATATAGGCCTTTCCATCAGTCTAGACGAGTGATGCCCTCTGCTATTTGCCAGGCACAAGCAACAAAGGCAGCTGTAGTAGGAGCTGCCTCACCTTGCCCCGTGGCTGTGCCCCTACTGTTTGTGAACAGATCATCCCCAGGCTCAAAAAAAATAAGTCAGTGGATGAGGGCAAAAACCAGACATAGGGTGGTCTTGTCTGTGGCACCTGCAGGAAGCAGTGTGTGAAATAAGCTGGGCTGTATTTTTGGCAGGGTGGGGGCGGCTGGTTTCCATCTGTGGTGCCCTGAGCTCACCTGCATCATGTGAACAGCATGTGAGGGCTGAGGTGCGGGAGCAACCCCAGCACCCTAAGCACTGGGCGTGAGAGAGCCCACTCAGGCTTCTTAGGAGGTAGTGAGAGGCACAGCAAAAGGGAATTGGGATCTTTTCCACAGTGGGAATGTCTGTTTTCCATGAACCCAGGTAAGCCTACCCAGGTGCTTCCTGAGCCCAGCAAACACCCTGAGCTTCCAGTGCCTGATGCAAGCCTGCTGTTTGCAGTAACAAATTATCTGTGACTGAATCATTTCAAAATTTCCCATTTTTTTACAAGTAGATAGTGTATTTAATGGACATGATTTTGGGGGTGGGAGGGAAAGTCTTCAACTCTGAGATGACTAGAGCTAAAACTATTAAATCATGCTCATTTCCTTGTGAGTAAAAACTAAATAGGTGTGAGTGGAGCGACTGTTTTGCAGTGATGACAATAACCAGCACCTTAATGTATATGAGTAAGCCAGTGCTTTGAGTTCTAATTATTAAAAAAAAAAAAAAGGTTTGACTCCAAAACTTGAAAGTAGGAGATGGTAAAATGCATCTCCCTAGGTTAAGCAGGAAGGGGGAAAAGTGAGAGAGAGATGCACTTGCATCACTTTCAGATGGGAAGGCTTGGCAAATTATGTTGTTAGAAATCATTAACATAGATTTAAATTGAATTATGATGATAAGTGATGCAAGAGCCACGTTTCTTCTCTCCCCCTCCCTCCCCCAAGTTTTACATGCAGAGCGCAGGGCTCTGCTCTGTACTCATGAGCAGCTGCTTTCTTGCTGGTCAAGAATTACAGCTGGTGTATTTGCACAGCCTTAACAAACATACATACTGTATGTGAAAAATACTTTTCTGACTGAAAGGACGTGAAGTGAATGTCAAAGAGCTGCTAGATCAGAGAGAAAGAACCAGATTTTGTTTTCCTAGATGAATCGTTAAAGACTAACAAAAAATAAGTCCAATTAAAGGTAACGGAACAGTCTTCTGCCCTCATGCATGTGAAAGGCATTGTGCAGGCATAACTAAGGCAGAATTCGACTCCCAAATTAACTCATTTGCTGGTTGCAAAACTGAAGGAAAATCCTTATGACCAGCTTATAATTGTATATAATGAAAAATTACAACAGCAGAAAAATGTATTCATATCATATCTCTAATTCAGCAAAGTATTAATCGCACTGATGTTCAGCAGTGTGTTTAAATACATGCTTAAGTACTTTACTAAGTACTGCCTGTAAACAGCTCTATATGACAATGCATTACCGTAGGACATAGTTTATCTGTACACTCTCTCCAGAGAACTACAATTATTTCAAGCACCGTGGCAGCTGGTAGCACAGAGCTGGATGATCTGTGGTGTCCAAATCCCAGATTTCTGGCTAGTCCCTGTGCAGTCCTTGTCTCCCAGCTGCATTACCACCCATGTCTGCACAGGCTCGCTTAAACTTTGTTTTATTCAGAAGAATCATAGCCACTGGAATCATCTGGGCATTTACTGGCTCACATTAACTTCAGCTCCAGGACAGAAAGAGTCGTCCAGGGCATTGGTGTCCCATGTAAAGATTTATACAGTGCTCAAGTCTCTAACTTAAGTCTTGTGCAGGGTGTTTCAGGGGTTTCTGCACTGGGACGCATTTCACCCTGCAAGGTTGGAGCCACTGTCCTCCTATCAGCTCTTAGGCTGTCTCCAGTGCAGCTCCAATAAATGATCCTTTCTGCACTCAGAAGTTTGATTTTTCCTAACTGCAGAGATTTACAACAGCAGTAAAGCCCTTACATAGCGTCGCTTTTCCTGAAGCTGTGATTTGGCTTCACCCAGCTGCTTGATTTTAACAGCCTGGCCTCTCAGGGAGGCAGGGCTGCTGTTGAAAGGGGTGTACCTCCCGGTAAAATAGCGCTGGTACCCGCCTGAAGCAGTTGCTGCTACTCGAGGGCTTTCATTGGAAACTTTCAATATTGGAAAATAGTTCTTTGTCCTCACAGAAAATAATTGATTCCTTAGAGAAAAGTCCTCTGGCTTTACATGGCACAAAAGAGTAGGGTTCAACCGGAGTGAAGATACATCTTTAAATAATAGAAGAATTTGTTTGAATAATGCTATACTCACTGTTTCAGGGCAAAATGTTTTTATACAGAAAACTGCTATTGATCTATCACCTTCTATTGATTTTCACCCAAAAAAATTCTTCCAGGGTTGGCCATTTAACTGTATGACACCACTGTTACTTGAAGTCAGAGAGCTCTTGAGAGCTCTGCATTTCCCCTGATGTTCAGAGGCTTTGCGGGGTGCAGGGGTTACGTAGCAGCGGGCTGCTGGAGCTGCCCGTGGGTGAATGGTCAGGGGTGGAAAGTCTCCTTCTCTTGGCACAAGCAAGGCTGGAGAGGTAGCACTGAAGTACACACCATTTATAGGTGTAAGGAACCCCCTGGAGGGTGCAGGAAGGGTGTAGGAGTGTCTGGTTTTGCTTGGTTGGGTTTGCTGGGGGTTGTATGGTTGGACAAGGAGGGCAGATACCAGAGCTGCCCACTGGTGCCACAGCTGGAATTCATCTTGAGTGGGTTCCAGAGGCTGGAGCAAAAATGTCATCTGAGTGTCACAGGAAAAAAGCACAAGCAAAGGAGAGTCTGGGCTATTAGATGTAGGAAAAGTGAACTGTGTGGACCGAATTCATATCACTTTATGAAATCTATGGATGAAATCTCTTATAAATTTGATGTCTGTTCCACTTTAAAATGATTTGTGGTTGTCTGCAACTCACAGATACTAAAAAAAAACCAGGAAGAAGTATTCGATTTACCAATTTGTTGATAACTTCTATATGCTTTTTTAATGTGTTGTGTCCTGCGACCAGTGGATACAGCACCTGCTAAACTGGGTCCTGGACCAACTAGGACCTTTGAAACAAAAGAGGATCTGAAAGTACACCAGTTTTGGCTCAGTCAGCAGCATTAAGTTAGTTCAGGTATCCCTATACCATATCATAACAATTTTGGTACTCACAGTTCTACCCTGAGACTGTCCCTGCAGAGCGCAACAATAATACTGCCCTTTGTCATGTGTCTAAATAAAGCCAAACTGAGTACCTAATTCTGAGTATTTCAGGGAAGTTGCTGCAGAGTTACATTAGCAGTGTTGCCAACAATCTTATCTCTGATCTTGCACATTTAGTATATTAAGACAAAGCTTTGTGATTCAACTGATGATTTTTAAATGGGAGGTTTTGGTCTTATGGTTGAAAATTAAAAGTAAATTGAAAGTAAATTGAAGAAAGTAAATTGAAGTGGCATCAAGAATATGTAGCATCTTGGATTTAGTGGTCTGGATTGAAATTTTTGAAAATGTTTTAGATTATCAGCACTTCTACTGTGGAGAAGGGAGCAAATAACAAATCCCAAAAGATTTGTAATGTGCGTTGAAGACAAGATTTTTGCAAAAATGGTTAGTTCTCATGTTTATCAAAACTGTGTTTATATACCCTGGTAGCGCAATAGGAATGAGTTTGTGAACCCCCAGTAGCATTGAACTCACCAAGTGTCCCAAACAGGTTTTTGTAATCGCTCAGAGGTTCTACGTATTGCAGAACACCAGGAAGTACTTATTTATGTCAGGAAGCAAAATCCATCAGAGGACCTAACATTTCGAAGTCTATATATAGCTAATCAAATGGAGTTGTCTAAAGTTTTGCTTTAAGGAATTTACAGAATTCTAACAAAGGTATTTCTCTAATAAAAACACCACACTACTTCTTGGCATATGTATAGTAAGCGCAAAATTTCCGTGTTTTTGTACTGTGTAAATGAGGTAAACTGGCATAAGGAGTAGTCTGATTTTACCAGCTCATTTTGCAAGTAGTTGCTGGTATTGTTTGTTTGCCATCTCTGGGGTTTTTTGAGGCTAAATCCTTTGTAATTTTTTTGTGGTCAAAGGATTGCAAGAAATCCAGCTTATCTACTTTTCTCCAAGGTAGCACCCACTAGTTGAGACACAATGCCTGCTAGTGCTCGTGTTCCTAGGTGGTTACAAATGTAAGGTAAAATGTGCTATTTTAAACAATCTAATCAGTGCTTTAAGGTAGTTTAAGCTAGTGGCTTTTTGTAATTGTAAGAGACTAGAAGCAATTACCGCAGCCCAGCTGTTAAGTGGTGACTTTCACAAGCACAGTGCTAAACCAAAGCAATTGCGTTGATCATCTGTTTGTGCTCTGTAGTATGAATCAAAACTGTATCAGTGGTAACCTAATTTGTGTAAAAACACATTTATTTTAACCAGATGTGGATCAGCAGTGTCCTTATGAATATATATGATCAACTGCACTGCATTTGGGATTATGTTCTGTCTTTATCAATTTACAGGAAGACTGCAAACTCCTCAGGCAGGATCAGTCTGTATTAATGTCCAGTAATGATGCACTGTGCATTTTGTCAGTGTTTTCACAATGAATTAACAAACAAACAAACAAACAAACAAAACTAAACCAAACCAACTAACCAACCAAAAAAAACCTCAACAAAACAAAACTACTCAAGTTCACTCTCTAATTTTATTTCCTTTGTGTTTCTTTTGCTGCCACATTTTTTATCATGTGTTTCTCTTTGTGAAAATCCAAGTTCATCAGGAATGAAAATTGAGTTTTCACGTGCAGGCTCTGCGACAGGACGTGCTGTTGGGCAGCGCAAATCTCTCTGCCCATGCTCATCTCCCAGTTCACAACTATACGCCTGTGCTGCACCAGCTGTGACAAGCTGAAAAATGCAGGTTCTCCCATTGCTGGAGTAAAGAGGAGAACTGAGGATGTGCTTACCCCTCTCAGTGTTGCTGCCCCGTGTTAGGAGCATCCCCAGCATCTGCCCTCGGTAGTCTTCGTCCACTGAGTGCAAGGAGGACTTTCTCTACTCATGGTAGCCAAGCAAAAGAAAAGACTGACTTCAAAATGATCCTGGCTTTTTGCTCTCTTTCTCTTGGCCATGAAGAAGGAGTCTGCAGGAGATGACAAGGCAAGGTCATGAGAAGATGCTGTGTAGGAGGTCTAGGGTATCTATTTTCTTGGGGGGCTGGAAGAAGCTGGATGTTGGACAGGAGTGCTCGGTTGTATTTTATTTACAGGTTTAGTAATAAGTAGTGTTACTGGAATGGATGGTGCTTTGAGGTGGACAGTTCTTCTTGTAGGCAGTTGGGAAAGAGTGAGAGAAGACGTAATTCGGCAGAGGTGTGTACACAGGTACATATGGGTCCCTTTGCACATTCGTGATGGAATAGGCACCCTTCAGCTTCTGCGTGCCTTCCCAAAAACATCATTCTTTAGGGCTACAAGAAGAGAGCTGTAATCCAGCCACCTTAATGCAGTTCGCTTTGGGATTAACCTTGAGTAAAGTGCTGTGTTTCCATTGGAAAGGAATGACTATTTTAGAAAGGATTTTTTTTTTTTCCCTGTGATTCTGTAGTTTGGTTTGTTTGTTTGTTGTTGTTTTTTTAAGCACAGTTTCCTCACATCCTCTTTCCCCTTCTTTACCCCTGTAACGAGGAAGCACGCTCTTTGTCAAAAGCGAGCATGTTGTTTTACCCAGCTTCCAGATCATTATTAAGAGAGAAGAGGGAGAGAGATTTGGAGGCGTGTGGGTGGGGAAGGGAACCGTGCCTGCTGTATTTTGCTGGGACTGGCGCGCAGAGTAGAAAAGCAGATGTGTGCGGACTGCCAGAGAATTCGCTGGCTGATCCCCGCGCAGTCTGGGTTCGGGGAGCTGAGACAAGACGAGGCAAAGCAGGTATGACTGATACCTGTGCCAGGGCCTGAGCACCCGCCGTGCCCATGGCAGGCAGTGGGAGCCGGGGGGGCTCAGCACCCGCCAGGATTGATGCGCTGAGCATTCGACAGGGTTTGCACACTCCGTTTGATTTCTTCCCTTTCACACCGAATACGAGGAACAAGCAGAAGTTAACTGCTTAAGAGGAAGCTGGCTATGTCCTTTTTTTTTCCTTTTCTTTTTTTTTGGTGTGTGCTGCGTTTCACCTATTTTGGTTTTTTGGTTGGCTGCAAAACCTGAAGCCAAAAGATGATTGAAATGCTTCTCCCGGGGGAGGGGGGAGCCGAGCACCCCGCACCCCATCTAGTGGCTTAGCCTCAAACTGCCGGCGGGAAGGAAATGCGGCAGGAGAAGGAGGGGGGTGAGGAGGGCTCCTGCGACTCCTGCCGTGGGCTGGGTAGACCTGGGACTCCAGAGCGACTGCCTGGGTGATCCTGAGACGCTGAAGCAGCTACAGGGTAAAGGCGGCGCTGGCTGCCTGTCAGACCTGGGGTGGATCACACACAAGGGACTTGGCACCAAGCTTGGAAAGAGCATGAGACAGACGGCGATACCAACCCCTCTCGAGTTAGGAAACATGAGAATTAAGCTGCTTCTGCAACCTTAATTTGGCCTCTGTTTGCATAAGCATTAAGATACAATCTCTAATGATATCACACACTATTCTTTGTCACATGTCAGTGCACAGAAGGGACTGTGCTGAATTTCTCCTCACGCTATTTTGTTTTCTCTGTTGTTCAGCAAGCAGATCCTGTCCATCACATGCCACTAAAATCTTATGAAGACCATTTTTTCACAAGGTTTCCTTTATAGTGTTCATAAGAAACAGGGGCCAATGGCTTCATTGACATGTTACAGTGTTTTTGCACTATCCGCTTTGTGCAGAGTGTAGTCCATAGTTGTTCCCATTTTGCAGATGAGGAATGGAGGTGCAAGGAGGTTGAAGTCAAAGGTATCCTTTATTTTGGGGTGCCCATTTCAAGACCCCTCACACCCTGCTTTCCAGACTGCCTCTCCCAGCTACTTCAGTTACAGCAGCGAGCACAGAGTGCTTCTGCATATCAGACACAGGGATCAGAACAGGCTCTCCAGAAATGAAACACACATAATCAGTGTTCTCAGAACAGGGGAAAGAGGTAGCTGTGGAAAAAATATCTTAAGGGATTTGTCTAGCACTACAGTAAAATCCTGTGGCAAAGGCAGGGACAGGATCACGTTCTCCAGCTCAGGGCACAGCTGCCTTAACTGTGAGACAGCCCATCTGCTCCTGCAGCCCCCCAGCCTCTCCCTACGCACCTTCCAGAAGTGAAGCAACCTCTTGCAGTCAGAGGTCTTGTTCACTGTCACCCAGTTCATTCGTAAGGAAGCTTCATCTCCTGCATGGCCACATGGTAGATGAAGCTGTTGCTGTTGTTTCAAGTTCCTTTCCACCCAAACCCCATCCCATAGTCCTGTCTCCTCCTTCATACCAACGCTGCAAATCATGGGTGAGCCTGCTCAGGGCATTAAACCAAAATGGAAATATACTTTCTTGTTTTCTGGTTTATTTTTCCACCAGATTATTACTTTGAAAAGGGTTCACTGAGGGGTGCAAGCACAGGGAGACTGTGCTTGCACAAAGAGAGACTTGGATTGCCTGGGCTGCATGAAGAGCAGGACCACAGCAACACTGGGTTAGACCCATTTAAATGGTTTGATATTGTGTATTGAGGTTGTAGAAGCTGTTGCAAGCCTGTGCTGCTGCTTGCATATCAGTCCTTCCCTTCCCATGGCCTCGCACTCCCGCTAACTCCAATT
The DNA here is from genome assembly GCF_964273445.1 of Streptopelia decaocto. Lineage (NCBI taxonomy): Eukaryota > Metazoa > Chordata > Aves > Columbiformes > Columbidae > Streptopelia > Streptopelia decaocto. The sequence goes on from NC_138655.1 coordinate 45,726,128, forward strand.
TGTGAGGCCAGGCAGGGAAGCTTAGTGGGGAACACATCTGGGTTAAATTCAATGCACCTTAAAATAACAGTGTGGTTTCTTGCTTGTTGATTGCTTGGCTGCATGCATGCATCAGCCATCACAAGGAGTGATGGGACCTGGGACGAGAAATGGCAGAAATGTTTCTTGCAGTGGCAGCTTCTGCAGGTCTCTGGTGTTCGTGGGACTGAACCTTCAGCAGGATGGGTAGTTTGGAAGTGTTATGGTCAGCTGTCTAAGGACCAGAGGTGCCAGAGGAGATGCGCACTGCAGCTTCTCATAATCGCAGTCTGTAACTTCTGAGAGTCCCACATCTCCTCAGCATTTTCATAGACTTGGAGGTGAAACTGTCTTTTCAGGGTACACTGAGAAACAGTGCATCATGTAGGCTGGCTTTGTAGACCTTCTGTATGCATCTCCGCCTTTTGAATTCAGGTGGTTGCTGGTGACAGAGACGGCTCTGTGCCTGGGGAACCAAGTGGTGTGAACAGCACAGGTTTGCACCCAGATGTGCTGACAGCAGGAGAGTGTGAAGAGTGCAGGACTTGGGGCTCTGGATCAGTGTTTGCTGCTGTGTTTGCCGATTTTAACATCTCTTCCTCCAGTATTGGTCTCTTCTGCCACATCCCCTCCAACCTGGCCCAACCCATCTCTGTCCATTTCAGTTTTATTCCCTTCTTGAATTCAGTCTCCACCAGAACCTGGTCCAAGGCATGATTACTGGCACAGGGAGTCCTAGTTTCATTTGTGCAGACTGTGTTTCAGTCCTCGCTTCCCTTCACCTAACTAATGGAAAATGATACTTTAATGAAGAACACTGTCTGCAAAATTAGCTTCTTCAACAAAAGATGCAGGCCACTTGAGGATACTTAGTTTTGTATACTTTAAGTGTTTGTGATTAATCATAATTAATTTACTCTACTGTAGACATCAAATCCTGCAGTCCTGACATGGCTAGTGATTTAAATGAACCCGACCTTTCATCCTGTTTGTCAGCAGTCCATGACCATGTACTAGTGTGTGATTTGTGAATTATTTGTGATTTTGTGTGAACGTGGTTTAGACCATGAATTTTGACACTGCTTGATTAAAATAACAGCTGCTTGTGCTAGGATATTCAGCTCCATATTCAATTTTAAGTAACACAGTTTTGCGTCTGTTTCCTGGCTAGATGCTTTCTAAATCCACAGAAAGTCTTTGAGGAGACAGAACAAAATTTCTGGTATGAGTGCTCATATGGAGTGAATTTTTCTTCTCATTATGATTAGGCATCACAACACATTTTTCACAGCAATTTTTCTGAAAATATTAAACTACTGTTGTTATAGAAAGCAAAAGAAAATTAACATAAATTTAGTCCAAATCTATTTAAGGATTTTTTTTTTTTCAGATCTACATTCCAATTTCATCTTCTGTGTATAGATTTACGAAGTAAGTGATCTGTGCCAATTTTATAGAAGTATTGCCTGTGAGTCTGCCATTTCCCTTCCCTGGGAGCTGATCTGTGGGGAGGGTCTAGGAGAACAACATTTCTGCCTGGTTGGAGAAACCAGTCTTTGGTGTTACTTGACTTATGTGGATTGATTCCTGTGTTTCCTTCTGTATTTTTTTTGCCCAGTGGTGACTACATTCTACAGTGGGCTTTTATTGCCCATCCTGAGAAAATATACATTGTATTCCTTTCTGTCCAACATGGAAATGGTGTCGACAGTAAAACACTAATTTCCTGGTACTTGAATGACTACATTCATGATGAGAACGTTAAGCTCTGGCAAGGTATCTCCAAGTGCCTCTTTTCTCAGGGTGCTGATAGGGATGTGCAGAACTGAGGGAAAGGCTGGGATGCTCTCCTTGCTCAGACAGCAACATTCCTGCCTCTGTGCCAGGGTGTGGAGGGGCTGGTAGCTCCATGAGGACAGGCCTCAACATGTGTCCGAAGTCCATCCAGGAGACAAGGCCAAAGACAGGACTTGAAGATGTGCCACAGTGTACCTACATGGGGTCTATCCAGGCCAGATCTGGGTGCCCAGGCCTGAGCTGAAATAGGGCTCATGCACCCATGGGCAAGTGGTGTTGGGGGTCAGGGTCATTGAGCCGTATTGGTGCCCTCAGCACCCTGGCGATGCGTTATCTGAGTGGCCTGTCTATTAAAGATGAACTCAGAACCTTCTTGTGGTCCATGGCAGCAACACCTGAGCTTTACTTAGGCAGCCTGGGTACATTAATGTAATGCCACATGGACATTTGTGCTTCTACGTGCTGTGCTTGGGGATACAGGAGGTTTGGCATGTTGGAAGTTTCAGACTTATCTTCAGATACTCGTACAAGGTATATCTCTTCTGAGAAAGAAAGGATTTTTTAAGCTTTTTTCCTGGTGGTAAGCACTGGACAGATCCTTCCACCTTCTTCTGCTTTATGTTTAGTGCTTTACATATGTGCTGGACTCTCTTGTAAACAAAACCTTTTGTTTGCGAATACTGAAGTATTTCAAATGAAAAAGTAAAAAAATCTATAGCTGTGCAATTCTGAAGGTTTCAATTTGTCTGTTATGAGTGAACTAAAGTGTATCAAAAGTGCTGTTCTAATATGGTGAAATATGGGCACATCCCTCTTCCATGTAGAATTTTCAGAAGGGAATATCACATTTTAATTCATCTTCTGGGATGGCTTCAAGACCTAGCAGGAAGAAAAAACCCTTTGTTTCCTTTAAAAAATGTGTTGATCAGGAGTGGAGATTAGGATAAGTGCTGAGACCAAGAAAGAAAATAGTGAAAGGTTCAGCTTCTGGGACAGTGGGGGCCAAGTAAGATCTTGCTGCATGTGATGAATACTTTTAAAGACATGGGTCCCTGAGCAGGATCCTGCCAGGAGAACACAAGAAGTGGTTGTGGTTGTCCTGAGCTTGGAAGGTTACCCTCAGGGAAGACTACAGAATGCATGCATCTCAAGGTTGGGTAGAAATTGAGTCACAAATGGATGCAACTGGTCACAAACACCTGGGCACTGACACACCACTCCTGGTCGGGGTCTTCTGTCCTGTGGCTCTCTTAGAAAAGGGAATGCATGTCCTTGAGCTGCCATCTTGGAGGATCTGAAAGCCTCCAGTGGGACAAAATAGTATTTCTTTCTGGAGCTTTCTGGTAAATCTGTGGTTTTCTCCCATCAGGGACTATTCATCATTTTCTCCATGAGGAGATTTTGTTGTGCAAAATGTCACGCAGGAACATTTCATCATGCGACTGTTACGGTGTGGTGAGATGTCATTTCCCTGTACTATATGTTGGGCTCTACTTTAGAGACCATAAACCCAGGCCTGAGTAAGTACACAGCATATTCCACTGGGGAGCAACCATCACTGAGCTAGCGTTGCATAACTCAGGGTGGTGGACAACAAGTGCCTCCTCATAAACCGTCTGTGGGAATTGTTGGAGCATTTGGGTGGCCAGGAGCAGCCTTCAGCAGGTTGACAGGTAGGCAGAGTGTAATAAAAAGAGAGAAATTGTTGCTTTGAACCTTCCCGCAGGATTGAGCATTACATTCGCCTGCTCTGCATCATGCCAAGAAGTTGGGTGTATTCATTTATATGTGCTCCTCAGATCCTGTATCAGCGTTTCAGCTGCACGGGGTCATTTCCATGGGAGGGGCAGCAGAGTGTGCATAGCTTTGCTATATATTGCATGGAGAGGATAGTGTCAGGATTTTGGTACAGGAACATCCGTTTTTAAGGTGAAAATACAGTATTTTCCTCCTTTATTCAGACACTGTTGATCCAAGTAAGCAGCTTTATTTTATTATTCAAATGAAATCCAGATGGTGCATACAGCTTTTAAAATACATGGGTAAAATTTGTTCTTGCAAACAGGCAAATGCATGTGTTGCTGAAAACCCAATAGAACCTTTTGCTATAGGGTGAATTTCATCCACGGAAGCAGACAGGTCTGTACTGAGAACTTGCATCAAAGTAACTTTAAAACAATTTATTTCAGGGCGGAGTCGACCATGCCAGCTATTCCTGATGCTAAGTTTGCCTGATCTGGTGCATCAGCATGAATTTAAGTGTCTTATTTCAGATGCTCACGTGTGAAAAATTGGCCCATTAAAACAATTAAACTGAGAACCCTGCTGAAAAAGTCTGGCTGGCATTATTCCAGAGAGTGTATCAAAAGAATAACTCCTGACATTTGAATGAAAATATTGGTATTACCATTAATAAGAAATATCTTCGTAATGTGAAATATCGTATTTAATATGAAATATCTTAATTATATTAAATACCATTCACTATGTTGTGAGTGATTCCAAGGACTTTCATCTGCTCAGATAACTCTTAGTGCTTATGTTGTCTTGACTTGAAGGTAGGTTTGGGGTGGCATTTTACCTTTGCTATCCTGCAGCCTCAGTTGATGTAGGGGCTGTGTCCTAGATGAACTCAGCTGCCCTATGCACATCCTACCCGTGATGGCTTGGATGGAGGTGCCACACAACTGGCACGGGGATGAAGAGGTGGTGAAGTTTCTAGCTGAGCTGATAAAGTTCTCTGCAGTGCTACTGGACCAGAGCTTATACCAGTTATTTGTTCTCAAATATGACTTTGAGGTGCAGTGCTTCGTGCTGATCATTTTAGGATTTTCTGTTTATGGTGACTGCTGTTGGATTGTCCCAGGCTTTACCCACTGACCAGAGCTCAGACACAAGATTGGCATCGGTGTGTTACTAGAAAAAATGCTTCACATGTATTTGCTTTAGTTTGAGGTGAGGGGTGCAGTTTGGCCATAAGTATTTGCCTTATACTGTTGATTATTCTCCTCTTCTAACTTTTTTTCTTTATCTTTTGAGCAGAAAATACCAGTGGTTTAAAACCCGATGCCTTTAAAGTCACTGGCAAAACTTGCACCATGTTCACCAAGGCTAGAATTTCATACTTATTGTGGTCAGTCTTTCCCCACAGCTAGTAACTAACAAACAATTGAAGTGAGCAATTCACAGAGGAATCCTAGCATTTATTTAAGTAACCTCCTTGGTGAGAAATAACAAGTAACATAGAGTAATAAGTGCCTAGTCTTCTTGCAAATGATGTATGAACCAAAGAAAGGTGAACAGTATCTGATATTCTGTTCTCTGCAAATAACAGGACCAGCTGTGGCCTGGTCAGCATTTTAGGGAGAGAGTTGGGAATGAAATTAACATTGTGTCTCTGCCATGAGCAAATCACAGTCTCCTAAAGTGAGTTTGCAGGTGCCTCCAGGACTGGAAAGAGACATCTTCTTACGTTACTCTGCCCACTAGAGAGACGTGAAAATGACCATTTCTCAAGTATCGGTAGTTGCATGTTGCGTAGCCAACAGGTTAGGCTGTGGAAAGTCATTATTAACTCCGTATGTCCTCTGGTAATGACATCCTTGTTCTGGAAACACACTCTTCTCTTGCGTCGTCTGCACAGGTCATTAGAGATGATAAGCACAATTTCTGGGTGCATACTGAGTCTTCGAGGGGCTATGCTCAAGCTGTGCCGTACCTGAGGCAGAGATTTCTTGGCTTTCTTCATGGTAACTCCTGCATCCCAAGCAGTTGAATGGTTCAGGGCGGTGAAAAATCTGTGGATTTTTTTTTTTTTTTTTTAACTTTGAGTAGAAGAATCAAGTGCAGTTTCTGAAAGGAGTTTTTAGCACATCAGGGGAATGGCTATGGGCTGTATCACAGCTTTCAGATCTCCTGGGACCACAGCTCATCCTTCCTTCTGTCTTGAGAAATGTCATTCCTGTTCCCCCTTCTTCCCTGCTAGTTAGTGGTGAAGTGACGATAGACAGGGGAAGGTGGGTTGTAAGAAGGAAGAGCTGATGACCCCTTGATTAATGTTGGAAAACAACCAGATGCTGTTTCCTAAATGTGCAAATGTTGGCAGAAACTAAGAAAAACACAGGGTAAGACAAACAGCACACACTATTGTTTGTTAGGGGAGTGAGGTGTGTCATTGTCACCCCCATACGAAAGCTGGAGATGTCTTTAGAGCATCATTGCATCTGGCTGACCTCATAGGCTTCATGGTTGAGAACGTTTGGTTTCATGAACGTTTATAAGCTGTAGGCTCTGCTTTTGAAAGTAGATCCCAGAACATTATGTGGTACCTTTTATTAACTAAGGTATGGCATATGTGAGGATTTTTTGCCTGGGACAGCTATCCTGATATGTAGAGTGCTACCATCTTCCACCTGCATCTGCGTCTGAAGAACGTCCCCGAGTGTCACCTCCTGCGCAATGTCACTGGTGTTTGTGTGATGAAGTATTTCTTAGCAAACAACAGCAGTCTTGGACTCCACTGCCTTCCAGATCATTCTCAAGGATAAATCACCGGTTTGGTTGTGACCTAGAAATCTCTGCATGTTACATATCTGTACCTGAGAAATTGCTTCCCACCTTACCAAGGGTCTGCTACCAATCTTAGGTAAATTACATGGGCAGGGGGCTGGTGGGGGTGTTGTCCTCTGTAAAGCTGCTTGGACTCCTTTGTGCTTTTGTTCCAGGGAAACACAAGCTTGTTAACTATGGACCCCCAAAGCCTTGGAAGTGTGTGTGAAGGGCAAGGGTTTCAGGGGGTGGTTTCTGCCCACTCCGACTAGCCTGTTTATATCTGTCTGCCTCCTATAATTTGCTGGCACCTATTGCCATGGTACCTAAGCATGTTTCTCAGATGACCATGGCTTTTTTTCCATCTTCTCATCTTTTTAATAGTCTTTTCTCTTTCCTTTAAAATGGGTCTTTAATAAAGTTGAGAATTCTTGCACAGGGTTTTATAAACATGTGTTATTAAATTTTAAATCTGTTTTGAAAGTGCCTCTATCCTACTCCCTCCTAGTAAAGTGACCTTTTTAAATGGAGGGAAGTGGGTTTAGATGACAGTCATGATAAATGCGGTCATGTTCACTCAATAAAATAAGGCCCAGTGCATTTGAGGATAAATCAGTGAAATGTACAGCCCCACCTGTCTGTCTCCATCATTCATTTCCACTGTCACTTTCACAGTGGCTGATGGATCACAGTTGCTGTAAAATTAGACAGCCTTTAATCTCATTTCATCCTGATTAGCTTCTCCTTACCCTTTCCCTCTAACTCACTGACTGACACGCTAAAAACTCACACCGGGCTGTGTTTGAGCGTGGCGTACAAACTTCTCTTCAAATACCCTTTTTGCGGGGCAGGCAGGTGTTCCACTGGGTTGAAACTGAAAAATAAGAAGATGGGATTTTCACGTTATTAAAGGAAAACAGCAGACAAAGGCTTATATAAAATTAATGAAAGCAGCAGCTTGGCCAGACTGTGTGATGGGCCAGATTCTTCCTGATACACCCTGGCAAGCCCAGTGAGTTTCAGAGGCTGTTTCTTCCAGAGACTGAATTTAACATACTCATTGCTGTGTAATTTTGACTATATCTGTGAAAAGTTACGTCTTGTATGGCTGTGTGTTCATAAAGAATTACTGTTTACAGCACAAGTTTTCTGGTGCTTTCAAGAGGTGTTTTACAGCAGTAAAAAAATTTGTTCGTTCCCATAGTTTTGATTTCTGTGGATCTCTTATAATTCTGAGGGACCCTGAAAATGGTTGGGAAGAAAGACTGAGATGTTCATGATTTCATTATTTCAGTGACAAAACTCTCTCTCTCTTCGATGTCCACAATGTTGCTCTGTCCTTCCTGTTTTGTCCATCACCCTCCAACCCCATGGGCAGATTCATGAGACCAAGAACAGATTTTCCCCAAAGCTCTGTGAGAAATAAAGGTCATAGTAAAGGTCTGCAGTGTTTTATTGCAGTCACCTTTCCTTTTGAAGCCCAAATACTACCCTCCTTTCTAAGGCAAGCTTCCCTTTAGCTTTCCCATGAGTTATGGATGGTATTTTGGGTCATTTGGGCCCAATCCCCTATCAGTGGGAATGTTGCCATCAAGTTAAGTAGGAGCCAGGATTAAGCCCTTAGTTTTCAAGGTTTAATTATCATCCTAAGTGAGGGAGTCTTTCTGCATAGTTTATATGCATGGAAACAGCAGAAAAGCTTAAAACATAATTTCTTCCTCTACTGGCCCTGTTTGTGTCAATATAGAGGATAAATAAACAAAACTGTTTGTAAAAATGAAAACATGTGAAAAACATGCGTGTACAGTTCTGATAAATGCCAGCTCTCTCCAGGCTGACCAAAGGGATACCCTGGCTGAGAGTACAACCAATGCCTTGGACGTAATTTTAAACCATAGCAGAGCACTGGGTGAGGTGAGAATTGAAGCCTCTGTGGACTGATCCTTCTTGAGAGGAGGGGTCCCAAAAAATATCTAAGGAAGACAGCAAGTTTCCCGTGGGAGACACAAATTCATTGTGTGTTACAAGTATCCACAAGATCAAGGAAAGTACTGTGTTTTTGAGGGAGATAATTTTAAATAGGGAAAATATCTGATTTTAAAGAATGATATAAATATTATATGGGGGCTAGGAAGAAAACAAAAATATTTTCATTCTTTCATCCCACTGTAGGAATCTGTAGATAGTATAAAATCTTATACAGTGCCTAGTATAGGATTACTTACCAGTTACAGAAAGTATAGTAGTAACAAATAACCTTAATTAATGAACTTTCAGTGTACCTGGCTGCCCAGTTTAAGAGCTGCTTCACTTACGTGACTTGTAAGAGCACAGACTATGAAAATTATATTCGACCTTTACTAGAAACTAAAAATGTACCTTACTTATTCATCATTGCCTTGGCAAAAACTTCAGTAAGAAGCTTAAATGAACCCACTTGATCTCTAAGAAAATGTGTCCTAAATAACAAAGCTGCGCATATTTCTTCTTATTATTATTTGCATATGCTATACTGCACAACTGCATTCTGAGAAAAATAAAAGATAATAAAACAAATGAAATGAGAGATATATCACCCAAAATAATCCAAGTGTGAGATAGGCTGCCTCTTCTTTTTTTCTTTTTTTTTTTTTTTTTTTTTTTTTTGGCATTGGCAAAAGAGCACAAAGTAAGAGCTGGCCCTGAGTCATATTGATTTCCCACTGCACTGGTTTCCTAAGTGCTCTGTTGATCCGTGTCAAGCAATAAGTTCCCTGCCTGTACATGCACATCACCTCCCCATTTGTCCTCACCTAGATTTAAGGTGCCCATATGATGAGCTGAACAAGGACATCATTTTTCCTACTGGTATCACTGGGCCAAAACTACTTTATGTGGCATGATAACTAATGCTGTGTAAGTTTACACTTACCATATAATATCACACCAGCGTTGTATGGCACACCACAATGATATGTGCATATTATATATATAAGTGCCTTTATTTTTTTCTCTTAGCATTTGCAGCGGAAGATAGAAATTTGAAAAAAATAGATTATTGTGACTGTAGTTGGTCCGTAGTAAACGCGACACCTCCAAAAAAAAGGGATATTGCAAACCTAATGCCACAGTTTTGATCTTTGTTAACAAAGGGCTTCCTGATTAGATGAATAGAAAATGTGTGATTGTGCTGCTAATGACATTGTACAGGAAATTAAGCGTATACATTTGGAAAAGGCATTAAATCAGCAGGACCTTAATTTAAAAACTTAAAACTGTATGGAAATGCAGCTTGTTCATTGCTGTGTAATAGAAAGCTACTGAACACACTGACTCTTCTTGTGGAAACATTACCAGCAGAACAAAGCTGGGCTGAGGGTTGTTTTAATGTCGCCTAGCATATTTGGATTCCTAGCATCTGCTTGTTTTCAGGGAAATATCAGGCGACTTCACTCCTTTTTACAAGTTGTTTTTAGGGCAGCATATATGGCAGTTGGGCAGGTGGGGGGGGTCACTGAGGGACCAGAGTTCCAGCTTTTTTCCTCAATTATTTGTAAGATTGCATAATGCCAAGATTGCTGATAAGGGGCTTTGTCTGCTGCTAATTCAGTGGACATACATGCTTGGGGTGATGCATTCCCCTATTGTTTCATACAGATGTAATCCCAGTGCTGTATTTTGTACCTTTGGAAATACCTGATGGGATCATGAGCTGACAAAGAATTCTTGCTTTGCTTGCAGTTATGCCATATAACAGTGCCCATCACTGCGTCGTGGAAGTGGAAAACTTCTTGTTTGTGCTGGGAGGAGAAGACCAGTGGAACCCTAATGGTATGTACAGAATATTAAAAGGCAGCATCAGCCTTCCTCATCTGTCCATCAGGTCAGCTGATGTAGTCATTAGCAAGGGATTTTGAGGACCCTCAGCCTAATTGTTGAACCTAGTAAAGGCTACTTCTAGATATTGATGCAATAAATATCTGTTACTTTAGCATTAGCATCTCCGTCATTCATCAGCTCCCACATCCCTTGAAAAATGCCACAGGCAGCAGAACAGACTCTTTCAAGTGCATGCACCAGGCAGCAGCTGTTAAGAATTTTAACCTTCATTTCCAGTCTCCTTCCAGTCATAATATAATAATGCAATTGCAGTAGATGAATGCTTCCTTTCTATTGTCAAACCAGATACTCGCAGCTAAAGTTGTTAATGTGTTAATTATCTAGACTCTGAGATTCTTAAACCAGTCCTTTTTTTAGTCTTGTGCAGGAGCTTCTTGTATAGATTATCTGCTGCTACCTTCTTTGATTTGATTACTTCATAAATTTACCGCAAAGAGAAATTAAACAATTTAACAGGCTTCTGAGCAAAGCAAAAGGAGAATACCATGCCTTGCAAAATTCACAGAATTGTCAAGACATTGTTAAAAAGCTTGCACACGAAGAAAGAGTTGTAGTTGTAGCAGTCTGTGTAACAGAGATAATTATGACTGAGAAACCATAAAACAGCTTGCAGGTACACATTTTTACTTTAAAACACCAGAGGATCCAGCTGAAATTACATATACTGCATATATTTTATTGTGAATGCCCCATTTCAGCATCTGCACTAAACCAAATTATAGAAAATTGTTACATCTGTTCACTTCCTAAAACCTGAGACAAACAAGCCAGTCCACCCTATAAGCATATTTCCGCTGTAGTTAAAAATATCACTAAACGTCTTGGGAGAAGAGCCCTTCACTTCTGTTGTTGGATCTCCTTTATATTGAACAGGAGATAGCATGGTATCATTAACGACAATTATTATTAGGAGCATCAGCCACATCCAACAACCGAGGGCCCCTGTTGTGCTTGGTGGTAGGCATATGGATAATAAGAGGCAGACCTTGTTCCAGACAGTTTATAATTAAATAGCCATGTCACATGAAGGAAGAATGAAAGAAAATAAGTATAATTACCCACAATTTGAGGATGTGGACACTGAGTTGCAAGATGATGGAGAGATGTAAGAACAGGTACATATCCTGCATCTGAGATAGAAGTTGAGCACAAGTTTGAGATGGATAGTACCTTAATTCTGAGGTCACCTACATCAACTCCTGAGCTGAAGACATTATCATCGGACATCTAACAGCTTCCTTGTTCTATGAATACCAGAGCTGTGATTTGTCTATAGAGGAGACAGGAATAAAAGAGGTAGGAGCATTGCCGATACTGATCTCTTTACAAATTTGCCCACAAAAGAAGTGGATCTTATTTGTCACAAAAAAAGGGACTTGAAAATCATAACCTGCATCCTGCGCTATTACCGGGCTAGTTCTTCTTGAAACTGATTTGGTCTAAATGTGCAGCTACATGGGAACTGCTCGCACATACCCACTTGAATTTATGTAAAGGCCCTTGTCTGCCATCCTCATAGTACCAAAGGGACTTCCTATGGACCTAGCTGGAACTCTCTTGCCCAGAGCATTACAGGGCTTTTGATTTGAATGAGAATGTGCCAGGTGTTTTTCCAGTGGACAGAATTATCTTTGAGATGAGGGCAATGGAAGGAGCACCATGCGTTTCTTCAGCCATCAGACCTGCAGGTTCTGGAGAAGCAGGATGTACACTGAGGAGTGCCCGTGTACCCTCCGTGCTGCTCCTGTGTCTTCCCAATCATCTAGAGAGCATGGGATACATTTTTTCTCTCTTTTTACATCCTCCTATGGCTATGTCTTTCCACTCACAAGAGATCCTTGCATGAGTAAATGCTGATGAGAGCAGGCTGCAGAACACAGACGTGGATTAAAACCAACCTTCGTAACTGTCAGAGCCCTTTGCCTTTTGGCATGGCTGCAGAGACCTTCCTGTAGAAAGCAGAGAGCAGCAGCATCTGCCTCTTTTTGTCCCATCGCCCTGATGTGCTTATCCTGATTTCTAATCACTTGTTAGAGTTTCTGCATTCTGGCAGGTGCCTAATGTGTATAAACCTCCCCACTGGTGAGCAAGACAAAATAATAGATACAATTGTCTTGCCAACAGAATTCCAAAATTAAACTGGAGTCACACCAGTTACACCAGGAAGCTTAAGTAGGTCATTGAGTCCTTTTCTTGCCTTCACAGGCATCATATAGTCCCATTTTGTACATTTTCTAAGCACCTTTCAAAAAGCAGTTGGATTTTTAGCCCCTACTGCTCCTGTTGGAAAGCTGTTACAGAATCCAATTGCTTTAAATGACTAGGAGCCTTATTCTAATTTCCAGTAAAATGTATTCTTTGACTGTTTGAATCACCTTGTTCTCATGCCAAAGCTGTCCTTTAGCTTAATAGTTTTTCCCCTCCTGGAGATTTGTTCCTGTGATGTATTACAGACGGCACTCCTATCCCCTTTTAGCTTTTGTTTTCCATGGTACAACAAGCCAAGTTCTTTGTCTCTTGCCGTAAGATAAACTTTCTGTTCCTCCTGCCACCATAGTGGCTCTTCTTTGGGACTGTTCTAGTCTGACTTCATCTTCCTTCCTGTGAAGTGACCAGATTGTATCTTGTATTCCCACTCTAGGGTCACTAAACCATCTCTCTCTACCCTATGCTATACAATCTTCTATGAATGTGATCTTTGTAGTGAATGTGTGTGTGACACGTGTTGTGTTAGGAGGCCAAGGTCCCCAAATCAGATGTTTCTATAACATAATTAAAAAGCTGCTATATAACCAGTGACCACTGAAGTCCCCAGTAACTCTGAAAGATGTAGTGAATACAGCAGCATTAAAACCTCCTACTAGAAGTCCAACCTTACAATAAATACGTACATTGGTTTGAAATTCTGCTTTCTGTAGCAGAAATAGAATAATAAATATCCTGAACAGTGATGGTCAGATGCCTGCTGTTACTGCTTTCACTGTTTATTGAATCTATAGCTCTCAATGCTTCTTTTACTAAATTGTCTGCATAGACTAAAGTAATTCAGATAGGGACCAAGAGCAAAGCCTCTCTTTACTAAACCCAGTGACAAAATGACCAGTTGCCTTTAGCATACGGGGATATCATCCTGTGTCTTGGGATGCATTTGAGTGGTGCTCAGCATAAAGACCTTTGGTCCTTACTAGGCATCGCGCTGGATTTGAAGGGGAATGTTGCGTTACTCGTCAGTCTTCTGCTTTACCCTCCTCATATGGAACATGCTTATAACATAGCAAGGGAACGAGTTTGCTTCCAGATGGAGTGGTCAACCTGGTTTCTTTCTCGTGTTTCCTTGTAGAACATGATCTTAAATTACTACGAATACAAATTCTAGCTGTGTCGTTATTCTTCCCTACAATCTTGATGGTCTGTTTACACATGCTGAAGTAAGTGTGGAAAGAAACAAGAAAGCAAGCCAATCCTGCAGAGGCTTTTCCGATGCAAAAATATTTGCCTTGTAGAATACCCAGTGACCATTTATAGAACTGTGACATACACAGTTGGGTTATTCTGCTGGCTTGTGAAGCTTCTAATTCAATTTTTTAGTCACACATACATAAACAAAGGTTTCTGTTTCCGAGATCCTCATCTGTTGAAGTCTCAGGTGTTGCAGGAAATTGCCATACACTCTTCTTGCTTCAATTTTCTTGCTTTGATGTCAATCTGCATGTAAAATAAGGTGAAATCTTAATATCGTGAAGACATGAATACAGTCCTTGGGCTTGACAGCAGGGATAAGCTAGTTAGCTGGTGTATGTTGCTCATGTTTCTTATTTTAGCTAACACACTTGGAATAAATCTAAGAGTGTATTCCCCCTTCGATGCACATGTGTAATTCCTTCTAACTTAACACTGAAAGTACATGGTAGAATAAACCATTTAGTGCAAACACTGCATACCCCATGCTGATGGCTTATGCAGCTCCTGGTTATTTGCACAACGTTTTTTTTTGCCGTGTTCCACACAGAGATGATGTGAGGAGAAGAAAAGCACATGTTCTCCCTTTGATTCTTTTACCTGACACAAAATACTCTAGTCATAAAAATACTGTGGGGATGCCCTCTTTTGGGCAGTAATTTTGTTTAGTGCTGTGATTTATTGTGGCTGTGAAAGTACCACAGCATCTATAAGTAAATTTAAATACACATTTTCAAGATCTTATTACAGAGAGCAAGAATAATCTCTATCTGCTTCTACTGCTAGCAATTGCTAATTCAAACCTTGCAGTGCCCCATTTGTTGAATTATTACTGTACACATAGTGTAATCATACATTGTTGTAAAAGGGGGAACCCTTCATAAAAGCTGTCAACTTGTAAAGTATATGTAATATATATTACAATCATGATGTTAAATACATGAAACAAACAGCTGAGTGTCAAAATAATCTATCTTTACAGGGAAACACAGTACAAACTTTGTTAGCCGATACGATCCCAGGTTTAACAGCTGGATACAACTTCCACCCATGCAAGAGAGGTAAAAACCTGCTATGTGTTTTTCAATATATGTTTTATCATCCTAGGAGCAGCTGAAGTTTGGCTTAGTTCTGGGAGTAAGGAGGCATATGGAAGCATTGAAAATACTGAGATAGAACTGCAGCGTGAAGTTGCATCCCATTTGTCTCCCAATTTTTTTAAACTTCCCAAATTCAAAACTCCAAATGCCAAATCCTGCTGTGTTGACTCATGCAAAATAACCGTGGACTTTGTGCAATTACTGGTTGCCTGAAGGATTTTCTGAAGTCTCCATAGTGTCCTGTCATATCCCCTGACTGAAGTGTCATGATGAGTTTGCAGTAAACAAGCAGTAATTACAGTCAGATATCTTACAGGGAACTGAAGCCTTCACATGTTGCCTCCATCCTGTTTTACCATGCCAGCCATGAAAAGTTCTCCTCAACATGACTCACCTTGTCAGAGAACTCTTAATCCTAGGTGGTCTTTGAGTGAGGTTGCTGTCAGTCAATGCATACTAGAGGAGCATACGTTTTAATCTTACTGTATACCAAAGTGCAGAGGTGCATGTGGACTTGCGCAATGGTCCGTAAAGATGGTTTAAACTTAACGCTGGACCCCAAGTCCTACCTTGGCAGGAAAAAAGTGCCCCAAATCTGAACTGAATTATGCATGTTTCATAAGGAAAATCTCAAAGGCGTGAGATCCAAAGTTACAGTGTTTCATGAAAGAGCACTGAATGTCCATCTTTCAGTTTGACACCCATCTTCTCATGGATCCAATGTACAAGAGATCTCACAAGGTCTTCCCAAGACACTTTCCTCATTCCTTGTGCTGTCAGCGCTACAGATCTTTTTCTGTTGGCTGCGCCAGTGCTCAGGCGTCTGGCAGTCATATACTGAACTCAGTGCGACTTTGCAATTCAAGGTGTGTATTATGAGATGCATGGAAATATGGCTGTCTCTTTAGATTTCCAGAGGTAAAATGTCAGTCTGTGGGGTTTTCGAAGGGCTTTTGTCCAGGATTCAGTTTGATTGACCTGAATCCATGTGCAGGCCCATGTGTAATGCCTGTCACCCAAAAATGCTGCATTGTACCACTGCACAAAAAAGCACAAGTGGAACAGATCTGAGGAGGCTCCCTGTTGAAGCTGAGCAAACCGATAAAATTAGCAATATACATAGAGATAAGAAGAGGTTCACAGTTTATCATAGTCTCTGGCTACTCCCTTCCTCCCTCCTGCCAGCACTGCGGGGTGACCCCACAACTGGGTTATTTACCTTAAAACAAAAGGACACCTTTCCCTTTGCTTGAGCTCCCTGGACTGAGTCACCACCAGCCCAGGTGTTGGCACCGGGGGAGAGAGGAGCTGTGCCTGAGATTGAGCGTCGCCGTGCAGGTCATCCTCAGTGAACCGGGAGCGGTTGTACGGAGCTTGAAGCTCTTCTTTGGAGCCTAATCTGTGTCCTAATTAGGCCCTCTGGGTATCTGCAAGCAAAACTCTTGACGGGCATATGTGGCTGGCTGAACGGTTAGGTTTATTTGGCTGACAAACCTCAGAAGGCAGAAGTAGGTAGTTGAGGGTTGGAGAAAGCAGACAGTAGGAGTTTTTTCCACCTCCAAAGTGTCCAGTTGTGTTTCACTAGAAAATGAGTTTATAATCACATGTGCTGAATGTGACTTGCCATGTGCTCTGGTGGAAGCTGCTGCCTTCAGCCACAAGTCAGAAACTCTGCTGGACATTGTGATAGTTTAGCAGCTGCAAGGTAATAAACCGCAATGCATCAGCATCCCAGCTCCTTACAGTGTTATTTAAATGCAATTTAAATAACTCATACATCATTCCTTCTGCAAGGGGCTTTACTATGGCAATGTTAATTGTCACCTCTTTTGTTCAGGATACATAACTCATGGGCTTGCCCATTATTTTTCTCTGAAGGCTCCTAAGTGTTTGGGCTATTGTTAGAAAACAGGAATTTTCCAGTGACTTTCTAAAATGTTTTTAATGGTTTATTTACTCATCCTTCATGACTTCCTCAGAGTTGTTGCAGCCTTTAGAGGTATGGGCTGGCCCAGTTTTTAGAAGATCTTACAAACAAGAGAGAGTTTTTATGCAGTCTCCTTTTACAGCTCCTTTAGTCAGATAAAGTTCCCATTAAAGTCAACATGCTATTTTTTTTCCCCTAGGAG
Source organism: Streptopelia decaocto (assembly GCF_964273445.1). Lineage (NCBI taxonomy): Eukaryota > Metazoa > Chordata > Aves > Columbiformes > Columbidae > Streptopelia > Streptopelia decaocto. The sequence continues at coordinate 45,743,058 of NC_138655.1, forward strand.
TACAGGGTCATGCCCTGTCTCTGCTGGCATAATGCAGGCATCATTGACAAGACAGACTATTTAATGGGTTTTTCTGAGTCATTATGGTCCATCAAGTCAAAACCTGCTTAGGAATTTTAGTCTGAAAATAATTGGCTGGATAGACTATAATGGCTCCTTTGAAATGGCTGCCAGGTAAATGTGGGTCTCATTCACAGACGGTATATTCTGAAGCTGAAAATCTGTATGAAATATTTGATGAGTAAACTTTTATCTTATATGCTAAAATCCATATCTGATTGATTTTACTGTATGAGCTATAAAGAAAAGTCTAATCCCATTACAGACTCAGAGCCATCAGCGCGTTTTTTCTTTAAAGCCAAGTTTGGTTTATTTTCATTTGAAGAACATCTCAAAAACACATGCTTTCAAAAAGTGTGTACTATTTCCAGGTGTGTGTTGTTTAGAGAAGCAGCAAATGACTCCTCGGCTTTTGAAATACACATCTGCCTGATGGTACAATAACAATGGGATGCTTTTTGGAGAGCAGTTCTGTTAGACTAGATCTGGCGAAGGAGTGAGTTTTGCAGTGGACATGTCTGAATTTGTGGAATGAGCTGGACACCTCAGTCGGAGTACTGTTGGATCTTGCCAGCTCAGCCCAGAGCTGGATGACGTGTGTGGAATATAGTAACACTTAAAACATCCTTTTTCTTACATCCTGAATGGAAGGATTTTGCTTAAAGACCAGCAAAAAATAAGGCATAGCACAGGTGGAAGTGAGCAGGTGAGGCTGAGTGAATGGAGGAAAGAAGCCACAGAGAAAGAGATGAAACAGTATCACATTTTGTGTCTTTGACTTTAATAATAGTAGTTTTAACCCTTATTAATATGACTTTATTTTTTAAAAAGCAAAGCATTAGCTCTGACAGTGACTCTGAAATCTGGTCCAGATATTGCAATGATCAGCAATAGCACTGGTAGGTTTAAACCTCCAACTGTTAGTTGTATTTCTTGTTTCAGGGCATAAATTCATCATCTGTGGAAATCAGAAATTCTTCCATTTTATGTGTGTACTTATGAGTAGTTAGTTGGGTTGATTATTGAGTGAAGGGGTGTGAAGGGAAAGCATTTCAGAGACCAGTGAATGTCAAGTACTTGCAGTCCTGAAGAAAACCACAAAATAATTGTAGTCTTTTCCATATTCAGATCCTGAGGTGGATTTTATTTATCTCATTAGAATAGATAGTCTCTTCCCAGTTTTGTGAGGAAAGCTGTCGTGCAAAGATTGTTGTATTATATTTTCATCTGAATCATATTTTACAGCAGTTTTAAGAGTCATCACTTAACAACATGCCCCTTGCACACTGTATCATTGAAAAGTAAAAAACCAAAAAGCTTAAAATACATGTGACAGGAGCAACTGAGTGAATATACACATCCAAGCAGAAGAGTGAAGCATGCTGACACTTTCATTTTTGCTCCTTATAGTGACACTGTGTGGATGAAACCAGGAGTACATGTACGGAATAATGTCAATGAAATCCTAGTTGAAATGGTGAAGCCTGCAAGTTGTACCTACCTCTGTTTTTTAAACCTGAACTGAAAAAAACACACTGAGAGCAGTTTGTTAATGGGTTTGTCGGTGATGCACAAGGACAGATGAGTGGACATGTGAGCACCCCCAGTATCAATGCCAGGCATCCTGCTGGTTTGTGCCTTGTGGCTGCTGGAGGCAGAAGGGTCAGAGAATGTATGCCTGTCCATGCAGGGTCTCTGATGTTTCATAAGATGTGACCTCTGCAGCTTTTCCAATTTTTGGGGCCACTACGGGCTGTCTTGCTTCTGGCCTGTCACATACTCTCAGGAAGTGTATAGACACTTGATTGCTTCTAACACCTACACTCTCTGTCAAATTAGAGTGAAATCAGCCAGACGGTTGTTGTTGAGGAGACAACACGCAGGCAGACATGGATACACATACAGTGTAATCAAATAAGCTTTGTTTCCATAGAAAATCAGGCTAAAAACATAGATGCACAATTTGCTGCCCGACCATGCAGAGCAATAAATGCCATCAGCTTCTATCTGCCCATTGACAGATAAATTAAATGATCTTATTTAATTCGTCAGCTGAGCTGAAGGCACTTAGCAGCATTCCTGTCCTCCTGTTTGCATCGTTTCTTTTGGTAGCCCTACCCCTGTGCCAGTGCTGCTGCTCAATGAGGGGTGCTGTCCTGCGGCATCCAAGTTGTCCATGTGCAGGCAAGGTGAAGGCCAAGAGGTAGGCAGGAGGTACTCAGTGACATAGCTCCTCTCCAGCTGGGTGAGGAGTCCTGTCAGGCGTGCACCAAATCCGAAACATAAAGCCAGAAACAGGCAGCGTTGCATCAGGTCTGCTTCCCGAGTGCCCAGCCAGCCCTGCCGTTTCCATGGCCATGTCTTCATGTCTGCCTGACCTCTCCTCCAACTTACGAACCACCAGCCAATCTCAGCCACGTTTAACAAAGAGGGAATTTCTCTAAAATGTTAAAGCATACTGCAGATTTGGTGAATATCGGCAGCTGGGTAAAGGGTGGAGATCTTTCTTGTTCCTTCACTGAAGGAAACGGTCCTGAATGTGTGCCTGGAGAGGTGGCAGGTTGGAGACATCGCACACCAGGCTTTGCAAGCTCACCTGGTCACAGGGTGACAATAGGGAAGCCTGGGCAAGAGTCAGGACATACCAGAGCTGTTCACTGCAGGGTGTTGTGTTCTGTACTTGGACTGCCACTCATCCCAAATGCCTTGCAGCGCTCTGTAGGATTGAGCCCTTGATGGTGCAGGTGACCATCGAGCCCCCAGGATTTACTGTGCAATTGAGGAGCGCAACATGCAGCTGCTCCCAGATTCAGATTCGGGTCCTTGGCCAGGAACTGGAGCACATTGTGTCAGCCACAGAGGGGGTTTGGCAAGCTGCAGCCACGCTCCAGCGTGCCAGCTTTGCAGGAGCTATCAGAGGTAGACCTTGCTGTGCCTCACCTGCCTGCTTATCTCTGGGCTCGCATACCGTTCCAGTTCCACCCAGGAGAAAATTTGAGGTTTGGGACTGACATTTCTTCTCATTCAACATTTTGTACAGGTCTTCATCCTAGCCTGGCTGTGCTCTTTTGCAATTTTCTTTCTCATATCCTTGCAGCTTAAAATGAAAGGCCTCTACCCTAGCAAACCTCCCTGCTGCTGAATAATCTGGGGAGCTTCCCCTGCAAGTAGATTACACCAAACAGGGTCTCTCAAAACCATCTACTTTTACTTCAGCAACAGACACTTACCGTGAATTTTGGAGGTACAAAGAAGATGAACCAATATATGCTTAGCAGTCCTGACCAGAAAAAATATTTTCCTGCATACCTGAGTTGCATGTGAAAGCAAACAGGTGGCTAAAATTTTTCTCGGAGTTAGCTGGATGGAGACAGACCTCTTTCAAGTTAAAGGGTGGAAATACAATATTGTGCCTAGCATAAGGAAAGTTGTTCTATTTGCAGTACTGCAGAAAGAAGAAAAAAATGATAATTGAAGAAAAATTTTGATGATGTGGTTCTCTTAGTAAATTGGGAACAATGACCCTTGAAGGACCATAAAGAAAGTGAATGTCAAGATAATTTATTATTGTTACATTACCTACCTCATTTTTCACTTTGTCTTACTGAGTTGTTATATCCCTTACAAGGTAATGCCCCAAACATTAATGAGCACCTTTTTATCTTTCACGGGTGTGAAAAAGCAACAAACAGCTTTGAGAAAGGGTATTTTCTTCCAGAATTATGTGTGCTTAATTATTTTGACACCAAAAAGCTAAGTATTCATCTGATGTGGAACGAGCATTAGATCAGCAAAGCAGCCACAGTCTCTGGGATAGCTGTGAGCATGTGAGGCTCCTGGTTACGTCTCTCTGAAGCAGCGTTTGAAGGAGCCACTATCTTAGTTCGCAGAGGGAAGAAACAAGGTTGACGTAGCTAATTGGTTTGTTGTTGGCTTCTTTTTGTTTTGTTCTGCCCTGTCCTTCAGGAGAGCCAGTTTCTATGCCTGTCGCCTCGACAAGAACTTGTATGTGATCGGTGGAAGAAACGAAACTGGCTACTTGTCCAGCGTGGAGTGCTACAATCTGGAGACAAATGAGTGGCGTTACGTGTCGGCCTTACCACAACCTTTAGCAGCCCATGCAGGAGCAGTTCACAATGGCAAGATTTATATTTCAGGCCAGTATCTTTTATAATTCCTGCTGTATAACAAAAAAACAACCCAAAGCAACAACCGTGAAAACCCAGAACCCAAAATCATGGAGCTAAATTCCTGCTGCAGCACAATGTCTCTATTTACATTAATTAACAGAAGTATCTTTGCTTTGCAGGAGGTGTTCACAATGGAGAATATGTCCCCTGGCTGTACTGCTATGACCCTGTGATGGACGTCTGGGCCCGAAAACAGGACATGAACACAAAGCGAGCAATCCACACTTTGGCTGTAATGAATGATCGACTGTATGCAATTGGAGGAAACCATTTGAAAGGTCACATTTTCAATAGTGAAAAAGCATTTCAGTGTTTCCCGTCTTCTGATAAAGAATATTTTTGTTAGACAGTCATTGTTAAATACATTATAAACCAGGCAACACAATTTAACAGGACACTTGAGCCAGCAATTTTAAAAACATCTTATGCAAATTATTTTAAAATTATAACAGTACATTAAATATATGAGTAATGAATGCTTTAGATAATAAAAATGGGAGCTTCCATTACTCAAAGGCATGGACAATTTGTCATTACCAAGAATTCAATGAAACAAACAGATTATTCTTTGACCCGAAAGTACCAGCAATATTTTCCTCTGTAAATCATTTTCTAAAATTTGCAGTTAGAGAGAGCTTTATTCAGGGCAACATACAAATACAAGCTCCTGATTTAATGAAGAAAAAACAAAACAAACCTTCAGCCATTAACTATTAGGAATAGGCTCTTTAGATTCCTTTTTAGTATTAAATATAGCTTGTTAATTAGAATTCTTTTTAGAGGTCTTGTTTTCATCTTTTGAAAAGGTCTCATATTAAAATAACTACCGTTTAGGCATCTGGTAATTTTATCTTAATACCCACATACTGTTGCTCTTACTGCTAAAGAGATTCTGCTTAATCCAGCCACTTAGGCAAAAAGCACAGCTCCTGCTCCTTTGTCCCCTGACAATATTTGACAGTTTTTGTTCCCTTTTTTTTTTTCCTTTCTCCTTTCATGCAAGATTGTAATGCAAAAGAAAAACTGATGTTAACTGCTAGTAACACCGGCCCATGTGCCTGGTTGACTCTGGTACCCGATTCCCTGTGAGGCTCTGAAACCACGTGCTCTTTTGGAAGACCTGAATGGCTGTCGAGCACGGAGGGGACAAAGTCGCAGATGTACATTTTCCCTGGTAAATAGTAGTGGTGCATAAACCCTGCAGCCAAGTGCAGGGCTGCTGTGCCTCCATGTCCCACCCCCAGCTGTGATGGGTGCTCCTGGACTGGACCTTATGGGCTCCAGCAAATGTTGTAGAGGTTGCAGAGCTCCATGTTGTGGGCTTTTTCACCCGCTAAAGGGAAAGTTTACATGTCACAGCCGTCCTACAACCAAAGCAGGTACTTTGGTTTCTGTAGGCTTGAGTTGTTTCCATCCTGCCTTTTTTTTTTTTATCCAGTTTCACATACCATCCTCTGGGAAAGAAGGAACTTCTAATAAAAATTGCATTTTTGCCTCTGCAACTGCTGCCCTAGGTGCCTTTACTATGTATGAAGTGCTTGCTGTTGTGAGAGGTATTTAGCATCCAGGTTTCTGGAAAGCTGCCTACTGTCTGGAAGAAGGGCTTTTTGCAAAAATGGTTTCTTCTGCACAGTGAAATAAAAGGAAGAACTGCAAGGAAAGTGAGAAGTGGGGGAACTGAAGCATGGGTGAAATGCTACAAATTCTCCAAATGGGTGGGAATAGCAGGTCTCCACGGCAAAACCCTTCCTTGTGAGGCTGGATCTGTGTCAGCAGCGCATTTACCGCACCACGGCCAGCCATGTGCGTGCTGCAGTTTATTATGGAGCTTTTGACAGATTCTAGGTGCACTGTGGTGGCCTTTCTGTGGCCCCTTACAGTCTTTACAGTGATGAAAAATTATTTTATCGCAGCTATTCTTTCCTGACATAAATAATACTCATACAAGCAGCATCATTGTGAAGTACTGAGATCACCAAATGCCCTTTTCCAGAAAATCTAACTTCTCTTTTCTGTCATACCTTGATGGAGAAGACAGCATTGTCAAGTAAAGCATCCCAGCATATTAAGAAAGGCATCATTTTACTGCGATGCTCTGATAAAGAAAGTAGTAGGAGATAGTGAAATGTCTAAATATTGGAGCAGGAACCAGGACTCCTTAGTTCTATGTCCATATTCATCTCAATTGATACCTGACATCACAGCTTAAGAGTCTTGATCTGAGACCCATCTGCCATTTGGTGACTACATGGAGCCTTTGTTGATCTGTCAGAGAAGGATGGGGCCTCCTGGTTTTTTTTTGTTACATTTTCTGTCACCTTAAAGACTTTGACACATGACAACTACTCAATTAGGGTACACCTTAAATCGGCTTGAAAATTGAAGCTAGTCCGTAGCATCACATCCCTTGTGCTAAGCACCTTGTCCCTCTGGAACCAAGTGGCGTCCTCAGTTGTCTAAGGTTTACCTTGCCTTGTTAGGCATTGATTTCTAAGCAAGATTTAATCTGTCAACCTTTGAATAGATTAGATCTGCTGACCTTTGAGAAGGACTGACAGGAGTCTTTTTGAACCTGTTCAAACTCGCATTAGCACTGAGAGATGAGGAGGAATACTGCTTTAATCTGCTTGCACCGTTGATAGGTTTTTATTGAGTGTTACTTTCTAATTTGTTCAGGCTTTATTTGTGTATTTGCGATTTGTAGAAGACTGTACAACTGATGATAAAAGGTTTCAGTTTTTGAACTGAAATAATGAGACATTAATGTTACAGAAGATGGCTTAGATGTATATGGTAATATTTTCTAGAAGAAAGTTGAGCAGTAGTGTTATAATTGCAATAATATAATTGTAACTGTAATTTAAGAAATTTAACCATAAAACAAATAGTAAAACAGTATGTCAGAACACACGTTCTCTTTTGTCAATGCTCTTATCTAGGTTTCTCCCATCTCGATGTAATGCTTGTGGAATGCTACGATCCGAAAGGTGACCAGTGGAATATCCTCCAGACTCCAATTCTGGAGGGTCGCAGTGGCCCTGGCTGCGCGGTCCTTGACGACAGTATTTACCTTGTAGGAGGCTACAGCTGGAGTATGGTGTGTACCTGCTTTCTGCAGTGACCCTTCCACTCCTTTTGAGCTCTTGCAGCCAGTCTGTATGTTGCTCAGATGGGATGGAGGGGACACAAGGGATAAAGTAGCTGTAGGGGCAGGTTTTGCTTTGGTTCTCAGCACATGGAGAGCATGGAGTATTTTTTCACCTCTGTGTGTTTCTATTTAGATGAGTTATTACCAGGTTGTGTTCACTGACATGGAGTAATATAAAAATCAGAGGTAACTTGGCAAAAGTGACTTATGGGACTGTATGCTTATAGATCTGCTTATAAGGGACTTGTGGAGGAGCCTGATTTGCAAAGGCTGGGTGCTCAACCCATACGAAAACCAAGCCTCTTGGAAGGCTCTCAAATTAGGGCCCAAAACGGCGAGTCACTTTCAAAAGTGGCTTTTCATCTTTAAAGATGACGTGTAACTTGAGTTTAATGTAGGCCACACTTAATATGACTTTTTGTTCTGTTACAGGGAGCCTACAAATCTTCTACCATTTGCTATAGTCCTGAGAAAGGGACTTGGACAGAACTAGAAGGAGATGTCGCTGAGCCACTTGCAGGACCTGCTTGTTCAACTGTCATATTGCCAGCCTGCGTACCATACAACAAATGATAGTCAAGGAGCACTGACACGAACACTGATTGCATTTGGGAAAATAATGACGGGTGACGTAAATATTTTATTAGAACAGGATTCCTGTTAAAACAAAAACTACCATAATTGACCCCTTATTCCATATTTATGCTTTAGGAGCAAACTAAAAGAAAAGAAAACCCAAGTATTGTCCCATCTCAGATAGATGCCGGTGTCTTATGAAGCAAGTAGCTAAAACACACCGAACATTACATGCTGACAGACTGCCATTTCAGACTGATTTTAACTTTTTTCCTGCTGCAGAGATGTTCCTTACGTCAAATCTAACTTTACAAAAAATGAAGGCTAAATTTTCAAATACAGCCTGAAGAGACAAGATCAGTATTGTGCATTGTATCTACCTGCATGTGATCTGTGTTGAAGTCATGGGGATGTTGTTTTCATGAATGCTTCAGAATTCAGATAGTGAAAAGCTCGCACTGCATTGCAGAATTATCTCCTCCTCTGTAATCCTAACCTACAGCTACTTCACATGCTCTGCAAGCAACACAGCGTCAGAAGATTATAAAAGGTAAAGAAATATCATTCAGGTTTTGCACAGCTTGGCATCTAAAATGCTCTGCCTTCAAAGTCCCCATGTGTAAGTGCAGCAGAAAGCAGACTACAATGAACGCCATGCTTTACAGAGCACTTCTTGTAATAGCAGCTTAGGGATTAGGATCAAATTCTTCTAATCACACTTGTGTAAAGTCAGAGTAATTTCACTGAAATCACACAGAATGACTGGTTTTGCATCGGTATAACAGAAATTTGGTCCTACACCTTAAATTCTTGGTTCATAGAGTAAGTTATTTCTATGGCCACTTAACAAAGCACCGGAACCCTTACTTACTTTTCGCTAACCTGGTAGATAGGAGCATCTGTGCTAGTTGCTTCCAAAGACAAGAAGACTGCATTTAACTTTGGACTCTGAAAAGATTATGCACAATTTTGGAGAGATGCTGGTAAGTGGTTAAAATACTCCTGTGTGGTTCATCTTCAAATGTACTCTGAAAGATTTTTACTGTTTATCCAAAGTAATATGAGGCTAGACTTTCCACTGCCTTATAACCTGTGTAGTTATTTACACATTACAAAGCAAGTTCAGAATGCTACCACGTGGGACCAGTAGCATTTAGGACTCGCTTCATATGAGCTCATGGTTGCTTGCACAAATCAGGCTGTCCATGCTTTAGGCTTCTGTCCTGGCTTTGCAAAAGCAGTAACAAAATCTGAGCCTGATTCTTCGCCACCTTGCAGCTAACACAATCATCTACACCTCAGCAAAGTATATGTATAATTCTTCCATTGCGGTTTACTGGTGCTGCATCCATTACTCTCAGGAGCATCCTGTTCTCTGGTATAAACTGACATTGCTCGGTTGAAGCCAATGGATGTACTTTTGTTTATGTCCGCTGCAAACCTGGTCTTTAATTTGCCCAGCTGTAACTGGCTGCACCAGATAAAAGGCAAAGCAGACTCAGATCCTGCATTTTCAAGCCTCGGCGTATCTTTCACATCTTAATGCTAGTGCATTAAGCAAGGAGCAGGCAACTACTGGAGATTGGTTTCTGCTGCAGAGGCAATAGATGGGAGGAAGAATTCATTCTTTGCTTTGCAAAATAGAAAGAGGGTGAGTGTACACAGAAATTACGCTATATATTGACGCTTGAGAGCAATATAAATAATGGAGAGCAAATACCATGGGACTGTTTCTCTCTGGCATCAGTCCAGTTTTATTGCAGTGCAACTCCCTTGCTTGCAGCAGAATTACACAGTTGTAAAACTGGAGTAATGCAGTAAAGACTGATATTATACAAATGCAATAACCCAGTGGATGAGGTAGCTGCACGCCTGGAAAAAAAAATGGTTTAAACAAAGTAATTATCTGAAGATGCTAATATTTGAATGTGCCGTTGGGGAGTTTTCCATTGAGCATCACTAAGGAACTCAAAAAAGTGGAGTGCATATCCTGAAATCTCAATCCATTTCTACTATATAGTGCAATCTTAGTTGGTTTTCTATTTATTTATATTGTTCAGATCCAAGGGATCCCTTGTAAAATATATTTGGTGCAATCATGACTTTTTTTCTTTTCCTGTTGAAAGTATATAAATATAAATATATATAAAAAGGAAACTGTTAAGATACTAAATGAGGAAATCTTGAATGACATTTAAGATCAGGATAAGGTCTGCCATTAAACACTGACTGTCACCTGTCGCTACTGAAATGTACCATTTTTAAAGGATATTTGTTGTCCTTTTAAGTGGTCCTTTTTTTACCAAGATAATTTAAAGATTTATGAGGACTGTATGTAAATCTTTCTATCTTTCAGGAAGGCATGACCAAGGAAAGTGCTAACTGAATAAGTCACACAAAGAATGTAAATTTTGTACAGTACTAGACTGTGTAAATGAAGCTTGCTTGTAGGGGGGAAACTTTAAATAAAACTTTATGTACTAATTCAACTGTCTGCCATATTCCTACTTACAAAGTGTATGTATAAATAATATCTACATTAAATTCTTTGGAACTTTTTTTATCATGTAGATGCGTAAACTTCTTTTATTTTGTGGCCGCACATAACAGCCTCGTTGTTCTCAGTGCCTGTAACTACAGCGACACAGTAAAATGTAGTGACTCAGGTTCTTCTCCTGAGCCACATGTCCGGCCTGTGCTTCCAGCAGGGAAAGCCCCACCTGCGTGCTGGTGGGCAGGGCTGGACCTCAGAAAGTCACCGATGCCATCATATGCCTGTGAAATGCCTCTGCCTTGAGCTGCTCGGCCCGTTCCTCCATCCCATGGTAAGATAAGTGAAAAGGATGCCACCCAGTTAAATGCCATCTTACCTTGGGGAATTTAATGCTGGTTGTGGCAATTTCTTCCTTCTTCAAAATGTCCCTCCTGTGGTGATTGACCCTTCTAATGATGGGTATTTGTATTCTTGGAGGGGAAGCGCTGGCACAGGTGAACAGGAGAGGAATTTGGGACAAGAGCTATTGCCAGGCTGAGAAGACAAGGTCAAGGCAGAGGTTTTATCAGGAAGCAGAATCATTGTCAATACCAGTTACTATACTACATGTTTGATTTATTCATGCCTACCAACATTTACATGGACCAGAACCTTCCTATGCAAACCACCAGCGGGTGCATTGAGCAAACAAAAAGCCAGGCCCTGACCCCGCATCTATAGCAAGTGTGGGCTGTGCTGAAGGTGGCCAAGAGTGCAGTGGAAGAGTCTGGTCTAACAAGAGGGGATTGGTCCTCTTCACATCTTTTATGAGGAAGGGTATGGCAAGCCAACAGCAACTATGGCAAGACAGCACAGCATATAAGACTGTTTGATTAATGAGGTTATTTGAGAAAGGGAGATTTATGTATATTTTTTAAAGTAATGCAAGAGAAGAAAGAAGAGGAGAAGCTGGAAGCAATGGGCAGAGATATGATTTGGAAAGGAAGGGAATGAAGCGAGGAAGAGGTAAGAATGAAAGGGAAAAAACAGAAAATGAAAGCCAGCAAGAAGAGAAAGTGTAAAGCGCTTGTGGATCAAGGGCACAGAGAGAGTAAGGGGTGGAGTAATGAGGAAGGCATAAGTGGTTTCTGAGAAGCACACATCAGAGCAAGCCTGGGAAGAAATGACCAGTAAGGCCATACAAAATGCAGAAGAGAAACAGGAGAAAATGCAACAAAAGAGGACAGGAAATACACATGAAACTAAAAAAGCACTTGGTGATGGTACTGCTCCCGTTTTCTTCAGCTGATCATTTGCAGTGGTTTATCTGTCAAGAAGGAGCAAGTCAGCAGAGAACTTAGGTGTTGCAGCATTCAAGCTTTCAATGCACAGACTTCAGTGCAACAGAAATCAGGACACAGCTGCCCAGTAACACATCTCTGGGGTGCCTGGGGTGCAGGAAGCACCCAGCTACAGCCAGCACTGGTGGAAAGGGAGGAAGAGCTGCCGCCAGCAGCGAGAAGCAGAGGAAGAGCAGATGTGTCACAAGTCCAGGTGCCCAGTGGGCTGGAAGGAAGTGTCTTCTCCATTTCCAGTTCACAGACTAAAGTCGTCTGTGGGAGCCAGACACCTGGACCGTTCCTCCATTCTCCTTGTCTGCTGTCCTTCTTGCCAAACATTAATAGAGTCATAGAATGCCAGGTTGGAAGGGACCACAAGGATCATCTGGTCCAACCTTCCTTAGCAAAATCAAGGTCTAGACAAGATGCCGCAGCACCCTGTCCAGCTGAATCTTAAAAGCGTCCAGTGTTGGGGAATCCACCACTTTCCTGGGGATATTATCCCAATGACTGATTGTTCTCATTATGAAAAATTGTCCTCTGATGTCTAATCGGAATCTCCCCAGGAGTAACTTGTACCCATTACCCTTCGTCTTTTCCGTGTGACTCCTGGTAAAAAGGGGGTCTCCATCTTTGTAGCCACCCTTTAAATACTGGAACATGGTGATAAGATCTCCCCTAAGCCATCTTCTCCTCTTTGTCCTCAGCGTGACAAACTTGACAAGGTACTTTTGTGGAGCTGGGCCTCTCAAACAACAGACTGGTGAATGGAGCTGTTTCCCTGTCCCTGCGCTGTGGTCCCATCCTCTGCCCAGGAACCATGAGAAGGGTGGCTTGCTGCTGACTTGCAACCCGTGTGTGTGCCCTTAAGGAGGGCAAAGATGGTGCTTCAGAAATATGCTTTTCCATTCATTATAGCACTGCCTTCAAAGGTACTGTGTGCACCCACCTCCCAAAAGCTGGCATTGCTTTCCATCACAGGTTTGTCCCCCTTCCCACTTTTAATACAATAATTTACTCAGCTAGCTACATCTGTGAGCCAATTTCTGAGAAAAATCCATGCCAAAGCTCATTATATGTACCGGTTTGTATTGTATTATAATAGCTCACCAATACAGTACTCTAGTTTTCTTGCTTTTAAGGGACAGACCGTGTTTTAATTCAAATGGAAGTCTCAGGTCCAGACCAAAGAAATAGCGTTGGCAGCACTGGAGGTCAGAGTGGTTAGCGGGAAGGGAAAGTACACTAATGAATTCTGGAGGGCTTGTAATGCCATAAAAGATTCAGTTAATCTGCAGCATAGATGTTGATCAGCGAAACTGAACGTAATTCTCTGGACCTTGTCAGATGTATTCTGTGCATGTCAGTGTTCCACACCAATTACAGATTTTAGAAGATGCTCTCATGCAAAACTATGTGCCCTAATATATAAGCCAGCTCAGATGTAACTAAAATTAAAATCTGACTGTGGCAAATCTCTGTGATCCTGATATATGAAAATCCAAATAAACGATTTGTTCCCAGAAATGAAAAATAACTTCAGCAGGAAGTTTCAAAATTACTTATGCAGGATTAATCCAGTTCAATGAATGCATCTTGCGTTGATTAATAAAGCATTCCTGAATTGCAAAGTAAAATGAGAGGAGACTTCTGGTGCTGATACATTTGTGTATTTCTGAATCTAGAGAGAAATGTGTGCTTGCAAGTGATGTGGTCAACCAGTGTAAACAGAGATTGAATACAAATAGTGATTTTCTAATTGTCTGTTTTCTCCCTGCAGCAGAAAACTAACTTTGTGTCATTGACCCTTTATTGAAGAACATAGGTACTGTGTTACCTGCCACAATATTGAATGAGAATAGGGCATCTAACACGATTGTACAATGACTCCAATTAGCATCCAGATGACATCTGCAGTCTCATCTAGCAAAGAAAAGCAAAACTTGACCTACTTGCTGCTGATTTTCTTGCCACACACAGTAGAGATTTTGGTCAAGTAACACTAGCTTTTGTGATCTACTGCCCTTGAATTTAATTGGGTTTCGAGGTGAATAGATACAGGGAAACAATTTAGAAAGCAGAAACAAGGGAAGGAGATTTAAACAAATGCATCATTTTCCCAAATTTTTCTTCAGCATACACACACGAACAAAAACAATTGAATTTATTTAAAGTGGTCACATTTGTTAATCTAAAAACCTATTCCTCAGCTTGGAGAATGACCTTCAATCATTGCAGTGTTTTCCAAAGCAATATTTGTAAATGCTGGAGGTATTTTGCAAAATACCTTTAACATCCTTATGGTTTTATCTTTAAGACATGGTTCCTCAAATCACCCTTAAACATCTCCCAGAAAACCACACTGGAAAGATCATATTTGTAAAGCTTGCTTAGGATCCTGGTATTTTGTGGGGTATTCAGTTCCTGATTCTTTGCAAACTTGTTTCCATTTTTGTTTGCATTTGTGCAAAACAGTTCAGTTTTCAAAAAAACTTTGACTGATCAAGAATAATTCATATGAATGGAGTAAGTGAACTTTAAACATACTTCGCTGTGAATAGTAAATACCAAGACTGATGATCCATTGCATGAACAGTAACAGAAAAATTGTTGCTTCCTGTGTATTTAAGGGTTTTGAGAAAGGTGTATAAATATACATGTACGTATTTGCACCAAAAAAATGTCAAGTTCAAAGGCCATAGCAAAGTCTGCTGTGCCATTGTTTTCGCTAAAACTGTGAACTTGGTAACAGCACTGCAACTTGGATCTTTTTCTTTAAAAACCACCTCTTGAACTGCAAAGATGCCATTAGTCACAGTGGGGAGCGTAACCAGAAGGAGGATGTCTGTAACTATAGCAAGAGAGCACATTAAACTGTAGGTCAAAATCACGACTGACTGATTACCTTCAGGGTGAAAGTAAATCTTCAGACTTGCCAGAGTGACAGGAAGCAGGACTGACGGGGGCTCGCCGAGGTCATCCCCTGCCTCCCCCATGCCACGGTGGGGCCGGTGATGCCCAGCGCTCTCCCAGCAGACGTTTGCTGACTCGCCGAACCTCTGTAGCGATGTGTGACGGGACGCAGTCATCGTCATCATTAGAAAATGCTTCCTAATGTCTAGCTTAAATGTCTCATTAGTCTAAAGAGATGATTGCAGGAAGAACCTAAAAGAGAAAACAAATATTTTCCAAAAATTGAAGTCTGCAATTAAATCGTCTGAAACTTTCACAAATGGCACAACCTTCAAAACTGCTTTTCCTTCTGCTCTCAGTGGATGAGAAGTGCTTATTCTCACTATTTTGCAGCAGCTTTTTTTTTTGCAAACCTGAAGACTACCAGTCTTCACCTTTCTTTAGCCCTGTGATTCAATCTCTTCTTCCTGACTATGAATTTTACATGTACCAGCAGTCTGATTTTTCCCTTTTTAGATGAACTCCAGCTGACCCACCTCTTCAGCTGTGCATTGACCAGCACAGAGAAGAGCAGAAGATTCCTAACATGCAGGAATGCAGTTCAGGGTTGCAAAGGAATGAAGCTCTGCAATGAGGTCTTTCCTTCGTCAATAAGCCTCCCACAGGCCAGAGCTGATCAGACTGATATTTAAGCAATATTCAAAATGAAGCATCCTCTTAGCAGCATTTCCACTAGGGATGGCAATGAAAGTTACAACCTGGCTGTGCAGGATTCAGGTATAGAGTCCAATATGATAAACTTTAGTGAATGGTATTTACATACAGGACTGCATAAAGATTAATTAACCTCCTGTAGGAAAATGTGGCACTTTTATCAGTGGCTGGGCACTCATTAAAAAGTACTGTAGTCTTTTAAGATCTTGCTTCTTTTTAGTGGAACAAAATTAAAGACATTTGTGAAGAATTCTGTCTGGTACACCACCACCTCTTGTGACTTACTCGCCAAGCATTCACTTTTGCCATGATACATTCCACCACTTTCAGGAGCTACTGAGCACTGCCAGGACCTGAAATGAAAAGATAGATCATTTCTCCAACAGTGATTTATTTTGATTAGCACAAGGGTGTAATTCTCTGCATTCTCTCCTCTGGTTTTTAGATGGTGGCTTGAGGCAGAACAATTTCTGTAGCTATGTTCGTGCTTCTGATCACAAAAACACCACCTCACCTGTTTGTCCTGTGAAAAACATAACCGGACATCAATTTCAAGTGATGGTTACTTATTTTGAGGATGTTTACCATCTCCGTGTCCATCTTAGATTCATCTCATGAAATGTGGAATATTGCCATTTGAAGGAAAGAGTGCCTGGTATAAACAGAGCCTCCAGCATAGTCCCTGACAAAACCTGTGTTGTTCTCCCTTCCCTTCCCAAGGTCTGGCACAGAAAGGCTGCCCGCCTCTGTCTGCACCCTGTCTTCTCCAGAGACACATGTGGCCGGGCCCTGTAGGGTGGGCTGGACCCACTTCACATCAAACCATCTCCAGCTCAGCCCTGACTTCTCCCAGTCAGCTACAGGCTGCAATACGAGCTGGGTCAGACCCACTGGTAGTTTCTGAGTTACTGTACTACAGAAAAATAGTTGTGTCTAACGGAAATGCTGAATCACACTTTTACTTGTGTCTCATTCGGACTGATGTTTTTTGCCTGTTTTCCCTCTCTTTTCCTCCCTTTTTTTAACACAGGTGAACTTCTCAGCCTGGAAGTAGGAAGATGAGATACCTTTGGCTAGTTGCATGTCTCATGTTGGCAAATGCCTTGCACTGCCGCTGTAGTTCAGAGTTTAATCAGAAAACCTTTTGTTGCAATCCTTAGCAGTGCTGGATGCTGTTACTGAGCCTTTGCCTGCAGTGTTGCAGTAACACTGGCATTCATCTTACAGTGGGAAAAAAATAAATGGTCGTAGACTTGGCCTGCAAGAGTAAATTGTATATTAGACTCCATGTTTGGTCCAGCCCAAAATATTGGTGAGTGAAGCCTCAGACTGGCCTACACCCCAGTCACTGTAAACTTTGCATTTCTATGCTAGCCCATCAGGCAGACCACTGGCTGTGTGACTTCACTTCCTCTTCTCTCCTCCATTCCCTGGAAATAGGCAACAACTCATCCAAACGTCCCCAGGTGATCCCCCCACCCCTGCAGCACAAGGTATTTCCAGCCCTTGCCTTCCCAAGGGCCCGTCACCCACAGCCGGGACTGTCACTGTGCCCTGACACTGGCCTGTTTCAGATGAAGCAATGGAACTACGCTGTTTTAGGCAGTTAACCATGTAAACATTTTAGGACCCAGCTGCGGAACAGAATCAGCACTCACATGCTTCACCAGAGGACACTTATTGATAGCTATGGAGAGGACTCACAAAATCATGTTTTAGACCTGGAACAACACTTAATAGATGAGAAAAAAGAGTCTTCACTCTGTAGTCATTGGTTCCAATTAGAGGATGAACTGTCCCCTATTTTCCAAAGCATGTTTAATTTTGAATGGGTTTCTCATGGGCTGTGGGCTACCATAGGCAAATCTCATTTTGACAAGTACTAATTATGGACAACGCAGTTGCAGACTGTAATCTCTGTCATGAGAGCTATCAACAGGGTTGCAGTGAAGGCTTTAACAGTGGGTGGCAGTACTCCGGGTCAAATTAATCACCACCATAATGACAATGAAATCAGTAGAGCTTTGGGATGTTAAGGTTGATAAAAGAAGCCATTCTGTTCTCTGTCTGGCTATTTACATCGCAGCCTGGCCTCTGCTCGAGCTAATCCTTTGTCACGGTCTTCAGGGCTGGCTTTTTTTGGCACAGGGGAGAGAGAACAAAGAGCAGCCCCCCTTGCAGAAGCAATGTTTTCATGTCCAGATCTGAGCTGCTGCAAGTGGATTACCTAAGTGTGAAGGAGACAGCCCCAGATTTGCACAGGCTGCTGTTCTGAGGCACATGAAAGGATTCAAAAATGTAAGTGGAATTTCTGGGAGATGCAACCTCAGAAGTGCTGATGTGCGTAACGTCAGCTCTGTTTGGCCTTGGCTTTTGTCAAAGAGGTTTAGAAAGGCCTGTTCTGCCTCCTTTGCCTCCTTTTGCCATGGCTACAGGGCTTGAGGCCTGAATGAATACCTGCTTGGAGCGTGATACAGGCAACGACCGGGCATGAAGAGATATGCAGTGACTGCAGATGCAGCTAAAAAAAAAAGACTTTTCTACAAATAACCAGGTGAACAGATCCTCCATGTAATGATGCTACGCTAAACTGTGTCAAATTTTAGCCCAAGCCAGCCTTGCCCTACAGCTATGGACTTGCTAACCGAGAGTGCTTCATGCTGCTTTATTCTGCTTTAGATACACGTTTCATGCTCTGCTGCTAATGGCTGTTTCTGTAACACTGAGCTTTGGAACATTTCTCAGCACCTGTATCCATGTGTGCGCTCCCTCTGGACCCCCAGGAAGGATTCGTGCAGGGGCTGGACAGGAGCTGCCACCCTCCCTAGCAGCTCTTTGGGCTGTTATGGGGGTAGCAGGGCCCAGGGCATCATCCCACACATCCCAACAGGTCTGTGTGGACACAGACACAGTGAAAGGCTTTGCAGCTTGTGTACTGATGTGGCCTAAACACAAAACACCTCCTTGTTTTGCCACTCAAGTCTCCTCCATCCACTCCCCTGCACCACTCGGGGTTATCTCCCCGTGTCCTCTGACAAATTATCAAATGATGCTTCAATGAGGGTGATGTAACCAAGCTTTTTGTCTGGGGCTACAATGGCGAATTTTCATTCCTGCACCTACACTCTCATATAATAGGAAGAATCAAATGTAAAACAATGTCTTTCCATTCATCTGCTTAGTACCAGACTGGTCACAAAAATATATAACTACCCTAAAATCCAACTAAACTGCCAACCATCCGTTTTGGATCCATTTTGTAACTATGCAGAATAATCTGTTCTTTTATTAGAGCGGTTAAAGGAGATTTAGAGGGAGGAAAGAGCATGGTGACTTCCAAGGGAAGAGTGAGTGATTCAGTGCAAAAAGGGTAAATTTCATCTGCACATTCTTAACTGCGAGGACATTCTGCACATCTCAGGAGTGCACTAAGTGGTGCAGTAAACCAGTAAATTAGAAGAATGTAAATTCTTTAGTAGGAATTGCACGCAAGGGAAAAATGCTTCCTCACGCTCATATTTGTTTTCATGAAAATAATGTACACTCGTCCTAAAATCAAACTGGTACAGAGCTGAGTAAGACATCAAAACCAGTAATAGATATTACACTGGACTAAGAAATGGCAATGACACGATTATCTTCTGTGTTTCTGATCATCACTGTGATAAAACGAGGAGGTGGCATATTTAGAGCCTTGCACCGAGCAGGGAGCCTTGTAGCTCCCTTCCCCTCTCATTCTGTCTGTCTTATTTATCTCTCATTAAACTAAATTGTATTCTTGTTGGCTGACTGACCTCTGATATTGTTATTAATTGATTTATATAGTGCCTTCTGCAAGCCTCAAGGCACTGCAGAGAATTGCAAATATATATAGGGATCACTTCACCAACCACCTAAGTGCAGCCACCTTTGTGGTGGAAACTGGTGGCCATCCATTGCAGTGGGAATAGTTTGGGTTAGAAAAGAAGGCAGATGAACGGAGCCGGCATCTCCAGCAGTCCTACTGCTCAGGAGCTGCCTTGAAATCAGACGGGAAGGGTCAAAAAGCTTTAATAAAAATGACCAGGTCTGGTAAATGATGAGTCGACAGAGCATGTTCGAAAAGAAGTGCGAGGCAGAGTATTTTTGTGGTGAATTCAGTTGTGGTAAGGGCATTTATACAGGAATTCAGACCAGAGACTGGAGCTGTCTTTAGCTCAGGACCCAAAATATCACAGTCTGCGATGGCAGCTTAGCACAACTGAAGTGTTTCCCTGATGCTTACACCAGTATGAATCATGAAGAGAAAAAGGTTACAATAAGCTAATGCACAAATGGTTGGTGGCCACGAAGAAAGGAAGGGGTTGCACACACTGAAAAATGGCACAGGTCTTCTCCACAGAAGGGCACACCATCCTCCCTTCATTACCCTCAGCAGTGACCCCCAGCACCACAGCAAGTCCACATCTGTGGTGTCTGTGAGCATCAATGCCCATTTCTCAAATGTGAGGAGACTGCAGTTTTTCAGTGTAAGAGGTTGAGCACTCACAATAAACATTTTTAATACTTTCCCATCAATTATAGATGAGAGGGCTTTGTGTTTTTTCAGAATATTACAGTTTTGTCTTCATTTGAAACATCTGAATGCCTCTAATTAAAAAAAAAAAAAAAAAAAAAAGAAAAAAAGTCTTTCCGAAGGTGCAGATGTAGCAGAGAATATCAGAAATATCTTTGTTATGTTGGGTCATTAAAGCTACTTAAACCTGAGTGAAATGCATCGTATAGATCTGAAGGTTTTGAACCTTTCCCCATTAAAACAAACCCTGAATATGAAAAAGTGCACCCCTTTCCAAAGCAGAATTAATTTCACTGCCTCCATTAACAAGCAGGTCTGCTCTCATCTTATCTTTCAAGAATTCTATGCCTGATTGCATTTATGTTCTCATTTAGCATCTCAAAATGGGCACTTTCTTTCAAGAAGGGTTAGTGCATGACTCACCCGCTTAGTTAATCTGACTAATTAGCATACTGTCGCCCATTAACAGCATTAGAACAACAACTGTAGCTCTCACTACCTTGGTGTGTGGAAAACAGACCTCTTCTAGCTTGCAAGGACATTGGTTGCTCTCCATCTTTTGGTAACCATGGGGTTATTTATCACACCGGCACAGGATTTGCAGATAGCTCTGGAAGGGGCGATATAATTCTTAATATCCTGCAAAAACCCTCAGCCCATAATCTTGCCTGGTGACTTATTGGAAATTATTCTAAAATTAAGTCTTTAACTCTGCAAGAAACCTCTCTGGCATTCGAGCTGCTCTCATGCACTTCTTCCAACTTAATTCAAAGAAACTGATGTTGGAAATTAAAGAAATATTTCTTATGTATGATAAGTCACAATAAGTGTATCAATATTAAAATCTTTTATACTTCAACCAGCCACGGTGGCCTTGTACTTATTTCCCACAGCTATTCTAGGTGTATCAAGCCGCGCTCAAGCAGAACTAAGGTTTGTGGGTCCTTAGAAGAGTAATTTTCCGGGAAGCATGCCTTGCAAACCAGGAATGTTTTTGTTCATGGATGTGATGCTGGGAAGAGCAGGTTAAAAGACACAACTAGGGAGGCCAAGCCAGCAACTGTCACAGCTCCTTCAGACAACTGCAGAGTGCCCAAGGTGCTCAAGGAAATGTACGCACCTAGTTTCAGCCTGCCCCAAATAGGCTGAAAAGCTGAAAGGCCCATGTAAGGGTGAATTTCCATTCTTTATCTCAAAGGGCTGTTCATGGGGAGCCTAATTATGGTCACTTAAGTTCCAGGACAGTTAATCATTTCACTGCAGCTCACCATATCAGAAACACGTGTCATCTAACAGGCTTCTTCCGTGCAGGCGCCACACACCCTCACACCACACTCCCTGGGAAAAAACCTGTAGCGGCCAATGCTGCCTGCAGGGCCTTCAGGCTCTCCTCAAAGTGTGCTGGTGTGTATTTCATCTCCCTTGCTCTTAGCACAGAGCTGTTGGATGCTGGTGTTTGGCTGGGTTATTCAAGCGATGCTGGCTGCCTTGGGTGCCTCGGAGGTTTTGTAAGTAGGGGTCATCAGCCAGCGGTGAGAATCAGCAGACATAATAGTTGAAAGCATGTGTTTTCAATGTAATATTATAAGCTTTAGAAATCTGAAATGTTTCATGGGCGTGCAGGTTTTACCTGATGGGAATGTCACTGTTTGACGACAGCAAATCCATTCGCTAGGGAGGCTCATGCTGGACATTGCCAGAGCTCACTCTATGTGGTTTCTGTCTGCTTGGAGTGAAAGCTGAGCAGCAGATCCCCTGGCCAAAAATCCCTCGCACAATGTTGGTCCCCGCAGGAGGTGAGGCTGCTCACACCCCCCTCCCGCTGCACAGTCTCGTGACCACCACCTGTAATGGCCGTCCCCACTGCAGCTGAGGCTGAAAAGCGAGAGATCCCAGCACCAATGGAACAACACCAACACATCTCGGGAATCTGAGTCTTGGTTTCAAAGTGCCCCTGATGGTACTGAAAATTATTTTGTCCAACCAACTCACATTAGCAGCTAAACTAGTTTCAGGACCAGTGGAGGGCAACATTGCTTTGGCTTCCTGAATAAGAGGACCTAGGCACCAGCAAGGGTGCTGAGGTGGTGTGTGCAAGGCAAAGCCCTTTCTCTGGGCACAGGATGACTCTTTTTGCTCCACGAAATCAGTCCCCAGGGTGTACGGCTGCTGGAGCGCACCACCTTGTGAAATGCCTCACTCCCCAGACAACGGTTTGCTGTAGAAACGGATGCTTCTGTACAGGCACCATGACCCCAGACAAGCACACATGGAGAGGTGGGAACAGCTCCAGGGTGAAACAGGATCTCTGTATCCACCAGCTGCATCATCCCACATACAGCCACACCACAAAAGGGCAGTTCTACATCCTCTTTAACATTTGCCCCCAGCCTTTACCATAAGTGGTTTTACTGCAAAAGCACTATAGAAAGGGCTCTTCCTCTTACAACTTCTGCTATTTTCTCCCATTATGAGCTTGACTCAGCATTTAAAAATCTTGCAGCTCTACATTTAGCAAGTCCAAACAAATATGTAAAGGAGGTCAAAAAAGTGGTACTAAGTCCATATTTTGAGGAAATACAATCTAGTTAATGCAGAACCTGAAGCACTTCTGGACTTGAGCAAACTGTTCAGAAGGTGACGTCACCAAGCCTGCAAAAGTAGCAGGTGACTTAAAACCTTTGCCCTTTTTAAAAACAGTCCCTAGACTCCTGTTGTAATATTTAATCCCTTATTTTAACATGAAGAAGGAATGTTCATATTTTGTGTTCCCTCTCTTAGCACTTCTGAACTGACCTTGCAGTGACATGATTTATTCTGCTATAATTTCCTTCTCCTGTTTGAGACTTTGATTCATTAAGAATTTCCCTGGAAAGAAAAGCTCTGAACCTGTGCTCAGTGAAGAGCTGTGGTGTTTCTCCTTTTCATATTTGGCGTCTGTGGCAAGTGATGGCTGTGGAGCAGGTGGCTGCTGGCTGGTGAGTGGACTTGCCAGTAAGATGGAAGAAGAGCAATGAGACTGAAGGCTGGTCAGATGGAGATGCTGCCTGAACTAGAGGCAAAGCGAGGGTGTCTAAGGGCTGAAATTAAAGCATGATGGGGTGTCACTGTTTGATTGCAGGGCGACAATAAACCGTGGCAGATGCTTTGTTAACCCCCTCCCCATTCTCCACCCCTTCTGAACCTCCCTGCCTCCTCACTAAGGAAAGGCAATAGGAGGGCAAAGAGAGGCAAAGAGAGAGAGAAGACTTGCAAGTTGGAAAAAGTTAAAAATGTTTTACTAATGCTACTAATAAAACAGAGAAAATAATACAAAATATACAAAACCACTCTTCAGTTTTCCCGGTAGCTCAGCAGTGCTCCAGCGGCTGCAGGGCAGGCACCCATAAGTCCTGGGTTGGACTATGCAGCAGACTGGAACTGGATTCAAGGATGCAGGATCTGTCACTAGGCCTCAGGTCGCAGGAACAGCAGACAGGGCTCTCTCCAGATGGTGGCCACAGTCAAAGAGACAGCGAGACCCTCATGATTGCCCACTTTTATATGGTGTTATGATGTGGATGGGATTGAATACTTAGTTGGTCAGTTTTAGTCACCTGTTCAGTTCGCTCCTCCTTGCTTACAGGATGTGGATTCTTATCAGCGACCTTGCATTCCATTGTTATGTCTACCAAAACATGTATCCAACTTCAGAAAAGTGCTGTTACTAAGAAGAACTTAGCTGAAAGAAAAAATCACTAAAAGAGAAACTGGTCTTGTTTTTAACAAGACCAGGACATGGGGGTTGCATGGAAAGGTGGGCTTTTGGGGGGCAAACGATGAGTTTTTTCCCTTCCTTGCCCCATTCACCTCCTTCTCCCACATCCCTGCTTTGTCCCCCTTCCACCGTGTCTGGAGGGACCACAGTCCCCATGGAGGTTCCTAGAGCAGCAATGGCACAGCCCTGGCACACACCACCAGCAAGCACTGATGAGTTCTGTCATCCAGGCTGCAGTGGGGCAAATCTGTCAGGAGGGAGGATATCTTTGGTTAGACCCACTGATTTAGCTGTAAAAACATAAACAAGCTTTCTAGCTGTTTCTATCTGAAGAGAAGTTTGTGCCTGAAAACTTGTATATTTTTCCAGCTGTACTAGCTGCTCCAAGACAAAAAAAAAAAAGGTATGATTTCTTCCTGCAGTCTGTGTGTCTGTCATAACTGTAGACCATCACAGCTACAACATGATTAGGAATTTAGAACATGTCATTCAGTGTGAGCTGAAGATCTCTGCCTGCTGAAATGCTGTCCAAGAGCCAGAAGCAT
Source organism: Streptopelia decaocto (assembly GCF_964273445.1). Lineage (NCBI taxonomy): Eukaryota > Metazoa > Chordata > Aves > Columbiformes > Columbidae > Streptopelia > Streptopelia decaocto. The sequence goes on from NC_138655.1 coordinate 45,767,329, forward strand.
GCACCTCAGGCCATTTTTGAATTGTGACCTGTACATTTTCAACCCTGCCTTTGCAGTGAGCAGAATTTATTTACACATCACAGAAAGTAGTAGAAGATTGGAACTGAAGCCTGGAGAGCCTTAACATGCTATTGGGGTTCCTCTTTGCATGAGAGAAGCATCTATATTATTCGTATATAATTATTAATAATAGAATAGCAGCAAAGATAAGTGACTCAGTGGAAGCTAAGTAGTTTCTCAAAAGTCATGGATTGACATAAAATATCTCCATTTCATCTTTAACATGTGACTGCAAAGAACAGGTTGGCAATGCAAAAATCAATCCTTTTATTGATCCATTTTACATCCATCTTTCTGAGAGAGTTTTGATGTTAGAAATATTATTGAAAGCTTTAGTGAAGACCTGAAATCCTTAATCACCAAATAGGTCCTTCAAAACCCTGAAATGAATTTGGGCTTTGAACTTTTTGCCTTTTGATTCTACTGGGGTTCTAGTGGAACCACGAAGGTTCAGCTTCTTTTTTATCCTTTGCTGTGATACTTCTGTCCCAAGGAGTCCCATATTACTGCATTACATGTACCATATTTCTGGCTCCAGAAGACAGGAGGGAAATCTGTTGAAAAACTTCCACTTTTAATGACAAGAGGTGCTGAATGCTCAAGGCTCCTAGACTTCAAGAAAGAAGTTTCTGGTACATAACAAAGAATGCACCTCTGCATGTCTGCAGCTCTGATCCAAATGGGGGAATGCGAAGACTCTGTATGGTTATATGACCGTTGGCAAATCACATGGCATGAGAATGTGTTGGTTTTACTGTACTGATACCAGTTAGTGCCTCTTGTAAATCCATGCCTTCTGGTTAAATTCACATGCTTGCCAACAGCACTGCTCAAGTCAGGCTCAGCATGCAGGCAGGAGTTTGCAGAGTTAGTCTAACTCAGATGTGAAAGCTGAGAAAGAAGACATTCTCTTCTATTACATTTAGTGTTATGTTAACAAAAATATTGAATTGGAACTTTATTTAGATAGAATTATTAATTGTCACACGGGTCTTTAGCTCATTATATCAGTGCATCCAATGCAGACTTCTTGCTGCTTGTCGGCAGATTATGGTTGTCCTCTTTGAGGTTAGTTCTGCCCTCTTTGCCATTTATGTTTTTGAAGATGGTTAATCTGTTTGCATTAATATCTCTCTTCCTTATTTCCTTTAATCTTGCCAAAGAGTTTAGAGGAGAATAAACAAAATGGCTCTATACACCTTCTTCACCTACATCTTTCTTTAAGTGTTCCAAGTTTTCAAAACTGGACACAGTTCTCCAGCTGAACACCATACCTTCACTGAGCAGAGGAAGAAAACTTCATGTATGTTGTAGACAAAGTGCCTATTTTATACAGCCCAGTACAATGTTTACCTTGTTGCCATATCATTAACTCATATTCATTATAACTTCCAGATCTTCTCCATTACTTTTATGCTGTTTCAGCTATTCCCAGTTTTGCAGGATTTGGAGTCCAGAATTTCCTTCCTGAGTGGAGGGTTTTTCCTTATGAATTTGCACAGTATTTTGTTCTCATTGCCTTCTCCAACATACTGGGTATAGTCTGGATCCTAATTCTGCCTCTCAAAGTGTTTGCCACAGTCCCAGCTTAGTGTCTTCTGCAAATGTAACAAATACAGTCTTTGTTACATCAGCAATGTTGTTACTGAAATTGACTCTGAATGAATATTCAACACTCAGTATTATCAGGTCTGTGACAGGCCTCTGGGACATTCCCCCTCAAAACATGCTCCAGTGTGACAGTGATCTACTAATTATTCCCTTTATTTTTCAAAATGGTTTTGGACTGACTTACTCAGACTGTACTTCCCTTGCTTGCTCATGGGGATTCCACAGGTAACCGTGACAAAACGTTTCCCTGAATTCATGATTTATGGACTCCATTACTTCTTCCCTAATCCATAAGGCCTGGTATCCTGTCACAGAAGGAAATTAGGCTGGTTTAATACAATTTTTACTTGACAAATCCAATTTGTCCTTGCAGCTCATTTGATTATTTGTTCCATAAGTCTTCAGCTCTTCCTTTCCCTGCTTTCTCAAGAAAAGCATTTGGTTTATCATTTTCCAGGGTTGTCCCATGTACCTTATCTGCCACACATTTCATTACTCGTTTTGATCTCTAGCTTTTTCTGAAGGTGAGATTTGGTCAACTTCACCAGGCATCAAGCAGCACTCTTTTAAGCTGACACACTCTTATGTGCTTTGCAATGTGCATGATCAATAGCTCCAGAAGAGCTTTGGAGCACTCCTTCAGTGCTAACTATCCTTATTTCAGAGAAACTATCGATGCTCATGCTTGTGGATAAACTACAGTCACCATTGTCTCAGTCTCCACAACCACAGCACCGCTGTCAACTTGTCAGCCCTGCTTTGGTTAGCCAAAGCCTGCAGTGATTCTGTTCCTCAACCTAAACAAACTCCAAATTTCAAACAAAGCCATCTCTGAGTCAAGTGACTTCTTGGATTTTTATTTAATTTAAGAAAAGTCATGTCCCCGGTATAGCACAAACGTTTGTAGTCCGTAAAGGACAGAAGAGTCAAGTTTCAGAGTCTGCTTCAATTTTCTCTCTAACAACCCACCATCCTGGCTTCTCTCACCTCTTTGGTTCTACCAATACACCAGCTCCTAACTGCACCTCGTGAAGCACAATGCTGGAGGGATATGCAAGGTGGAAACCCCAGAAAGGGTGTGGGAGATGACGGATGTGGCTGCTGTGAAAACAGCATCAGTAGAGTTGTACAGAGCAGCATGTGAAGAAAACAGGAGATGTGTGTGTTCCTGGGCAGCACATCAGCTCCCTCAGCCACACTCCTTTAAAAAGTCCTAGCAGCGACTCCAAAATTGCTGGTGTACAAATAACCAGAGCAGGTTAACAAAAATAATATTGAGCAGAATAATGTTCTCTGCGAAAGCGCCAGTTTCATACTGTTGGATTGTTCTGTGGCAGTATTAAAACTTTCCAGGCAAAATGCGAATAGACACATTTTAGAAATGTGAAACTGATTATTTGTTTTCTGTTGGAAGGGGAATTGAGTTTGTCACACAAGTGTACAACCCACCTGTCCCACTGCAGGAGTCTATTTTGCTAAACAATGCACGTGGCCCTTTCTAAACATTTTTTCACCGTCTTTCCAAATGACATTCAATTGCTTGATCAATATTTCAAATGACGTGCCAACTCGCTCTTTCACCTCCATGTGTGTGTGTGGACAAGGATGGAAGTTTGATTTGTTTTAGCTGTAAATCACAGAAAATATTCTTGATTTAAAACAGAACTTTTGCTTAAGGGACGTGTGACTTCAACAGCATTTGGTTGAGTTAGAACTGAACATTCACTGTTTCATACCTTTGAGGCACAATTGAATCTTCTCTTATGTGTCTCTTCAAGAGGTACTAAACATTCATATTCATATTGCTTCCTTCCTCTCCACACCTTCCCCAGGACATTTTAATTTGAGGGCAAGAAACCATCCATGTTGCTTAGGAATCTGTAGACTATTTATTTATTCCTGTTTGTTCTACAGTTACTGTTCTAACAGCTCATCAGAGAGTGTGAGCTACTTAATTACATTTCACCTTCACAAACTGTTTTATTTCAAAGCACAGTGTGAGAATATTAATCCTCAAAGTAAAGCCAACTAGCTTGTGAATCAATGATGTCACCAAGAAAGCAAAACATGGCATAAAACATTGAATATTCTCAGATATCTTCCACCCTAAAGGCACATTTCAGGCACTCTCACTCCAGATTCCCAAGGAGCGGTAGCCAAACTGATGTCTATTATAAGATGCTTGGTGTCAATGGGCAGCCTGCCAGCACTGATGGCCAGGGCTTGGCTGTGCTCCCTACTTCATCATCCAAACCACTCACACAAGCTCCTCTAGCTCATGCTAAACATCTTAACCTGTATCCAAATTACCGTGGAAAAATGATCAAAATTAAAATGTTTTTTGTGGACGCACATGGGCAACATTATTTTCTTTCACCAGGGCAAGGTGGAAGTGCTCTACCACCATGTAACCTAAAACTGCACAAGTGGTAGCAAGCAGAAAAGGTGCCATGGCCACATCGACTCTCTCAGCCCCTACTGGAACACCTTACAGGCTCAGCAGCCTGTTACTGGATTCAGCCCCCAAGGCCTTTGATCCTGATAGAAATTCCAAAAGCAAGGAAAGCCCTGACACTTGTGTTGCTCACCTGAGGCAATACATCCCTGTCCAAGATACAGAAAGCTACATTAAACTTTTTTTAAACTCTCAGCATATCTAAATCACTTTTAAAAAATTGTAACATTAATCTATTTCATAAATTAAAAAAGAAAAAATTCTAAGGTCATACCTTAAAATTTTGAAATCATTATTAAACAAATATTTAACAATTTTGAAAACCTTGAATACTGTGATGTAGTGAATAGTTTTATTTGCTCTCAAAGGTTGCCTTAAATGAAAGCTACATAAGAACTGAATAATAACTTAAAAATCAATAACACCTCCCTGACAAAACTTATGACCAGAAGTTTTTTCAGAGTAAATATTATCATAGAAGAAATAAATAGGTTGCATTTGCTCATACTAACAAGACATTGTCTCAGAAACACTAGTTGTCCAAGTGATGCAGGCAGTGATAACAGGAAAAAGAGGACATTCTTCAGCCTAAGCCAAGGGTATCTAGGAAGGGAGACAATAGTGAAATAGAGAAAGAGATGAGGAATGGAATGTATCCCACAAAGTCTGTGTTTCAAGGAGGGAGGTTCTCACATCTAGAATCTCTGCTTTAGACCAGTGAGGAACAACTGAAGGACACAAAAAGGTGGTTTCCAGAAGAGTTAATTTCTGTCTTTCTAGCAGATTATAATTTCATTTTTACAGAACTGTCGGGTTCTTCAGCTTCTTCTGTGTCGACAAAATATATTTCTATTTAGCTGAATCATGCAGTACAATCCCAATAAGTCTTCCTTCCAGGGCTGCTTTCTGCAGCCCGTGCTTTTATGGGACTTAGATGAGGTTTTGGTGATTCATAGTACTTAAACTACTCAAGAGCACTTTTTCAATTGGAAAATTCACTTGAAGTAAATGCATCATCAGCATGATTGTCCATGCATGAAAGAACTACAAGCAAAACAATGAGCACCATTTTTTAAAACCTACACTTAGGCCAAGAAAAACAGTTATCATGAACTATTAAAAGACATTATTTTTCAGTTTCCATGAATCTCTCATGGAAAACATGGGTTATCCTTGTCTCTGCATCTCTTATTCTGAGAATCACAAATTGCAAATGAAAACAATATCATGTGCACATTGTTTTAGAGTCATTAAAATGATACATAGCAACATAAATTATACTATCTACAAGAGATTAAGCTACTACTGATTTAGCCTTATTCTTGTAGCAGCCTTTTTTAGGAAGAAGCCTATAAGATCTAGTCATTGAATACTCTTATTATTCTCTTTTGTGTGTTCAGAATGCTAAATATAAATAAAATGCTATTTAAATCCTTTAAGGATTAATGGAAGATGCTCTGATATCTGCCAAGCACACTGTGGATTTCAAGAATATGTCAGGTACTTAAATGAAAATGGATGTCTGCTTTTTTGAAATTTATCTGAAGGAAAAAAATCTTTCCGTGGGTTATGTGTGTGCATGTGCCTATATGACATTTTCACAGATGATTTGACTGTGGTACTTCCAAAATATTTCTACTCGTAATAGCATCAATGCAATCTTTCACTCTTACTCCATTGTGGTGCTATTTATTTATTTATCCACTTAAATAGATTTATATGATACATAAAAAGGGTCTATCCACAACTCTGCATTCTTTTGATGTATAGGAAAATACAGTCAGACTGGTGAAAACAAACATAAAACCAGCAACCTCCATTAAATCAGAAAACAGTCACTCAAAAATAAATTAAAACTATTCCCTGCTCTGGACAGTCATTCAGATAACCTGTACTAACCAAGACCATGAGGGCAATTTGAAAAGGTGACTTCAAATCATAGGAGCCTTTGTAACAGGGAACCACAAAGCCCCCAGCTCTGAGTGTACCCAGCCCTGTCCCATCTTTTCACACTGTGGCAGGGGGACTGGAGATGGGTCCAGCAGATCTGAAGGCCAGAGGAACCAAGAGATTTCACAGCAGAGCAGGACAGTCTGAATGTGAAGGCTCTTCACTGGGACCTCCATACCAGCATCACTTGTTCCAGATGAAAAACAAGAGGATGGGTGCTCATGTAGCACTTTGGGTAAGGTTTGGGGGCAGCTGGGTGCTCTTTAGTGTGGAAGAAGTTCCATGCCCTGGAAAGCTGACCTTTCTGGGGAGCTGCCATACAGTTTGCTGATTGAGGCTCAGAGGATGAAATGCCACCACCAGCACACACCAGCATCTCTCCAAAACTGATGTTCAACTGCAGGCAGTATGGCTGTGGCCTAGACTCTGTCTGTGATGGGTTGATAACCACCTGGGGCTGGAGACACAAGTCCAGCTGAGGATGAGAGCACCCAGCACGGGAGCTAGTGGGACTGGCTGCATCAGGAGACATGGAGATGGGAGCAAGCTGGTGAGTTTGGTTTCACTCCTGCCAAAATCCAAGTTAGCAGAGGCGAGCTAGTACCTACAGACTAGACGGACCATCTTTCCTGGTTTACTCCTCCAGCAGCTTTGGTTGGTGAACTTGAATTGAAATATGGGCATTTCTGCTAGAGGTGATACAGATGAAGTCTGTGTATTCTCAGGCTTGTCTACAAGCAGATTTCTTGCATGGTTTCTTCTTTTGTTTCCATTGCTAGACAAAAAGTAGTGTGAACAGTATGTAAAAGCTTCCCAATCAAAGCTGTCTGTCATGGCCACTTGGCCTTTGGTAAATGACTTCTCTAAGACACACACTCCATTTTGATCTTCTAAAAGTGCTGGAGGAAATCTCTCCCATAAACAGTGCCTACAGGCCCCTGCAAGGATTAATTCAGTCCTTCATCTCTTCATCTGCTCTAATTTTCTACTCCTTGTCCCCCTGATTTGGAGATCAATCAGCCCCCTCAGTCTACACAGTTTCTGACACTACAGGTGCTAAGGAAAATTAGAATAAGCAGATGTACTTAGCATCCCTCTCATAGTTCTTATACCTAGATAATAACAACATACCTTTCCACCTTCTCTTCCTATTCCTGGGGTTCTTTTAGTGATTTTAAGATGTTTGCCATTTTTTTTTTCCCAAATATCACAGATTACTGTGGCAAAGTCCCCTGCAGACGTGTATTCCACAAGAACAGAGTAGGCGACTAGATGGATGCTGTTTCCAGGTGCACAAGTAAGGGTACTCTCAGATTTTGCTTCCCATGGATATTCATGCCTGGACACTTGACATCTGGCTAAGAAAATGGGGAGCAGAGCAGAAAATAGGCAGGGATGCTGTTTACCAGGATGCTTGCACTTCAGGAGATAAGGGAGGCAAACACGGGAGGTAGCTTGCAACGTGCAAAACAAAATAAAGCATAATTTTATGCCTAAATTATCTTTCATAATACACACACATCAGCATAAACTCTATCGGAAAATAAATTGAGTTCTGCCATAGTTGTCCAAGGGCTTCCCATGGCTACAGATGGCTCTTCCTATACCTTAAGCTAACTTTGCACTTTGAACTGACCATGAAGCCCAAATAGAGCAACCTGAGGTCATAAAAATCTCACTACAGAGATGAACTTCTTGATGAGTATAACAAATATATAAACCTTGTCTTTTTTTTTCCATGTGTCTGCTAACACTACAAATGTAATACCTTTTTAACTCCTTTTAACTATGATGTAGTACCTTTACCAGGGCAGAAGAATCCAAGGCAGACAAAGAAGGAAAGAGGAGAGCGAGGGAGGAATGAAGAAGACCAGGAAGCCACTGAAAAGGTGGGGCTGTGCAAACACTGAGTGCCTTTCCCTTTTGTACACCAGTCTGTTCATACTATCCATAAAATCTGAGAAATAAGCAAATGTTATGTCTTTCTCTGTAATGTATCAGAATCAATCCTTCCCAATTGTCTTTCTAACTAAAATATTTCTCTGCCTCAATCATCTCTCACTCTGGTTACAGAAATCCTCTTATCTTTCATTTATTCATCTTGCTTTTCTTCAATAAGCTGAAATTACCTGTTACTGTGACCATCATGCTGCCTCTTTTGAACATACTGATAACTTGTTTTCCCTGGTTCATCAGCCTTGATTTCTTGACTTTGTCACGGCAGAACCGGCTGGAGTCTCTCACCTGCCTCATTCTCGCAACCCTTCCCTCTGCACTGGTAGCAGCACTTTCTGCATAAAATATTCTCCCTTCTACAGCTGATTAAGCCCCTGACCTACCAAATCTGTCCTAAAATAATCACAGCTTTCACTGTGGCCAAAGAAACGTGTTAATAGCACATGGATTTTTTAATGACAATAGCCAGTCTCCCTGCACTAACCCTGGGTAAACAGCCCTTGCTGCCTCCAGCTCCCCAAACTCTCCCCTCCCTGCATTCCAGGAGATGATCCTACACACCATAGCCTCTTCTTTGGCTCTAGCTCTCAGCCCATCAACTACCTAAATCCCCAGAAGTGTTTATTTATTTTGTCTTGTCCAGCCGAGCACATTTTCAGCACAAAGGAAATACTACCAATGTGCACTTCATGCCTTTTACAAAGCCAGCTTGAATTCTTCGTATTGGACTGTTTTATCTAATCAGATTCATTTGCCTTCAAAATAAATTCTGTTTCACAAAGTTTTGCAGCAGCGCTAAGAATATAGTGCCTGACCTTTCCCTAGTTTTGAGCCAATATCATTTATTTAATCATCCAATAAAATCGGCATAATGGAATCAGGAATATGATACTCCCATTCATGTTCTGTTAAAACCTTAATCCCTTTTTTATCAGTTTATCGTGGTGACACACTTTTATCAATGTTAATGAATTAATTGTCTTTCAGTTTTGTCTTATAGCAGTTTCCTTATTTGAATAATAACAATTTTCAAGATTAATATAATCTTGGAAATAAACAAAAAACCCTGCATAAACAAACAAACAAAAAAACAAAAAAAACCCCACACTTTGGAATTTTCCTCTCAAAATACATTTTCTCCCACCAAACTAACACCCATGAAATTTTTAAGGTTTGGTTGTTTCAAATAAAGCCTATTCGTATTACAAAATGTTTCAACTTTTGTTGCAGAGTCACAAAATGCTTATTCGGTAATTCATGGCAGAACACTTAATTTTTATTAAATTTAGAGAAGAGGCTGCAGGCCACAGAAGGGACAAGCAGAAAAACCCTCTGGAAACCTAGGAAAAGCTGCTAACTCACATCCCGCAGGCGGGCAAAGCATGGAGCTAAAAAAAGGCTAAGAGTGAAAATGTGAAATTATAGACAAGTGGCCTGATATCAACACCTAAAAAGACTGGCATAAATATTATTTTAGTAAACACACAGAGGTGAAAATCCAGTCTTGATGAATCATATCAAACCTATTTTTTTTTTCTTCCAGAGTAACTGTCTGCTTAGACAGGAAGTATCTTAGACTATGCTCTTACCATTTGGGTTTTTTTTACGTGCATTCTCATGGCTTTTGGGTGGCAAAAAATGCAAATATAATATAAAGAAGAGGCACGTGTAGTGCTTGAGACACTTCTGAGTGCTGCAGAAATCCCTGAGCATGTATCTGGGGGTGTTCACCCGAGCTGCACGGCATCTGCTGCAGGAGTTCAGTCCCTATGGTCAGCAACCGCCTGCCCAAAGACCTAATCTCAGTGCTCCCCTCCGCACAGATAACTATTGGCAACCTGGCACATAGAGTATTTCAAACACTTCTGTCTGATGAAAACACATTAGAGTAATCCTCACAAAATATCTGGAGGGTAAATGTATCTTTTAAAGAATTAGCTTCTAATATCTTATTTTCTAAAGCTGTATGTAGGCAACAAAATTAATTACAAAATTTCTGAGGGTCCAGCAGTTTCCATTTAGCATTCGTGCAGCTGGGTAACTTCTTAAGTTCCTGTATATTAATTTAGAAATGTAACACTGAATAATGATTTTGAAAATCTTGACCAGATAATTAAGCAGTGACCCAAAGAAAGCACAGTTTTGAGTAACGGGGAAGCCAAAGCGACTCTGGGAGGAGTGTATGTATTTAAAGCTTGTGCTTCTCAGACTGTTCAGTGAGCAAGGCTGACAGTGAGTGACTGACAGCGGTAGATAACTCAGATACTAGAACTGGTCAAAAGTTTGTTTTTTTAAGAATTTCAGTTTTCATTTACAGTGCACTGGCATTTCAGTAATAGAGATGAGGCAGGCTCAAGCTAAGGGAAAAATAACATTTGCGACCCTGCCATAAATGTGCATTTTTCTGAGCAAACTTCAGGTATAATCAGGATTTTATTAGCTATACAGATGGCAGTCAGTATGGTCTCTTAAAACAGCTATTCCTTCTGCTGCTCCAGATTCAGGAAAAAATCATACTCTGCAAAAGAAGCTGCAGAAGAAATATTACTTTTACCGATATGGGAACTCCAATATGTCCAATTTATAAAAAAAGTGTTCTTAAAGTTGCTCAGTTGCAATTTTACTAGCAAATTACTAGATATTCATAGCTAAAATCTTCTGTGGGTCCAAGAGCAACGATGTTGAGAAAGGGCTGAGGGCAACACTTGCATGGTCTCCTTGTTGGTCTCAATTCTAAGTTATCTAAGGGGTCAGGACTCCTGATGTAAGGTTTGGATTACTTCAGATTGTTCTGCTAATATTTGTCTTCCTTATCATTAGGTCAGAAGTGTGACTTTGCATCTGGAGGTATCAAGGGATACTCTAACTGAAGATAACAAATTAATCCAGTGATGACTTCTGTTATTAAGTAAAATAAAATTAAAAGCCCCTACAACTGTGAACCAGGTCATGAGCAGCTACAAACAATGGACACTTCATTGCAATCACTTTTCAACAGTTTTCATCAGTAACCCCACATTTGAGTCATTCTGACTTCAAGGGGTTGCCTGTTCTCTGGTGACATCTTAGAAATTATATTCTAGTTTAACAGTGAAACCTGTCTCTTAAATAGCTAAAATACTTTACAGTTGGCCGAGAAATTTAATTTAAGGATTAGTGAACCCTATTTAGCCTATCATGAGTAATTTACCTCACTTTTGTCCACTCAGGAGTGGTTTTATCTTAACACTAATGAAAGCAAAGAGTTTCACTTTGGTCACTTTGCAGAATCTATTCAGGGAGTTATCTTCACGAGCAGTGGCTTAGTACTGAGGATTTAAAACCCAAATTAAATGTTGCTCTTTCTTCTCATTACCACTTTTTAGCTTATACCTGCAGCTCAGGAAAACTTGCATGAATATGCTGCTAACATTTGTAATTGCATTAATACTCCAATATTCCATCAAAATAATTCAAATGGAAATACACTGAACCTCTTTGCACTATTTTGTAAGCTTTATTTCATTAAGGAGCCTGTCGCATCTGTAATAGTACAATTATGTTTCAGAAACAGGGCTGTAGTTGAATGCTACTCTTTCTTCATCCCTGGTTAGTGGTTACATTAGTCTCCTTACCTGCTTTTGTTTGTTCATTTGGGGTTTGTTTTGGTTTGTTTTGGTAGTTGTTGTTGTTCAAATAATGTTTGCTTGCATGAACATCCAAAGCAGGCTTAGTTACAAGATTATGCTGGATGTTTTGCACTAAATATGTTGCTGAAGAATCTTCCTGTTTCCTTCCCGCATTCTGAGTAATTTACAGCACTTTCTGTAACTGCAGTGAAGAGTTAGCCCAACCTTTGCAGGGGTTTGGCTATATGAAAAATCAGCTGCTGTAAAAATTAATTGACTCATCAGGAGAGACTGGAGTAATACACCACACTAAAGCAAACTTGGTGGTGAATCCCCAAACTTATGTGAACATTCTCAGAACTAAAAAAATATGGCTTCGCCTTCTTTGCCCAAAGTCCTTCAGTACTCTGAGAGTAAACTGAGCAGTTAGTCCTAAACTGAACATTTATGGTAAGAAGCAAAAATGTATCATATCTATAAAAGTAACACGGCATTTACAAGCATTCAATGAAAATGAATGTGATGTTGTAATAACCAAACATTTTATAAAATTAAATTCTAATAGTTCTAGCCATTTTTCTGTGTGAAAATGAAAAGATGTCTCACTAAAATGCTATTAAAAATTATGTCATTATTATTACTATTTATCACATTTTTTAAAAGATAGTCAAAGAAATGGAAGTGAGTAATCAAAAAAGCTGAAAGAGAAGCAAAGACATCCTTTTCCAGGGATATCTCAATGAACATTATGGACACTTTGTTTTGTGCTTTGCACTAATTATCTTGTATCTGCACAGTCATCATTTTAAAGTCATTAGCTTCATCAAACTAACTTTACTTATTATTAGCTCTATATGTACAGTAACATCATACAGTTTACAGCGATCCAGAACTTTTTCATTAAAGCATGAAACATGGATTTTTAAAGAAAAATTAAATTTCATTCATTGAATGGTAGCTTTTCAAGGAGCTAAGTTTTAAATGGTTTTAGTCAGTGGTAAGAGATGGAAAGACTGTCCCCTTGTGGATAGGAATATGAGGAAAGTGATACTGTAATTCACTGATAGCAGTGGGAACCCTGGGCATTTCGAGTTTCATTAGGAAATTAGCTACAATCCTGCCTTGTGCATTGTTCATAAATCAACACTCAAATGTACAAAATACTGTGGAGAGCCTTTTAATGTAATTTGGTTAGCCTGACAGACAACAGAAGGTAAAGACTGAGCTAGTGTAGCGTCATTGCTAATACCATCAGTCCAGGCTATTACCTAAATCTAACTGCTGTAGGCAGTTGCAGTGTTGCCCTCACTTGAAGAAAGCTATTTCGTGAAGAACAGCTTCAGATTAGAGAATGGGAGAAGGCTCCACAATAAAGACAAAGTCTTATGGTATACCTGACCCATACTGTGCTGCCCACATGCATTCATCTGCCAAACCCATCCTAGAGCACCCATCTACAGGGTGGAGCACCAGCCTCGCCCTTGCTTCTGCAGCCACACTGACAGAGGGACTGGAGCAGGACTGATGGACAACTGGCTGGAGACACCCGTCCCTTGCTGCAAACATTAGATTATCCATAAAGGTTATACAGATTCCACGCGCACATTGTCACCTCTGACCCATGAGAACTACCAGAAGAGTCTTGATCTATAAGAACTACCAAAAGATACTGGCACACTGTTATCACTCAGTTTTGGGATAATCAATGGTGGCTTCAAATTTCTACATGAGGAAGCAGAACTTCAAGGGGCTGCTGAGATAGCAGGGGATGTTTCCTATAGGAAGTGTTCTGGTTTATGAAGTCCAGTCCTTCCCTGTTGCAGGCGGCTACAGCCTCCCTAACAAATTCACCTTGTTCTGCCTTTATTAAGATTTTTCTCCTGATTACCTCAATTGCAAGAATTTTCTGAAATATCATTAGAACCCTCACAATTTTTAGCTTGGCCACATTCACTCCATTATCCCTTTCTTTAAGCAGCTTTTTTCACCTCCTTATTGTTTAATTCCTGCTAGACAGCAATCCTAGCCATTGTTAAAATAAGCAAGCCACATGCTTGCAGGTTTATTGTACAGGAAGGGCTCGCCAAGTGCTTTCATAACATACTTGTGTCAACTGAAAGTGTCCTGGGAGGGTCAACTTTTTCCACCAACCATCATTCAGGAATGCTTTCAGTCTTATCAATACGCAGCATTTCTCTGTCTCCAGCAGAAACAGTTTGACTGACGCCTTCTTCAGCAGTATTGGCTTTTTTACACAGTCACATCTCAGAGATCAGTCCTAAAAAGACTGTCTAACTCAGCAGTCAATTTTATCACTCATTTCTTACTGATTATTTCCCAACTGTTAGAAGAAATTCTCATTCTTCCAACAATGAAGGAAACTGCACTGATTAACCAACAAGCTGCTGCCACCCTTCGACAATCTCCAACCACAAAGCCCTAAAGGTTTATGGCCACCAAGCCTGAGAGCAGCAAGTTGAGGTGCAGGTTGGTGTGGGGTTCAGAGTGGGGTGGTGGGGAGCTAAGCCTGAAGTAGAACTTGTCCTTTGATAAGAGAACATCCCGAATTGTGCTGGGTGGAACCGAGTCACCAATTGTCCTCCACAAAAAGCAAGTATGTTACATTGGCTGCTCTGTGATAGATAAATTGATAGAGGAGTTGCTTGAGCAGTTGAAGTTGAGAATGTTAAGATCTGTGGGGAGTCATCACAGACTTAGATAGTCATACGTATTTGTAAACATCTGTTAGCATTTTTAACTGAAAGTGTATCCCATTCCTAAATTCGTTACACTGGGCGAGTTCAGTGTGCACATCAGTAAATGGTCAAGGGCCTCATCACTTGGACAATGAGAGATTCTGGTAAAAACATCCACAAACACATGCAGTAGGTCTACACTGTAGATACACTTTATTTTTATATATATATATATAAAACAAGTCATTTTGACTGTCAGATTAGAATAAACCAAAAGTGAATTAAGACGAAATTCTTAAAACCTCTTTCCTCTCTCTCTTGTCTTTAACGTTAGGAAGTCATGAGAGACCAGACTGGCTATTTCTGTACTTCACAGGGGAAGTGTTACAGGGGTTGCGAAAGTTCCCTCCTTCCTCCCCGCTGACAAAACTTCATGAAAAAAAAAAAAAGCACACATTTGCATAATTTCATAATTGCTGATTCCAAGCAGTAGCTGAAGCACGGCCTGTGGGGTCCAGCACAGGCCTTGTAAGAGGTGTGCACAGCGCAGCGTGGCAATGGGCTGCCATGTGCAGCACCCGTCATCTTAACCGCAGTCACAGAATCACAGAATATTCGGGATTGGAAGGGACCTCGAAAGATCATCTAGTCCAATCCCCCTGCCGGAGCAGGAACACCTAGATGAGGTTGCACAGGAAGGTGTCCAGGCAGGTTTTGCATGTCTCCAGAGAAGGAGACTCCACAACCTCCCTGGGCAGCCTGTTCCAGTGCCCTCTCACCCTCACCGTGAAGAAGTTTCTTCTCAAATTTAAATGAAAACTCATGTGTTCTAGTTTATACCCATCGCCCCTTGTCCTATCATTGGTTGTCACCAAGAAGAGCCTGGCTCCATCCTCGTGACACTCACGCTTTACATATTTATAAATATTAATGAGGTCACCCCTCAGTCTTCTCCAAGCTGAAGAGATCCATCTCCCTCAGCCTTTCCTCATAACGGAGACGCTCCACTCCCTTAATCATGTTCGTGGCTCTGCGCTGGACTCTCTCCAGCAGTTGTTCAACCTGGGGGCCAGCACAGCGGGTGGTGACAGCTCTGGGGCTGCTGCGGGCCACAGCGTCGCCTGGCAGCACGGCATCCCTTCGCATCAACCATTTTGGTCCCAGCTTTTATCTTTCTAGCAATTTTAGAATTAAATAATTTAGAGCTTGAGCCCGGTTTCATATTTCCTAGTATGTACACAGATTTTTTGGCTGCTGTGACGACCGCAACAGTCAGATTAGGGAGAAAAAAAAAAAAAAAAAGCCAGATAGACGCTTTACTCTTCAACACCGGTTTAAAGAGCCGGGTTGCGGTCCCGCACACGGCCTCACCCAAGGCAGCATCCGGCCCTCCTGCGGCCCGACCCACCTGTGCGGGCGGGGGACAGCGGCCCCGGCCCAGCCGCCTCCCCTCCAACACGGCGGGCGGGGCGATGTCCTCTTGCCCGCTCTCTCGCAGCGGGACGGCCCGCGGCGCTGCGGCCCCCGCCCCGCCCCGCCCTGGCTCGGCTCGGCCCGGCCCGGCCCGGCCGGCACTCGGCGCCCGCCATGGCGGGGCTGTGGCAGGGCGATGTAGAGAAGCCGCCGCTGCTGGTGAAAATCGTGATGGCCGGGGAGTCCTGCGTGGGGAAGACTTCCATCGTGCGGAGGTACACGGAGCCCGGCTCGCCGCCCGCCGGGGCTTCCACCTCCTACCTGGCCACGATCGGTGAGTGACCGCGGGCCGGCCTGGCACCTGCCCGGCCTGCCGCCCCTCAGCGCCCCGCAGCCCCCGGTGCCCTTCAGTCCGCCGCACGGCCGCGGCGAGCCGCCGGCTCCCGCAGCCCTCCGCCAAGCTGAGCCCCGCCGGCGGGCGGCCATGTGGGCAAGTCCGCGCCCGCCCCACGCCCCGAGGGGCTGGCGGGTGTCCAGCGGCGTCCGGGAGGCCGCTTCCCTCCCTCTCCTCATCCTTTCCCCTCCCCGGGAGCGCCTGGCGGGCGCAGGCCGCGGGTTCGTGTTTCGAACACGACCTTCCCGGCGTGGCAGCTCGGATCTGCCTGCCTCGGAGATCTCAGATCTCCCTCTCCTGACCTATTGCGTGTCCGCGGCCACGTCTGGCAACTTAAACCGTTGCAGAGGTTTGCAGGGTGTCAGGAGACGTGTGTCCCTGCCTCCAAAAACTCGCTGTGCTGGCTGTTGTGCAGTGCCCTTGCTGTTTGTCTGGGGCATTCAGAACCTACTTTTTTTCTTAAAAAAAAAAAAGTATGAAGACAACTTGTTTCCTACTCTTTCTTATTTCCCACGACTCCAGACAGACACCTGATTGCTGTACACTGGTGTGGCCACAGAGGAAATGGTATCTACCTCGAAGAGTTGTCCGGCGCCAGTGCCTTCCCAGTGCCTTCATCTTTCGTGCTAGAAAGGGGTTTAACTTTGTGTTAATAATTTTGATTGTATAAAGTCAAGGTGTTTTCTACTGTAGGTAGCCACATGTCTTATTATTAAGGCAGAGCCAGTGCTGTGGTGAAAGTAATTTTCCCTGCCAGACCACGGCAGGTTTGTGCTGCAGCACCACGCTGCCTTCCCTGGCACCTCCGCACATGGGGGGTGATGGGGAGCTCCCCAGTGCTGTGCGACACCAACCCCACGCTGCCACAAGGAAAGGCAGGTTGACTGTCCACACGCTGAAAACGGGGTCATCAGCATAAAAACGTGTCTTGTGGGTGCAGTAGTTTGATTTGCTGTGGAGATTTTCCCAATTTCTGATTAAGAAATTTTTGGTTTTGAAAGTTTGCATGTGTGTAAGGATTTTTTTTTTTTTTTTTTTTTCCATTTTCTGTGCTCTTGAAGAGGAAGTTTAAGTGTGCACAAGAAATTGTATATTCCTGCATTTGGAATATGCATGGCTCTTGTATATATTTTTCAATGTGGAAGGAATTGGCTTAACTGAATAAATAACAGGTAGTAGCTGTGGCAGCCGTTGGTCCAGGGAATATTTAATGTACAGGAGGTGAATTGACCTGCCCACATGAGAACAGCTGAACTTGAACCACTTTTTATTTTCTTGCCCACTCTTGCAAAGCAACATTTGAAACCAACACGAACAAAAAGGGAGGAAGGCAGCTAGCAGTAAAGTCGTGACATTGATCCTTTTAACAGGCAACTTGTTACCAGGCTCAGCAAGGAGTCCCAAAGAATGACTGAAAATAAACAACAGCTTTTTTTAAGGGTTTCCTATAGGAACATAAGGCCCTGACCGTGAGGTTATTATTTTGAGATAGAATTTCTTTTAGTTCATTCCACTGCAGAGTTAAGAACTCTTGTATGGTGATGATGTTAAGAATATATTTTCCAAGTGATGGGTTGTAGTTGCAAAATAGTTTTGTGACTGCTATGGACTGAGATTAACGTTATTAGTGTTATTACTGTTCCTGAAACCTATTCTTGAGACATTTAAAAACTTTTAAAACAAGTGTTTATCTGAAATGTAAATGAATCATCCAAATATTGTATTTGTTATCTGAATGTGATTTTTAAAGCTCTTTCTGAAATACCATGTTCCATTTAAATCCATTTTAGGAGGCGGTTTAGAGCTTAGACTTCTAGAACGAATGAGATTGTGAGTGATGGCTTCCAAAAGAGTCATGTTGGAAGCAGAAGTTTCTTTTTCATGAAGACAGCTACAGCTGAGAGCATGGCCTATAGGTTGTGGCCCATAAGGGCGCGAAGGAAAAAGACGCAATGATTTTTCTGTTTGCGATGTCTTCTCCCTTTTTGTTGACACCATCAGAACAAATAACTGCTTTCATCCAGATGCCTGTTTCATATAAGCTCAAATGATTTCTGTCATGCAGCCTATTGAATGCTAAGCTGTTGTTGATTTTTCACCCTACCTGTCCAGCTGAAATAGTGAACTGAGTAAAGGTAAGATTATCCAGGCTGTATAGTCTCTCAGCCATCCAGGTTCCCTGAAAAAATCATGTGCCACCTCCTTCCCTAGTGGCAAAGGGTTGTAGGCACAGAAGTTAAAAAGTTGTTGAAAGTCTCATTTCTGTGTCATCATGGATCACAGGGCTATGTTACTAGGAAGAATCCTAGTGTTATTGCAGGGGAAAAACAAACAAACAGAAAACCCCAAACATTTTGTAGTAGGCTCCAGTAGTAGTCAACATCTCCAAAATTTTGTATTTTATGAAAAAACCAACAACATCCACAGTAAATTTTCATTGACAGCGTTTTATGCAGCATTTGAACACTCAGGGCTGGGTACCCTTCCTCCTCTTCAGTTACACAGTTTGAGTGAATTATAAGCAGTTACAGCTTTCTAATTAAACTTATATGCATCATAAGGCACTGTATTATGGATAGACTATAAAGAAGAAATGTTTTTGTTTAAACAATGGCATTGCATATAAAGCCATAGAGAAAGTTGATGAACAAAAAACCCCTTGTATACAAGTGAACAGGACTGTCATCTCGCACAATGAGAGGTTGTTATTTTGCTGTATTAACGGTGGCTGTGGTCCTGCAGCACATGTGTTTTCTGTGAGAAACATTTCTGTAGAGGTGTGAGTCCTCCTAGATCAGTCACAGTTGAAAGCGGTTCAACTCCCACTTCAGGATTTAAAAAAAGATAATTTTATTTTGACTTTTCCTCAAAAGAAAACATTTACTTTTTAATGCCTATATTTAAAAAGAAGACTTATTAAGAGTGAAGTTGCAAATTCAAGTGATTTACACTTTTGTTTCTAATGTGTGGTGAATAAGAGAACCATTTCAGAAGTCTGTGTAGATTCCCTGATACTCACTTTAGAAGAAAATAGAGTTAATTGACAAAAATGAACTATATTGAAGGTAAACATGTCCTGTGTTAAGAACAGTAGTAGCAATCTGGGTCTTTATTGTTTGGGTGTGGGGTTGTTTATGTTTGTTTTGTGTGTACCAACTGCTTCTGTGTCTCCAGAGTTGAAGAGACTGTAGGACAGAAGTAGAACCTGCACCTGGACATGTACCACCCTCTGTCTGTGCTGTCAATATTGCATCCTGCTAAGCTGCTCGCACTCGCATTTTCGCTAGGTAGACTTTTTTTTTTTTTTTTTTTTTTATTTAGCATTTTGTATCAGGAACTTGCCAGCTATATTGGGGTGAAAAGTGTGTTTTGATTTTCTAGACCTCTTTGAAGAGGACTTTTGCAGATGGACGAAGAATATTTTATAGATATTGAAGGAGGAGATGGGCAATTCACATCTGAATTCCCCTGTGGATGACGATTTTATAGAATCATTTCAGTTGGAAGAAACCCTCAGAATCATCGAGTCCAACCATAACCTAACCTAACTCTAGCACTAAACCATGTCCCTAAGAACCTTGTCTAAACACCTTTTAAACACCTCCAGGGATGGTGACTCAACCACTTCCCTGGGCAGCCTGTTCCAATGCCTGACAACCCTTTCCATGAAGAATTTTTTCCTAATATCCAATCTAAACCTCCCCTGGTGCAACTCGAGGCCATTTCCTCTCATCCTATCACTTGTTACCTGGCAGAAGAGGCCAACCCCTCCATGCTACAACCTCCTTTCAGGTAGTTGTAGACAGCGATAAGGTCTCCCCTCAGCTTCCTTTTCTCCAGGCTGAACAGCCCCAGTTCCCTCAGCTGCTCCTCATCAGACTTGTGCTCCAGACCCCTCACCAGCTTGTTGCTCTTCTCTGAACTCTCTCCAGCACCTCAATGTCTTTCCTGTTGCGAGGGACCCAAAAACGAACAGAGGATTCAAGGTGGGGCCTCAGCAGCACAGAGTACAGTGGGACAATGACTTCCCTAGTTCTGCTGGCCACAACCGTTCCTCATCAGACTTGTGCTCCAGACCCTTCACCAGCTCCGTTGCCTCCTCTGCACTCTCTCTAGTACCTCAATGTACTTCTTACGATGAAGGGCCCAAAACTGAACACAGTATTCAAGGTGGAGCCTCCCCAATGCGGGGTGCAGTGGCACAATCACTTCTCTTGTCCTGCTGGCCACACTATTCCTGATACAAGCCAGGATGCTGTTGGCCTTCTTGGCCACCTGGACATACTGCTGGCTCATATTCAGCCAGCTGTCAATCAGTACCCCCAGATCCTTTTCCATGAGGCAGATTTTGGTGCTTTTTAGACGTAATTGTCTTTAAGGGACTTCAGTCCTAATATGGGAATATTTATTAATCTCATAACTATAGAGTTTGAAAATAACAACTAGAATTTGAACTTGTAGCCAACATACCCATTCTTAGTTTTATTTGACAGCTAAAAAGAAGCAGGTACAAGCTGTTGCATTCAAATAACATTTATCTCAAGAGTGGTAATCAATGCTCTCTTTGTTATGTTGATCGTGTTATATAATACATGGACCTAAAAGCATCTGAAATCTGTGAGCTGTCTTTGGCGTTGTATTTCTCATTTTTCTTCTCTGTCTTTCCAATTTGCTAAGTTTGCTGGAAATTTCATATAAATACATGAACAATTCATGCATGCAGAACATATTGACTTCTGTTTTTCACTAACATTCATTGACCTTTTAGGTCAATACATTTTGAAGTTGACTTAAGAAGTCAATAAGCCTTATTTTAATTTAGATTAAGTTTTAGTCTGATTCAGCACTCTGCTTCCCCTTTTATAAATTAAGAAGAAAAAAAAAGCTTATAACATTATTAAAATGTATGTCAAATAAGAAATGTTTCCTATAGGTTTTGGAATCCCTGGCTGGATTATATGTTTTTGCTGTATTCCCTATGCACCATTTGTAAGTGACATTCCAGCCTCCTACTGCGTACTTTGTCCTTCTCAGCTGCTCTAACATCAATTGTAGGAAGTGATACAGATAATTAAACAAAACCATGTGAATTTCAGGAGCAAATGTTTTCCATCACGTTGGAATTTCACCTTACATGAGCAAATTTGACTGAAATTACATTTCCAGCTGACATTATTAATTCCATCAAGGAAGCTTTGCGTAATATTAATTACAGATACCAATTATATTATTTCATCTTTCCATTGGAGCTTCAATAAAAAATCATCAAGTGAAGGACGTGATTATCATAATAATTTAAAAAATCCACCTGAACTCTTTTACCACATACAGACAAAAATGTGAATAGCAATGGAATCATGCATGTGAGAGCATACTTGTCAAAGTTTTGTGCACAATACCTCCATCAGTGAAATGGAAGGGAGCATTTCCTATACTGCATTTTTGGTTTACTGCCATGGATGCTTTCCTTTGATAAAGCAATTGGCAGACAGGTTCTTATAGAAATCAGTGCAGTTGTATTAACTTTTTTTTTTCTTTTTTGATCTGTTTAGTTCTTTCAAATGACATTGCTACTGGTGAAAAGCCACTCTGAAAGTCATGTTGTTTAGACATATTTTGACCTTACAGAATTTTGACCTTACAGAATTTTGACCGTGCAGTATGGCCAGCTGTCGTAATGTCACCTTCATTTAATGTAATTGACAAAAATAGCCTTATTGTTTTTCAATGGGGATAAAAAATGAGCAGATAAATCAGGTGGTATTTCAAATTTCAGCAATAAAGTAATTGGGAAAAAAATGGTTAACTGTGAGGAAACGTCTTACACTAATATAGCAGCTGATAGCTGGCAAAATCGGATGTTAAAGATTTGAGCTTCAACAACCCATAAATCCAGGTATCATCTGTCACATTTGGAGTACTCATTTGATAATATAATAAAGGAAAACACTATAGTTTATAAGGAAAGTATCTTTGAGGAAAGACATGTAGTGTATGTAGAGACAACATTCTGCAGTGATTTTATGTGCTAGTGCTTGATTTTAGCATTAGCACTCTGGATCTGAGATACACAGTGATTAAGGCTGCTAGAGACAATCCTCTTCATTTTGTATCAAATCCAGTGTATGTTTATCTTTGCATTTAACTAGTACAGCTATTTCTTGTTCATGTAACTCTAGATATTTTTTTTTTTTAGGGATTTGGAAGTAAGGACATAAAAAAGGTGTTGCGTGTGCGACAGCTTTGTGAGCATTTCTACCTGCCCGCTCATAACTGCAACGCTGTTGTGATGAAACTGGGAACAACTGAAGTCACCAGTTTATTTGCCAAGTATTACTATGCACAGGCCATGAAACTGCTGTCATGTCACTTGCCAATTCATGGAAATATCTACCTGTAGTTTCAGAGTATCTGCACCTTTGCTTTGACCTGCCCCTCCATTGTTTTGTATTGGCATTGCTTTGTATTGTAGTTGTGTGATGTACTGGCACGTAGTTGTTTTCACCATTGAATAATTTCCTTTTACAACTTCCATCTTGAATGTGTATGATTGGCTAGTTACTCTTTATTTGATATAGTTCCTTTTCACTTTCTTTTTGAAGTTGCATGATAACTAGAGCTCAGAAACAATCTTCAAAGGGAATCCATGTTAGCACAAGAAATGTTACAGATTTTCTTCTTGCTTCTAGGCATTGATTTTAAAGTAAAGCCAGTAACATTTAATGGTACAAGAGTGAAACTTCAAATATGGTAAGTTTTAATTTATATCACAAGTGAGAGCCAACTAAATTACATTACAGCATGAAAAATCTCATCTGCTTTTAATTGTGTGTCTTCCTTAAGTGCAATTTTTCCTAATAGGTAATTTTAAAATTTTAATTGGGACAAGGAGAGCATATTTTTTGCAGCAACTCATGTAAGTCAAAAAGAGGGTTGTGGCTAGGTTGCTTTAACAATAAAACTTGCAGCATACAAACATTGCAGATCTATGATCTGTATCAAGTATATTTAATTGTATAGAAACATTGAAGGAAGTGACAAAGCAAGAAAATTTTACATTTCATTACCCGTCAAATGCATGGTCAAAAGGCTAACCGAGAGAAAGCTAGTAAGATGAATCTTTGGGAACATACGCTCTGTTTTTTGTTTTTGAAGTTTTTCTAAAAGCTGTATAGGGTTACTGACAGACATCTCTCCAGATATCCAGCATGAAGGTAGTCCAAATTTACCAATATTTAACTTCTCAAGGAATAAATCTGTACATGAATTGTCTTACCAATATTAATTCTGCGGTTATTCTATCTCAGGTTTTAATACAGAAGTCTTAGAGGATTGTTGACAGCTTTCTTAAGTCATAATTATGTGTAGGAATCTCTGCATCCCTGTATTTTATGGCTTTTTCCCAAAGCCTGACTTCTGTCTACACCAGCTTACTATCTGAGTCACAGTTTACAAAGGGCTTGTCAGAATATGGGTTGTCATCTGATTTCTGCAGTGCTTGTACTCCAGATTTTATTAATAACCAGAGGTGTACTGATCTTAATGATAATGTATATAAAGAAGCAACAGCGGACTTCAAGTTACACTCAGACTTCAGCCACTGGTTTAGCTTCCCTAGTATAGCTGTATTGTTCAGAATAAATTTCCAGTGTATTTCTTTCACTGCTGTATCTGGCACCCTGATTTTTTCAACCTTATCTTGCCTAGGGTACACCACTGAAAATTTTTACAATGCTCCTTAAAGTGTTTTTTCTCGGGGGGTTCTGCAGTTTGATCATCTTCTTTTTGTTTGCGTGTGTGTGATTTCTTACAATTTCTTTCAGGGATACTGCTGGCCAGGAACGATTCCATACACTCAGTACTAGCTATTTTCGTGGCGCACACGGCTTTGTTCTTGTATATGACATCACAAATCTGGACAGTTTTCGAAGTATAACAAGCTGGATGAGAGACATACATGAGGTAAATATATCTAACAGTGATGGATCTCTTAATGAAAGTAGTTCATGAGTTACTGCAGTTAATATTTTAAATGATTGCATGTGATTAATTCTTGTTTCTTGAGCTTTATGTTTCTAAACAGAATTCCTTACATGTAACACAGCACACAGTATGATAGCAGGATTACTGTTACCTGAAACTGGGATACAGTGTAGATTATCTGGGACAAGCCCATGATGATGCAGAAGTATTTTCTGAAGTACATTTAAAATGTAGCTTCCAGTCCGGTTTTGTGCGTGCAGAGTTGTGGTACTGTTGTCAGTGGTGTGGCTGTGCATGAGCCAGTCTCCGTGATTTTAGTTGACTTCCACATCAAAGTTGCATATCACAGCCAGTGATTTCCCTTTTGTAATTGCATTACGTTAGTGTTGTTACCTCATCCCAAGAATCAAAAGAAACAAATCCAATTAAACATCCTCTTTGTCCTTACTGGACATTCCCTTTGAGAGGGTTGTTTCAAGAGGGAGGAACTGGGAGAGGAAAGGGAAAATCCCTTTGTGGTGGCAATGAGTTGTTTGGTTCGCTCAACTGCTCGTGCTACTGCAGCCAGAAACACGTGCTGTCGTGCAATATAAGAAGTGATTCAACAGCCCATGGCTGCTGGTCGGGGAGTATTCCCACCTCCCTTCCTGCTTCTGAACGTTGACTCCCACTGTACTGCTTCTGGAGCTTGTCAGAGCCCTCAGAGGTTCACTCTGACTTTCTGACGTGGTAGAAAACTAATACAGCAAAACCAGTTGGATGGTTTTCTGCTCCGTCAATGAGTTTAAGAGGGTCACAGAAAGGTCTGACAGTTATTGGGGTTGGAACAAGGTAAACAGGTAGGAGTAGGAAGGAGAAGAACATGTAAGAACAATGTGAGGGAGGAACCAGGGAGGCAGCAGTGGCCGAGTCCTTAGACATCAGGTCATTCAGCTGCCTGTTACCCTGTACCCTGAGTCTTTATTGCTAGGTCTCTGTTGATGTGTTCTCTGTTAGGTAGAGACAAGTCAATTTTAGAACAGAACGGTTCAGCTAGAAGGGACCTACAGCGATGACCTAGTCCAGCTGCCTCACCACTCCAGGGCTGACCAAAAGTTAAAGCATGTTGTTAAGGGCTTTGTTCAAATGCCTCCTAAACACTGACAGGCTTGGGGCATTGACCACCTCTCTAGGAAGCCTGTTCCAGTGTTTGACCACCCTCTTGGTAAAGAAATGCTTCCTAATATCCAGTTTGAACCTCCCATAGTGCGGCTTTGAGCCATTCCCATGTGTTGTATCGCTGGGTACCAGGGAGAGGAGCTCAGCACCTCCCTCCCCACTTGCATCCTCAGGAAGCTGCGGAGAGCAATGAGATTGCCCTAAGCAGCAGCATGGTGTGTAGTTAGCACACTTGAATAAGTTAGTATGCTTGTGTAAGAATCCAAGCAATTTGGTGCTCTTTGTTGATTAGAATCAAGTAAACATACAGGCAGTTTTTGTAATACTCTGTGAATTGGTAGGAATATTATATGATGGATGGAAGAATTCATCTTAGGAAGGCAGACTCGAAATAAAACTATCGAATGCATCCTTTTCTCTCTTCATAGCTACTTTGTATGGATGAATTAATGAACTACACATGGTCATACATCCAATAATATATACATAAGATACCTTATACTCGTGGTAAATCATTACATTTACATTACTTCAGTATTAAGAATATTACTATGGTGACCTACTATGTCATTATCCTTGATCTTAGAGCCATTTTAAAAGTTTAATGACAGCAGAGTCTAACTTCACTAATGTGTCACAAAGGAGATTTGATGATACAATATTCTTACTGGCTTGTCTGCACACACTTCTGACTAACACACATGTTTTATTACTCCATTAAGGAAAGTGTGTGCCCTTCTCCTGTTAGGCAAACTAACAGAAGTCACAGAATCACAGAAGCTCGGAACGGTTGGGGTTGGAAGGGACCTCTGGAGATCATCTAATCCATCCCACCTGCTAAAGCAGGTTCAGCTAGAGTAGATAGCACAGGAATGTGTCCAGGTGGGGTTTGAATGTCTCCAGAGAAGGAGACTCCACAGCCTCTCTGGGCAGCCTGTTCCAGTGCTCTGGCGCCCTCAAAGTAAAGATGTTTTACCTTATATTCAGATGGAACCTCCTATTCTTCAGTCTTTGCCTGTTGCGTCTCATTCTATCTTTGGGCACCACTGAAAGCAGTCTGGTCCCATCCTCTTGATCCCCACCCTTGAGATATTTATAAACATTGATGAGATCCCCTCTCATCCTTCTCTTCTCCAGGCTGAAAAGACCCAGCTCTCTGTCTCTCTTCATGAGAAAGGTTCTCTAGGCCCCTAATCATCTTTGTAACCTGCTGCTGGACTCCCTCCAGTAATTCCTTATCTTTCTTAAACTAGGGAGCCCAGAACTGGACACAGATGGGGCCTCGCCAGGGTAGTCACAGCTAGATATGCCACTGGTCGTACAGCTTCATGGTTAGCTAAGATTTAACTCAGCATACAGTATGACAGTAGGTTTACTGTTATCTGAAGCTGAAAATGTAAATTATCCATATATATCCATTTGTATATATATATGCAGATATTTATCTATCTATCTGGGTTTATTATTATATTTATATATAAAATATGGATCTGTTTCCACACTGCTTCCAAAGGGTTTATTTTGTCTTTGTCATCTTTAATTAGATCAACAGGATGGTTGATTCAGTGGGCTACAATGCAAAACCATAAACACAATGAAAGTATCAGGACCATATGGCTAGGTGGGAAGGAGGGATGGGACCAGCTCTTATAGCCACCATGCAGGCTTAGATCTGCTCAAATCAATCAGAAAATCACACCTACACAAGCCTGTTTTCTCTTCCTGACACTTCAAAGCTTTCGTGTAAACATACTCAAGCTATTAATATTTAGGCTGTTTAATTTTAACCCCTGAAGGTATTTTGTTTGTTTGAAATGTAAAAAATGGAAAAATACTCAATTTAAAACAATTTCTGGGAATGTGAATTGCATGATTGATTGTACTAATCTCAAAACTAGCAATTAGTGAGTGTTGTAATAGAGCTAGATAATAATAAAAAATTTAATTTGATCCTAGTGGGATATCAATTTCTGAAGTGTCTTGGTGAAAATATATGGGGCCATTTATTGCAAAAGAACTGTTTTTAAGCAATAGCTGTTAAAACACAGGACATTTCATTAAAATTAATTACTTACTGGCGGTTGGTGACATTGCCTGCATTTGCTTTGGTCTGTGAATGCAAACCAGTATTTAATTGCCCACCAATGCCCACTATCAAAGTGGCTGTTGCCACAGCACCCTTTAAAATATGCAAGTGTAGAAAAATTAAATAAAATTTAAAAAGAGAAACAGATACAGGTTTCATTAAACACCAGACTAATAGGTAACGTAGAGTTTGTACCTGAGCCAAACAGAATTTTTGAGACAACTCAGTTATTATGCTCTTATTTTTAATTCTCTGTACATAGAGATTTTAAACAGGAAGTTTTAAAAAAAATCTATTCAGTGTGCTACGCTATTTTTACAACAATTAAAATAACAATCTAAGCAATTTAGCATTCCTAAAAACCCCATTGATTTTATAAAACCTGGCCAGTCAGTGCTATTACAATCAGATTACCAGTAATGTTCTCATTGTTTTTCAATTACTTTAAGTGTGTAATACAGCAACTTTCCTATTACAAATGAATTATTGTTCAAGCAAGTTCAAGACACAAATATGCTGCCATATCTGTATTGTTGTAAAATTTGTATTCAGAACTAGAGGATACTAAGTAACATGACTGTACTTAAAAAGCTTACTAGAAAAATATACTTGCAGATTAATATCTTAGGATATTATTGGCAAATCCAGTACAGGTATATTGGATTTGTCATGCACTCATTATGAGCATGATAATTGCAGGAAAATTACTTTAGAACCTGAAACCATTCTTTATTTGCAGGGCTGTGGCCATGTCCAATATATTAAGGTGTTGCTCCTGTCTGCTGACATAGCTTTTAGCTATTGTGTGCAGCTGTTCTGAAACGCTGACTCTGTTTGGCCTTTAAAAATTAAATACAAGTAACTGTGTACCAAATCCTTTTGCAGAAACTGTTCTTTCCAGGGTATTTTGAATAAGATTCCAACTAACATATTGGTAAAAAATTCCTTATAATAAAGAAGTCAGATGCTCAAACAGGTGCCCAGAGACGATCTGGAGATACTTGAAACTTGATTCAACAGGGCCTTGAGCAACAGGACCTGACTTGGAAGTTGGCACATCTTCGAGCAGGGGGTTAGACCAGATGACTTGCAGAAGTCCTTGCCAACCTAAATCACTCAATGATTCATGCATGGCATCTGGGTCTGCAAAAACTTTTGACATAGATAATAGGTACTAGTTTTCTTTTAAATACATCAGACTGGTTTTCATTGTGCTAGTCGCCTGGTGTGGCCATGAACCATTGGCAGTTCCTAACAATTATCTCTGTGCTGGCAATTCTCTGCTGGCACAGAATTTTCTGCATGGAGAAGATAATTTCATTTTCTCATGCAGTAGGAAGTCTTGCTGACATAATTTAGTGTTCTTGGAGTGCATTAACTTTCTCTTTGTACTACCTGAAGAAGTGATCCCACAGCCAGGGTATGAAATGTAAGTGGATGTCTTGGGTTACTGCTGTTTTTGCAGTGTGCCTTTTCCCCATTCTGTTCATCTGATGCACCTGAGGACTGGGATACTGGACTGTCTTTTGGTGGTTCTGCATCATACTTAAATAAAAGCAGCACAGCAAACTGCTTTACAAATGCAAGTTAGTTTGACTTCACACTCCTCTGAGCTTTTCTTCCTCAGATGGGAAAGCTGGATCTAATTGTTCCAGTTCATAGATGGGTTTGTTGTTTTGGCTCTGATTAGAACTGAAAATTCTTGTTCTTGTCACTTTACTAAATTGGTTTATCTCTAATTCCAGACTGATTTCAGGATAAATTGCTTTATATCTAGTCATGTCTAAGTTTGCTAATAGGCAAACAAATTCTATCGTTCATTTATGTCCACTGAAGTCCTGGAAACTAGGCACTTGTAACTGAGGTCAAAAGGTGGCACTTAAAATATATCTAGAAAGAGACATGTATGGGAATCATAATATGAACAATACCCATGTGATGCCGTCAGAGTCTGTGAGGACAATGTATTCCTAACAAATTACTTTTCATTAATGTTATACAAAGGGTAAGTTTCTAGTGTCATTGCCTAGCGAGTAGGAAGAAGAAACTTCCCAGCATTATGGCCTTTCCCAGCTCTGCCTTCATCCTGCTGCATGACCATGTGTAGCCTCTTCAGATCCGAAAAAATTATGTTAATGCTACATTTCTTCCTCAAAAACTAACTAATTAAGTGTTACCACAGTGTATTTGTCAGGTATGGGTTCTCAGTTTCACTGTTTGGACCTCCAAACAAACTTCTGTTCCCTCTTCAAACCTTAATCAATGAGCATCAAAATCATGCAGCCCTGCACAGCTGCACCCTGGAAATGTGGTGGAGGGACAAGTCAGTGATTCTGTAAGATCTCCCACTGAATAGATGGCTTTATGCAACAAGAAGTCTGGATGAGCTGGTCATCACAGTTGCTTTGCTGCAGGGGAGGCTGAGGCCAGCTGTGCATGGTAGGGTCTGTGCTCACCATTTAAAAAGTGAAGGGATAGTTTTTTCCAATAACCTGTAGGTACAAATGTGACATCGTTCTCTTTTAATAAAGGTGTCCATGCTACTTTTGATACTTGCATGAACTCACAGCACTTCTGTGAAATATTTTCCTAGCAAAATGAGAACAACTGCTGAAAAACAGACCTAACATTTAGAAAACAACAACAACAAAAAAACAACATACAAAAGAGATGAGCAAAATATTTTCCATTTTTGCATTTTTAATTTCTGTGTTGATAGCCACATAGCGAAGCAGTGAGGAGGGTATTTATTTCCCTGGCTGGGTGCACAGGCTGGGTGAAAGTTGAGCAGCAGGGTAAGTAGTGAAGGGCAGGGCTGGACGGCTCCTGTGAGTGGGCTGCTGCAGCGCACCGTGCTGCTGGGATGGGACACCCCATGTTCTGCTCCGGTTGGTGGCACCGCTGCGTTTGGGACTCTGGGGCTGCCCCCTCCTCTGGGCTCTGGTCTCGGCAGCCAGGTTCCTGCCACTGCTGATACAGCTGCCATGGAATCCAGTGAAGGTAAAAAACCATTTGCAGAAACCTGGTGATTCCAAGCTCTGCCAAACGCTTCAAAAAACTTGGTCAGTCTCAATAAATCTCTTGACTCCAAGTTTTTGAGAGAAATACAGTGTTGTTATTTCCTTTTGGGATGTTTTTTAAAAAAATAAATAATAGGCTAGGTTTTCTCCAAGTTCAGATTATTTTATGTTTTAGTAAAATGTGAACTTTGAAATGTTAAAACCAGAAGAAAAACTGAGGAGAGTGAACCAAAAATCTGGACATATTTTTGAGATACCAAAGCAAAACACTTATTTTTGTTTTTTCTTACTTTGTAAAAAAAATTGGGGTTTTTTCACCTTGATGAAATTGATGAAATTTTTAACAGTATTTTTCCATGACATAGGAAAAAAAAATGTTTCCTGACTCTATTAGCTTAGTCAGTGCTGACTTGCATAACAGCATCTTAACAACTGTAAAATAACCATCTGCTTTTTAGCTATAGATTTTGCATTTGGAAAGCTTATTCCTTAGCTATAAATAAAAGAGGATGGAAATACAGAGTGAGCTTTTGGAAGCACTGAAGAGCTGTATTTTTGGCCAATTCAAATCAGTGTACCTCTGCAATTTTTATGCCAACTGAGCACATGGTCAAACTTCTGCCTAGTCATATTGACTTAATTTTTTAAGACTTCGTAATAAGTTTTCAGAATTTAAAACAGACGTCATTTTGATGTATAGTCTTTAGTTTTCTAAAAGTAAGAAGCTACAAGATATCATCTTTTAAAAGGGAGCACTTTCAGTGCTTTGGTGGTATGTCCAGTCAAATTGCAAATACAGTATTACATTATATGGATGTAGAAATAATAGTTATTTGCCAAAGTAAATACTTAGTGATTGATAATACTGATAAATGCTGAAAGACCTGGTACCTCTGGCCTTCTTTAAATTTTGTTATTATTTGAAGCTGTTTAGAAAGAACTTTCCTATTGCAAAAATGGGTGCTGTTTGTACAGAAATGAAGTTACAGAATGAACGTCATGGTTTTGTACATACGGTGTGCAAGTATTTGCCTTTGACCTTTTACTTCAGAGCAAAATCAAATGTCACTTGTAAAACCTTCAGCTGCATACAGTCTTCCAAATAAAAAGCTGATTATGTGATGAGATTAAATAGTCTATTTACCCTATTTTAAGGGCTGATGTATGTGAGTTTATGTAGGAGAGCCATTGACCTTAATGAGTAAAGCTGCAACACATTCTGAAACAGCCAACATTTTGGTCTATTAATCCAGGTTAAATTGATTCATTTGTACTCTTATGTTGAGCTTACTTCATTTTAATACTACATTATCTTGAACATCAGCTGTGGGTATGAAATGAGATTAGCTGACTCTAAAATGAGTGGATTAAAAAAAATGAAATAGTGTTCCTTAATAATAAATTGTGCCTACTGCTGTACTCTTCAAATGAGGCAACTTAGTTGTAAAAGTGCAAATAAACTGAAAATAATAATTCTCTCACCTTTAATGAATGGAGGTTTTTCTTTGCATTTCTCTGAAGGGAGGGATGTGTGTCCATGTGCATGTGTGTGAGCTCTGGGGAAGAGGATTGTGCTTGATTTTGTCTATGGCAAAGTTATAAAATTAAGACTTTGACAGAGATCAGAGATTTCATCAGTGTCCCTGCAGAGAGAACTGCAGCCTGAGACCAGGTGTTTTTTGAGTCATCAGAGAAGCTGAGTGAACATGTATAATACTCTCAGAATATAAGCCATGGGATCAGATCATGTTAGCTTTGATTGTCTCTAGTTTGACACCCTCAGGTTCCTCCATTTAAGCATCAAAAGTAGTATTAAATATTATTTTCACAACAAATGTCAGTTTTCAAATTCCACATGCTGTTGCAGAACTGTTCTATTTCCTAGTCATTATTCCAGACGTATAGTTACAATGGTTTATCTTAAAATAACACTGATATAAAGAACCCAGTGAATTTCACAGTCATCATGTACATAACTGGATTAGTGGAACGAAGGATGGAGACAAGGTCAAAAAGCTAGATTTTTCTTCCTTTTGAAATCAATGAGCTTTTAAAATTTTATTTTATTAAAATCTATTGCCTTCTTCCAAGTGTCTTGGAATAATCGAACTTTTATGTTGAGTTCGAACGCTTTGAATCTAATTTTACTGTCTGTGTGCAGAAGTGAAGCACAAAGAGGTGCTCTTTCAGGTGCAGCAAATTCTTTCCTTTTTGCTTGTGAGTGCTGGATGTAGACCAGACTAATATGCTAATCCACCAACCCATTACTTTAGGGAGGGCAGTGCCTGTGAATTTGGGGCATTTCCAGTCACTTTAAAGCCTGAAGATGGAGCATTCATCAGAAGATGGTGCCCATGCACCATATACTTTATATCTTATGAAAGGGGTTGCAAATCATGCCCTGCACTCGTAAGCATATTTTTTTCCTGCTCTTTGCAATCTTGCTGTTTTCCAATCCCAGCAACTGATGGAAAATACCTCCACAGATGAAAAGGTCAGGACAGAATTCAGCCTTTACTTTCAAGGAAATAAAGTATTGAAGGTTAGTGTGAGCTGAAGGTGAAGGGTTTTTGTTGTTTGCTCTTTTTCCTACTTGATACTTTATTAATGCTGGTTCTTTTTTAGAAAGCAGGTGATGAAGTGGACGTTATACTGTTGGGCAACAAGTGTGATAAGGAGTCAGAACGTGTAGTTCCAAAACAGAAAGGAGAAAAGGTATCATTGGTACTTTCTCTGGGTTCTCCTAAGTTACTTAGTATGTGACTGTAAGGATTTTCAAAAATTCTATTAGGAATTGCTTCAGAAGAATGGTTATGGAGTTCTGGAGTGTAGTAGGGTTTTTTGTTTGATTGGTTTGTTTTGGTGGTTTCGTTGGTTGGTTGGCGGGGGGGGGGGTGTTTTGTTTTGTTTGTTTTTTAACATGAGCAAAAATACATTAAGTAATTCCTAGCTGATCTCCTTAGAATACTGATTTTTATTTTAAAGGTTTAAATGTATTTTAAAAGTTTTAGGTGTTACGATAGAAATCTTATATTTTGAATTAAAACTAAAAATATTTTAGAATCTGTGTTTTCAGAGTACTGTTTTATTGTGGAATACTAAAATGTAATACGTAATACATTCTGCCTAATTTTTCTGATACCACCCATCAATGATTTTTTTTTGCTACAGTCTGACTATAAAGGACTCTTCTGGCAGCCTGTGCACAGTGATCTGTGTTGTCTGTGAATAGCCCTAAATAATACTGGACAGATGCATTTAGGAAACATCCCGCTCCCCTAGATCTAACTGTGTATGTGTTGTGCAGCTGAGACTACAGTAGAGTTCATACCTGCTGCCCACATGTAGGGGAAGAACTAGTGTTAACTGGGGAGTGCTGTTTTAAAGACAATGGCAAATTGCATCCACGGGGAACCGATGAGGAAATCCAGGAGCCGTCACGTTATGGCAGAAGAAACTGTGATAATGACTAAATGTCTCAGGAGAATGTGTCCTATATACCAGTAAATTTTGCAAATGCAAACCATGTGCATCTGTTGTCTGGAACTTGAAATGAGCCCTTCTATTGTGCCTTCGGGCATGGAGAGTCAGGCAGGATATCTTGTGTTTTACGAAAAGAACACTGATAATTTCTTGCTAATTATATAACCCCAGATTAAGGAACTTTAAAAAATAACATTGCCTTTTCAACAGCATTGCAGATGGAAACTTTTGAAAGTTCATTGTTCATATGCAAGACACTTTCAATGTCAACGTACTATATCTGTGTACAAGGAATAAAGTTGCTGAAAAATAGCGTATGCTTTCACTCAAAGGATACACTGTCAGAAATCTAAAGAGTCACTGGATGTGTGTGCACAAGAGGGCAGTAGCAGGGTTTTGCATATGGTATTAACTGTGACGTTTTCTGACTTCTATGTACTTAGCCATGCAATCAAAATTTGCCTTAAGGCAGTATTTTTTTCAGAAGCAAATCATTACATCCACACCAATGAGTCTGCTTTCTAGATTTCTCCTGTGTTTTGAGGCAACTCTTCGGTTACACTGTTTATTTTTCTTAATGTGATTTACAAATGCTAAAGAATGTGATGGAACCAGCTAGAGAAAGATGCCATTATCAGAGAGCTAAGAGAGGAAAATAGTTTGATTATAATTCATACTTACATATTTCATATTACCCTGTGAGTATGAGCTGTAAGTGTTGTTCTGTTCAGAGTCTTGCAGGAAAAGCCCCTGGATTGCCTGGGAATCTCATCATCTATGTTGGCATTTTTGTAACAGTCTGTTGTAAATAAATGGCTATTTTATGCCACTTTATAGACTTATTTAGCACTGATAAATTTGTTTTGTAATTATATAATTTTGATCACTCAGAAATTGATATATTTAATTTTACTACTATGAAGTATTTTCTTGTATTAGTAGTTTTTCATTCACTTTGAGAAAACTTTGAACTCAAGCTTCTTGGGCTCCTCCTTTCCCTTCCACCAAGAACATCATATTTTTCTCTGAAAAAATAAATTAAACTTTTGGAGGTTATATGACTTGGTAGAATGTGGCCGTTTTTCTCCTATCAAATCTTTCTAACAGAGAGAGCTAAGTAGAATATTCTTCCTTTTTTTTTTCCTTTTGCTATCTTCACATGCCTGACTTCAAAGCTGATTTTACATGTATAATACAAATGAAAAAAAACATTCTGCACAGTTCTAGGAATATTTCAGACACATCTCTCTGATACAACACTAAGAAATTGTAGCAGCACATTACTATGAAGTAGTGTATTTTGAGTTAAAAGTAATGAACAACTGGAATTAAATTCCATCTTGAAAGAGGTATGACATTACTTACTTTGTTATTGTAAGAAAAATGTGAGCTTATTTCATAAAAAATCTCCAAACTGTTCTTAAGGATACTATAAAATAACATTTCCCAGTAGCATAATTGCCATGGGTTTGTAAATGTATTTAGGTATTTTATTTATTGATCGATTCAAGATGCTCCCAAAGGCAAAAAAAACCCCCAATCAAACAAAAAAAGTAGTTCTTTGAATGTGCCTTTCTAGTTTCTTTATGGGGGGGAGTAGCCAAAGCCATGTTCATACTTCCAAGTGTGCTGCTACATTTTTAGAGGACTTGCTTGTCACCATACTTACTAGTATGCAAAGTGAATTGGAATAATATATACATTAATCTTCTTTGACTGATACTGTGCGCATACAGAGAAAATTGGGATGTGTTGATAGGTATAGTAGGAAATATAGTAAGATGATACAGAGAAGTCTGAAGTACTCAAGGTTATTTAATTTTGTTTTGTTTTATTTAATTTTGGATTTATTATTATTGTTGTTATTATTATTCTTATTATTATTATTATAATTATTATATTGTTTTTAATTTTATTTTTATTTTGCATTCATCTTCACAGATGGAGCTCACTCCCAGACCTCTGCAAGTACTGGCATGGTCTGGGAAGGAGCAGGTCAGGCAGCAGTGGGAAAGCATTGGATTAGAAAGTGCTTAGGGAAGTTGGATGCATCCATAGACATGATGAAGTTCACCTAATTGTGTTGAAAGAGCTGGGCAATATGACTGTGGCCACCGTCAGTCAACTCTGAATAATTGTGGTGTTTGGGAGAGATCTTTGTTAACTAGAAGATGCCAGCATGACACCCATCCTTAACAAAGGCAAGGAAGGGGGCTTGGGAAGCTATAGTCAGTCAGCCTTGCTTCAGTCAGTGGAAGGATCGTGGGGGCACGTTGTCATGAAATCCTTTTCCAAGGACATAGAGGACACAAAGATAATCTGGAATAGTCAAGAGGGCAAATTGTGCTTCACCACCCTGGTTGCACTCTGCAATGCCAGGAAGTGACTCTGTGGACAAGGGAGTAGTGGTGGTTGTGATGTATCTTGATTTTAATAAGGCTTTTGTCACCCTCTCCCATGGCATCCTCACTTGGAAGCTAGGAAATGTGGGCTGGGCAAGCGGACCATTAGATGGACTGAAAATTGGCTGGACTGCCAGAGGCAAAGGGTAGCAATTGAAGGCTGTGGGTTTGTTTTTTAGCGAGTAATGAGCAGAGGACATCAGGCATGTCAAGTGGGGCTCACGTTCAACATCTTCATCAGTGATCTGGCTGATGATACAAGGAGACTTGCATGTGACATGAGGTGGAGGGATGTGACTGGCACACCAAATGGGACAACACCAATTCTGTAGGACCTTGATAAACTTGAGAAATGGGCCAGTGGAAACACCATGAAATTCAGTAAGAAGTGCAAAGATTTACACCTGGGATGGAGTTATCCCTGCATGGGTCACTGCCCTGCTGCAAAGGACCAGTGGGTTACAATGAACACAAGCTTGAATACAAGTCAACGGTGTTCTCTCATTGCTTAAAAGCATGCTGGGCTGCATTAGAAGGATAAAGGACTGTAGATCTGGGAGATTATTACCCCCCTACTTAGTGCTGGCAAATCCACATGGAATATTGTGTCCAGCTTTGGCTCTCCCATTTCAATAAGGGTGTTGAGAAACTGCAGAGGGTCCAGCAGACAGCTGCAAAGGTGACTGAGGTCTGGTACTGGTAATCCATGAGGAGAACTGGGGGAACTGGGTGAAGAGGAGGCTGACGAGCAGTTATTGGTCTAGAGCAATTGAAATGTCTCTTCTCTGTAGAGACAAACCATAAAGCAAGGGGCAGCAGACACAAGTCCTGGCTTGGGAGGTTCAGATTGGAGATAGGGAGAACCAGTTGCACTAGAAGGGTGATGTAGCCATGGCAGGGGGTCCCATAAAGGTTATACAATCTCCATCGTTGGCGGATTTCAAGACTCGGGTAGGCAAAGTCATGGCTGCCTCCATATTGTCTGGACAGTAGCTCCATTTCAAGAGGGGTTATATTTCCAAATGTTTTTTGTGATTCCATGATTAAAACAATTTGTGTTCATCGGATTTTGTACATAGGTAGCCTCTAGGAATCTGTCACATGACACAAGAAAAAAAAAAAAGGAGTATTTAATAGTAGATTCTGTGTACATTACAAGCTGCCAACCAGTCTTCTCCACTTTATTAGCCCAGTATTTTTTTATTACCTGTATTTTACTTTATGAACCATTATGCATCATTGTTTTGCACTGGCACTTGCCAATAGTCCAGTGATCTTAACTTTCCATAACAAGTTGCTGCAGTACCAAAAACAGGTCATAGCAGTCAGCCGGAGTTTTAGAATCCTTTATGAAGGTCTCTGCTTTAAGAAACAGTCCAGATCTCATCTTGATTTTTGAAATTACATTTTCTTTTAGCATTTTGGAAAAGAAACCATTGTGCTTACTTTTACTCTACCTTTAATATAATCTTTATTATATTTTGTCTAAAACTTTGAAGTCCAGTTTTTGTACCTTCATGCCTGATTTTGGAATTCTGTTATTTCTAGAGCACATTGAAAGCAAACATAACTGCCAACATTAGACTTTTTATCCTAACGGAGAACCTTCCCAATAAATCATTAAGTGGTCAGTAATTACAGGATTTTTTGTACAATGTAAGCAGTATTTTCTTTGCCTGCGTTTGTCTTCTCCAGTTGTGTACTGAGAAGGAATCCATTGCAAAGGGAACAAATAGACTCTTCTGCTATGTTCTTCTTGCAGATACTATTCCCACCTTGACCCCTCCCTCAGGAGGCAATGATGCAACTGGTTTTCTCAATGTATTTAACTGGATAAATTAGAAAAAGTTTAGGACCTTAAAAAGCTATGATTTTTTTTTTCTCATGCCAATATATCTCCAAGCTGTCTGTAAGGGAAATTCACTGGAAATAAGAGAGCATGAAAAATTGAGATAAAATCAACCAATGTAAAGTATATGCTGCCCTTTTCTTCTAAGTATTTTCTCACTTCTCCTGCTACCAAAATAGGTTTTCACATACATATCTGTTATTTGCTTGCCTATTATCATTGTGCTTCTCTCTCTCTGGTAAAAAGGAGCATCTCTTTTTTTTTTTTTTTTTTTTTTTATGTTTCACCATGCCTTTCTTTCTACAGTTTTTGTCATATTTTTATCTATTATTTTCTGCAGGCACTCCATTAGTTTTCTCTGAATAATTGCCTAGGAGCCAGTTCATTTTCCAAATAAAACATTGAGAACAGACCCACTAGAGTTTATTCTTCTTATTTGCAAGTAAAGATAGATTAAAAAAGCTGTTTTGAAAATGCAAAAAATCAAGAAGAATGTTGTAAGAGTTACCTGAATTTTATAAACTGAGGATAAATATAGAGTACTTTACTGAGCTGACATTTACTAAATCAGTGTTTATATAGCATGTTAGAAGCTGTCCACCTCCATATCTCTTGCTGTTAGTATTAGGAAGTGTTTTTTTTTTTTTCCTGAAGACTGTTCATCCCATTGCCTGCATTTGTTTTTCAGCTTGCTTGGGAACATGGAATACCCTTTTTTGAAACCAGTGCTAGAGATAATGTGAACATTGAGGATGCATTCACAATCTTGACTAAGGAAATACTGGAAAAGGTAGGCTCCTTTTCTGAGTAGAAAGAAAATGGGAGATTTTTCTTGGCAGATTGGGTAGACAAGGTTGTAAATACAGAAGAAGTTTAGCAAAGCACAGGCAATGTTGGTTTTGCATCATGGAGTTAATATTTTGAGGGCATCTTGTAGCTATAGACATAGAGGAGGAATGCGGGAGAGAAGAATTGTGGGAGAAGAGAACAACAGAACTGGGGAGCAGGTAAAATACAGTTCAGGGAGAAGGCGAAAATCCAGGAAAATTGCATTTGTGGCATTCCTTCCCATGCTTTTCTTCAAGGGACATGTTAGCAGCTCTAGAGTAGTTCCACTTCTGTGCCAGAAATTCCCTTTTATGTCGGTTTCTGCAGAGTATGCACACTGTGAAGATGCTACATGCTGATGGAATGAGCAGACCTTTTATGTTCAGCAGTCAAATGCTTTATCCAAAGTTCATAGTTGTTTGTTTGGATGATTTACGCTAGTGCTTTTGAAGTTATTAGGACCTAAAAAATTGAGTTAATTAGTGGTAGAATCTCTATTGTAGCTGTCAGAGCCAGTATCTCTAACTACCTCAAGTGTGTTGGCTTAAAGGTCCTTACTCCTCAGAGTTGCAATACTTTTGTAGGACTGAATTATTGTTAATTAGCTTTGAAAATGTTTTGCATTGCAATTTATTTTTGGACAGCAGAATATTATTTTAGACATTAATGGATGTTCTTCATCCACTGCATTATCATTGCCATTCATCACCAATATTAGTTATACAAAACTAACCTTCCATTCCGAATACTCGTGGAATCATAATAAAGATAAATGAGCAGAATTACTGACAAAGTCACACGTTGCAGTGTTTTGTAAGTAGCCATAGGGGATGGTCAGAATAATAGCTCAGGGTTGGACTGCTTCTAAATCAAGGTCTTGTTGTATTATATAATAACACAAGCTATAGTTGGTTATTTCGGGCCTGGGAGGGGGAAGCTTTTGGTTGCTTTAGCATGAAAATAAAGCTCAGCAACTCAACAGTCAAATGTCATTTAGAACAGGAGGGGAGTGGCACTGAATAGCTGGTGGAAAGTCTCAAATAAGATAACTCTGATTTCCTGTAAATGAAAAAGACATTGTCTGCTGCAAATAGAGAATGTATTTGTTAGTGTGAAGCATGAAAACTACAGAACAGTAAATATGATTATAACTTCTGCAAAGACAAATATGTGTGAAGTGAGCATTTCTGCACAGTGTGTTTGGGTAAGATCCGAGAGAAGCCTCTCCAGCATGCAGAAAATATGTTTGGGTATTTCTCGCATTAAGGTTGCCTGCATTTATTTTACTTTAAGTAGAATGCTAGTATTCCTACTCATCTTCGTGAAAATTCATGGGTTTCATAGCGTGGACATGCAAACAAATTCAGACCATGTTGAAAATATTACACT
Organism: Streptopelia decaocto; assembly: GCF_964273445.1. Taxonomy (NCBI): domain Eukaryota; kingdom Metazoa; phylum Chordata; class Aves; order Columbiformes; family Columbidae; genus Streptopelia; species Streptopelia decaocto. The sequence continues at coordinate 45,807,670 of NC_138655.1, forward strand.
GCTGCATGGCTTGAACTAGAACTGCTTGAGAATACAGTTGTACACTCTGTGTGCATGTGTGTGTGTTTGAAAAGTATGTCCGTGAGAATTTGTCAAGTTCATAGTAACATTTCACCTCATCTAGAAATGTTTACAGTCCATGATGGGACATCAAGTACCTTTCCTTTGATGTATAATTTGCCATTTTTAGTGAAATGCGTTTGTTGATTTAAACAAGGACTCCTTTAGCCAATTGGTTTTGCCAATGGCCTGATAAGAAGGAGTTCACAGTAAAAAACATAAGTCTACCATACAGTTTCATCATGGTTTTCAGGTTTGACAAAATAATTTGCTTGTTCACAAAACTGTGAAATCTGCATGTAGTACTTGAATTTAACTTCCACTAACTGATGAAATTTTGGAGAAGGGAAGATGCAGTAGGAAGTGTGACTAGTAGCTGTGAAAAATGACATGATAGGTGCCAGTCTGAGATCAAGTTCAGTCAAACATCCAATACGTAGTGGTAAAATATGCACTTGATGATTGTAAAAAGGAGATTCAGCTTTGCACAGTGTTTTGGCCTGAGACACCTGTGTCTGAGGTAGCAGGATATCAGGGCCTCCCTTGCTTCTGCAATAGGACCACCTGCCCCAGACTGATGAGATGCTTCAGTGGAAGCATGTCATTGCTTTGCCAGTCCCACATAGGAAACTCATTTAAAGCAACACCCTGGAATAGTGTATTATGGCCAGGCTTTGGGGAAGTATGTGGAGGTCATTCAAAAGTAAGATAGCCTAGGCAGGGCAAGCTGGCTGGCAGTAGACCATTTTCAGATGCATTAGTCTGAGGAAATTAGGATTTTTTTATACACACTCTTGTTCACCATCTACTATGGGCATTTCTTTATTAACTACATCTACCTAAACTACATCTACCTTTATTATCTACATCTACCTAAAATACTCCTGTAGATGGGGAAGATCAGTGTCCAGACTTACAGATCTCATACAGAAGTAATCAGCTTCTTGATTCTTTTAAAATTTAGAACAAGTTGTGGTTCAGTGGAAGACTGGGAAAAAACATATTAAAATGTGTCAGATGTAAAAACCAAAACTAGGCAAACAACCCCAGTTTGCATTGTCATTATTTTGTGCTTCATTTTCCTATCTCTTGTGATTTTACTTGTAGTGGGCCTAAGGGAGAGAGAAGACTTCTGTATCCCAGCGATTCAGATAACTAAAGCACTGCTTGACCTTTCAGATACTATCTCAGCCATTCTATGCTGGGTCTCAATCCTACAGTTCTAATTTACATGGATAGTCTCATTAAAACAGTCGGATTTTATTTGATGGCTAACACCGATAACAGCTAAGGAGGTTTGTTTGGACATGTTGACAAATAACAGCAGTATTTTATTTATTCATGATTCTTGTGAGTCTCAGATATGCTTAAACCTGTTCATTAATAGATGGCAGCTGTTCCTTAACAATGCTTCTAGTTGCCAGTGAACTATTTGTACTTGTGAGTCAGTCCTCAAAAAACAACCAAAACAAAACAAAAAACACCACCCAGAATGCAGTTAGTATTTGCACTTTTGTGTTGTTTGGTCTCATGGCTGATGAGCAGTACTCTTCTTAACTAGCTTTATAAAAAAACTTGATAAGCCTTCATATTTCTGTCTTTGTGGGTGTGGTGGTTGGTATTTTTCTAAACTAGGACCATAGGAAACTATTCAACAAACAGAAAACAAAACAAAACAAAAACAAAAAACCAGACACACACAAAGTTTTTGCTCTTCTCTGAAGACTGCTGTAAAATTAACCAAAATGTATGTTCTGCCTACCTCTCAAGAGTGATTGACTACTGAGATTGTTTTAATGCAATATTAAATAAACATATATCTGCTGAGCAGAGAACAGCCGAAATCCAGTTAAGAACTTTCCCTGTGCTGTTGAGAGTAACATCTAATGTTTAACAGCTGGATGTCATTTGAGATGAACATTCAGGCATCAATTCTGTCCTTCCTTGATCTCTTTACCTTCTCCTATGGGAACAAGATTTTTGAGATTACACTGTGTGTCCAATTCCTTTGCTCCTAAAGTACCTTTGGAACTCACTAGCTGATTTTAAACAAATTTGACAGGTCAAACTAAAAGATAACTAAGCTCCTGAGGAGTTCCTTGAAAATAAGGTGTTGGGTGGAGGAGAGGCAGAGCACTCTGCACAAAGAAAGTCTCCAGCCTTAGTTCATACAGTGTTAGACAGAGATGACTACACAGAGAGACTGAAAAATGCTTCGACCAGCCACTCAAGCTGGAACTTGCATCATGGATATCCAATTTAATTCACTGCAAGACCCAAATCCATAGGAAATCGGATTTCATTATTGCCAAGGTTCATGGAATTATTAGTTTGTCCAAAAGATCCCTGTGTCTCCAGCAGTGCACATTCAGTGCTTATTATCCTCAGTCACACATGGAGCCCCAGGCTTTATTTGCCCTTTATTTATCTTGTACTGACCACAGCATATTAATTTCTTTGTGAGGTTTTTCATAATGCTCGTAATGCTGTATTTTAGATCTATTTTAGATTTTTATCTTCATAACCATCTTAGTAACATTAGGTAGTATATTCAGCATTGGGCACATGGGAACCAAGGTGCAGAGATTAAAGCAAAGAGGATAAATGGTACCAACTCAGTGCTGGTGCAACGTAGGGCATAATTTTACTACACTATCTTGGTTAATTAAAAAAAAAGTCTGTTCTGGACATTGCATGAGCCAGATATTCTTCTGGAAGCAGCAGCATATAATTAGGTAATGTAAATGAAAACTTAATCACATAATGTTTGAATATAGGGGATGAGATTCATCTTAGCATACAACCTTAGCCAGCTAAAATTTACATGACTGGGCTGGTGTGGTTGTATGGAATCATCACTATTCATTGAAAAGAGATGCATCTTTTTACGATAAAATTGTGTTCTGGAGGTGCCTTTCTCTTTCCATTGATTATGGAAGACCCCATATCTCAGCCTATATGGTTTCATATGGTCAAAGTTAAATAAATTAAACTGTGGGAGACCAAAGGAATGTTACACATGTGATTGACTTCTGGCATTTGCTGCTTCTGCAAGATCTTGACTTTGAAGGCAGCTTGCTCTCTTAATTGGGGTTTTTGAGGTGCAACTATATTAATCCTTACATAGATGATCTGCTGGGTTGGGGAACCTTGGAGTAACAGCACAGTGGTCTTCTCAAGTTTGTGAAATAACTAATGACAGTACAACATTGTTACATTCTACCATGGTATTAACAGAAGAGGGAGATAGAGACCCACACTCTGCCACTGGGTCAGATGTTATAGTGTGGAACAGAGGGCTTTGGGAGCAAGGACTTTATCCCCACTTCTTGAGGAAGGTGTTCAGCAGCAAGTAGGTCCTGCTGTGCCTGATCCCCTGTCCTCTCCTGCTCCTGTCCCTGTCTCCCCAGCGATCACTTTCTCTGCTAAGATATCCCTGGCTCTTGCTTGATACTGCCTGTGACCTGTCCTGCCCGTTCCTGTTGCAAGAGGACTGTCTTGCATTGTGAGCAAGTAATCTGAATTACAGAACAGAAGGAAAACACATCAAGAAAACGGCAGGACCGATCTTACTAACTGTGCACTCTCTGCTGGCAGTTCAGGCACAGAAATCACATGAGCTGGGTTGCACGAAGTTCTCAGCCATGCTTTGCCAGCCTTGCCCAACTATCACTGTTACATATAAACAAAATTATTGCGGTCATTAAGTATGTTCATTTTGTCATTAGAGAGGGTAAAAATCCCTGGAATTTCAAGAAGTTGTAAATAATAGTAACTTCAGTTACAGTCCCTTCTGCTTGTTTCTCTAAAGCCTGTGGTTTTCCAACAGGCACTCCAGATCTGCCTTTCTTGAGGGCATTGAAATGTATAGAGTTAAATTCTTCCAAACCCATAGTGAACCACCTCCAAATAATTGAACCAGTATCAAAATACCAAGAAGTAGTACCAGAGTAGGTGAATCCAACTGGGTGTGACACTGCTAAATTGAGCAGTTTTCCAGCAAGGAATGGGCAGCTGATCTTAACTAAGATCTCTAAATTTACTCCACTAGAAGCCATTCAAAGAGCTTCTCTAATTTTTTTTTTTAATGATATTTCCCTTTGTATACTAGCTTAGCTTTCTTTACCTCATTAAAAAAAAAAAAAAAAGGCAAAAAACGTGGTGTCTCTGCCATCTCATCACAATTCCTGTGTCTAGAAGTTAGGTATCTATTTCACACCAGTGATACAAACCCTGCTTAGAGCTGGGGAGGAGAGACAGCTGGCTGTAGAGAGCAGTTCATCCTATCTGATTTTCTGCACTGATTCAGCAGAGAGCTTAAAACCAGCTTAAACAGATGTGTGCCTGTTAGGTGAGACACGTCTGCTGTGCTATTTAACAGGTAAAACTAGTATTTGGTGGCAGGAGGCTTCAGTGTCTTACTAAACTGTAATTAGGGCTTCTTCTCCAAAAAAGGTGGATCAGTAGCCCAACTGATTGCATCTACACGGACACATGCAGCATGGACAACAAACAGGAGGAGCTCGAATCCTGTGTTTGTTTTTGGGCCTTTTGCAACAGGAAAGACATTGAGGTGCTGGAGAGAGTTCAGAGAAGGCCAACAAGCTGGTGAGGGGTCTGGAGCACAAGTCTGATGAGGAGCAGCTGAGGGAACTGGGGCTGTTCAGCCTGGAGAAAAGGAGGCTGAGGGGAGACATTATCACTGTCTACAGCTACCTGAAAGGAGGTTGTAGCATGGAGGGGGTTGGTCTCTTCTACCAAGTAACAAGTGATAGGATGAGAGGAAATGGCCTCAAGTTGTCCCAGAGGAGGTTTAGATTGGATATTAGGAAAAAATTCTTCATGGAAAGGGTTGTCAGGCATTGGAGCAGACTGCCCAGGGAAGTGGTTGAGTTCCCATCCCTGGAGGTGTTTAAAGGACATGTAGATGTGGCTCTTAAGGACATGTTTTAGTGGTGGACTTGGCAATACTAGGTCAATGGTTGGACTCGATGATCTTAAAGGTCTTTTCCAACCTAACGGAGTCTGTGATTCCAAAATCACTGCAGAGTAGAGCAGCATCTGTGTCTGTGGTGGTATTTTCGAAACTGAACTTTGTCCAAGATGCTAAAGTGGAGATCTGAGCTTCTCGCTACCATTCTGGTTCATCTCACCTTTTCACAGTCTTCTGCTGATTGTTGGCTGGCTTGTAGGGGAGTGCATTAAAACAAGCTGTGCTGAAATGTGAGCTGGCAGTTTAAGTGTTCAAGGAGCCCTGAAGAAGGAATGCTGCCTGCCTTGTTCTCACAGGTGGGAGAGACTTGCATACCTCCCTGCTGTAATTTCAGGAGAGGAGAGTGCCCCACCTCTTCCAGGGCTGGGCTGAAGTTGAGCACTATGTGGGATTGTCCAATTGTTGCTTCAGCACTTTATGCAGGACTCGTGGTATCTCTCCAGATTATGAATGTACACTTTTAAAATGTGTGTATAGCACTTTTGCTTAAATGAATCCCAGGCCCTTATTTGCTTGATGAAGGTCCTGTATGGAATAGTCTTATTGAATTGAAGTGATTCTCAAAATTTAAATAGCTTTTAAATCAAACTCTTACCTCTTCTTATTTGTGGAGAGATGGTTCTTGTCTTTCTGTTCTAATTTGTTGATGAACTACTATCAAATAATGATTTTACAGATTATATGAACAATTACATTGTTAAATAAGTTTCACCATTCTTAATCACCTGGAGTACTAAGGATCCTTGCACTACTTACACATGAACAACTTACTCGCCACCCAGAAGTACTATTAAGTAGTAAAATATTTGCAAATAAGTATCTTCAGTGTTTAAGGAACATGCAAGTGTCTCCCCTTTAACTAAAAGCATCAAGTTAAATATTACCTGCAACACTGTAAAATTATCTGTTTCCTCTCAAGTTAAGTGAAACCTAAATTCTGAAATTGTTCAAACAGGAATTTTTCTAGACCTCTTTTACTACTTCAACTGTTTGTTTTTTTTTCTTTTGAAGAAAAAGCAGAGGTGAAACAAGATCTACTTTATGTCCACAATAATCAATCCTCAGTGTTATTTCTTAGCCTCAATAGAGTGAATTTAAATTTCTTATTGTACCATTATTTTCCAAAGCTTTTTTTGTTTCATTTTTCTCCTCAGAATCTTATCTGTAAACCAGAGTGGTGTCTTGTTCCTCAAGATGACAAGGTCATGGTTGTGTACTTTTGGTTCTGCTTTGCTCCCGCTTTTAAAAAGGTCTTCATACTTTACATTTAATTGTCTGCGCTTCAGAACTATCGGATACTGTCTCCACCTAGTACAGATCACAATGGCTAATGCCTGTACTCAAGCACCTTACGCAACTCTGTAAAAAATTAAACCAAAACAGAAGTTACGAAGCTGCATGTTGGAATTTGTGTGAACTCTCAAGGGTAATAAAAATGTTATGTCTGTTGGTACTTGTCGCTCAAACAAAAAAACAAGTCCAAGTGCACATGCTGTATTCTTTCATACGTGAGTTATACGTGCCTAATGACAAGTAATTCCTAAAATCATTAAGTCACAGTCTTCCAGTGTCCTAGAAGTCAGAACATCATGTTAATAATTTTATTGATGACACCTAGAGCATCCATCGTGAGGTTTAGCCACTACGATACCTTTGCTGCCCTCTGCTCCTGCCTCTCTCTGTCACTTCTGATCCCTTCCCAGGTGTTTCATTTTCTCCCCCAGCAGCTGCACTGGGGAGGCCCCCTGGGGAGGAATGAGCTTAGTGCCCTCCTGGTGGGGATGGCCCTGGCAGGGGCAGCTGGAGGAGCTAAAACTATGACTACAGAAGGAAAAGGGAAACAAATTTCATGCTTTTTCTCCAGAATTCTAGGTAGGGTTAAATATTCTCAGCAAAAGAGGCATAAGGTGTATTGTAACATGCAGGAACCTTTTATTTTCCCCTGGTTTTGAGTCAGCTGAGTGATTTTAGTTGAACCTTTCTGGATGTAGTCAATGTTCAGCTACCCTGTGACATTGCAGGTTTAAGTTCTCAATTCTGAATCATGATTAGCATTGTACTACATGCTACCTTTTTTTCCCCTCTTATTTTTTCCTGTGCTTTGAATTGGATGAATTCCAGCTTAGGTAGCTGTCCTCTCTGGAAGCTTCTCTTTATTGTCAGAAATGGCGATTTATGGCTGTTGGGTTTGGGGTGAGAGAGGAATGTGGTGAATCCAGTGGTTGCACTTACTTCTCTCTGTATCATTACGTGCTTGGCAAACCTGCCAGAAGTAAGCAGGAAAATGGCAAGTAGAGAAGTTAGGATATTTATTATTTTTTTTTTCCTAGGCGTGTGACAATATTCTCTCTGTCTTTCTGCCTGGGTTCAGGATTCGGTGTTCGTAGTTTTAGAGTACAAGATTGCAACATGTGCTTGTACTGTATTGCACAACTGAGTTTTATTGTTTCTGTGGTCAGCACTAATTATCTAGTTGAGTTTATTGCTGAAAGGAAGAGTCCTGCTTTTCTGATTGTTTTTTTTAAATCTGCTTTTACAATCAGTATATAGATGACTTACAAGGGTGGAGTGCTATTGTGATAATTTATCTTGATAAAGATGGAGTTGTTTCCATTTGGGGCTATTCCTGGTAATTAAATAGAGGCAAGAAAATAGAGAATTTTAGTGAATTTCACAAAACAAGTTAACGTCCTCTATAACAATTAATAGCCTGTGCTTTTTTTAGTGGGTACTGATGTTCTATATTTACCTGTTCCTTTCCACTGGATTTTTGCATGCCATGCTCAATACTTCAAAGATGAGTATACTTAACTGTAAATTAGTGAAAATTGGTGTAGTCTACAGCAGAAGCTGTACAACTAGAATAATTCCTGTGACTAAAGATTTACAGGATCAATTTGTATAGTTTGTAGTGTCTCCTCCGAAGACACTTTCTATCATCTGTCGCCTTCAGAGTTAGGAGCAATGTTTGAGGCAGCTAAATAATGTAAAGATAGCAAGCTGAGACTTGTATGTGCATGAATCTCTGTCTAATTTATTAGAAAATGGCAATCTTTTAATTAAATATTCCAAGGAAAAATATATCTTGTGACCTCACCAAATCTTTTACATATTAAAATATGTGAAAATTCAAGCTTTTCAGCTGTTGAGTTCTAGTTATCTTAAGCATTTGCCTTTTTTTTTACAGAAAACCTGTGTATTATATGACTTAGATGTTGTGACTCTCAGTGAAAGTAAGAAGAGAACCTGCTGTGCATTTTGAAATACTGTTTCTTATTCAGTTTTCTCTTCAGACAATATTAACTATTGCAAAGGAACATATAAGATTTTAAAAGTGAGCCTGTAATTCTAAAACACAGTATTTACGCATCCTTTGTATTACACAAACTTCGTTGCCAAGTGTTTTGATATGTTTATATTATATATTTTCATATTGTTAATGTGAAGTTAATTATCTGACTTCGGAATTATTGGATGCATCACAGGATGAATGCATTTGCATACAAATGTTTGCAGAAATGAAATCTAAGTGTACTAATTTTCTCTTATTAAAAAAGATTACCTCGACTCTTTTTCCTGTGTTATTTATACTAGATTTGTAATGTAATGAACTTTGACATTACACAGGCAACCTTCTGATATAAGAAATCACTTATGCTATTCCCCAGATAACATCTCTTTAAGTAATTTTCCGGGAAATTTTGGTGTTGTTTCTTTTATATCCATTTCAGTGACATGTTACTTGAATACCCTTGAACAGGGAGGCTGCAAAGGTGGGAGCTGAGAGAAAAGAGTAAGCCATATACAAGATCAGTACATTGCCAAACATTCCTTAGAAGGCAGAAGACATGGAACAATAGAATGCATCCAGTAATAAGTATCTTGTTAACATAAACTCTTATCATTCTATAAATTAATTCATGCAGGTGTTAGCAGCATACCTGCATTTTCAAATGTCCCTTTTGTTGTAAATGATCACAATAGTAAAAGGGTATGCAGTGCTACTTTGATATTATGAGATATTTATATTATTTTCTTAAAGTATAAATACATCAGGTATCTGATTCTGCTCATTTGGATCCATTTTATACTGGTATGTAATATCTTTAATTTCAGTGGAGGATATCAGATTTTCTTTAAATTTAAATGAGGGCAGAATCAGGATGCCAGTTTCTTTTTCTTTAATCAAAGAAAACACAAATGAAACCTGCAGGGCATGCACAAAGCAAACATGAGTTGGGAAATCTGAAGAATTGTTGTGATTACATTGTCTTTTTTTTTTTTTTTTCCTGGGAGATGTGGTTCTTGCTGATCATTAAATTTGTTTTATCACCATTTGTGAATGAATAGTATTACCGTGCAAAATGGTGTTGTGAGCTATCCCAGCACATGCAGAATAACTAACTTCACTGCCTTATTGTTCTAGAATGTCACTACCCTCCTGAAATATGCCTGCTGCTTTTTTGGGGGCTGTTTGCAGATTGTCATAATATCAAATTATTAATTCAGTTTTATATTGAGGCAGTGAGCTCAACTGGAAGGCGCTTTTCTGAAGCATGTGGGACCTCGTGTGGCCGAGCACCCTGCCAGTCTGCTGTGCCACTGGGCGATGTGCCATGCTTGCGGAAGGGGTGCAAAAGGACGGGAAGGGGTATGTATTTACAGCTGCTCCCCAGGCTACTCATCGTAGCCAGTTACTTCAGCTGGCTTTTAGAGCAAAATCTGAGAACAAGGAACAAAGGATAATTGGTGCTGCCAGCCGGGTGACGGAGGTGATTGTCCTGCTCTGCTCTGCACTGGTGCGGCCTCACCTGGAGCACCGGGTGCAGTTCTGGGTGCCACAGCATAAAAAGGATATAAAGCTACTGGAGAGTGTCCAGAAGAGGCTACAAAGTTGGTGAAGGGTTTGGAGAGGAAGCCATACAAGGAGTGGCTAAAGTTACTTGGTTTGTTCAGCCTGGAGAAGACTGAGGGGAGACCTCATCACGGCTACAGCTTCCTCACAAGGGGAGAAGGAGGGGCAGGTGCCAATCTCTTCTCTTTAGCGACCAATGACAGAACCCGAGGGAATGGCAGGACGATGTGCCGGGGGAGGTTTAGATTGGACATTAGGAAAAGGTTCTTCATCCAGAGGTTGGTGGAGCACTGGAACAGGCTTCCCAGGGAGGTGTCACGGTCCCAAGCCTGACAGTGTTCAAGAAGAGACTGGACAACGCCCTCAGATACATGGTGTGAACTGTGGGGTTGTCATATGCAGGGACAGGAGTTGGACTCGATGATCCTTGTGCGTCCCTTCCAACTCAGGACATTCCATGATTCTATGATCCCTGCCTTAGGTACAGCCATAGCAGAGGAAAAAAATGGTGCTGGAAGGGGTTTTGAGAGGCTGTCTAGGTCCTCTCTTTATCTCAGCCTCAGATCAGCTGTCCCTGCTTGCATTGCGGGAAGAAGTTTGGAGACCTGCAGTGATGGGGATTTCTCAGTGTCTCCAAGTGATATACAGTCCTTACTTAACTGGTTTGGCAAGCAGGAGGTTTCCTGATACCTAACCTAACTGGTTGACATGGAAAGCAGCTTCTCACTTAACCTGTTTATGTCAGTGAACATCTCTGCCTGCCTTCTCTCTTCTCTTTAGGCCAGAGAACTCCCATCCCTTCTACCTTTCCTTGTAGTTTGAGTTTTCTGAATTCCTTTGCCATTTTTGTCTCTCTGCTCCTGATATTTTTAGTTGGTTCTCAGCTATCCTGGAGCGTAGACCTGAAAACTAAGCAGACTATTCTAGTTTAAATAATAACGGATGGATAAATTTAATTTTTTTTTATCTTACTTATGGTACTCCTATTTATGCATTTCAGCATCAGCATAATGCAAGATAGCTAAACACTGCTCGTGATCCATGATCTCTCTTTTCTGAAGAACTGCTTTTTTTATCCTGGTACATACTTGTGCAGTTGACTATTCCTTTGTATGCGTAGAACCTTCTATTTCTCCTTATTCAGTGGCATTTCAGTTTACTCAATCTGCCAAGATCCTTCTGAATCGTAATGCTGTGCTCCAGCATAGCTGGAGCCTCTTCCTGTAGGTATGGTCTCCAAATATGAGTAAGTGTACTCTGTTTAGTCATCAAAGATGTTGGTGAAAGTACTGAATAGTTCTGAATCCAAAACAGATCTTGGTGAAATCCCGTACAATGTAGCCTTTCAGCTTTGGAGTACTAAAAATTTCCAAATAATTTTGCACTCATTTTACATACTTGTCTAGACAGTATGATTTTTTAGTTAAGAGCATGTTATATGAAACCCTATGATCCTCAGTCTCTCTACCCTGTCCATGAAGCCTTTTAGCATCTGCCAGAAGTAGGGAAGATTGATCTGGTATTATTTGTTACTGAAAAACCCATGCTGTTACTTCTTATATCTTTACTTTCTAGATTCTTGCAAATGGTTGGATTACCTGTTTATTTTTTTTTTAGTAGAAATTCAGCTAACCAGTTTGTGGAGTTCTTTTCTCCCACCCTTTGAGACAGATTCAATCATTTTTGAGTTTTCTGGAACTCAGTCATTCTCTGTTGATTCTTGGAGATACTCAGTAGCAGCTCTAACATTGCTTGAACCCTAAGGGAGTTTCATCAGATCCAGTCTATCAAAAAATCTTTAACTTATCTAAATATTTTCTAGTCTATTTCTTCTTTTTTTTCTAGTCTAAGCTCTTAGACATTTGTCAGTGGTGCTAACAGTGAAATCACATCTGCCTTTTTAAAGACTGAGGTTAAAAAAGGCATTCAGGATACTGGTGTCTCAGCATCATTAGATGATGATTAAATATATTTCCTGTCTATGGAATAACAGACCGACTTTTTTCTTGGTCTTTGCACTATGCACCTTTCCAACATCCTTGATATCCTTTAAATCAATTTTTCTAACATTTTGGGACCTTATCTTTCTGGTTTTGTCCATACATAGTCTATACATTTATTAATAATTTAGTAATTTGACCTACTTTCTGCATTCTTTCGAGTCATTGAGGATCTTACGCTTCAGCCAAGTTAGTCTTTATTTTACTTTTTCTCCTTCCTGTGTGTAGATCAAATTCTGCAGCTTTGCCTTCAGCAGCAGATCTCCGATTAACTTAAGCTGTCCTGAACTTGCAGAAGTTTAGATACTAGTGCTCAGAGTTTAAGTCTCCGTTTAGTTTCTCCTCTTCTTCCTAACAATGAAAATAGATAAAAGAGGGTCTGATTGATTCGCAGTTTTAATTTCTTCTCTGTATAGCTAATCAGAGTTCCAAATACAGGAATTTCTTCTATACATTTTTCCTTTTCACAGTGTTTTCTACTACTTGTGGCTTGGGTATGATCCAGTCACTGGCCCACCTTAGGGAGATGCAAATATTTAGGTTCCCATGCAATGTTTGCAGGATGCCTCTCCCCTGCTGGCTGATGCAACGCGCTTCACCTAACACTCCAGGTATTGTGAGCGCAGTCCTCTTCGCATCTTTCGCTCTCCTGGAGCAAAAAACCTGCCTTTTTCTAAGCATCTGCATTGTGGGCTACATTGACAGCAGTGTGCCGCTGGGGAGGAAACACCACCCTCACTAGAAAGGACCAAAAAACCTCCCACCAAACTGGAACACTCTGTATTTGGAGGCGTTTTCCCAAGTAGAAAAGAGGATGTAAGTTGAGAGCATTATCTTCATTTAGTTCTCTCCAAAACTCATTGGATTATAGTGTTGCATAAATTCCCATAGATGGAATTTTTAGAGTAAATGAAGGTTAAATAAGGGATTTGACTGGAAAAAGGACACCTGATAAATTGAAATAGAAGAGAAAACATAAATGTTCACACCAACCCTCAGATCTCTTTAGAATACCTTGCATGAGCAAAGATTGCCTGCATTTTGCCAGTAAGACAGGAATAGCATTCTCTTTCAAAACACAAGATGCACAGACATCAACGATACCAAATGCATTGTTTTCCTTCCTCTTCTCCCTCAGAGAAAGGTAGGTATTTAGTATCTGAGAATGAAATGATCACTGCATCTGTTGTTTCCCATTGGACTTGGAAATATTTATTATGAAAATCAGGCCTTTGATATAAAGGCAAATCACATGTAGGAAGAAGGAATGCAAATTCATGGGGGGTTTTAAAGAAATACTATGATGGCTTCACATGAAACTTGCTGTATAAGGCTCAGAGTTTTATTTGGCATATGCGTACTAACTACATTGTAGAGCATGTTACCAGATTCATACTAAAATCAGTTTGTTGTGAACAGCTCCACTTGAAATGTTAGTGTAGACAGGAACTGATGATGATCCAAAATATTTAAAAATCATTTTATTGGCAATAAATACATACTAGGGATTTTTACAGCCTGCTGCATAGACATGTTGTGAAATCCCCGTGAAAGTCAGTCAATTCAAAATGCATTTAAGAATAATTTCAGGAGTTAATTGGAGTCCCCCTGCCACTGCTTATGGTTTTATGGTGACAAGTGGCTCTTGATACATAAAGACCATCTCTGAACAATGCCTGAAAGGCACATATGCAAAAACTAAAATGTTTTGTAACTGAGGCCCTGGTCCTGAGGTGGGTCTGCTCTCGGGGATTCCTCTCGAGGTCTGATGGCTTTCTTAGCATTTTGCACTTGTAAGAGATTCGGGTAAGAGATCACCTAAGGGACTAAAGCATTGCTAGACATCAGAGAAATTATTATCTCTTAAGTATTAATTATACATAAGGTGCAGTTAAAGGAAGAAAATATCAGAGATTCATATACGCTGGTGATTTGAATATTGTGTATGTTACATTAGGATATATTACATATATGGTACATATTCAACAAGGAGGTTGAGCTATAGTACAGTTAGGACACATTAACAAAGTCACTTTGAGAGCCCCAGTGAGACATTTAAATACTAATAAGCTTTATGATGTCTCTTTGCCTGGAAATAACTGAATGAAATTTAGATAGTATCTCCAAGGGACATATTTTTTAAAATGCATCCTGTTCCAGTAGGACCAGTAAGAGTGGGTTGGGTTTCCACTAGTTGGAGAGAACACAAACGTGGTTGTATGAAGACTGACTTACAACACATCTAAAACTGTCTGAAGAATGAAAAAAATCTTTAAAGAAAAATTAGCAGTAACTATTTCTGTGTGAAAGATGAATTTCTTCCCAGACAGGAGAAGTGCATATTGTCTGAGAGAAGCATACGCTGCCAGACAGTATTTATCCTGGAATTAATGCTAAGTATGATTGTATTTAGAAGGAGTTCTTGACAGATGAGTGTCTGAAGTCCTGGTGAATCCCAGTCTGACCTGATCTGCTGTGCCTTATACGCTGCACCCAATAACCTTGTCAAACATGAACGAGTTAAAGCCACACTTTTGCTTTCCATATTTCTACAATAATGCTCTTAGCGAGTATATTACTTTGCACTTCAATAGCGTAGTTCACTTAAGTTGTTCAAAGCATTTCGTGAAGTTTGTAAAAGGGAAGACACTTTTGAAAAAAAATGCAGTGTCTTGTTTTTAAAGGTAGTTATTCTGGTAGGAGTGATCTACCAGCAGCATGACTGAATGTACAGAAGGAAGGTTTGCCATAGTGCTGGGAAATCCCAGCCAGACTGCGTAGCCAAAGCAATGGACACACATCAGGACGAGGTTCAAACCAACCCAGATCCATTTGAAGCAAGACAACTTGGGTTTTCTGTAATCCTCTGCGCTGACTGGCTTCCAGAGCCTTTGTTTCCTCTTGGAGAGCATGGCTGAAGTCCCAGTCTCTGTTTGCAGCGGAGCAGAACAAGAGCGTGTCTGTCTCAGCTGTCCCCGTCCTGGCGGTGCCGCTGGCACCAGCCGTTCCAAGGCACGCAGCGCAGAACGGCCCTGCACCAGGCCGGTGAGGAAGGGCAAGAGGGGCAGGAGATCTCCTTGTAGCCCGGCTCTGCCATCCCCAGCCAGCGCAAGGAGAGACACCAGAAAAGATGGCACCTGGAGGGAGATGCTGGTGGTGGATGTTTTCAGTTGTTTCACAAATCACTGAAAGGCACTTCTATGTTTCTAGTCAACACTACAGCCTAAAATGCAGCCAAGTTTACTGCAATAGAAGAAACTGTTTTGATGCAGAAGTGAACAAAATAAACTTAAGCACGGTACAATGCAACCACCCCGGAGTAGGATTTTCTGGTTTATTTTCTGGGAGTTTCTGCAGTCTAGCAACCTGGAGATAAAAAATTCATTAAAAATGATAAAATTAGTTAAAATAGCTTATAAAGATCATATGAGACTTCATCACTTTGAAAAGAGAACTAGTAGTTGATTATAAATTTTCTCATGGTCTGATGACCCTTGAATTGTCAGTATATGCAATACTTGCATGTGCAGTAACAATGATACAGGTAAGTCAAAGATCTTCCTCCAACTTCTATGCACTACTCTTAGTACTTTAAATACCCATTTGTGATTCTTCACCAGTGAAAACTAAACAATATGTAATCAAAGTTGCCATGTAGTTGGGATTTTTTCTTACTGTAGGATAGTTTCTACAGTTTCTATTTTTTTTCTTATTGTGGGGTAGTTATAGTGTCATAGTTTCTATGCTAAATAAAATGGTGAGAAAATGCAATGCAACCCACTTGCTCAAAACTGCTTAGATAAATGAAGCGAGACATTTTGTCTACCGACGGTAAATGTAAACGCGCATGCAGACGGATCTCCGTCCTCTTTCGCATGCGAATCGCTGCGCTGCCAGAGACGCCACAGTGTCCAAGCTGCGGGCCACCTCGCACCCGGCTCCTCGGCTGCGCTGCGGGGCTCTCCCCGCTCTCCCCCGGCCCCGGCGCTTGGCGGGCGGGGCGGAGGGGACACGCACACACCTGCGGGGCCGCCCGCGGCTCCCCCGGGCGGGCTGCACGTCGGGCGAGCGGTCGGAGGGTGGAGTGAGAGGGACAGGCTCGGCGGCGGCGCTCCCCGCCGGGCAGCCCGGCACTTTTCCTTTTCGGCGCGGGGAGGAGCGGCAGCTGCGCAGGCGTTGCTCGCACCCTGTTGATTAGTCAGTGCTGGGATGGCGCTTCCTGGGCCAGGCACGGCGGCGGGCGGCCCCAGCCGGTCCCGGGGGGCGGCGGGAGCAGCAGCAGCAGCCGCCCGGCGGGTCTCCCGTTCTGCCTAGCCCGGCATGTCCCGGGGCGGCTGGCGCTGAGCGAGGCGGGCTCCTTCCTTCCTTCTTTCCCTCCCGCCGTCCCCCTCCCCGCTGGCTGCAGCCCCGCGGGCGCTGCCTGGCTGGCTCCCCTGCCTCCCCCTCCCCGGGCCAGGAAGATGGACCCAGGCCCGCCGCTGGGCTGCAGCCTCAAGGACGTGAAGTGGAGCGCGGTGGCCGTTCCTCTGGACCTGCTTGTCAGCACCTACCGGCTCCCCCAGATCGCCCGGCTGGACAGCGGTGCGTGGGGCGGCGGGCGGCCGGCTCTGCCCGGCGGCGGGCGGGGAGTGGGGCCGGGCGGGCTGCGGGGCGGGCGGGGAGCGGCGGGGCCGCTCCTGGGGCGGGCTGTCAGCCCCCCGGGTGCACCCGCTTTCCTCCCGCGGCTGGAGGGAGCCGGAGAGCTCCGCGGCTCCCTGCGGTACTTTCCGTGCGGTCCCTACACCGGCATCTGCAGCTACCGGGTGTCGGTGCAAGGCTTGGACTCGAAGCGGAGTCCGTGCGTTGCTTTGCATCGAAATATCTGGGTAATGCTCCGTCCTCCCTTCTCCCTACCGTGTGTATCAAGGGGAGCTTGGTGAAGCTTGTTCGCTGTCAGCTGCCTGGGAAAGGTTCTCTCAGTCTCAAATCGCAGAAGGCCAGTCTTCTGTACTGGAGACCAAATATTGTGATGAAGTGATGCTACACCAAGGCCAAGTAAGAAGGAATATTAAATAGCCAAGTGGGATAAATCCCAAATGTTACACTTTACTAAAAAATCCCCAGACCTGTAAAAAGAGGAGTAATGTGAGAAGCCTTTACAGTCTCCAGATAACTTTTTATTACTGTTCACATGGGTGCTCACCTGCGATTTCCAAGTCTACAGCATTCTGTTTACTCCAGGAAACAAGAAACAGGTCTGACAGAATAGCAATGACAGGGGCATTTTACCTTTCCTAGATACATGTCTTAAAAAGTAATGTGTCAGCACAGAGAAATATGGGGAATTTTTTATAAAGGCTGAGGCAGATGCTTTGTGATTGTGTGTGTGTGTTGCGTGGTAGCTCCATGAAAACTGTCCAACTCGCCTGTCTCTAAGGGAATGCAGAAGATAACTCACAAATCAGGAAAAAATTCCAGGTTTTAAAATTCATTAGCTTATGAAATTGCCTTCTACTTACACAATGTAATAGAGCAGTCCTTTTATAAAGTTTTGTGTTGATTTGAAAAGTTAAAAATGAGCACAGGCATTGTCCTTGCTTACTCCCCACTGTGCAGGTCAAGAACAGGATTGGTTTATTACTTAACTGCAGTTCCCATAATCCAGTGATGATTCAAGCTTGGGCTTTTTTGACTTTGTCCCTCGATTATGCAGTACTTTTCCTGTCCCTTGTACAGGTTCCTCAGAGCTGGTGCTCAGAAGCAGGTTAAAGAAAAGCTGCTTTGCCTTTTTAACTGCAGCTGTCTGGTTTTCATACTGCTGAATGTATATTGTCCTGTGAGACTGGCAAAGCTGGTATGTTAAGGAGTTCCTGGTGGTAATACCTTCTGTCACTAGAAGCAGCTAAGATGGCCTCCAGTCACTGCACTTAAGGCTGTCAATTTGCTTGAGATTCCTGGCAGCGATTCAGACTTTAACAGGATATATGTATTGGTGATTTACTGATTCCCCTCTCTGTGTGTTATACTTCCTGATCTCTGTGCTCCTCTTTTCATGCTTTGTTTGAAGGAACCTGAAATATCTTGGTGGGTAGAGAAAGTTTATGGGTTTTGAGGTAAGTAATTTCGGTTTTGGTCTTATGTCAGACCTGGTGACGAGAATATCCTATTAGGATAGGTTAGGGAGATGAAGATGTGGATTTTGTACAAAGGCTTTTTTGTCCCATGTGTCAGACTTAAAGCATATGCACCGGCAAGTGATGTAAACAGACGTGAGCTCTTTTTGCCATGCCCTGAGATGGCCAGACATGAGGCAGCTGTTGGTGTAGGTGTCCTGTGGTTCAACCCCGTGCTAAGCCCTGCTAAGAGACGGGCTCAGGCACTGTGCTGAGGCCGGGGCTGGTTGAGGTCTGCCCAGTTCAGAGTGTGGGCAAAGGCTCTTGGGTCTGCTTTTACCTACTCATACGGATGTACCTTTTAACTTCTGGGACTACAGCTGGCAGACAAATCAATATTTTATAAAGAACACAGACGCCATGGTCTCAGTGGTACAAAGAGAACACTTCTGCTACTTCCAAAGGATGTTGTCTTGCAATAAGAGAAAGCAGCCATGAATCAGTGTGTAGCCTCCTGAAGGAGGAAACTTGGGGACGTGCAATGTTTGTGAAAATGACTGGAGCACCTGCTGTCCTGGGGTGGTTGCTCTGCACCTCTGTCCTTGCCTTGCAAAGCTGATAAGCTCTGTCAGAGAATTTCTTGGTGCAATACTGAAGAGAATAAATACCAAGTCCAATGCAAGTGTGCATCATCCAGTGCTTGGGAAGCTTAAGGCTACTTCTTTTAACAAAGTAGCATCTTGTGCCAGTTTTTGAGCATACAGCTCGGGTCTCCTCCACACCACTGCGGATACCAGTAAGGGTTCTGTTGCACAGAAATGGCCTCATCTCTTCTTCAGGTGCTGAATTCCTTTCTAGAACAGTGGAAGCTGCGTGTGTTTCATGCTGTTGGAAATCAAACCACCTGTAGATGTCTGTCTTCAGTCACCTTTTTGTTTCGTGGTTGGCTTCTCTGTCTGTAGCAGCAGGTTGTTTCAGTCATCATGAGGTTTTGTGAAAGCCAGAATTTGTTTCTTTTGGAGGACCAGGATGTAGAAGAGGATTGAAAAACTGGAGCTGTATTTTCTTCAGAAGACACCAGCCATACTGTGTTGTTTCTACATTTCTTAACGGGTTTAGCATTCAGCTGGTAATGTTCTTGGATGATACCCACAGAAGACTTCAGTTTTTTGTGGTTGCTTCACCTTCAGGCCTTTCAGTTTGAAGGCGGAGAATGGGTATGATGAATGCAGTTTTGTTCTTCGAGTTGGGATGTGCAGCTCCTGGAAGAATGCCCTTAAGTATTTCAGTTTGATTTCTTGACAAGTTGAAGTTATGAAATATTTATGCACACTAAATTTGGTCCTCTGCTAAGAAGGGAGGGGTTTTCTTGATGGTATGGATAAAGGAGGAATGGGAGGAAGTAGTCTGTCATTACATCAAGATATAGTTGGAAGTAGTTGGGCAAGAGTGCCTGCCTTATCCATCTAGAAATGATAAATATGTCAGCTTCTGTTTTTTCAGATGAAATTTTGAGACTGTTTAGTTGTGTTTCGGGTTATGCTTTTGGATACTGTTAAGTTGTAAGTCAAGTTTTGTTTTAATGTGTTCAGTTGTTTTAATATTTTGCTGGTGAATATTGCTATATTAATTGGAAAAATAGACCAATGGGAAAAAAGAAAAAAAGCAAATGTTTTTTCTATGGTATTTTTTTTCAAACATATAGAATGGCTTAAATATTTATAGAGGATAACTCAAATACAAAACTGCTAGAAGAGTGCTAAATGAAACACCGTACCAAAGAAAATGAATGGACTTTATCTCACACTGTGGAATTCACTGAGTGTACTGTTCCAGATGGAAAGAAGCAAGACCTGAAGAGCAGGAGAAGAGCGAGCTTTGTGCTGTTTTTCCTGTCCTCACCCCTCCATCATCCTGATCTACAGTGTCACAGCTGGATCCCACCTGGTGACACCGAGAGGCTTTTGTGAGTGGGTGAAGTGAGGAAAAGATTTCGCTCTGGGAACCAGCAGCAGCAAGAGATCTTATCGGAGTGTGGTTGTTGCAACAGGGCAAAAGGTGAGCGACGCTGCTCTTGAAGAAGACACAGCTGGGCGTGAGGCTTGGGCTGGCTGTCTTCGGATCATTGGCAGAAAGGGCTAACAACAAAATCATGGGTGTATCTTGTTCCTAATGCTGAAACAACGTTGTGTCTGATTATCCCAGGGCTTTAAATTTCTGGTAACTATTTTTTCTAAGGATCATTTTGGAGGGTAAGAGAGAAATGTTGTCAAGGTTAAGATCTGGAAAATATTGCTTTGCATAGAGCTGACCTTCAAGCTGAGCTTTTCTTCATAAGCTTGCTTCTCCATTTGGACTCTAAGAGTTTGTTACTTTTTCTTAGCAAAACTCCCTTTCACCCAGTTGCTGTTGCTGTGTGCCCACAAGGGCAGCCTTTGCTAATAGGTAGTTTTCATCCACAGATTGGATGTGAACTGGAAGAGTTCACAGAAGTTCTCACCTTGTATACAAAGACTGAAGTTTCTGGGATTAAGAGGGTGTGTGGTCCTCTGATTTTATTTATTTATTTTTCATAAAGGATAAACATATTGATGCACATTCAAAAAAAAAAAAAAAAAAGGTTGTGAAAACTGGTCCTCTTGGGATCAAAGACGGTGGCACTTGTCCTCATCTCATAGAGAAGTGGTTCCCTGCTGCGTGGAGACAGTGGATCCCAGTGAGCCATTGAGACTCCAAAGGAAATTCTTCTTGTAAGTGTGGGGTTGCTGTAAGATAAAATGACGTGATTAGTGGCTATAAATAAAGAAAAATCTATAAAATAGGTAACAAATGCACTTTTAAAAAGTTGTTTTTTTCTTTCCCTTGAGTGAAGTCCTGTGAATATCAGCAATGGGTGAATGGTGAGTTTGTGTTGCTATTGCTCCTGGGGATAGAGGGATTTTATTTCCTGCACGTATTCAGGTTCACTTTTTCTCTCCCATTTCAAAACTTTTCATGGTGATGTCAATCTACCCCAGTCATGTTCTGGGGACCATTTTTCCCTGACACACATTACTGTAGGGCTTATTCTGGTTTGAAATATCTGGAAACTGAGCAACCTTGCAGCTTATCAAAGAACATCATACTCAGTAGAACAGCGTGGCCGTGTACATAATGAAAATTTCATATTGCGTCACTACAGTTGCGGGTTATCTGTGCAGCCAAACAATACTTTGAAACTACAAAGAGACTTATTCTTTTCATGTCTGAGTGCTGCTATCCGTGCTTTAATTGTCTCAAATGACCTCCTTCTTTTGAGAAGCTAGTGCAGGGTGTCTCAGCAGTCTGCTATTGAATAAATAAAAGGAATCATGTTGGGGGGCAGGGCAAAGCTTTCGAGTAGACCAAGAAAGAGGTCTCAGATGTGCTCAGCCCCTGGGCAGCGGGTGCGATCTGATTTCCCGCTCTAGGTGTGGCCGTCTGCTGCGTACTGTGGCGGTAGGTGACAGCTCTCAGACGCTGTGCAGACAGACGCAGAAATACTCAAGATGTGCTGTATCCACGCAGCTTGATTTCTTCCTTACGTGCTGAGCAGCTTTGAAACCCCAACTGCTTGCACTGTGTGTTCTGCTATTAAAGCATAATTTCAGAAGCATCTCTTCCTCGTGTTTTCTTCTTTCCTCCTTTACCTTGTGGTCTGCTGTTTCCATCAAGACAATTGAATGAAAAAGCAGTTGACAGGTTGCCACTAACCGCTGCTCCTGGGCTTTTGTTTTGGTTGGCTTTCTTTTTCCTTTTTGCCTTTTGCTCTGCTGGCAGAGGTGTGCTCCAGAAACATTTTAGTGAAAAAGCTTTTAATTCATTTAAAATCTGCAGCTCCCAAATGGTGCCTGTGAAGGTTATAGTGCCCTCCTGGAGATGGAGGCCAGTAACTTGGCAACATCTATTCCCAGGGGTAGCACAGGCTTCCAGTGAGACAGATAAAGAGTTCAGCAACGTACCTGTTTAAACTTTAAAATCCATTATTTCTTTGAGCTGCTTTCATGTTTGGCAATAATATTAGCGTACAGTAGTGGGTACCATGTATTCTTTAATCAGTATGCAATTTGCACTATGCCGGAGTATCTTGGTAGTGTGGTACAGCTGCTAAGATGCAAAATCGGTGCCTTGCTCTTATTTCTTACACACTTAATAAATGTTCATGTTCTTTTCTGCCATACAAGGTGTGGAGCTCTTTGTCTCAATTTCTAAACTTTTGACTCTGTTAGGTGAAGCCTTTGTGTACATACCTGGACAAACTCCTCCTGGATAATTCTCTAGTTCAGGTTTTGGAAGGTGAAACACCATTCATCTTTTCTTATCTGGAACTCAAGTGCTATAACTTTAAATCCATGGATAAAGTCCTTGAGGAAGCTTATTGTCTTAGCTTTTTTTTTTTTCCCTTCATTTAAATTACATATAGCTTTCAGATAAGGCACAAGATACACATGAAATCAAAGGAATTAAGGTGTCTTGAACAGTTAGTAAAACCCTTAATCTTAAAACAAATGTAGTGTGATGAATCATACGCTGCTGTTGCAAGATATGGTAGTAAGGAATGGTACAAGTGTAACATAGGAAAGAAGGGTTTTGTTGTTTTGCGCTTTGTCTGCAAGTGTTGTTCTGGGACTAGGTGTTCCTGGCTTCGGTGATTACGTGAATTGGCACTCCCTGTAATAGCCCAGCACAGGCAACTCCAGGGAGTATGCCAAGACGAAGCACTGGAGGGTATTGGACAATGTGGTCTGGTGCTCCAGGCTTCAATGGAAGTTGTGGGAAGAGCTACAGCGTGTTCCAGTCATTCCAGTGGCGGTTTGTCAGCAGTGAAGGGCAAGGGTGTTGCTGTGTTTCCTTTTGGCATTAGGAGTAACAAGTTGGTTGGATTAGGGAAGCTTAAGTCTCTCCCCTATAGGAAAATATTCATCATCTTAATGTGGATTGCATATGACTCAAAGCCAACCTTCATAAAACCCAGTGAGCCCATATTTCAAGTCTGAAATTTTTGCTTTTAATGGTGCTTCCCTTTGGAACGAGTTTTACGTAGCTCTTGTGGTCTGCGATTTTCATACCATTTATAGTATAAAAAGCTTGCAGAGCTAACTTCACTGCACCTCCACCTGTGAGCCAAATCTGCTAATTGAAGGCCTAGTGCAGAAATGTAAAACTGAGGTGCGTAAGCAGATTGAAGAGTGTGTCTTTGCTGAGGATCGGGGCCATGTCTGCTTTGCAATCTCTGTGGCGGTGTGCACGTCAGCATAGAACTGCTAATATTGGGGCTTTGCCAGAGCACCTGCACGCTTGGCTGAGGCATCGCATCAGCAAGAAGAGCTGCTCGATCTCGATAGCTCCTGTACGGCTGCTGCATGTTGTATCACCCCGTCACATTTGCAGACCAAGTCTGCTGTGAGGAGGGAGATGCTCCTGAGCCTGCGGAACACACAAAAAAGGTCTGGATCGAGCCACAATGCACACCCGAAGTGACAAGTGATAGCTGTTGGAACTGGGGGTTCAGGGGGCCTGGGGAGCCCTGTGCCAGGGGCTGTAGCATCTGCATGCCCAGGCAAGAGCTGGTCTGCTCGTATCAGAGGAGTGGAAGGTGATTTTACCAGGAAGAATGGTAGGGAAGGTACTGTGATGCTAGTATGGACAGGAACTTGGACCTTACTGGAGTTGCAAACCTTTAGGAAATGTAAAATTGTTTTATAAGTACCCTTTTTGTTTGCATGCTTTTTCTTTTCCAGTGCAAGTTGTCATCCCAGAGAACTTGGACTTGTCCATGTTTCCTTGGCCTGTGAGAATGTCACTGGGCTCCTGAAGAGAACCAAGGATAAAGATTTAAATACCATCTCAGAGGCTGGAGGATGCCTGAGAGCTTAATTTGATTAAGTTGATAGTGGAATTACCTCATGCCAGGGCTGAACTGTAGTGGCTCAGATGTAAATAACACGACATGCCGCAATAGTATTTGTGAAATGAGCAGGGGAAACCTTGCTGGCAAAGTGGTGGCAGTGAGGAAGTTGAAGGGGTTTCTCCTTACAGTCAGAGCTAGGGGAGTGGGAAAAAAACTGAGTAAGCGTCTGAAAGCCCCTTGGACTGGCTGATGTGCATCATGCACTGCTTTGTTTGCTGTCTCTGAGCCTCTGTGGCAAAATGTGTACCTGGCAGGGGTGAGGATGTAGCTCAGTGGATGGCAAGTCTCCAGAAAAAGGTTGGGGGGCTTCAGATGCTGGTGGTAGGAGCAGTGGCTGGGGTGCAGTACAGGGGGGTGCATCCTCTGGAGATGAGGTGTCGGGCATGGGGTTGTGGTTCCCATCGCAAGAAGGATATGGCCTGGTTGGAGGGAGTCTAGAAATAAACTGCCTTGAACTGCTTATTCACTGTCCTGAAGGGTGAGACTGTGTGCCCAAGACTGACCTGAGGGTGTGAGTGAGGAAGGTCCCCGTGCATACCCTAATTCACACCTGTGCCCACTGCCCTTGTCCAGGCGTTCCCCCCCCCCATCCTGCTGCTGAGTGCTGAAGCAAGCTGGGCTGAGACAGGGCACGCTGGGCCTGTGGGAGTCATGCAGTCTAAATGCTCAGTTACTAAATTACTTCCAGGAACTATTTCAAAGTAATCCGCAAATGCTTGGATACCCTCTCCCATGTGTTTGTTTTTCTTTTTGCAGCTTTTTTTAATTTTTGTTGTTCCAACTGGCAATTTTACTTACTTGCCCACTAAAAGCAAGCATTGACTATTCTTGTTACTTCCTGGCATCTCACCACTTTGGAGATGAGAGAAGGAAGATTGGGGAGGGGAAGATGAAGGAAATGTTTTTTTTAAAGGGGGGGAATAAAAAGACAGATGTGCATAGATCATCTTGTTGTCCAGCTTTCCTGTTGCCTCTTTCAGAGCATCCTCTTGGGGCATGGTTGGATTCAAGGAGCCCTTAGCTTCAGTCTGTGCCACTCAGTCCATCCCCCAGGCTATTGACCTGCACTTGTGGGCTTCCAGTAGATGTTGCAGCGTTATCTGCAGTTGTTTTGAAGTTCACTGTGAGGTAAAACACCCAGAATGGAGCAGTGCAATTTTTCTGTTATCCTTTCCTGCCTTTAAATAGGATAGCCCTTCTTTCACCTCTTCCAGCACTACAGGCATGTTGCTGTTGTGTTCCTGTCCTTCAGCTTCTTACAGCTCCTGTGCAAAATCTGTTTCTCCATCCCTCCATGCCCTCCTCTTTTATCTCCATGCCCTCTTCTTTGCCCTTAATTTAGAGGAAATCAGGGTGCTTCTGGGACCAGACAGCAGCATTATGTTTGGCTGTACATATACTAGGAGTGATTGCTGTGTATGTGCTACTCAAGGTGAGAAAGCAAGCAGGGAATGTTATTTCAGACACTTCTAGAGACTTGAAAGTTTCTGGTTGCTGAGACCAGAAATTGGAACTGCAACTCATTGCTGTTGGAAGGAGATAGGTGTTTTGGATTTCACTGAAGAGGGATGGTTTGTATCAGTGCAGATGACACAGGATCTCCCCCTGTGGAGTCTCACACTTTGCTGTTGATGTGCTGTTTGATGTAACTTCAATAAAGGGAGTTTTGCTGGCAGGACTCAAACATGAATTGGTAGGCTTTGCATGTAATGCTTCCTTTTGCCAGGCAGCACTGACTGCTTGCTTGACTTACAGAGAGTGAGAGGAGGTGTTATTTGTAAGAATAATAGTAATCCTTGTCCATTTGTTATGTGACTAGACAGGAGGAGGGCCTTATGTGTATATTATTGTTGGAAAGACTCGTTTCCAAAGTATTATATTATTCCTGCATCTTTCTTAACAGTTTTATTCAGGCTTCTGTTTATTAAAATGTCAAAATGCCGCTTTTCCACTTTGAAGGGGGCCACAACCACACACATTGGGTAATATCAAAGATCTTATCTGAGTTGCATTTGTGTATAATAGTTTCATTATGGTCGTGCTTTCTTTCTGTGTCTCCAGTGTGAAGCTACATTATACTCATAGCAGGAAAATATAGAGAGTGTTGATGCGTATGTGTCTTGGAGTGGTGATAGGATTCCACACAAAAATACAAAATATGACTAGTTACACGTGTGCTACTACAGTCACCAAACCCAGGATGTGACTGTAGACAAGCAGCAAAGCTGCAGCATCACCACAGCTGAATGTAGGGCAAGCCGGAGAAAAAGATCACTTCTGTTGCATGTTTTATGGGTTGCATTGTCAAATATCATTTGGGTTCCTGTCAATATATAACAAAGTATCTTGAGACCAAATGGACTGTGGGCAAAGATAAATGTGCCCTCAAGGGGAAAGCGAGGCATGATGGGCTTTTCTTCACTCTCCATTCTGCATGCTGCTCATTGGAAGAAGAAGCTTTCCGCTTCACAGGAGGGTTTTATTTTTTCTTTTTGTGCCTTCTTCAGATTATAAAAATATTATCAACAGGATGTTATTCACCTATCCCTTGTGTTTTATTAAAATCAAAGCCATTCTTTTTCTACCTTATGGTTTAAATGTAGATATCTCTGAAACAATGGAAATAAATTGCATTCAGGATTAGGGCTGTTCTTGACCAGAAAAGAATTAGGTGCGGCTCAGATTGCATTCCTCTTGATAGTATTCTCACATTGCTCAGATACTCTTACTGTACCGGGAGGTAGCCAAACCAGAGATGCCTAATCACAGTTGAATGTCCAAAATTTCTGTGTGTGTATGAGGCATTACCTTCTTAGTAGTGAGACTTGAATTTTTCCAGCTGGAGCAAAATGGGTAGGATGGACACAGCTAAAATGCAAAGGCAGTGGCAGCCCCGACGAGTGGGTGCCGTGTCTGTGCAATCAATTAGTGCCTGCGGGGTCTCCGAGGGCACAGGGAGATGGGCCAGGCCACCGGGCAAGCAGCCAGGTGGCAACCCCACTTCAGAGCAGAGCTGAACTTTTGCTCCCTTCCTGCTGTTTTTATTCCATCCTTACCCAGGCTGGGGGCGGGGGGGGAGCCCAAAAAAACAGAGGCAAATTAAAGTGTAATGATGATTTCTTTCAAAGCTAAAGAAAACTATGCTTGAGCTGCTCCTTCATTTTGGCTACTTTATTTTTAATTGGGAGCCTGTCCAAGATGCCCCAAGTTCAAACAGGGATCACTGCTGTGCAACACAAAGCAGCATAGTGTCTCTTTAGGACTTGGGGTATATAATGAGAGGATGGAGCATGTTTACTTGAATGCTATTTTAAAATATCATCTAATTATAAATAACTGACAATGAGAGCTCCCCAGCTCTTATACTGTGCACAGGAAAAGTCTGAATGAATCGGCTGCTTTTCTGTCTGCCAAGGCAATATAGAATTTGGTTCTAGGTCCTAAACTCATGAGGTTGATGGGGTTACATTTTCCTCATTGTCATCCTGAATCTGGGGAGCTTTAGCCAGACTTCCCTGACCAGACTCCCAGCCAACTTACACAGGGAGAGATGATTTCTGCAGCAGCTAAGGTGCGCAGCCGCCTTCAGTTTCATCAATTAAAGCAACCGTTCAGTAGCTGTGCTTGGAAATAAATACGAGACAGTAAAAGCATGTAGTGCAATGCTAAATGCCCACCTCTCGCCTCTTAATTATTAAACTTCCCCAACTAGGCACCTGATGCTAAACAGGCACTTGGAAGTGTATCCTCTGGTGGACTTCACAATATTTATAGATGCATCTGAGCAGGAGCTTTTCTAGCGTGAGGAGTGCTTGCCTCTAATGAAAGAAAACCTTGGCTCTCCTAATGAAGCATTTAAAGGAGCTGGTTTGGCTGGCAGCAGGCTGCTCCATCATTCTCTTTATCCAGACTCATCAGACTGCTTATGAAAGCTGCTCTTTGGGTTCCTCATTTCCAAACCTGGTGCCTTGATTGCAAAGGACAAATATTTTAAATATTTTTTTTTTTTTTCTCCCCTGACTTTGGCGATTGGAATTCAAAATGGAAAACAAACTAAACATAAAATTCCTTCCTATCCCTCTCTATGGTAACACTAAACTAGGCTGGAACCTCTATGGCATGCAATGAAAGCTATTTAGCTTTCTCTTTCTCATTACTTCTAACCTGTGATCACTTTAACTGTAGTTAAACTTCAGGTTCTTTGCTCTTATTCTTAATGCTTCAGATATGTGATCTTAGGTGACTTCAGAAAACTTCCTTCCATAAGAATCTCAGATTTCAATTAATTGATTCTATTTTTTTTTCCTGTCAAATATAAGCTAGCATGATAAATAGTTGGCACTATTCAACATATTGCAGGGTATTGGAGCAGTTTAAAGAATTGCTGAGACTTTCTAGGGTGGTTTGTAAGTAACCATGGCGATTGACTGTTCTGTTGGATCAATCTTACAGCTAAATCTGTTGTGAGCATACAGCAAATCTGGAGTTACAGCTGATGATGCTCAGTATTAAGAAGAATAATTATGATAGCAGCAGAAAGTTACTGTGTTTTGGAATGCAAATGTTAGGATGTTGTTGTACTCAGTGGGGTTTTTTTTCCCCTGTGTGGGGGTGGAGAGCAGTCTGTGTTGAAAGATGTGTTTTGGCTTGTTTGGCTTGAGTTCATAAAAAGTAAGGTTTCTCATTCCGGGATGTTTGTTCTGAAGGCTTGAAACAAACACAAACAAAGCTCAATGAAATCTGTGTTGTTACTCTTCTCCAGCGCCACCCCCCCCCAATATTTTTCTTATGAACACAAAGAAAGCAAGATGCCAAAGTTTAAACTGTGAGATTGAAAGTCAGCAGAGCATTTACCATCAGTGGCACCAGAATTCCACTTTGTGTTTATTTAAAATATTTGTGCTCCTCTTCCCTGCAGTAGGTCAAACAGGTTTTTTTGAAGAGTCACTGAGATGCTGTCTCTGTGTATTTGCAGCTAGAGAAAAGCTCGTCTTGGAACAAACTGGATTTTTCAGTGGATTAATCTGTCCCATATCCTTGTAACAAGATTATGGTTTATGCTGATTTGTTGCAACAGTACTGGTATATCCAGTCATTCCAATAGCAAAATGCTAATCCTAAAGAAATAAATCTGTCTTCTTGCTGGCAAGCATAAAATGAATAGGGGGATGGGAGTCTCTTCTCTCTTGTTTGGTATTAGTGGGTGATAGCTTGAGTTCAGCATCAGTTGGATTGAAACAATTTGATTGTATCAGGCTTTTGCAGAGGGACTAGAAATTGCCAAAGTAAAGCCATATCTCCTTTTTCTTGACTGTGAAGTATCAAATGGTCACCCGAAGTTCTAATCACAGTCCCGCGAGGCTGAAGGATTACATCAATGAGCAAAGCACCGCAAGTAGCGATGTTGGGCGGTCCGTGGGCGATGCCGTCCTTGCCCCTTCCCCGCCCAGCAGGCAGGGTCAGGGAAGCGAACTGGACACTCTCTTGTTCAGACATGACTCACAGTTGTTGCAGCACAGCCAACCGTAGCCAACAACAGTTGTGTTTCATCCGAGGAAAAAGGTGTGCAGTGGGGAGAGGCTTAATCTCGGACAAACTATTTCTTGGGTAGCTGCATCTTGCTCAGCTCTTCCTGAAGCTGCGAGGTGATGCGATATCTCTTCCTCCATCATCCATGGCTGAGACGAAGTGTAGTTGCTGGTTATGGACCTTGCTGCAGACAAGCAGTTTCAGGCAGCCAAGTGTCTCCATCTGGGCTGGATGGAGTGGCATGAGTCTTTTGCGTGTTTCCTCCACAGCCTCTGCAGCAAAGAACCAAAGAGGTGGTCTGGAGCTCTTGGTCAGTTTGTGGGACACAACCTGAGCTGGCTTTGATGCCTGGGCTCTCCTGTGACTCAAATAAAATACTTTTTGGGGAAAAAAAATAAGAAAAACAACACTTTTTTTTTTTTTTTAAACTCTTTTGTAAAGTATAAAGCAACTCTGATAGACCAACTGGTTGAATGTTAATTTGAGAGACAGCAGACAAGATTTTCAACTAATTTGCCTGATGTTCCCAGCTTTAGTTGCAAGTTTTTCCTTTTGGGAAGCCTTTCATTCACGGAAAGATGTGTAGTCCATGCAGTCGATGGAAGGTCAAGTCAACATTACTTTGGATTTCTTTTGAGAGAGGGGTGTTTGACTGCAGTTTGAATCATGACAGAAATACTGGTTGATCCAGATAATAGAAACCAACACAAACAGATGTGATGCAGGATGGAAGCACGTATTTAAACCTGCTCGGGAAAATGTTTTAGAAGGAAGATGGCAAACTGAAAAGCGAGGTTGATTATCAACAGTCCTGGACAGAACTGCAATTTTTATTCCAGATCTTTGTGTTGTAAGCTCAGAAGGTTGCGCAGCTGGGGACAGTACCCTCTGCTTTCATCTATTCCTGTATGTTCAGACACAGACAGTCAGATGAGACCACTGTCAGGCTTTCCTAATGAATCTGCCCCCTTCAAATTAAAAATTTAGTACGCTACATTTTATAGCCCTGAGGTATTTAAATTTTAACATGGGTTGGGTTTGTCTTGGTGTGTTGGGGTTTTTTTTCCCTCTTCCTCATCTCACTCCTAGAAACTACAATATTTGCTCCTAGAAATTACAATATTTACCCTTTTATCTCACTGGCAGTCTGTATTTAGACTTTGCATGATATACTCCCATGCAAGTTGTTTTGCTTTTCTGTAAACAAAGAAGTATGTCTGATCAGCTAGATAATTTTTTTCATCAACTTTTTTGTGTGTGTGTCAGCATGGAATGACAGTGACACTGATAACATGAAGAGGTTTTCAAAGCAGGTTTTTCTTTAGTCGTAGCAGTGTTTTCTACAATTACATATTCTTTTTACTTCTCTCCCATTAGGTGTTTTATGCAAGAGTAACACTTACAAGCATCTGATCAGTCATAGTGACAAAAAAACCTCCTCAAAATTCTCAGTCGTTTTAGATCCAATGTTAATTAGTGTTGCTACAAGTGGGGTTCTTCATGTAACAAAACACTTCTGGGGTTTTCTTTCCTACCTTCCTTTGCTAAGGAATGTTACAAGGATGTGCATTTTTTCTATGCAAATTACCATTGCTACTTCAAACTGGAAAATTCTGATGTTTTTCTCCTAATCAACTTTTTCCTCTGACCTGTGTCATAGACCAGTGCCAGTTTCATTTTTGCAGACACAATGGCACTGGTGGGCTTAACAGCTCATTGAGATTTGACTCAATAACCAAGTACAGTGCCAAAGCTTAAGCAAGCAAACCACCCTAATTTAATATTTGTCTTTGATATTAATTGAGGTATGTCTCCACAGATATATACCCAACAGATAGTCTGAAGTATGATGCAGCATGCAGAAAACAAAAGGCTTGATTTCCTCCCTGCCACCCTCCCTCAGAGTTCAGATAGAAGTTATTTGTCATGAGGAGTAGTAAACTGCTTAGCAGGTTGCATGACCTGCTGATAATATAAAAAATGAAATTAGTTGTCCTAATGTGACTATTCTGACCTCACAAGAACTTTGTGTTTCTTCCTCCAAAATATAAATTTCAAGCTCAGCATTATGGGAGAAGAAAGCTTTAAGTGTTAGTGAAATGATCTGTAGAAGAGGCACCTGTTCTGCCAGTGAGATGTTGCTGCAGTGATATGACAATGCTGGAGGTGAAGGACCATAGGTTGAAAGCACTGTGGTTGGTGGGATGTCGGATGGAAGCTCTCCTGTGCACTGTTACAGTTTCACTCTGCCTGAAATATCAAAACTATTCAATGACTCTGGATGAAAATTCATGCTTCTAAGGGAAACAGGGCATTTGCTCACTTGTCATCAAGGGGAGGAAAAAACCAACTGCCATCAGATGGTCATGTATGACAGCACCACAAGTATTTGATTAACAAATAGAATATAGTAGGTGGTTCTTCTACTGAGTTGTCACATACTCATTTATTTTGTTTCTCCTCTGCTGCATGTATTAAAACCAGAGAAGGTTATTTAGGAGCACAGTCTTGTCCCCTAAGTGAAAGAATTCATGCTGCTCTTTGAATTCAGACTCCAGTAAAAATAGACGCTAAGCCTCGAAGATACTGGAAAATGGACTACTCAGAGTTCTCTTCCAGTAGTATATTGTCCATGCTAACAGTTTGGGGTTTTTTTGATTGTGTTTCTCAAATAACTTGTCCTCTTACTTACATAAAAGCAATATATTCAGTGCAGTGCTTCTAGAACGCTGTTGATGTTACTGTGTGTCCCTGCGTCAAATGAAACCAGACGGAACAGTGAAAAATCTTTGCAATGCAGCCCGACAAACACCTTGATCTTTTTTTACTTACTTGTCTTGTGCGGAACAAGGAGTTGCTGCCTACTGATTTTTATGGATGGTTATGCCTTGTTTTTTGTTGTCTTGTATTTCAAGAGATCAGAAGCCCAAACTACCAACTGGCTGAACAAGAAGCAAAGTGCTTGGGAGGTGTTCGGCGATGGTGTAAAGGAAAGGGAACACAGGGAACACATATTCCCCGATGAGAATGGCCATGAGTTATGACTGATTTTTTTTCTTTTTTTTTTTTCTTTTTAAAGGTAAGGTAAAAGGATGCTGCGGTACCCAGCCTGATTTTAACACCTGGCTGAAGGTACCTTTGGTGCTCACAGACCCTCATTCCCGAGGCGGCTGAGGTCAGTGTGTGCAGTGCCCACAGATGTTGGGTGCTGGCCATGCCCAGCCGCGTGTCTCTGACCTGTGCACCCTCTCTTCAGGTGTGCTGTCGTCTCACTGCTGGGCTCCCCCCTTTTAGAAGGGGGACCCCTGAGCTTTTGTGCTGAGAGGAGGCCTTGGCTTCTGTTTTACCTGCTGTGAATCTTCCAATAAGACAAAAAGAAATCAAATTTGACTAAAGGTGTTAATCTGTGTGTGAGCTATGTGACTAGCAAATGTTTATAGAAAAACAAGTTGGCTTTTCCAAAAACAAGACAGCTTTTATTAGTTGACTGGTGTACAGTGCTGTGGATTCCTTATTTTGGAGTGGAAGAGAAGTTCTGGCATTTATATTTGTGCTAGCGGTGTGACCTTCCTCTGACCTGAAACATCTCTTTGCACAGAGCCATGAAGTTCATAGTACTATATCTTTTTTTTTGGGGGTTTTTTTTTTTTGACAATAGATTATAACTTCATTTCATACTGGCTGGGGCTGTGCTTTGTTTTTCGTGATGCTGTAGGATGAAGCTAAGGTGTATTTTAATGCACGGCTTGCTTGGTTCTCAGCCAGGGCAAGTTCAGTGAAGCTTCACGTCCAGTGAAGCAGATACTGTGTAAGGCTCCTCAGTGTGATGATAGCATGATAAATAATTAAGAACCTCACTTCTTTCTTTTTTTTTTCCCCCCCCGCTTCTAATCATTCTGCATTCTCTTAGCTTCTAGTTGTTGCAAAATAACCCTTGGTTGCTAGTCTCCCCTGGTAACACTAGCCACATGCTGACAGTTCTTCCTAGTTACTTCACAGCAGACATGCTCACCTGACCAGCCAGCCACTTGTTTTTGCTGTGCCACAAATTAACCCTTCATTCCTAGCAAATGTTAGTGCAAGCTCAAGTGGGGATAAAGTTCAAGTTACTCATTTATGTGGTTTCGTAGGTAGCTGGCTGCACGCCCACTGAAATTATTTTTAATGGTGCCGAGATTTTCCTATATAATGATACGTTATGTGATTGTGGAACATTAGGTGGAATAATTAAACTTACTCCCTATTTAACTGACCAAAGCAGGGTGGGTGATACACTTAATTGTATGGCATCTGATACCTTGCATGCAGATGGTGTTCAGGCTTAGTGAAAACACATGGCCCGAAGTCTTGATGAGTTTTCCCTGAGGTTTCACAGGCAACTTCTTCACCAGCTATTTCACAAAAGGCATCTGAAGTTTCTTCTGAGCTCCTAACTATTTTCTGTAAGCCCTTTTGTTCCAGGAAGAGTAAATTCTGCATGCTTGAACTGATGTGCAGGGGCAGCATTAAGATCACTTTACAGTCCTCTGTGATGAATGAGGTGAGAGGAATGTCTCCATAACCATCTTCCTGGCAGGAGGAGATGGTGCCTAGTTCATCTGGCGTGTATAAATGATATCTGTTACGTTGCTGGAACCTTGCATGTGACTTCATCTCTTTATCCAAATTGCTTGTTACCTACTATTTTAATGTCTCCAGATGCAAAGCTTATGCTTTAAGGCAGTGATGCAAACTCTTAGCCAAGATGACAAAGCGTGTGGCATTATAAAGTGTTTATATTCCTGTAGATCGCTGCTTATTTTTAGCAGTGTAGTTTCTGTGAGTGAATGAGTCATGTTGGTCTGCACATTTTGCAGTGCCTTGAATGTTAGTTTCTCAATGCTAGGAGGAGAACTTTAACTTTTTTTTTTTTTTCATTTGTTTTACAATTTTTCTTTAGTGGTTGGTGTTGAGAAGACACTGTTGTCTTTGGCAAACCATAATATATGGAACCTGCATGAATTGTCTTTTATGGATTGTTAATGGGACAAGCTTTCTTTAATTGTTGATCCAGAAGGAGGTGAAGAGGAGGTGGGAGTGTTCAGACCCTTCAAAACCAGAGGGATCTTCAGTTCTTCTCCTGAGGCTTTACTCCAAACATTTGGAAATTGTGAAATGCTAAACTAAATAAAAGTGTGTGTCTTTAGGCAGTAATTGGTGGCAACAATGTGTGGGATAGGTCAGAGCTTGCTTCAAAAGAAACTAACTGCCTTCTGTGCCACAGTGTTGCTGTACACAAACTTGATCCCTGCCTATAGCTACACTCTGTTTTCTCACCTCATTCCTAAAAACTGCAAGTGAGAACAGAAATTCATCTTCGAACTTGTAGATCGAGGTATCCTGCTCCCAGTCTTGCTCCAGTTGTTAACTGTTGATTTGAGATTGGAGTGTTTACAATCACAGAGCCAAGATTTGGCAAATGTGGATGATCCGGTTTTGGAACTGGAAAGAATTATTAAAGAAGCATTGACATTTAATGTAGGTGGTATTTAATAAGCATGGGAATCTTGATTAAGCAATTATATCTTTTTTTTTACTGTATCAACATGTGAACAATTTTACTTTCATGGTCAGCGTTCCCTCTGCAATTGCCCTTCAACAAGGGTGGGCTTTGCAATATTTGTAGTTTTTAGGAATTTTATGGAAATGGATTATGTAATTAAAAAACGGATAATACATCTTATTTGCAATGAACACATGAATAGTTGTTGCGGTGCTGCTTCGGTGATGCAAGATAAAGTAGCCCAAGTATTGGCTGTGGTCAGGGTGCTTATAGGAGGACAGCTTGTTTAGGAACATACTGGCTGGAACATTGTGGAGGTGTGAGGCTTTTCTAGGCAGGCAAGGGTGGGTGCTGATGCTTTATTTGGGGTTTAGGTGCTGTTAGAGAATCATGGGTTTCATAGTATCAGGCATTATTATGAATAAACTTGACTCATAATTTAGAAAGCGGTAGGCAACTTGGGGAGGGATGGGGAATTGCATGTGATAATTCATTGCTTCTATGGTTTTTATTTGGGGGGAAGAAAAACAACTCAAGTATTTACCTGTAGGTTCTTTGTTGTGGTTTAATTATATTGCAGGCATGTGGGGTGGGGAGGAGAGGGTGAGAAGATAGAGCTAATCCATATTTGATCATAAGAGACAAAAGTGTTACTAAAGATGAGTGGCCTGTGTTCCCTGTTTTCTCATGGCATTTGATTTGTGTGTGTGTGTGTGTGTGTAAGCAGCAGTGTAGGAGTATGTTGCATAGGTGAGAACCGACTTGCACAGTTGGTGGATGTGAGGACTGCCGAGTTCTATCCCACGTAGTTAAAATGTGATTAATGAAAGGCTTGCATAACTTGCGTTACCGAGACGAGGAAACAAATAAGATTGGATGCACGTGGCTGTTTTGCAAGGTACGGTTGGCTGAGAAAAGCGTAAAGGGGTAAGTCTGGGCTGTGCTTGGGCTGCGAGCTGAGACGGGTAGCTGGGGTCCAAAGTGTCTCCTGCTTGCAAGGTCCTCCTGTCCAGCAGACAGAGAGCAAGTCTCACAGCGGGGAGATCGACTAGAGGAAAATGGAAGAAAGAAGAAAGCATGTATGGCCATGTTTTGTTGTCCTCAGTCATGTTTGACTCTTCATTGTATTTTTCCCCTATAGCATGGAGGCCATCGCTCACTAGGTGTTTTTGCAAGTCCATTCATTCCTTTGGTGACAAGCGGCCTCTTCCTGTAAAGCAACCCCAGGAATCTGGCTTAGCCCATGGTTAGGAAAGATCAAAGTTTGGTATGGAAAGACCTGCCTGTTGTGAGGGAGCCGGAGGGACCATGATCTCCCCGTTGCATCTGCTCCACCTCCTCTCTTCGGCTTAAGCTCCCGCGGCAGAGCATGAAATTCGTTTCCGATGTAATCAGTTGGAATAAATAATTGGTGCAACAAGAATTGTGGTTTCGCAGGTTCTGTTTAAAAAATACAGCTACTTCCAGCTGCGGACTTAATTACGTAGTCACTCTTGGGCCTGCCTTAGTAATCTCTTCTTACACTCACCTGTCCCACCCAGTTTTAGCGGAGTAACCACTTAAACAGACTGTGGCATGTGAACCATGACTGGAAGCACCTTTTCATAATGGGTGTTTTTATTTTCCTGAGAATATCTTTCCCAGACTCTTTGAGGATGACCCATACTGTAATTATTTCCCTGGAATCCTGGGTGTAGAATCCAGCCTTCCTTTAGGTAACATTCTGAAATTTTACCTATAGATTTTAAGACAAAGAAAAAGAATGTCAAAGGTGCTGTTTTCTTCAGAATTTGTTTATCACTGTCGGTGAAGCTAGTAAAATACTAGTTCTTCTCTTATGTGTCATTGGTTTTATTTTGTTGTGGGATGGGATAGTTACTTGCTGCCATGGATTATAGAAGCATTTGTGTAACTCTCTGAACTGAAACATGAGTCTCAGAAAATGCCGTATATTATTATTATTATTATTGTGTTTTCCCTCCAAATTGTAACCTTCTTCTGCAGCAAGCTGAAGATAATTTTTATACATATTAGGAGTTGCCCTGAGAGCAGAGAACAGGAGATGCTCAAGGTCAGATGATTTGGTAAGATTTAGCAGGTGCATGACTCCTCTAGCAAACATATCTGAATTTCCCTCAAGATATGGAAAGGACCAAAGAGTTCTCCTTTTTCTGCACAGCAGTTTTGCTGCTCTTCCCTCGGCTTATCAAGGTTCCATCTCCCAGCACAGGGTGGGTGGAGAGCTGGTGCCTCCCAGGTAGCAGGACCTGGTGTGGAGCAGCTTGTCTGGGCTGCCAAGGACCGTAGTCCCAGGGGCACTTGGAAACCGGTTCTTGAAGTGTCCTGCTTACCTGGAAGCTGCTTTCTATTCTGCAGAAAAGAAGGAGACCTGCAAATGATACCTTCTTGGGAGCAAGAATCACTGTACTGATGGGCTCTGTATGCCTTTGGGTTTTTTGGTTCCCCCACACACCCCCATAACAGCACCATAGCATGCTTGTAAGTTAAAGCCCCAGATGTGCAAAATGGAGACTTTTTTTAAGGTTCAACAGGCTGTGGGACAGCAAACCCAGGGAAGTCCATCTCTTGAACTCTGCAGGCAGGTTATGAGGGACCTCTCCCTTGTGTAGCCAAACCCATGTTTCTGGAAGAAAGGAACAGAATCCTGTGGCCAGAGAGTGTTGGAGCAGATGGTTGTAATGGTCTCTTCTGATTTAAAATCTAACCGTTCTCACACACACCAGTTGCTGTGTTTTGGATCGTGTAGGAGGGCACTTTCTGATAGAATGGGAGCATGAAATCAGGCAGGAATGGGGTGTGTAGTAGCTGTTGTCTATGGTGAAAAAGATTGCCTGGTGCGGGGGGAAAAAACAAAACAAAACAACCAAAACCACAAACCAAAGACAAACAACCAATCAAACAAAACAACCAACCAACCAACCAAACAAACAAAAACAAAAAAGTAAACAAACAAAAACCCCACAAAAAAAAGCTCAATGGGAAGCATCTCTCCTCTGCAGAGACTGAGCAGGGGAAATGTCTGCTGCTCCAGGCCGAGCGAAGTCTCATTATTCTGCTGACTCCAGAGTATCAGAGGACAGTGAAGAGAAAGTGCAGTTTGTTTTAGTAGCTGAAGGGGTGGGTTTTGTCCAAACTTGATCCTAGGGCTAAATGACTTGCTTTATTTTTGGCTGTGACTGCAGAGGGCTGGTGGGACAGAGGGAAAATTAAATTGAAAGCTCCATTATTCTTGGCCCTTGTTTAGTGCCTGCTAAGTGTTCCTGAAAGTTCCCATGGCTGCTTTAAAGGCACCTGGAGAAAGGCTGTTTTCTGTGTGTTCGACACAGAAGCGTACTGAGCAGGACTGTGGGTATGTAAGAGCAGTTTGCCTGCTCTGTGAAACTTCATTCGTGTATCATGCTTGGGATGTGTAGCTGGCACTCTGAGCAGTCTGTCTTGATGTGGTTCTTGCAACTGCTGCAAAGCCAAGCAAAGCACTCCAGTCCTGATTGGGTGCTTGGTGGAAATGCAGAGGACTTGGTAGGGACGGGGGAAGAAAGGAGAGCTGGATCTCTTGCAGACCTTGGGATGGATTTGGCAGACACCACAGTACAACAGAGGGCATTGCAGAGATGCCTCTTGGGAGGCTTCTGGTTTTATTTATTTCTGAGAGAAGACTTTGGTGTGTGTTAATAATTTTTATTCCTCTTTATTTTCAAGTGGCAGGGTTAAATTTACAGATATAGGAATGGCTAATTAAGCAGTAACTTGCAAAGGGATAGAGTGACGAAGCTGAAATCGCTCTATCTGCAAGTGTGATAGCCAGGTACTTCATAGTGACAAACAAGATTTGGTTTCAGGTGGCTGTAGCGTAGTGTGATGATCTTTCAACGTATGGAAATGTATTTTTTCCCTTAAAAATTGAAATAGCTCTGAGTTATTTGTAGTTATTGAGATAGGCAGACAAAAATAGAGATATGAAAAGTCTGTTTATGCAGAAATCTGAAAAAGGAGCCCCAGAACCACTGCTGAGTAATCTGGATTGCATCTCTGTGGTATTGTATACATGCACTGAGTTGTTTTGCTTTGTGTTTGTTTTCTCTAAGGTAAAGTGCTTACATTGCAAAAGTGAATACTGCTTAGGATTGAAACTTACTTAATTGGATTTTTCAATATCAAAAGGTCTGAAAAAATAAGCAGCAATAAGAATAAAATACTTGTTGTGAAGTTTTCCAAATTCTTCATGCAGTGTGATGATTGATTGGTTGATTTATTTATTTATTAAGGACCTACATCTGTTTTGCAGGAGAAGCTGTAGAAGGCCTTCGAGAGAGCGATTATCTTCTGATTCATTCGTGTCGACAGTGGACAACAATTACAGCTCACAGTCTGGAGGAGGGTCACTACGTCATAGGGCCAAAGATAGAAATCCCCGTACATTATGCAGGTAAAGCTATTGTTGACCTGAAATACAAATTCAAAGAGAACGAATTGCCTACCACCCTTACAGTGATCACTTTATTTGACAGAGTGAAGCTAAGGCTCTGGTGGCGGTGACCGTGACTTAACTTTTTAATAATGTTACAGAGCACAAGAGAATACTGACTCCCATGGCTGCTAAATAGATGTATTTCATTGGGAAGAACATTGACATAACATGTAGCTACACAGAAGAATTGGTTTCAATTTGAGTGTAATGAATTGCCAGCATTTCTCATCTGTGAACGTGGTGACAAATGTGTGAAAGTTTGAAAATGCCTTGAAATGTTCAGTCAAAGATGGAATGGGTTTTACACTTCATTGCTTACTCAAGCTGGAGGGGATTTTTTTAATATTTCCATGTTAAAAGCCAGGGACCCTTGTTAATAATACTGCAATTTTACACTAATCCTCTGTGGTAGTTCCTTATCACTGTCTGCCTTTTTGGATGATGCAGTAATGCTGTTTTTCCAAGTAAATATGATGTAACTAATCCATATCTATTTTATGATTTCAAATTATTTTTACTTACCTAGGAAATTGTTTTTAATACTGTTTCCTACTGCTTAATGTCCTTATTCACAAGCTGAATAGAACAATACTATACGAGTGGGAAGTGCTTATCTTACTGCAGTAGATACAAAAATTTTAAAAGCTGGAAAGTATGAACTGGAAGAGCCATGGCTACAAAGCAGATACAGGGGCTTAATATTTTATTTGGTTGTATGTATAGCCAATTATCAGTTGAGTAATTTACTCAGCTCTCTTACAGCCTTCTTTAAAATGTTGGTGCAACGAGGGTGTGCTGAGTTGTACAAGAGCTGACTGAAATGCTTTGTTTCAATTTCACCAGTGCTACAGCTGCAGTGATGCACCCTATTTCAGTGATGAAACTTATTCCAGTTGCCTTCTCACGTACTCTTTCTCCTTGGAGTTCACTTCTGTAAGGCTGTTTTTTCTAAGACATATTTAAAAGCTTTGGTATGGTGGCATATAGTGTCATAATATATGTGGCTTTGGAACTCTCTGAATTCAAACTTTCTAAGTATGAAGAGGTTCTAGTGCTTGTGCTTAGTAATATTGTGGGTTTTGAGGGGTGTTTTTTTTTTCTTTTTTATTATTTTTGTTTGTTTGTTGTTTGGGTTTTTTGGTTTTGCTTGTTTTTATTTGTGTGGGGTTTTTTTACATCTCTGGGCTGTATAAGCTTCAGTGCTGTGCCCAGATAAGTACTTGGCTCCTTTCAAACTGAATAGTGCACTTTAAAATCCTCACTGTGGTTCCTGGAAGAAGGAGAAGAGAAAATAAACTACTTATTGACATGAAAGATGATTGGATCTTAAGAAGTTTACTAAAGCTCGGTTCTTAATTTTTTAAGAAGTTAACAAAGATGTGCTAAGTTGGGTTTCCTTACTCATCATACATAGCTCAAGTTTACATAGATACCAGCAAAATCAAAATCTGTCCCCTAAGATATTGCAAAAATATCAATGTGGTTTTCTTCCTGGCTTGTGTTAGTTCAGGAAAAGAGTGTGAGTTTAGTTGGCAGAATGTGTTTTGCCATCAAACAATCTCCAGTAAGTTCTCTGCCATAAACCCCTTGTTGATGAGATGAAAATACACGAAAGTTCAGGAACCACCTTGTAGTGAGGGCACACACTGAATATGTGATGAGCTCTGATGCTGCCAAAGGAACTTTGGAACAAAGACGGTCAGTGCTCACTTGCAATACCAGAGCACGTCTGATGGGCTTCCCTACAAGAAAGGAGAGATGTGTCTAAGCACGTGCAGGTTTAGTTATCAAAGCACTCCGGAATCATTATCTTTCTGAGGAGGACATGCTGCTGCCGAAAGGTAGAACCATCAAGTGGCGATTGCGGGAGAGAACTTCCCATCTTTGCCAAAAGCACAAGTAGAATAGATAATGTAATGTTTATATGGGGCCTGGCCATTGGGTTTTGGTTTTAAAGGAGGGCTTTTATGTCCTCATGGGCAAATATTTGTAAACTGTACTTCTGTATAAATTTTGGATTATAGAGCCAACTTTTTGCATGCTTTACCTTTTAAACTTCTGTCAGGTATTATGAACACACAGTTGACATTAGTGCTTTAGTGCCTACCAAAATGACCCTTAGACATTGAACAAAAGAATTAATTTTAAATGACTTTCCAGGTTTGTTTCTGCTTTAATGGAATAACTTTTATTCTTTTTTTTTCTTTTGCTCCCTGGCAGAATTTTAACATAGCAAACTGCAGCATGATTTTGGTTGCAATGGTTGAGCAGGAAGGGAGGTTGAAACTAATGTTATTCTTCTGAGATTATGGGCTTAAGTACCACTAAGTCATCACTTACATATATGAGTATGAAGTAAATCTTATCTTGCTACTTGCTAAATCAGGTTTTGGTATACTTATTAAATGTAAATACAATCAGGCCTTATTAAAGAAGGAAAATGTTGTATTTTACATTTAAGTGAAA
Organism: Streptopelia decaocto; assembly: GCF_964273445.1. Lineage (NCBI taxonomy): Eukaryota > Metazoa > Chordata > Aves > Columbiformes > Columbidae > Streptopelia > Streptopelia decaocto. The sequence continues at coordinate 45,849,625 of NC_138655.1, forward strand.
TGTCGTTAACAGAACCTGAGTTCTGCAGTCCTGCTGATGGTCCTTTCCCTACTGGGAAACTGCTACCCTGGTTGTTTCTGTTAAGAATGGCCGACAAGGTTAATTTTTGCTGTTGCTGTCAAAGAACACTCATATATGACAGCTGTTAGTCTAACAATTCCCACTTGAATACTCTTTCCAGTCTGCTTCTCTTTTTATAGTAAAAGCTGAAGTTAATGTAGCATCGAGTTAACATGTTTCTGGTTTCTAAAACAAAAGAGGTCTTCACATGCATATGGAATGGAGAGTGGATCAAAATTACTGTCCTGATAGTGCCCTGTCTTGACATGAGAGAGCAGACTTCACAAGAGCCCAAGGTAAACCATCACAACGTATGGGCATTGCTTTTGTTCTCCTCAAGTACCCATAATTCACATTTGATACATACAAGGTCTTACCAGCTTTCTGTCCGAACTAGTTTTATGTTGCTGTGATGCTATGATATCCTTAATACTAAATTTCTACTCTAAAAGTGAGCGTGTATCTATCATCCATATCCTCCTGCTGATGATGTTACCACTAGTTTTGCCTTAAGGCAGTTCTGTAATCTTTACCTTGATAAATGTCTCCCTTAGTAGCCTCTGGAAAAATACCATTTTATGGTCTGATTTGGAAGATACAGGGCATGTTGGCAACTTACAGAACTAGACTTCACTGTGCTGCTGCTCATCAAGAGGAAAGCCTGTTGTTCCTCTGTGCAGAGGTAGCTGCATGGGAAGATTTGTCCCAGGGGTGTTGATGGCTACGTCTCAAACGTATTCTGTGATAACTGAAAGCAATTGAAGTCACAGTCTGGGACTTGAACACTCTGGTCCTCAGATGTTGCCTGACCCTTCTTGTGTTACCTTCCAGGGCTATATCGCTCAAAATTATCAAAAGAGTTTTTGAGAATTCACGAGCTCTAGCTGCAGAGGTCTTCTGCTCTGACTATAAACAGCCCAGTTCAGTCCTGCAGACGCCTGTCCTATGAGGCCACGGTTCCTTATGTGTGCAGATTACTGATTCAAAAGTTGATGGAGTTCAATGTGGTTGCTTAAAACTTGCTGTATGGACAAAGCAGCACAGAGAGCTGTGGAATGACCCACGCGTGTGTGCGTGTACACTCACCTACAGAGTATAGTCTTTTGTTTCAAAGACTGTGCTAGCATTGGTGGGTGTATGCAACAAAAGATAAAGTACTTGGGGATCGGTTGGCAGCATCTAGGTTATTTTGCCCCAAATACTCACTACCATGTTTAATCAAAACATAACACAACCTTTACTGTTGTTTGTTAGGGCCTTATCTCTCTTGTTGCAACTGATGGTTCATTTGTCTGTTTGAGGGTTTTTCCCTCCTGAGAGTAAAACTGATCCCTTGAAATGATGTTTAAAAAAAAAAATCCAAACCCCTACCATTTCTTTTTGTTTAAGTTTCTACTCAGCTTTGTTCAGGGTTTGGAGGGAATACCTCTTGCATCAGTGCTGCCATCTGTGTGCTCCTAGGAGGCAACTAATAAAGAAAATACTTTTATTAAGGTATTAGAAAGTAACACCCTATTCCAGGGTGTGCCATGCTGTAACACATCCGGGGTGTTGGAAATAGTCTTCTTGTGAACTCACACCTCCCCGCCTCACAGTGAAGGTGTGCAATTGCTAATGCAGAGTAATCGCTGGTGCCCTGTCCAGTTGCTTACGTAAGTGTGCTGATAGCTTAATTAATGTCTTTTAAATGAGGAAATATAAAACCTTGTCATGTGAACCTTCTCAGGTGGGGCAGCGGGTGGAAATGAGTCAGAAGTCCCTTCGCTGGTGTTAGAACCAGTGTACAGTGAATGTCCTGCTGAAACCTGTTTCTGCTGGTTTGATTTGTTAATCATGGAGTGGTGCCTGATGGGCCTGTTCCTCATTCTGTCCTGCTAACACAGAGAAAGATGCTCTCTGCAGGTCTTCTCAAGAGTGAACTTGCCTTTGCAGCTGTAGAGCAGGAGAGCTTCCAGAGATTTTGCAATGTGCAGCTGCAGAAGTGTCTCTCTCCTGTCCAAAGGCATCCCTGCCTCTAAGACACAATTTTGTGGTCCCACCAAGCCCACTCTGGGATACTCAGGCATGAGATGCTGAGGGAGGAGAGTGCTGAAGTATGGTGTGAATTAGGCATCTCCGAGTTGTCTTCAGATGGTGACAGCAGCTGCTCTTGCTCAGTGCCCACCCTGAACCTGTTTTACCCGAGATCTGGAAGAGCTTGGATTTTGACTTTCATGATACTGAGCACTCTTAGATGTTTATAGTATGTTAGGTCTTCTGTAAGTATACTGTACGGCTCTCTTCTGGAGAGAAGAGCAAACATTAGACCTTTGCTTGATGACTTTATGGTATCTGCTGCCAAAGCTTGTACTTCTCTGGAGACAGAGGGGTGCTTCCCCGTCTTACATTCAGTTTAGCCTCTTCACTCCCTCAAGTGCAATTTAATACTGTCTGCTGGTCAAGGAAGGTGATGTTGGACAAAAAGCCCTTTGTCTGGGGCTTTGCCTGCCTGGGAACAGCGGGTGGTGCCAGGGAGAGCTCAGCCTGTTGTGTGTAAGTGGAGCAGTACAGCTCTGATGGGGTAACTTTTAAGTTCAAAGAGGTGGGTAAGATCTAAGACAGGGAGGGACACTGCTCTGGAGCAGAGAACTTAAGTGATTCCAGCCAAGAGGTACACCACTCCTTGATATGAAATTATGTTTTGCATTCTAATTTGTGTTTTGCTTTGAACCTAACCTGGCACTCAACTATCATGTTCTCCTGGGGATTTTGTGCTACAGAACTGAATGTAGCTTGTAGAGAACAGGACCCAAATGCGGTGCTTCTAAGAGAGGCAGGCTGCCACGTGTCTGTGGGCTGGTAAGTGGTGAATGAATATATGTCCTCAGAAGAAAACAGAACAAAACGCTTAACCTCGCGGTACTGAAGTTTTGTTTTGTTTTTTCTTGAAAAAGGTTGTGTCATCTGAAAAGCAGTCAGAGGTTTGAAAGCTTTTCTCTGCAGGTACTACCAATAAATGCACTGCCACCAGCATATAGTCTTCACACTTTTTTAAAAAGAAATATGACTTTCGTAACTCTGAATACTTGACTGTGAAGTTTCCTGAGAACTGCAACCCTTTTCTCCCTGTAAACCAACAGAAGAAAGTCTATTCGATATGGAGTAGCGCCTGGGTATTGCAGAGCAACAGGACACCTGTTTTCATGAGCAGTGTGTGCCTCTTCAGCTGGACGTCTGAGATCAGTAATGTCTGGAACAGTTGTAATTGCCCTTACAGCATCGTTCCATGGTTTTTATGTCAGGGAAATTATTAGGCTTTAAAATATATTTATCTACTTGCTTTTAGTTTAATCGGTCCATCCATTTTCCCTACCAAAGGCTGAGTTTTACTCTTCCAGGCAATCACAGCTTTGTAGTCTGGAAACTGTCTTCATATTCCTGAATTTTTCAAATCTGTCCCCCTGAAGTAATGGATGAACTGTTCTTCCATATGCAAACACATATCTATATTCTTCATTTTTTTAATTATTTTTTTTCCCCACAGAGTTACCTTCAACAAGTTTAGTTGTGGTCAGATTTCCCCGTGATCCTATCTCTTTGTTATTCCACATTTCTGTGCCTATTTAAATTTTGGCAAATGCCTCTCAATTGATGTACAGTGCAGTATCAAATCACAGGATCAAATGCAGGCACTGAAGTTGCTGGCAAAAATTGCTTATTTCTTTTGCACCTGTGGGTGCAGATGTTCTTCCTGTTCCCTCATCTCCCCCCATAATGCAGTCTCGTGAAGCAGCAGCTTTTTCCTTAAGTTTCATGAAATATTCCCGTTTTGTCTGACCACCTGTAACAAAGAATCTCTTCCACTTTACATTTTGTTTTATATCTATTAGGAATATATACATATGTCTTCCCATATTTTTTTGTTTGCTTGCTTCCTTACTTAATTTTTGATTAAACAGTTTGTCCTGAGCCCAAGGAGTACTGAGTATATACGGTAGTTGCTTTCTAGCGCCAGCAGCCTCCCAGAATGCAAGCTATGGATGAGGAATACCTTTTCAGTGTTGGGAGATGGTTCATATTTAGCTTCTAGTGAAACAGCAGTGTGCAATTCTTCATCAGGTTGCACTGCTGACAGTTTTCACTCTCAACTTCATCTTTCTCTTGAGTCAGCCAGACTTTTTTGCAGTGTCTAGTTTACTTAAAGTTATCACCCTCATAAATTAAAATCAGCAGACTGTGAGACTGCTTCTGTCTTTCTGTGTATACAACCTGATGTCTGTGAGAGATTTCTGGAGTCACCTACAGAATTTGCTTGAAGTTCAGTTTGGCTGGATGTATCAAAGTTTGTGTTCAGCCTTCTGGTGAAACCAAATTCAGCTCTGTTTTAGTTCCCATCCACTTTCCAGTCTTGCTGAATGTCTAAAATGGCCGTAGTGTCTGCAGCTCTCAAAGGCTTCTGCTCTTTGATGTAATGAGAACAGTAGAGTTAGTTCACAGGGTAGTAGTATTCCAAGTAATGGAGGAAGAGTCTGATAATGTGCCAAACTTCATGGAAAGTAAATTCCTGCATTTTCTCTCTTGCTTTGCAACATGGAATAAGAATTTGTGGTGTGCGGACACCAGTTTGTACTATAAAATCTGGTTTGTTTCATGGGGTTTGCTTAGTTCCTTAAAGGGAAGCAAAAATTTGTGATGATAGTCATATTTTTCAATACTATCTCAGTGAGGTACAAGGTGGAAAGAGGTGTATGCTTTTAGATACATCAGTCTTGCTCTTCTCTAGTTTGACTTGGGCATGAGTACAATCTTACCCTTGTTTAAAAAAAATCTAAGATTTGCCTAAGCATTAAACTTTCTACATTTCATTTGTGAGAAGGGAAAGGGAGTAGGAGGAGAGAGGGAGAACCTGCAGTACAACTGATGATTCGAAGTATCACACGTTCCTCTCAGACTTTCACAGTTTTTTGGCTGTTACTCTAAGTCTGCAAACTTGCAATTTGCTGAAACTCAGCTGTGACCTTACAAGCATTCACTGTAAGGTGTGGTGGTGTGTGTTTGTTTGTTTCATTTGCTTGTTTCTGATCTCTGTGGGTAGCAAAGAAGCTGATCTGAGTTGCATCAATTAGGAAAAAAAACTCTAGAGGCTTGTACAAAAGAAATTAACTGGGGAGGATGACTTTTTGAGAGATTGCAGTTGAGAGAAGGGTAGAATAGCAGCCAGGAAGCTGGTTCCCAGAAGACTTGGAGATGGGCTAAATCACAGCCGATTTGCTTGGAATTGCTTGATTTACTTTGCCTTATATGTCTGCTGGTGCAGCGGAGCACCAGGCTCATTTGCCTGGTGCTAGAAAGACTTAAGTGCTTGGTGCTTGGGAGAAAGGTCTTGAAAGCTGCCTAACTTAACCACTGGAAAGCCGAGAGGGAAAGGCTGCCCCCCCTGGGAATTCGAGGTGTATTTAGGGCTGCACTCGAGGTTCTGCTCCGATCCCATGTTGCCGACCACTTGAAGCTGCACTAAGTACTGACTACGAGGAAACTGGGAGTGTGGCTCCTGAGTTCCCACGAGGAAGCTGTTCTCCTCTTTCACAAAATATAACTTAATCCTTTAAAAGGAAGGAGGTGCATGAATGCCACAGCATACCCAGCTCGTAATCTACTGCCAGGGAGGCTCAGGTAGGGATGAGCTGCCTGTTTCCAGGCACTGAACAAGGCATGAATTAGGTGTGAAGCTGTTTCACCCTTTCCCATCCTGAAGTAGATAATCAGGCACTGAGAAAACCATACAGTTAAAAAACTTTAAGGGTAGTTAGGAGCTCGAAGAGGGTCTGTTACCCTGTGGTCTGTAGTTGCAAGTCTGGAACTTCACAGCTGTTTTCCTAAAGTAGGAATTTTACAGATTTAATGCCACTTGTCTGGCTTCAAAGTTGACCCTTGATGGGAGAAGAGAATAAAGAGAAGGCAGTTGTGAAGGCCAGAGTCACTGGTTAATCAGTAAAAAAAAAAAAAAAAAAAAAGTGCTTTCCCTTCTGTGCAAACCTTGAGGAAGAATTTCTATGAAATCTGTTTGAGCTGAAAAGTGACATGTTTTGAGTTGATAGTCAACATGGATAATGATGCTTTTTGTTAATCTCTTAAGTCTAGAGCATGAAGCTGGGTTTTGTGTTTTCATATGAACAGAGTAGCAGGTGCAGAAGAATGGAAGCACATGCCACTTCCGTGAAACCCATGCAAAGAGTGACACAGTCACCAATGTGATTATCCTATGAGCCTTATTCTTACCTGGATCGTAGTGCATGCTAGTAGCACATAAAGAGTTTTCCTGAGAAGTACAATTCTTAATGCTTAGGGAATCTGAGTATGGTTTACTGCATAGTTTATTTTTTAACTTTATTGGCTGCCTATATTGCCTTTGGTTTCAGTTTGTCTTGAGTTTATCCCCTGCTTTTGCTTTCCTGATATTGTGACTTGTTATGTGGTCTAAGTCTGCATGGGAATTTGGGAGGGAAGAAATCGCCACAAGCCTCCTATGATTAGTCTAAGAAATCTCTTTTAGACTGACTGTCCCTTTTGCTTTTTAGGGCTGGAGGGGAAACTGTTACAACAGAGCTAACAAGCAGGGCCAAAATTATTAATGTCTTTCCCTTCTGTAAATACACAACCCAGCTGGCAGGAATGTAGAGCAGGGTTTTTGATAGGTTGTGTGTGTTTGGGAGAGGGAGCTGCAGGGAAATGTGTTGCACAGGATGATGTAATCTTGTGAATTTTTGGATGCCCAGACTTTCCCCCCCTCCCCTTTCCCCCCAGGGGCCAGTATTTGCTGCTCAAAACAACCGATAGGAAGTGCGGTAGGAATTCTTCGGTCAGCGTCCTCCCCATGGAAACCAACGCACTTCATGTCTGGGAAGGAGAGCTGGTCACGTCAGTGCTGCCTATTAAAGCAACTGACATCACGGATGTCTTAAGCTTCGGCTGAACTACTGTACCGATTGGTGCCAATCGGAAAATAAAACCGTGGTATTTAAGCCATGTATAACTCTGTTTATACGGAGAATGTAATTTGTGTGTTTAATTTAGCCTGTGATCCAAGACAGTAATTCTGCTGTGTCAGGGAAGGGCACTTCTGTGAGCTTTGAAACTTCGAGGAGTGGAAAAACTGGCTTTTTTCTGTGTCGCGAGCTGTTACGCAGAGGTTTTCTGTTCTCAGTTGGCAGAGGCTAACTTATTTCGAGGGTGGGAGGAGAGCTGTTAACACTAATAGCAAAGGTGACCATTTTTAACTGGATGGGAGAAACATGAGCATTTAGCTTCTCATTCTGAAGGACATAAGCATGAGAGGGAGACTGAAGCCTGTACTTATTTCCCTCACAGCTTTTATGTATGGATGTGAAACTCAGCTTCTGCTCTTTGCCTTTACTGCAGGTGAGACTCGACTCTTGTTTTGAACCAGAGCACGCAGTTTGATCCCAAAGGCGGGCAGAGCAGGGGCAAAGAAGGAAATACAATGTACTCTGCAGGGGCTTTCATGAGTGTTCTCAAACTAGGAACACCTGGTTGGTGAGCCACCTGTCACAAAATCTGTGACACTGACAGATGCCACTGTCATCTTGGATGGTTGATAGCCTATATGGAATAAGAAGGACCTTTTAAATCTAAAGGCTAAGATTATGTTTTTCAGGGAAGTCACCTTCACAGCATGCTCTTTAAATATTTGTCAGTGGTTCAACCTTTTCCAGTTCATCTCACATGAATTCTGTATTGCAGCAAACTGGGAATAGCCAGCCAAGGCTGGCTGGCTGTGTTTGGGAGACTGAAATAGTTCAAGCTGCCTGAGTCTGTTCCTTGTTGCTCTATTTCATGGTGGTCATCTGACCCCTCTTTTGGTCTACGTGTGGACTAACGCATCATGTGAAAGGTCAAGCTTTTGTAATGATGGTTGCACACGTGCATGAAAAATAAAGAGGTACATGTGGTTGGGATGTACAGTCGTATCTGAAGGTTTCTGAAGATCTTCATCAACATGATGGGAAGTGCGTTTGCTGTCTTCTGCCAGAAGAATAGGGTTGTTTTTTTTTCTTTGTTTGTAGGATTTTTTTTTTTACCATTAATAACCTTGCGAACATAGTCAAGTATGAGATATGTATCTATGGAGGAGTAAAAGAATGTTCAGCAAGAAGTATATATTGGGGAAAGTAGTCTGTCATAGAATGCTGCATGGGCTTCTGTGTTTCCAAACTCAAAAAATAAAGGTTATGTAGGCTGAGTGGAACTCGTGTGAAGCTTGATGGGAAAAGTAAAACCTTGTTGAGATGGATGGGCAGGGTGGTTTCCATAATCCAGTTCTTTAGCTACTGTGTCCCTGTTAAATTAATTGCTAGGGTTCAAAGCCTTTGGGGAGAATTATGACATTTATTACACAAATGGCATCGCAAAAAAAAAAAAAAACAAAACAAAACAAAGTAGTGGTGTGCATAAGATGCGTGGGTCTGAGTTCAGAGATTCTTAGGAGCATGACTTGGAAACCCAGAACTAGCTGCTGGAAAGGATGAGTCTCTCAGAGTCGGTATAGGGGAAGGGCTACAGCATATCTGAGGGTGTGGGATGAGAAATACTCTTGAATAGGAAGGGGAGTTGCAGTGTGATAGTAAATCAGCTTTAGCCTTCTTTAGGTGTTATTGGGCTGTTAGGTGGGGAAGATGGTCACTACTTGTAATGGTTCATTGTATCAGTTTTTTCCTGTGAAGTGCTTTCAGATCCTCCAGGAGGACAGTTGCTATAGAAACGTAACGTTAATGTAGACAAACTTTCTAACTAAAATTAATGGAGAACCTGAGTTGGCCTTCAGACTGGTAGAGTCTTAAAACAGTATGTAAATAGAAGAGAGATTGACATTTACAGCAAGATTTAGTATGCGTATGTTTCTATCTGTAAAACTGCTCTATCTGATTCTAAGGGGCTGAGAGATGCACTTGAAATCCTGGGAGGTTGTTGTTTGGTTGGTTTCCTTTTTGTCAATTGGACTCCTGCTGACAGACCACTGCCCCATTGCAGGAAGCCTAATGGATGCCTATTTTTGTCTCCTTGGGTGGTGGTACCCACACTGCTAAAGATACATTGCATGGACCTAAAGCTCTGCAAGAGCTGTTCTAGATGGATGGTTGGGAGATGATGTGCTTATGCTACCTTCCCAAGCTGGGAGCAGAGTACACAGGCTTCTGGATGGCAGACAAGCTTGTCAGCTTACACGCCTATAGTCATGGTGCTGGGTGTGGGAATGAGCCCTAGCGATGTTAGGGAGGTGGTAAAGAGGAAGAGGAATGAGAGGGAGGTGGTGGTGGAGCGGGGGAAGCAGGAGACAATACCAGTGGCAGCCTGGGTGGTGGTGGAGAGCGGTAATAGGAAGAGGCGGTGAGACTGGGGCTCCTTGCAGGAGGTTGGGAGATCCAAGGATGAGGTGTTCTGCCAGTCCCATTTTGGGATCTGGGCTCTTGTTTCTCGCTCTGAGCACCAAGTGGTTCTCAATATTCTCATGCTTAGGAAAATTTCTGGTACCATTTTAACAAAAAGTTGCTCCGCTAATCTGCATTTCTGGTTAAAACTCTAATGACTAGAATTAGTCTGTCTAGAAGAAAGAGACATATGGCAAGCAAATGGCCCTTTTTAATGAGCTTCCCACTCAGCAGTTGGCTGCTCATCCAGTTTGTGTGTGGCACAGCATCTTATTGCCAGAAAAAAAGAAAAAATCCTGCAACCTTTTGGTAGGTTTTCTCTCAGGGAGAAGGAGAGCAGATCATAATGCAAGTGTTAGTGAAAGACAAAGCCTCACGTTACCTTCCTCAACCATTTGTTGCCAAAACGATAAGAAAATGTTCCAGAACCTAGTTTTAGAGAGCTGGAAGACACCCAGTTCCTTATGTCTCAATGGTGGTTGGGTGCCATATGTACCTTTTTGCAGCATGTGGGGTTTTCTAATGATAAATAAGTAACATAATAACTGATTTCTGAAAGTCACAGTAGTCCAAAAGGCCACAGTAAGTGATTGCAGCTGGTCTTTAAAATCCTGTTAAAATTAATTTCATTAAAGAATTGATGGAAATTACTGTGTTTGGTAGCCAGTAGTAAGTCTGGAGGATAGATGGGAACATTGTTCCTAAACTGTAGGTGCCACGAGTATGCAAGCAGAAAATTTGTGATAACAGGTCTCTGCTGTTAGTAACAGCTGTGTGACTGATCTAAGAGAAGTCCATTGCTGAGGTGTAGCTGTGTAAGGAGTCATGCGATTAAAAACGTATTTATTTATGCCCAGCTTCCTCATTTAGCCTTATGACTTCACATGAACATGTAGCAAGGTCAGGCTGTCCTTCACTTCACTTTGTCTGCTGAAGAATATTCTGTGCTATGGCAATGACTTTTAACGTTGAATCTGACATTGATGTTTGTTCTCATATTGGAGTTACTTTGAGTATAGCAAATGGAGCCAACCTTGCTCTCCATCATCCTGCTACTGATCCACTCTGAAGCTCTGCTTCATCTGATGTGCAGTAGTGCCACTTCTTCCAGCTGTGATTTCTAACACTTCTTTTTGCTGCTCCATGATGGTTTTGAAAGTCCAAAGTACTTTGCCCCCCTCTGCGTGCAGCTGGGACTACCCAGCCCACAGCTAAAGAGAGAGGGCTTCTTGTGCAGGCTTCGGCTTTGAGCAATGGTGGTTTAGCTGAATCCACTGTCACTGTTATAAAGAGGCTGGTTAAGTATTTCTGCAAGAAAGAGAGGTGTGGTTTGGACCTGTTTCAGCCAGACTGTCTGCAAGAAGAGTGGGGAGTATGGGAGGTCACTGGGGTGGTTGCAGCAGCAGAGTCCACCTAACCCTTCACCTGGCACTGTTTACGCTGTAGTTGCCATGAATAAAATTCTTGTTGCTCTTTCAGAAAAGGAAGCTATTAGCAGCCACGATTGTGCGCATCTAGCTCTTTTGATAAGATATGAGCTAGTCATTGCCATTTAAAATAACTTCTCCCAGTTCATTTTGTTAGCCATGCACTCGTTATCTAAGCAGCCCGCAAAACAGGGCTGTGTTGCTGGCCTCGGACGCGGCCAGCTCTGCTGTCTGACAGGCTGGTTTGCAATCTGGGGACGGGCTTTTCAGCTGGCCAACACAGTCTGGAGGGTTTTTTTTGTAGACTGTTAATCTGCAGTCTCACGGGCTTTCTTCCAACTGTGTGCGTCTCGCAACAACTCTTGTGAAGTTCTCCCTGCCCAGACCTCATGTGGACGTGCGCCAGCTCAGCGCGTACGTACAAACCTTCTCTATGTCAAAGTGCTGGTGACCAATTATAGCCCTACAATATGGAAGGGAGGAGGGGGAAGCATTTGAATCTCTGTATTTGCCAAGTCATATTATCATAGCAAGGTGTGAGTAATAGCCACTATATATACATATATACACAAATGCCAGATCTCACTTTGATTTGGTTTCCAAGGTATCTGTATGCCAGAAGCCAGACTACTTGCAGATACTTCTTTGTGTGCGAGCAGTAAAAACCATTCAGTGTGAGTGGGTTGAACTTTTTTTGGGGAAAAATGTAAATATATTTTAAGGAAGCTATGCTCTGATGTGCAAAATGGTCTACCTAATTTGATAATGTCACTGAGCTAAACTTTGTTCTTTGCTGTTGGGATGCATGTAGGGGGATTTTTAAATTATTTTTTTTTTTTTTTTTTTAAATCTAGTTTTTCCATTGTAAAACATAAAGGGACTGTACATGCTAGAAAACATAGCATGGTGAATTAAATAGGATTGATCAGGATTGGGTAGGTCCTGACGACTGTACAGTGAGTGGTAGAAACTTTTCGCAGTGATCGATCCTTTCCTATCTGGGATTAAACTGCTAAGGTATCCAGTTTATTTTAATTGTCTTGAATTCATCTGAAAAAGGACAGAGTAAGCTTAATGCAACACAGAAGCAGAATTTTGAATTTTCCCTATCTGTGGCTACTCAAATAGCCAATGAATTATCTTTCATGTGCAGTTTTCAACAAAACTAAGGTGCTTTACACACTTGGAGGTGAATGAAATACTGAAAGACATTAATGTCACAAATTTTAAGAACATAGAATAAAGTTAAATAGTGTGCTTAAAGGAGATGGGGAAACAGGTCTGGGAGGCAGTGGAATTCCTGTATGACAAATTGCCACAGCTTTTACACACCTGAGTGGCTGTGCAAGGAAGCCCACGTTTCCATTAGGAAGTTTCTGCAAAACTTGGTTGCAGTGGGTCCTTTCTATTTTGAAAAAGTTACAAAGGGAGCAGGAAAGGGGGCTGAGTCTTACAATTAGAAACCTAGTGTTTAAGGTCTATGAAAATCAAATTTATCTTCCTCAAGTTTTAAAAACAAAACTACTTCAAGAATGCTTCTGAATGCATGAATGCTCTGCAATCAGTATCAGCTGCGTTGTTTAGTACAAGGGTACTTTTTCAGGGTAAGAATGTTTTCAGCTTTAAGCGCCTGTTGTGCCCACAAGCTGCTATGATGGATAGGAGCTGTACTGCCTATAAATAGAGACCCTCACTTTGAAGGGCCTACATCACAGGAACCATGTGTGTGCTTTATGTGCGTATTTCTAATGTTTGCTCTTGTATGTGGTGATGATGGGTATTGATTGCTTTTCATAGTGCGTAGTCACTGGTTCATTCACAGTGATCTTTAGATGCATTTATAAAATAAAGTGGAGGAGAAAATAAGCGTTACTGCCTGGGGCCCAACCTTGAGCAACATTAAGTCTTGGTCTTCTCAGTCTGAATCAGACATCAGCTGTTGCATTTTGAAAGGCAGCACTTGAGTAATTCTTGACTGTGTTCATAGTTTAGTTGGAGCAGTTTAAAACAAGCTCTCTTTTTAAAGGCTGATTTAGTTGTTTGTAAAGCTCAAAACCTTCTGTGCATAGCTATTTGGAAAAATGAAATGCAGGACCTGGTTGGTTAGCATTTGCCCTAGGCTTCAGTATCTTTGACTTCAAAAGAAATCAACAATAGGCACGACTTGGGCCGGTTCTGGCAGAGGAGGCTTTTTGTTTTTTGCTTTCCTCAGTTGGAGGGATCATCTTGGGAACAGAGGCAAAATACTTTGACTAGCATGGCTATAAATGTTAGTCTCCCCTCCAGGAACTCTCTGTACTAAACAAATAAACAATAAAAAAACTGTTTAAAAAATTCGTCCTTTTATGTGAGGAACTATGAGAACAAAACAAAACACACCCTCTTACCTATGTCCTCAGACAATTTCTCTGAAATGGGTTTTAAAATAACCTTGTGTGCTTATTTCTTACAGTTGGGGTCTGTTTGTGGGATGCAGCCACAACTCCAGAGCAGATGAGTTTCACAAGTCAGTTATGCTTAAAAGTAACAAATAATTTAACTCAGAAATTTGTCTTGAATGATCATAGTTCCAAGGCTCAGTAACCCTCAACAGGTAATCCTTTACGTCTGAAAAGCTCATCAGTTTTTCATCTTGGTAATGCCTTACTGGAGGAGAAAATTCTTCTTTCTCTGCTGTAGGGGTGTGGTGATGGCACATGAGTGATATCAGAACTTTTGGGTAATGTTTGGAATAAGTGAAAAGGCAAGCAGCATCAGGGAGGGATTAGGTGAAGATCTTCTTAACTGACTTCTTAGGTCAGAGGAAAACTTTCTGTTATAAGTAATTTTGCAGAAGTATGTAATGAAAGTCCCACTAATATCAATGGGAGCAGAGCTAGATTACTGATAAGGGCTCTTAGGAAGAACCTGCTTCTAGGTATTTGAAAACACTTGTATTCTCTGGTATTCTGCTGATACTACCATAGTTCAAAAAGTGAAAAATATAAGGAAGCAATATGGGTGACTTGTAGCTATTTGAACACAATGCCCTGGGTCTAGGGGTCACTTCCATGAGAGGAGGCAGAGGCTACAAATTGCAAGGTTTCAAATCTTATTTAGCAACAACTGAGATCAAAAAGCATGATGCCTTAAACTTTGAAGCTTAATCTAATGGCTATAAAGGAATGTCCATCTACATCTGTATAGAAAGAAATTATAGCAAAATCAATTTAATGCTCAAGGGTGGATGTGAGGATGCTTATATTTGTTTAGCTGAGTCCACATTAAATGTAGTTCGGCTGTAAAAGCAGCAACAACAAAAATATGTACTTATAAATTCAGAGTCTGAAAGTACGATTTTTAATTTTAAACGCACTGAATTAGGCACTCCCAACCACTCACAGCAAGGGATTTATGGGTGTTGCATTTTGGAGCACAAAATTTGGGTTCCTTACTCTTAGCTGCTATGGCTCAGAAACATCGTAGGAGTGAGGAACTGTGTAAATGCGATTTCCACTGAAAAGAGCAGGTGTGAGAGCATATACAAAGGACTTGTATTATTTTAGAAGAGTACCTATTCTTATAGGAGTTGGGCTGCAGACTGTTTAAGCCATATCCAATCAAATATTTGGAAACAGATGCACTCAAATGTTGTTTCTCCTCTTTTCCTTTTGAGTAGATACAATTGCACATATTAAAACTAGCTGATAAATATTAATTTTGTATACTAACTTTTTATTTAAAAAAACAACAACAACAACAAAACCCACACCACCCAAACTGCTGCTTTTCATAAGTAGTCAAATCTACTTCTTTTCATGGCCCTGTAAATTTATAGAATTTTTCATTGTCAATGGAACGTATATGGTGCAGAAGTCAATAAAACAGTAAATGTAAAATACCACAGTACTGTTTCCATGGATGTCTTCCAGTCTGTTAGTGGATGTTTTGGTGGAGATTTTGGGTTTATCTTTTCAATTTCTTTTACAAACTTTTCTACATAGGAGTTATCACTTATGATTTGTGGAGACCTAATAACTACAATGTTTGACTACTCCAGAACAGCCAGCAAATAGAGATGACAAAATTTTGTCTGCAAACAGTTACAGATGCGAGAGTTTAGACCAACATGGAAATCAAACTTTGGGTGTCGACACCAGTATTCTTTTAAATACTGTAAACAACCAGACAGATTATTCTTAGCAATGATTTACAAACCCACTAGAGATTTGATTGCATCCAGATTATAATGCAACATTTCCCTCTGAGCTGCAAAGTCAGAGTTATTTTGTCAGTAGAGGTTGTTAGATTGCCACTATTTTTTGCTGTCATTTTGAGCTGTGTGTGGTATCACCTTAGTTTTTCTGGCTGCTCAACAATCTCATGTTAACTAACACAAAATTAAACAGATGAAGAACAGCTGAGTGATTCCTTAACTCCTGTAGAGATGTGTTAAATTCCCCCAAAAGAAAGAAAGGAAGAAAGCATTTCTTTTGTGCTTGGCAAAGAATTTTATTGGAATTTTTCCCTCTTATGCTATGAGACTGATTTATCTATTTATTTACTTCTTTTTTACCCTGCAGATGTATTGGCTTCAGGCATTGGCGACTGACCCGAGTTATATTTGTGGAGTTGATGTCTGTATTGTATTGATTGTGCTATTCCTAAATATAGCAAAGTCACTTTTAGACTGTTCTCTCCCTCTCATTTTGCAGTTGTTCAGAGATACATGTTCTTCTGTGAGCTATTAAGCACCACTATCCTGCATGTTCAATACCTTAGTGTTTAGGTTTTGAGTAAAAGTAGTAGTTTAAAAATATTTTTATGCTGTAATTGAATAGCAGATTTTTTTTAATAATCTTTTTTAATAGCTCTCCACTGTGGGTATAGTTTTTAGGCCATTTTAAAAAACTAACCAGTCCCCTCTTTCATTGTGCCATTAACAAGACCTATATAGTAGTTGGCAAAGGTCATTATTACTTTTCTAAAAAGTTGTGGGTATATGGTCTTAAAGGCTGTTTTGTGTTACAATAAATCTTTCTTGAGCCAAAAATATTGTCAATGGGTTTTCTATGGTTTGTTCAGTTCTGTAAAGCTTTCCAGTAAGAGACTACTTGTTGTTAGAGTCTTTCAGGATAAGAAAGTGGGTCATCCTGGTTGTTCTTTACAAGATGACTTTCTTTCCTGACTGTGAATGTGCTGTTGGAGGTTTTCTTCTGGATGCATCTCAACTATTAGGCCCAACCAGGAGAAAACAGGAGAACTTCCCATGTGAAGCAGGATGGTGGATGAGACTGAAGGTCCCCAGGCTGGACATGTAGCAAGAATTATAACCTATGGCTGGATAAGCAGCTTCTTTAAGATAAGGCACACTATGTTTTTGTAGACCAGATGGTGCAGCCTGAGACAATGTAAGATGAGGAATTTCTGACTTCGGGTGGAAGGACTCATGTGGGCTTGTCCGACAGAGACCCCAAATTAGGGATAGTAATTAAGCTAGCCTGATTGTGAACAGAGACCGGCTTTAAAAGTACTTGATATCTGGCTAGAGAGGAGCGTTTGTGAGAACAGTTGTAAATTGGTACTGAGTTGCAGTGTATTCGTAGGCACAGATGCAAAACTAGAAGAGAATCATGTAGTTGCAGTGGAAAGTGTCTGTCCAACCACTAACATCTCAAAAGCAGCAGCAGCTTTTGGTTATGTAGCACTGGAATCTGAATTTAAGTTCTGTTCATGTGCCCCAGCTGTGCCTCGACTCTGTAGTTGTCGTGTGGGCTGGAGCATTGCCCTGTGGAGGTGCCCCATGGCTGGCACATGGCCACTGGTGGCCCAGTGGGACGCTGCTGCAGAGCAAAGTGGGACACCTGCTGCAAGTTCCTTGCGTGCTACTTCTGTTTGGTAAACAGAATGTAAAGCACTAGAGGAAGTAGTAAAGACAATAATTTATAATCTTAAATCCATTATGTAATCAGGATGCTTAACGAGAGGGGATTTTGTAACCGTCTTTGCTGGTTTATTAGTATTATCTTGTATTGCAAAACTCTTCCTATTACTGGATCTGTTTGTAGGTGTGTTTATTCTTAGGGGTTGGGACTTTTCCTTTATCCACAAACTGCACTGTTGATGTCTGATGTATTTACGTTACACCCATTTTGCCGTTTTTGAGTCATCGAAAGATTCCAGTCTGCAGCTTAATATTCTTCTGCTGACCATATCGTATTAGAACTGATTTGAGTCTGATTTATATGACTGTCTTCTTTCAAAAGAACAACCAACCTGGATAGTCCATTTCTGCTAAAAATTCTGAATTCCATACCTTTTCCAGTCTTTTCTTTATCCTGCTGAAGCTAGCTGGGAAAAATCCTTTTATTTTGTTTGCATGTTGATTGCTTTCACATAGATGTGGATTTGACAAAGCAGTTAGTTGCAGCCTGCTATGTGTCTAACAAATTGACAAAGGTTTTAAGCAGGACTGAAATCTAGCTAAGAAGAGCTTAAATCATGCAGCTAAAGGATACGGATATGAATGAAAATTTGTCAAGTGTTGCAGCCATAATATCTAAATGGTCATTAAACCCAAAACAAAAGAAAAGCAAACAAACAAAAATAATTGCTGATTTGTTGCCAAGTTTTTCTTCTGGAGTTTTTTTATTATTATTTATTTCTTTAACAGAGGTGGGAAAGGTGCTTGAGCTGGATTTTTTTTTCCCCTCGTCTTGGAACCTTATGCACCCAGAAGTACAAAAGTGTAATTCTAGCAACTTGTCTTCAAAAATGTAGTTATTAAAAAAATTCTAACCTTGTGCTGCAAAACATCATAGACAACCAGGAAAAAATGCTTGTGTAAGTAAGTTCAGAAACCTCTTACATGAATCAAACTGTGGCTGGTCTTAAGCTGTACTTGGTGGTACTTCCAAATGAAAATAATACGTGAACAAGCTGGGCAGAACATGGAGCGGTGGAACCATTTTTTTTATTACACGCCTAGTTTACGTACAGCTGACGCCATTTCAAAAAACATGTTTCCGCATGTTTGTTTGTATGTATACGCACACAGTGATCGATCGGCAGATGACAGCTCATTTTCTTACATCTAATTCTTTTAAAGAAAAGTGAGTAGCTGTATCACATGGTCAATTTCAAACTTGGTTTAACTAGTTAGAAAGCTTGACAATCCTTTTTTGTCTTCATAGAGCAGCAATAATATCTTAAGCCCCATTCAAATACATAGGCAAATTGTCATCCTGCTGAAGTTGAGTGGAAGAGGAGATGGGATATACATTTAGGGTTCTCTTTAGAGTTGCACAGATCTTATTCAAATGTCTATATGATTATTTTATTTTTTTTTAAGCTGGCAACCTCTTCCGCGAGTGAGCGATGCTTCCTGCCTCCCTTTCTTGGTAGGGAGCCCGCGTGTTCTGCCAGAAAGCAGCTGTCACTTGACACAATCTGTTCCCTGCTTTGGCGTAGGCTGGCTGCTCAAAGGGGAGCTCTGTTGATTCTTACACATTAGGAGATTAGAGAGTGACTTCAACCTCCCTTGGTTATTAGGGCTTAAAGACCAGCTGCGGAATGAAATAGTTGGAGCCTGTATCACTAGCTTTCTTCAGCGAAGTGGGTCAGGGTTATGTGGTGAAGGAGGGAGGGGTATGCTGTTCTGACATCTACAGATGCTCTATCGTGGTAGATGTGGACAGGGCAGAATTTAGGACTTTTGGGGGTTTTTTTAAAGAGTTTATGAAGTGGTATTTTGGTATTTTTTGTATGGTTTGTTTCTTTGCAGGAATGGAAAGGTAAGGTCCATGTTTTTAGAATTGATATATTATATGTGTATATGCCTGTGCATAAATGAAAGTGTGTGTGCATGTATACGCACACACCTCTATATATATATATATATATAAAAAACTCATCTCTCTCTCTCTCTCTCTCTATATATATATATATATATATACATATATATAAAACTGAGTACTAATTACTGCCACTCTTTTAGTGACCCTTAGCAATTCAGAGTTGTACGATGTTGCTGCTGAAGGCAGATTTCTTCTTACAGAAGAATAACAGGGTAGTAATACCAAGCTTCCTTAACAATAACAAGTGAAGAAAAAAAAAAAGTATTTCTGAACAACTATTAAGCCTATTTGGGTGGTAATGAGCACCAGAACCTCATGCCAAGGCCTAGTTGCAAGGGGTTTCTAAGTTACAAGAAACACTTGTATGTGAGTTTAATTCACTAAAATAAGCTTCAATTAATAAAGGGCAGTACATTGAATTTTGCCATCTACTGAGTTGTCTGAGAGTCTTGTCTGAAGCGTTTCCTCAGGGCAACTTTGGGAGAGCCAGTAGTGCTTACCCCAGTTGCATGTAACTATTGTACTGAAAAGTTAATGTTTCAGTGATTACCCTACAGACTTTCCAGTCTGATAAGAAAGCAACACTCATGTTGTCCTGTGATCTTATAGGAAAGGTTGACCATACAAAATTTGATCCATTTGTTCTGTTAGAAAAGCTATTATAGACAACATGTGAATGATTCCCATCTTGGAAAAAGATGGAAATTTTCCAAAGAATGCAAATGGTTTAACAAACACCAAGTTGTCTGTTTCATTACAGCCTCATGCTGTAGTGACAAGTTGTGGTACTTTCTTAGTTTCTTAAAGAAGTGGCCTTCCTCTCCTTCAAGTTGTGAAGTTGAAGTTTGTCACAATAATTCAGGAAATTCATGAGTTCCACAGACATTGTCCATGAAAGTTTCAGCTGTTCAACTTTTTTAGAGTGCATGAGATCGAATCATTCTCGCCTCTCTCCCACCCCCTTCCCTTTCTTCTGTCTGTAAAGACTGTTTTGTTTGTATAGTTTCTTGGAACAAAATCCACTGACAGCAGTCTGTGCAGTAGATTTATTAAGCAAATACAGTAGCTCCTTCTGTAGCTTCCTTTCCTGTATCACGCCTGTGACCCTTGGAGTTTTTCCAAGATAATGTCAGTCTTATGCATGATAGTTGGATACATTAATTATGTTTATGTGGAACAGAGCCTCTTAAGACTTCATTCATTCATTGCTACTCTTCACAAATCTTGCTGAGTTAACCAGTTCCTAGAGGTGTTAAGTTCGAAAGCAGAAGGTTTTTTAAGTTATGGCCTGTGGGACCAGCTACTTTGGAGAACTAGCAGGGTGGTGACACTGTGCTGCTTCTTGTTTCCAACTTTTACCTAACAGCTGAAAGTTAAAAATCAGTAGTGCCCTGGAGGCTGTCTCAGCACAGCAAACGTGTTATGTTGGTGGACAGACTTGTGGTGTTGAAAACCAGTCATTGTAACTTCACTGGAGGGGTTGGACCATTCACCTGCTGCTGAAGTTGTACAGGGTTCTGCTTTTAATGTTATGTCTTTGAGCCATCTGAATATGGTTTTCTCAGTGAAGATCCTGATACTTCTATGACCAGTGTAAGCCTAATAACAAAGAAAAAAAAAAAAGCTTTTCACAGTTGTATTAAATGTATTAGGTGGACCATTAAAAGTCACTACTGCAGAGGGAACAAACTTGGAAATCTTTTTCCTTCAAACTCTCTCATTTACTGAACTGTGAATACTCTTAACATAACTTCTCTAAGCCTCTGTAGGAAAATACAAGACAATTGGTAGAAAATGAAAGGCAAAGAAAAAAATTAATGGTCATACCTCACTGAATAAACATACTTGAAACAAGTACTCTAAGTAATATGATGATCACCAACCCATCATCAAGCCAATTTAAAGATGAAGGTGTGGTTCTTCTCACCCTGTTCTGCTGTCGTAGTTGTGAGCTGCTTGGTGCTAGACAGACTTGAAAATCTTCCGCAAAGGTGTCCATTTGGTACATTTTCACTTAGGTGCTGTATAAAAGTAAGAGCTTAAGTGAAAATAGAGTTGAAATAGTGATAGAGATGGAGCAAACGTGGCAATCCTCTGTGTTGACACCTTTCTTGTGACAGTGAGAATAGGAAGCGTGGCAGCGTAGGAGGACAGAACTGGGGTTTGGTTACTAAATACGCTGATTGCTGTCAGTTCCCTACTAGTCTGATTCTTCCCTTGTGACTAGGACGTGCAGGGTTTGTGCTTCTTTAGCTTATTTTATATATTGAAACCGTAGCTGCTGTGCAGGCTGAAGTGTGTTTACATCAAGCAAAGGACCACGCTGGTCTAACTTAGATGATGAAACTTCTGTTTATGAGGATGCTTGATTGCATATTGATTCATTTATGCCTAGTTGATTGAGACAACACTGTACCAAATTAAAATTCCTTAATTTGCATATTACTTCTGGACTAATCAAGAAAAGCTATAACTACCAAGTACTTGATTTTGTCATGTCATTACTCTGAAGCATAAACTTTCTGTAGCGTGTATGTTACCTTTTGCTTAACAAGAATGGAGAAGGCCACATTGCCTAGCTCAGTTTTTCTGGAAACTTGACTTGAATGGAGTTTTTGCTTAAGGTGGTATTTGGGGCTCGTGGATTGGCCTCATGATTTTAAAAGCAGTAGATGACAAATCAGAGTCTGTGGTGGATGTTGATTGCTACCAGTAAAAGGAATTGTTGGGGGCCTGCCATAACACACAGTTACATTGCTTTTTCCAGGTGTGTTTTTTGTTTGTGAATTCTCCTGCTTTACTAAATGCATCCTAAGGGCTTTCCTGGAGATTCAGATACTGTCTGTAATCTTATAAATCAGTTTATAAACACATTTAATTAAAATCTGTATAAGGACCTAAGGTGTGTAGGTAGTTATGACTGTCCTGCAGCCAATTAAAAAGATGCCTGGCAACATCACACAGGTGGATAAATGTTAGTAGACTTGTTAAAGCATCCATAAGAAGCTTAAACACACTGCTGAATTGAAACTCTCTGAATTGAAACTAGAAGCTCATGGCTTACATGTGTTGCATTAGTTTGCCTTCTGAGGCTGCACAGATGAGCCAAACTGAGGAATATGTCCCATAGCATGTATTGACAGGAAAACTAGCTTTTTATGGGTGGCTAGTACCTCCTTGGATGAGGTGAAACATTTTTGGCCACCTGTGATTCTAGCAGAAACGCTAGCCCTTGGACAAGGGCCGAGGCTTCTGGATGAAAGCTGAAGAAGCAATTCAGGATGAAGAATCGTCTTGGAATGAACCTTGCCTGGTAGCAATGGCAGAGACCCTACTCAGAGCTCCAGCTGCCCGACTGTCTCTTCCAAAGGGCGATGCAGAGTTTGCGCTGGTGAGGGGTCAGTGTGGCTGGGTGTGAAGCCAGCCTGGCTCTGCAGGGAGGCTGCTCTCCTCTCTGGGACGTGGAAGGATTGTTTGGGAAAAGATAGAGGCTTAGGCTTTTACAATCTGGGTGCATAAACCTGAGCCACCTCCCTGCTGAGACCATGGAGAGCTACGTCCTCCAGCTGTGTCTAGGGAAAAGAGAGGTTGGTAATGCTTTCCAATTAAATGAAACCTTTTGTAGAAGAATCACTTTACTTTTTCTATAAACCATAGGGTAGTCCTCCTTTGGTCACAGAGAGGCCAATGCAAAATCTTGTGGTGTCCGTGTCTCAAATGAGACAATGGGTGTTGGTTATCCTGGAAATCTTGGTGGACTACAGAGCTGTTACTGTGATGGTCTGTGGTTGCTCAAAACGCAGAACTTAATGGCCCAGGTGATTCTTTCCAATCCTGTGTTTCTGTGGATGCTACACCTGGCTGGTGCCAACATGCCAGGTAACATTTGAGATATAGAGGGCAGAAGTCCCTTGGCTAGCACTCCGAGCAGTTTCAGTCCTTTATCTGTAAATCAAATAAATGACAGCTTTTTAGGTAGCAGTTTGAGCCCTGACTTTAAATCTTAGCTCAAGATTTAAAACCTGGATACCCTGGAATGGCCTACTTCTTCTTCCTCTGTGGAAAAAGTGAGGAAGAAGGAAAAATGCAGGCAGAGAGGGATGGTAGCTGTAGTGTTGGTATGTATGTTGTTTCTCTGCAAGAAGTTATATAGGGAGACATAATATTTTTGTTAGACCAGCTGGAATTTCATGAGATGCAGTTGGAAAAGGCAGACAGACTTTTGGGCACACGGTCCTTAGGGAGGATCAGCTATTTTTGCACTGCACAGGAGGGATGAGACACATGGAGTCCTTGGTGGGAGGAAAAAAAATGGGGGATGTGAGTGTTGGAGTAGGAGAGCAAAACACAGTTTGATGTGCAGCAGTACATGATCTCAGCTTCTGATCTTAGCCTTACAAGGCGAGACTTTACATTTGGTTTTCTGTGTGACTGAGCATTGTTGTCACTCATTGGATAGCAGTGTGGAAAGCCCAGTTTAGTGCTCTGTGGGCACCATGTTGTTGTTGGAGTGGTGCGTTCAGCTAAGACCTCTTCTGAGTCTTGGTGCTTCAGCACCTGAGAAATTTGTCTTCTGTGTGAAGGAGCACGTGAGGGGAGGAGACTGTCTGGTTACAGGCGGTGAGGGGAGAAAAGCCATGTTAGAGACCTTCTTATAGAGTAGCCAGCAGTGCTCACCTGAAGACAAGTCACCTCCACTTCAGTCCTTTGTATCTGGACTGGAAAGCTGGACCTCTTGTGATGCAGGTGAGCCTGCTGACTGCCTGGCTTTTGAGGCATGGAAGAGAGATGCTGCCTATTGTCCCAAACTGAAGAAGTCAACTATGAGGAAGAATATTGTAGAATCTGAGATCCAGTGATGATTTCTTAGAAATAACCATTATTTTTTTGTTTATACGGTTAAAATAGTGTGGTGGGGTTTTTTTTGTTGTTGTTTGTTTGTTTGCTTGTTTCCAATGGATTCTAGTAGTATTTAAAAACAATAACAACAAAACACACACAAAAAAAAACACTTATGTATCTCCGTACTGTAATATGTCACTGTCTAATTGGATGTGCCTTCCTAACCTCTAATCTCAACCAGTTCTCCTTTAGAAAAATGAAGGTGATTGTTTGCTATTAATTTTACACTTACCAGATTGAGAATGGGTTCAAGGAGACTTTTGTTCTGCAAGTCTCTTCTCGAAAGTGTTCATTTAGTAGCTACCCATAGTGGAAGGGTTCAGAGTGCAAGCTAGATACATGGTCTTATACTGCATGTGTTCACCATCTGTGATTAATCTGGTTTACAGAAGCCACACATGTAAGGACTTAATTTAAGCACTTTAACCATGTCAAAGACTCTCTTGGTGTCTTCTAATAGAGCTGAACTCTAAGATATTACAAAAAAAATGTTATTCTCTAAATAACGTCCTAGCACTGTTTTACTTCTGATGTCATTCAGATCCTAAACATCATAGTTGCTATAGGCATCAGGTGGGCAGCAATAAAGGTAAATGTGATATACTAGGCATGTAGGAGAAGATCAGTGTGTAAAAAATGCCTTGCACACGTATTGAGTTGCTTAATACGTCTATATAGTGAAAAAGTACAGCAATGTATCTATGTAAGAGAGCAAGCAATTGGCCTTTCTAGATTTCTTTCATTAGTCTTTATTGGGAGTAGTAGGTTTAGTAATATTTAAGCTTAGGCAGAGTCCTGAAAAATCAGATAAGCCAAGAGGTTCTTAAATATGCTTGTTGTTGTCAATTGTTAGGGAGTAGAGAGGACTAACCACTTTATTTAAAAGAATATTGGCTGGTCATCTAGAAATCTTTCTAGAACTCAGAACACTTTAATATTCTGTTACTACACAAGACTGTTCTTGAAGTTTATATAGTGTTTATCTTGGTATACTTAGTAAAATAACATTGCTTCCATGAAAAACTTTGAAATTTTGGCTAAAGTTAGGTCACTTTGATCCTACAGCTGAGAATCCAAGCACACCAGGCAAACTGGAAAAATTATGTTTATAGTACAAAATACTGCTTAGTAAAATGTGGAAAAATAGATTTCAAGGAAAGGATGAACTACGTTCATTGACAGAAAATGCAATTTGTGATTATTGGTCTCACGTAACACGGTAGCATCTTTCATTATGAATGAGGATGGTTTTAATGGTATTTACTGCAGTTTAAAAATACTTGTCTACCCTGTCAGATTTGAACGTTGCTATAAAATGCCGTATTTGAAGATATTCAGTAAAATCTACCTTAATTAGTGATTCAGAAATCGACCAGGCAGCACTCTTTCTTAAATGTCTCTTCTAGAATCCAGAGGACTAGCCCAGTGTAACTGCTAATACCTGAAAGAAGTTTTCAAGATTCAAGCTGGTTTAAGGACAGCCTCTGCACTCGATGTACAAAGTACAGGAGTTGGCTCACTTAAACTGCTTCATGGTTTATGGCTTTTAAAAGAGAAATTCAGGGATTTTTATTTCTTTCCGGAAAGAAGAGTCTAGCCTGGCATATATCAGCTTCCAAAATTTGTGCAGATGTATGAGGTAAGGAAAATATTAATCATTACTTGGGAGGCATCACTGAGATGCCACATTTTGTAGTTCTTAACTTTATGGCTCATTTCTGCCTTTTATGGTATTATTTCACTGTTTATTTCTGTAAACTCTTATGTATTCGTAATGTTTCTTCTGACTCCTTTCCTTAAGAGGGGAAAAAAAGTATGTTTGCCTGACACCTTTCAGAAGAAGGATATTCAACAGAAACGTCTTTGTTTTCGTGGTTTCTTGGACTAATTTACTTTGAGGAATTTAAAGCCTGTGTCAGAACTTTCAAGCATATCTTAGGAAGTGACGTGTAAAGACATAAATTTAATTGCTTCAAGCAACAGATTGTTTCATTCACTACCAGTCTGTGTGTCCAACAGCATTTAGAAAATATAGGAATATTTTTTATTAAAATGAGGATTTCTACAGTTGTTTCACAGAGTTTGTTCATCTCTGTTCATTAGAAACTATGGGAACCTGGTTGCAATTATATATGCATAGTATTGCTTCTACCCATTATTTCACCTATTTAAAATGCATCTTTTGATGCTTCCTCAACTCACCGCCCATCTTGCATGGCCCTCACTGCTCTCGCACATCAGTTTCCCATTTGGGAAACTATTGTGATGTTCAATACAAACATCATCTGTTCTATCAAATGTTCTAACACAGTATGGTTTTGAAGTGCATATTATTTACAAGCATTTCTTAAACAAAGGGAATATATGTGTGATGAAAACAACTGGTTTTATATGTAAGGAATAGAAACTGTCTAAACTCAGGAATGTTTTAGAGAGCTGTAGCCTGAGTACTCCCTTGCTGGGTTTTTATAGTCTTTCTGTATTGCTACAAACACAAAAATATCTGTGAGCAATTGAACATTTTGCTTGTTTGTCTTAGTGATCATTGCAGGTTCCTCTTTTTCCTAATTGTGGTCCAGTTCTACTTCACTGAAACTTTAAAGAATAGAGCAAATTAAGAACATGTTTCTTTTCCTGTTCCATATGACACTCGAGTTTGTTTTTAAAATACTGTATTTGCCATCAGTAGCTCTTTTTCCCTGTTCTTTGATATTTTTTTTTATGATAGATTTTTTTTTTTTCCTGAAGAAATAGCAAAGATATCATCCATGCTGAGTTGGTACACTGGAGATTGGTTGGGGGTAACCAAAACGAAAGCGTGTTCTTTCCACCCGCACAGAGAATTGGGAATCAAGCAAGTAGTATTTATGGTCTTTATCTGCCACTTCGTTATGCTTTTATTTATTTATTAAGAAAGTGGCCTTCTGATATGTCTGAAAATCAACCATCCAAGCTACTGACAGTTGCAGTTTGAAAACCATTGACAGTTGAAAGGGAATCCACTTCAGAATGAGAGCATGAAAAAAGGTTAAAAGGCAGGCGTCAAGCACACTGCTGGCAACAGACATCAAAGACCTTATTTTCAGCTGGATATTTAGATATGGAAAACAAATTTAGTAATAGTTTACTTCTGTTTATAGATCTGAACATGAGTCAACAGAGTCATGATGTTGCCTCAAGGAAAGGGGAGTGGTGAAGTGTCTGAGATGAAACTTTTAGTTTGTGGGATGATACAATTCTGCTCTTGGCTGTTGGTAAAGCATCAGCTGAGCAGCATGTTCACATTCAGCACTGTACTTCAAGAAAAATGCAGACAAACTGAAAATCCAGATTACAGCAGCAAGAATAACCAAGGTGTGGAAAACAACAACCTCTGAAGGAAACAGTTCTAGCAAGGCAGATGTAAATTTCTTATTTCAAGTACCCCAAAAAACTTTTCCAAATGTGAGATTTCTATGTAATGGTATGAATTGCCTAGGCAGTTTGAGAAATCTCTCCTGTTGGAAGTTTATAAGAACAGGTCAGATATTTACCAGAACTGTTTTAGAGACAATAAATTCCTCACTGAAAGCAACAGAAAGGGGGGAAGAGGGAATCTTTGAATGTCTGCTTTTATTTTCTGTGAATTAGGAACTGAGATTGTATAAGCTGCATTCACATCCATTCTTATATATATGGGGTTTTTTAGTTATTTTATTCATGCATTAAAGGGCTGGGATACAAGTCCAGACATAAGTAGTATAATAAATGAAACCAGGTTACATATTGATCTACACTAACAGTTACTATTTCAGTACAGACAGATACAAAAATTATATATGCTGGAGCAAAGGTATAGAAGTTACGTATACAGGATAGTGGAACACTATTTTAAGAAGCATCATTTCTGTGGTAAATGGGCATAATGTAATCAATGGGTATGTAAAACAGAGGTGTACGCAAATCTCCTCTCTTTGGGACTCATGTGACTGCAGCTGGAATGCAACTTACAGCTGATTTTCTCAGTGGAAAATATACTGGGAGAATGATAGGCTGGAAAATAATATTGCTTGCAAACTCTGGGGGTATGGAAGGGAAATTAGTTTTATTTGGCTGTAGTCTCCAAGAGCTTTCCCTTATCAAAGCGGTGAAATTAAGCTACACAATGTTAAAGCCAGGCCAAGTCACAGCAGAACTGCAGCAAAAACTGAACAAAATGGTAGCAATGAGCACAAGGAAAAACTATGAATTTGAGGGCAAAACTTCCTTCTCTGGAAACATTTCAATCAAGCAAAACCCGTAAGCTGTAACCCAAAAGAAATAATTCATTGCAATCCTCTGGCTTGCGCTATCAAAGAGATAAGACTTAGCTGATTACATTGGCTCCTTCTGGCTTCATAATTTATTTTGCAAAATGGCGGAGGGGTTAAATGAGAGATTAGCAGCTCTCATGGGAGTGGAAGGAGGGTTTTCCCATGACTGCTGTTTTGTAATCTCTCTCTGAAAGTGTCTTATTCAGTCTCTGTGCCTGATCTTTTTAGGTCAGTAATATTTCTATCAATTTTGATGTCAGAAGAGCATCTTTTAGATTCTTTTCTTCTCCTAGCAGGGAGGGGACTGTTCAGTTACCATCAAGGGAATTCCTCTCAAGTCTTGATTTTAATTTTTTTACTTCAGTAACTGCTTCATTTGTTATTTTGTCTAACTTCACAGTTTCTGGAGTCACATAATTACTGACACAAGTTTCTTTCATTCTTAGTAAAGAAAAGCTAGAAAATGCTATACAGATGTATCCTGAAGGCTGCAAAAAATAAGGAAAATGTGGAAGTAAGCAGTTGGTGCTGTGGATAGTTTTCATATTAAATAGATAATGTATTTATTTTGGGGTAGAGGAGGCTTGGCTTGCATTTCCAGTATTTTGTTAACCCTTTATAGATACTAAGAGTTATGAAACTATACACTTCATGTTGAGGGAAATGGCAACAACATGCTATATAAAGGGAAGTAGGTGATGTCAAAGATGGATGATCACTGACTTCAAAATTATCTTGGTGGCAAGCTAATTTAGTCATTAAGAGCTCTCTGCAAATTTTAGCGTATCTAGAATTGGTTAGAAACAGCAAAAAGTCACTGGCATAGTTGGGGGCTGTAGCCTAGGGTATATGAGGAAAGCTAGAGGAAATTTGGCTTGTTCGGCCTAGAGAAGAAGAAACATGGGGGTGGCCAGTTTTCCACCAGCCAGACCAGGTCTGACTCTTCTTGAAGGTACACAATGGAAGGGTAACGTACACAATGTCCAACAGGGAAAAGTCTACTTAAATGTAAGGAAAAGCTTTGTCATGATTGTGGTTAACCTTGGAAGGGATTGCCTACAAGTGCCATGAAGTCTCCATCCTTGGACACCTTCAAACTCTGATGGAATGGGGTGCTGGGATCCACCTTTCAGCTTAGTCTGGCTTTGAGCAGGAGATTGGACTTTATGACTTCCAGAGGTCCCTTTCAAATTAAATCATATGATTCATTAAGGACATTACAGATTTGTCTTGTAAGGGTAGAAATCCCTTCTCTTTATTTCCTGCTTATTACTAAAAGCTGAATCTGTAGTGCTGAAATGTTAGTTTAAAATGGGTAGTTTTATTCTGACATTTATCGTGTTTAATGAGATGCTGTTAAATGCTGGGCAGCAAGACAAGGAAAGGACTGAACCTGTCTTTATTACCTATAGTACACTGGTTCTCTGCCTTCTGAATTATAGTATGAAATTTGGAGCTGATGTTCAGATTAACTTTTTTCTTCCTTTCTGCTGGGAGCTGGGGATGTGTGTGGGAGGTTGGTTTGTTTTCCTCCTCCCTTTTCTTCCTTGTATCTCTCCAAAATAGTTCTTTCTGAACTTTACAAATATTGCCAGGAGAAAATTTGGCATATGTGTACAATTTAACTGTTCACTTGTTCCTAATCAATGAGAGTATGACTTCAAAAATACCAAAAATGTTGTCATTTTGCAGTTTGTTTAAGGTTTGTTTTGTATCTAATTTGTGACTAATTGGCTATAGCATATGGTAACACTATTTTGAAATAAGATGCCTTGATTTTTTTTTTTTTTTTTTCATTTTTGTTGATTTAAAGGAGTTTTTTTGCTTAGCTTTTGGTGTGTTTTCTGGACACTTCTGTAAGGGCAGGTCTTGAGTTCATAGCTGAGGTTCACTTAACAGATGGCCTTCCTTGGCTAACTTGCTTGTTCTCCTCCCCCTCTCTCCCCTTCTCTTGAGTGAGAAGGTCTCAGTGCTCGTGGCTGCTAACTTGTGAAAACTGGATCCTACTGGTTTAAGTCCTTATGCATCCAAGTTGGGAACATTCATGCTCATCTGAGCGGTTGTGCTGATGCACGTAGTTTTCTTACTTCTTCAACTCCCTTGTTTTCTTCCTGTCAGAAAACTTTCCTCAGCTTTCCAGGTTGCCACTTAGGCTAGTCAAACATCCACACAATTTTTCAAGATGTGATCAGGTAGGAGAAGAAACCACATGCTGCATCCTGGGAGTTCTTAAGGATAAGTAGCCTTTTGCCCATTTTTTAAAAATCTGCCCTCAAAATATCTGTGCACTTGAACATTCTTGTAGTGACTCTGGTATAATCCGTAAAAGGCAGGTTAGTCGTACATTCTCTTCGGGGCGAGTGCATGAATTGCCAGTGCTGTACTTGGACAAATTCAGGTTCAGAAACCTAAAGCTGACAAGCACCACTTTAAGATGACAAACTCCTTAAAGGATACTTCAGCGTTCTGTTCTGGAGGAGTTCGCAGGACGTGCTTGCTTTAGCAGCCTCGAACAGCTCCTTGCTGCCTCACACCTGCTTCTCCCTCCAACGTCCAGCTTTGCAGCAAGCGGCAAAAATCTGACATCCTGAACTTTCTTATTGAGCAATAAATTCTGTCCTGCTTAGTGGAGTATGAACAGAGATCTGCTGATCATGGTTTTCTTTGCCTGAAAATAAGGGGGCTTTTCTGTTTCTTGTAAAATACTTGAAAGCAGTGTTTAGTGAGCAAACAATCTAACTACTAAATCCTTTACCAGACTGAAGTGCTCTGAACTATTTAATATTAACCAAACCATTTTATGAAAAGTGCTATCTCAAAACAAACTCAAATACAGCTTTACCCAGGAAAGATGTGGAAACGCATTCGTTTTTTTTTTCTTGTTCAGCTGGAAACAAATGTTCTGTTCTCATACCATGTGAAACTGGAATAGATTCAGGTCAGTCAATGCATATTCATTCCTTGAGACTCCTTGACAGTTTTAACTACAGTCACTTCCCTCTCCAGCCCACTCCTTTCACTTCTAACTATGAGAATGGGAATCCCTTTGTCTTTCGGGAATTGTGCTTGCATGTCTCTGAGCTCTGATGGATAAAAATCTGTTAAAACTTTGCCTAAGTGGAGCACATTTAGTATGTGAATTGTATTCTTGGGTCTTGTGATATAAAAAATACCAGCATTCACCAAAAATGGCTTTTGGTGGGAATTTTTTTTCCTGGGTTGTTGTAGGCACTTTTAGACTTTTTTTTATATTAATAAATTTGTTATGGGAAATATTAATCTGGGTGAATCATGGTAGATCAACAATCCTTCCTTGGGTATGATCTAAAATGTCACTGATATAGCCTGAAACCTTTTCCCTAGTCAAATGCAGCTATCCACTAGTCTGCAGGGGCTGCTAGTTAGTCATGTGCAAGCAGACACGTAATGCCTTCCTCTCCGACCTTCACCGAACATCTGATTGGAAATCTGTTCAGTACATTAGTAACTGTCTCTTTTCCTGAAAAGCCAAGGAATAACCCATAGGGTCTGTTTGTATAAACTACGAGGTGCGGAAAATATTTACATAAAAGTTTTTAGTAGTCCTTAAGTCGGGATGTGGTATTACACTCAAAGGAGATTAAAATCAGTTATTTGCTTTATTCTTTTCAAAATTGTGCTTCTCTCGCCTGTGTACGATATGAGGGTTCCAGTAGCAGCGTAAGAGTTGAGAAGGCCGTATTGTACTGCACAAAATGAGGGCTGTTCTCCAAACCTCTGTTCCCTGCTACACAGGGTCCATCTATACTGAAGGAAAAAGAATAAGTAACAACAGATTAGTTGTGCAGGGAAGCACAAAACACATTGCCTGTATGGAAGATTTAGGCCTCTTCTCAACATCGAATTCATCTGCTGCTGAAAAGGTCTCCCCTCCCCCAGAGTGTCAAATCAACACCTTTTCTTTTTTCTTTTCCACCTTAATAATGTCTGTTACAGAGGTTTAATGTGCTGGAGGTGGTTGAATATTTTTCTTATTAAAATGTGTGTTTTGAATAGTTACCAGGTCAGCAAACTGGCTAAATAAAAAGGAGGAGGATTTAGCAGAGTCCGAGCCAGCCATTTACAAATAAATCTCTTGGGGTCTCTAATCACCAGCAAATACAGCCATCACTTGGATTTGAAGGGAGATTAAGGATTATGAATATTTTATAAATGTATTTTTAACTTCAGTACCGTTATACGAAAGTGAAGGATTCAGTGCTACTTTTTCACTCTTCCTTACCTCCTGCAGCAATCTGGAATGATTTAGTTGGATAAACTGAAAAACGTTAAGTGTTTCTGCTCTGTCCATACCCAGTGCATGAAAGAGCTGTCAGTGGTTTGGCCAGTAATGCATTGGCACAGAAGTACAGAAATTTTGGTATCACAAAATAGGGCTGTGGAAAGAAAGGTTTTGCCTGGTAAACTTTTAATTCATGCAAATCATGGGTGAATATTTTCACCTTTCATGTCTCTTTATCTTAAAACAAGTCTGAGTACTTGTGCCCTGATTCCCACTGAGGAGAGGTTGGTCTCCATGGGATGATGCGAGTCCTGGACACATCACTCCTGGCTTGCTCTTGTGTCTGGTAGGGAAACATCCCTTGCTGTGGTTTGTCATCAACCTTCACAGGGATTTCAAATGTGAGGGTTGAGTCTATGTAAGAAGAATTAAGTGTCTGGATACAAGGTGATGATGGACCTGCCTTCTCCTATTGTACATGTGTTTTTGCCTCTTCCAAACTTCTGGGTAGCCTGGTCCTGGCAGTGAGTAACTTGGCAGGAACGCTGTGAAACTCTGTCACAGAAATGCCCTGTGGGAGCACAAGCAACATCCTTAACTTCCACAGTGCATTACACCTTTTCCTCTATTTCCCGCTTTGCCATTGGCACCAGTTGCCTGAACTGTTTTGCTCTGCCAGGTAGATTTAATTCGGTCACAAAGCAGTGGCAGGGCAAAAAGCAAGGGGAGGTGGAAAGGATGGATGACTCCTATTTCTCCAAAACAAAATGTTAGAAATATTAAAAATAAAATCCCAAAACTATCTGTAAATGTTAATGAAATTTAGCTGGGCTAAAGGCGTTAAGGTTTGCCCACAGATGCCATCTGGATATCTGTCAGCACAATGTTTGTTCTTTGTATTATTCTTTCAGTCTTCTGTAAACAATTTCAATGGCTTCTGGACTTCCCCTTGATATACAAATACATCTTCAGCGCTGATCTTCCCTTTGATTCTCTGTTATCAGTTCTGATGCCAAATGAAAACAAAACTCCCTTCTGTGTAATAGCTTAACTGCGTCTCTGCTCCCATGGGACTAGTCCTGACAGGGTAGGAAACACAGCCCCAGCCCTCCCTCTGCCACCAGCCTTCGGGAGAGTTTGTTGTCAAGTCAGAAGTGAGCAGAAAGTCAAGGCAGAGACCTGATCCTTGAAAACTCTCTCCAATGCGTCAGCTATGGCACCCCCAGCAAGGAGAAAAAGCAGGGCAGAGGATGAACTGCAGCTCTGCCCCTTGTACTGCTTTGTGTGGAGCCTTTGAACCCTTGCCCTGAGGGGAGCCGGGGTGCCCCTGCAAGGCAAGGGGCTCCTAACAATGTACCCCTTGTGCTGGCTGCCTTCTCCCAGCGCTGCTGCGGCGTGCGGGCTTGTCCTGTTAATTGCCTGGTGAGAAGGAACCCCCTTCTGGTGTAAGAATGATTTCCCACTCTTGGTGATGGATGAAGCTGGAATAAAGCAGTTTAATTTTTAGAAAACCGTTGACCCTGAAAGGATTGAGCTATTATTTTAATTACTGTAATGAGCAAACACTACTTGGCAATCATTAAAAGAACGTATATACACAGCTCCAGATCCTGTTGGCTGATGTGTATTGATGAAACTTTTCTTGAACCAGAGGGGTGCGTGTTAATTTTTTTCTGCTAAATTGATGGCAGCATGGGCAAGACATTTTGCTATTGCTTTGTATTGCATTTCTGTCACCAGGAAATTTGTAGTCAAATACAAGCTATTAGTAGAAGTGTGGGTCAACATTGTGAGTGAACATTCATAATGATCTCTTCATAGCAGTTTGAGATCAGAGTTGGCAGAATTAATTTTCAGCTATACCATTTCCTTGGGAATGTTGACCTGTTGAAACTACTGCAGGATGACGTTGAGCTTAATCTGAAGGGTTCTGTTTGTTAGTTTTGAATTTGAAGGCTTTTCAGATTCACAATGGAAATAGAAAAGAAAATTGTACCATTCAATAACTGGCAATTTAAAACTTCAGCCTATAACATGTGTATTTTCATGCATTTTTAGGGGTTAAATCCCTACTTATATGGTTCTACTTAGTATAGATGTCATTCAGCTGACAGGAGCTGGAGCACTGTGCATTGCACAGATCCTCATGGTGGGCAGGTTTCTAAAGCTCATTATGCTTCACGTTGCTCAGTGACAGCAGGTGGCAGATGATGAAGATGGCAGATGAGCTCACCCAGCAGCAGCATTGTGTCATTTCTTTGTCTGCACATTGGACACGTGCAGTTTTCTCAAGGAGACAGCCAAATCTAGTGAGATAGCACTACAGTGTCAGAGGAATTATTTAATGAGGAATGAGATCCTAAGACATTGTGGACCTGGAGAAAGAAACTGAAAAAAAATTAGGAAATATTTTTTGGGGGAAGGAAATTCTTATTATTCTTGCATTGCCCTATTGCCTTCACCTGCAAAGAAAGAGCTGTCATATTCTATCCTTTTTACTATTTAAAGGTTGAACTCTGCTATAAGGCTCGGTCAGATGACCCCACATTTGGGTTTTTTCCCCTCACTTCTTTCCTTCAACACTGTTCGAGTTTGGCCATGGAGGTGGAATCAGATTTCATAAGGGAAATGAAAACCTTATTTTCAGACAGATGTTGCATATCAAAAGCAGAAACATGTTAGAAAGCTTGATCTGATGAGCTCTACATATGGCTTAATTTTTCAGTAGAAAGTGTAATTAAATTGTCTGGCTTTCCTATATTAGCCCATAGTGCTTCATGCTATAATCTTGCACTAAGATCTAAGGGTGTGGTTTTAATATTTCTGGTATATGTAAGCTGCTAATATTGTATCTTTTCTGTTGTGAAGGACTGGTATCTCTCTGAATGTATTGACTAATTAATCTTCCTTTTTCACTGATCATTAGAGTCCTGTGCTAAATGGTCACAGAAAAGCTCATCCTCTATTATTACTATGGGGAGAATGCTTTTTAACTTTCATTTCTCTCAATATTAATGCTATATGTAAAGCTTTTTTTTAATGGTAGAAGAAAAAAAAACTCATTTTGAGTAGCATAGATTTCTTTGCTGTACATTTCATTCATTTACTATGAAATTTGGGTCGTAGTGATTCACAGCTCTTCTTCCTAGAGGTGAGTCACAGAAGATATTTTTAGCATACTCCTTTGCTTGCTTTTCCTTTCTTTAGAGGGAAATAATTCTGAGCGAGGGAGTCAGAGAGCAGGGAGGAACTGGCACACATGACGTTTGCCAGACAAGAAGTAAGTAAAATGTAAAGGGCCATGCTAAACCTTCAGCTCTGCATGAAGATGTGCACAGGCTTCGCAGACCAGCTGTCTGACATGGCCTTAGACTTTCCCTTAGGAACCCTGGAAGGCAGGGTCTGTACACACAGCGCCATGGACATGTAAGATCACAGTGTGTCCTGGCTTGCCTGATCAACAGTAGCTGGGAAGCAACATCAGCCCAGCATGTGATAGCAACCAAGATTGCCAGGAGTCCCTGGAAGATGTCTTGCGCTGTGGAGAATGAAACCTGGGGCTGCCGTATGTGTCTTACTGCTGTCAGGTGTGATGGTTCAAGGAAGCAGATGTATGTGACCTTTGTATCCCTTCATTCTGCTCAGATGCACCACTAGCCTTCTCTACTGCGCAATACGAAACTTTTGCATGTTGCTGATGTTTGTCGCATCATAGTGTTTGGTTGTCATAAGCTTTGTTTAATGTGAATCAAATGGAAAGTGTGGTTTTCTGACTCCCGTCCAGGAAAGACTTTGGGTCACATGCCATACAGCTTTCAGAGAGCTGGCTCAGCTGAGTCCTCCTGGAGCTGGTAACTGGTCAGCGATGAGGAGCCAATAGCAGGCAGGAGTGCAATGCCAGGGTATGGCGAAGGGTAGAATAATAGAATAATTTTGGTTGGAAGAGACCCTCAGGATCATCAAGTCCAACCATAACCTAATTCTAGCAGTAAACCATGTCCCTAAGAACCTCGTCTATATGTCTTCTAAACACCTTCAGGGATGGTGACTCAACCACTTCCCTGGGCAGCCTGTTCCACTGCTTCACAACCCTTTCTGTGGAGAAGTTTTTCCTAATGTCGAATCTGAACCTCCCATGGCACAACTGGAGGCCATCTCCTCTTGTCCTGTCCTTTGTTACTGGGGAGAAGAGACTGACCCCCTCCATGCTACAACCTCCTTTCAGGTAGTTGCAGACAGCGATAAGGTCTCCTCTCAGCCTCCTTTTCTCCAGGCTGAACAGCCCCAGTTCCCTCAGCCGCTCCTCATCAGACTTGTGCTCCAGACTCCTCACCAGCTTTGTTGCCCTTCTCCGAACTCTCTCCAGCACCTCACTGCTGTAGTGAGGGGCCCAAAACTGAGCACAATATTCAAGGTGGGGCCTCAGCAGCAGCTAGTACAGTGGGATGGGTAACATGTAGGTAACATGTTAAGTAACTTCTATAGGTATTTAGGCTCCCAGCCACTTGGACAATTCAGACTGCAGAGTGGCTGGGGAAGCAGAATGTGTACAGGGGAAAGATGAGGACCCTGGCATTGCCCACTTTGACATCTCTCAGTCAGAGAGCCCAGCCCCCAGCAGATAAAATGACACAGATTTACTGTAAACCAGATCATGTCTGGCTTGGCTTAGCTGCTTACAGTCTTTCCAGTGATTTAACTAAATATGTTTTATACTAATTTAGTTAAGCAGACAGTGAAACTGTGTACTCAGCATGTCGTGTTGGCCAAGTTTACTGGTTGCAAAGACCCTCGCATTCAGTGGCAGGGTTTTGGTGGGATGGACACTCAGTCCCCTCAAGGCAACTGAGCATGGTAGAATGAGGTGGCAGACTGAAGGGATGAGACAAGTGTTGGGGTGTTTCCTTGGAGCAGGTGACCCTTCTGCAAGTGACCTTGGGCAGCAAGACAATGGCTGTGCCACTGTATGTCTGTGGAGGCTGGTGTGTGGGAGGCTGTGTGTGATGTTGGGTTTTGCTCTTGCTGGGAACGCAGTAACGCAGTTGAAAAAGGAAGCAAAGGACTCTTTTAGGAAATTACTGCTTCAAGGAGTGCAATTCATGTCATTTCAAAGGCGAGGTTTCTTAGATGTGTCTTTGCCTTTCTGCTCCTTATGTTCAGAAATCTCAACTTCATTTACCTGAAAGGAACATCAAGCTTTTGGAAAAACTATTTCAATGCTTTGTCATAACTCCAACAAAGACTGATCTTTTTATGGTTTTTGGGTTTGAGTTGCTTTTAGCTTGGGATGTCCCAGTTTTTCTGGTCTCTAAGCATCATCCATCTTTTTTTCTTAAATATCTACAGTGATCTATTCTAGGTGTCTGAAACCCTAATATCCTTTTTTTTTCCATCCATGGCATCTTCACAGCTTCAAATTTATGTGCTAACACAAAGTTCTCAGTATTGATTTAGTTTCATTTTTCAAGGAATAACTTCTTTTGAACCAAAAATATTAATGGAACATTTGCAGCAGCTAATGTTAGCTTGTATACTTAGAAGTCAGTATGTAATAACATATCTCATGATAATCTAGCAGCCGGGCAAGTCCATGTGCATTCAGAGGCAAATAGGCAGCCAGCCACTCTGATAATTACCACTTCGCAGCCCTTTCTGTGAAAGGCTACAAAATGGAATTGGTGCAAAAACGGCTTTCAACTGGAGGTGCCCTAAACCAATATTAGCAAGAAGGTTTCACTAGAAACACATATAGGATAAAATATTCAATAGCATTTCAGAAAGCATTATCAAGGCATAGTACAACTCTTTAAATCATGAATTATCATTTACATGGAGAAAACAAAATCCCCTAAGTGGTCTTCTAAAAACACTTTTGAAATTAAACTTCCCCATGTGTAGTCTGTAGCATTTATTTTCTGTCGAGGTCTTTTAAGCTAGGCTGCCTCTACTAACTGGTTTGTTTTGGCTCTCAGCAAGCTGGCAGACATCTTATGAGAGGGGAAAAGTTGCCTGGGAATTCTTTTTCTTTACACCTTTTGGATTCAGCTATGATAATTTGAACTGCCAGAGAGAGGTTTAGATGGTACTCACCTTGTTTAAGGTAATGAAACAAAATATGTGTGAGGGAATGCATTCAAGAGAACTGAGGCAGATACATATCTTGCTTAGATCTGAATTTTAGATTTATCATCTTTGTTTCCTTCTTGAGTAGCAGTGAAAATTAAATTAAATGGCAGTGCTGAACCAGTGTACTCTTACCCAGCATCGCTGTTTACCCACCTTTTCAGCTCATCTGTTTTCCTTTTGGGTAACACTTTTAGGACATGCTGTGAACATACACCAAAATGCTCATTCTTAAAAGCTGCCTTCCTTCGTCTCAAGCTGTTATTGAGAGCTCTGTCTGCTTCGGAGATAAATCGCACAACACTGAATCAATGTCCTCCTGTACTGGGAGCCAGACAAACGATTGTGACAGAAACTCTGTCGCATTCATACAGAGTGAGAGAAGAAGAGCTGGCTCACCTCATGCAGAATACGGGTAGCAAAACATCCTCTGCTTCTCACCTGAGAAATATAAACGTGGCTGTTGATCCTAAACCAAAAAATTAGAAATGTTTGCTTACTGCAAGTTACTTTGCATGCTTGACAGATATTCCAGTGTTATGGATGATAATTTTTGGATCGTGTATTTTTCAGATCATGTTTGTTGGGGTTTTTTTGTCTTTACACTTGTTTTAATTATCTTTAATATAGTTTTAGCTGTAGCATAAATGTACTTAACACTGAATAATCTCCTTGACAGGAGACTTCAGCTGAATAAACCAGATCTATTGTGTAATTAAGGAGTTTCTTTGGAAATTGGCTTCATTTCAGTTTTAAATATGTTGTCTAATTTGTTCCAGAAGTAAAGTGAACTTGTTTTTTCAGAACTTGCTCATGATTGCTGGTGGTCAGAGACATAATAAATTGAGTTCCTTCCTAATTTAAACACTTTGTAAGTATGTAAGCTAAGCTACAGTCTGCACCAGGCATTGGCAATACAAAGCGATGGTACTGTTCCAAAGAAAATTGTCTTTTTTAATCACATAGAAGAACAGCAACGCCTCCTTCCCAGTGCTGATACACAAATGTTGGGAACTATTTGAGCAACAGGTTTTCCAGTAATTTGAGTGTAATATTTCAGTAGACTTAAGTTTAGGGAGAGAGGAGGAGGAAAAAAATACAGGCTCTGCTAGAGATTGTAAACCACATGTATATTCAGCAAGCAAATGAGCTACGAGCTTTGAAACAATAAGCTGCTCTATAATGCACAGACGGTCTTTCAGGCTACCAAGCCCAAGCTCTGAAGTCTCTCTGCACATTGATAAAAATGTCTAACTCTGAATGAAATACGTTTTTTCTGTCTCATGTAAAGCCCTGTAAGCTACTGAGAACTGACTGAGCTGCTGACTCAGCCATTGTTCCTGGTTTTTACATCTCCTCCCATACAGTTAATTAAAAAACCTGTTCCTGAACAGGAAACAAAAGCACTTTTTATGCAGAATTGATCTATGTACATTTTCAAGATTTCTGCTCCGTGAATGCACTTTTTCTTCAGCTTTGTTTCTTGTAGCACAAGTGCCTGTCAGAGGCAGTACTGTGGACACAACTGTCCTTCTCGGCTGGAATATTTTACTACACACCGTCCTACACTTGTGCCACGGCCCGTTGAGCATGGGATGAGGTCAGAACCTGAAAAGCACAAAAGGCTTGTCAGCGAGCAAGAAAACGATGAATGAAGTTAAAGTCAGGTCATAGAAATGGAGATACTCGTGTGGGAGTAGCAGGAGGAAAGAGATATCTCAGCAAAAGAGCAGAAAGCATAAAGGGTGTTGGGTTCACGGTTGAAGAAACTGTCTTTGCACTGTGGCAGAAGCACTAAGAGCTTGAGTTTTGGTGAGTGTTGACTTCGAAGCTTTTGCAAAATAAATAAATAAAAGCTGCTACTCAGTAAAGCGAAGTTAACCATTAAGCTCAGCAGTTGCTGCTGTTATTTTAGCAAAAGCTTCAACTTGGCAAGAAATAAAGAATTTGCATGAAGTTGTTTGGAAAAGCCACTTTCGTTCTGTCAAATTTAATTTTTAAGAGATGGCTACCAAATTCAAAAAGTGTCCGGTATAAATCCACAAGTCACTTGTAGTTAGAATCTCTGAAGAATCTCTGAAATTCATGTTATGACCAAAAATATGTTTCTACACATCTTAACTTCCTCCCTATAATTGCAACTCTCCAATTTTTTAATCAACAAAGGGAAGTAATGCAATTCAGAGCACGCCTGACACAGAGGTTGGGACCTGTTAGTTTCTAAATTGCAGGAATTTACTTTCTTCGATGCAGTTGAAATTTGCTTCCATAAAATGACTGACCTCTTTCCAAGCTCAGTTGTTCCTCTGAGAATGAAGCCTCTTTAATCTGACAGTGTAAGATTTCTGTGTTGCCACTGGTGGATGGGATTTCTTTTTTGAATGCTCTCCATTTTTTATCTTAACCTCAAATAAATGTCATCATTCACTTGTGTCCACTGGTGATGAGGAGATACACTGAACTACTCTCTGTAAGTACAGTCCATGTTTAAAATGCTTTTTATCAGAGCAAAAATCCTCTTTACCTTTTTGAAGAAATTTAGGCAATGAAAGTAGAAGAATCTGTTCAACTAGAGCTGCACTAACATGAGTCCTGGAATATTTCTGCACTTAGAAACTACTCCAGTTTCTTTCGTTGACACTTCAGTTGCACAAGAAACTAAAGCTCACTATTTAGAAACCAAAATTAGGAGAGCGAAATGGAAGAAAGGTTTCTTCCCGTGTGGATCTCCCGTGAGAAGGCTTCCGCTGAAGGGGAGGATGGAGTTGGGTTTCAATACTTATTTGCTTCTTGGAATCGGGCAGATTATGATCTACAGCTGCACCGCTGCTGGTGGGGGCATCAGCCCAAGCAGAACAAACTTGTGTTAACTGTGTTTTCTTAACATAAATGTTGTTTACTAATGATCAGAAATTTTGTTCTGATAAAAGATAGGATTTTGCTCTTTCCGCATTGAAGAGGAAATCTTGCAGACTTATAATTTCTACTGAGGTGAGGGAATCCATGGTGTAAAGGCAGAATTTTTTTTGATGCAACTGTGATATAAAATCCCAGCACACTTGGTTAACCTTTAACAGGTATTCTAATATGGCGTGTTTGAGCCTGCTTGAAACTAGTGATATTAATTTCAAATGTTAACCAGGAGTTCATTCTGTTACTCTCATCTCAACTTTCTTCTGTGCTTTAATTAAATGTTAATCTATTGTAGACAACCCTGTTCTTCTAATGAATAACTTGGGATGAGTGTATACTGATGATTTGGGAGGAGATCACCTAGTTAAGAGTAGGCCCAAAGGCAGATTAGGTTTGTGCTGCCTCTTAATTTTAGATGTACATAATGTCTTTCACTGAAATGGGAAAATCTACCTGGGCAGAACAATGTAAGGATGCTGTTAAGGGACTTGTCTGCCATCCAGTGCAGGGTTTGATCTTTGACTTGCATTGACATATTTAAGCTGAGTCTCCACATCTTACGGCAGCTTTTTAGCCCTGAATCAGTATTAAAGTATAAATTAAAGCAGTGTATCTGCCTAGTAAGACAAGTGTCTCAAAGTACAGTAAGAACTGTAACCATGTACTTTCTCACCTTTGATTCTATGTCATTTTCCAGCTGTTCATGAAGAGGACAGAAGTTCTCGATAGAGGTTTCTGTTAAGTCAGGGATAACTTGGTTTTGCCTTCTTACGAAATCTTCCCCTCTGGTGGCAGGCTGTTCCACCAGATGTTCTCCTAAGGATCCTGGTTGCTGCTGTAGGAGACCAGAGCCATAAGCTTTTAGTGACTCTTACCATTTTCATAACTGAGGTCTAAGTGGGCCTCCACTCCAGTGCCAAAGGCACGGTGCTAGTAGTCACGTAAGAAAAGCTTTTGTCGTTGGGGAGCTGCTGTTAAACATAGTCATCTCAGCACTGTTTCATGCAAGCCCAGGGCTGGTTTAGTTGGGCATTCTGTAACTTTTCTCCTCCTCTTTTTTTAATCCTGCCATCTGGATAAGCTCTGTTACTCACCAGGAGAGCATGCCATCTTCATGTGCATGTCTTTATACTCTTACTGTTCAACAGAAAACTACCAACAGCTTTTGTTAATAGTAATTAGGATAGTCAAATGGTGCAGTAGTCATCAGACTCCTCTGCATGGTCACTTTAGCATGTGAACTAGCACACAGCCTATGGAATATTCTTGGTGTCTGTTGGCAGTGCATGGGAAAGGAATAAATGATGTTCATTACAAGTTAGATTGATGATAACCCAGTGAATAAGTTAAATCTAGTTAACTTACAGTCCAGACACTCAAACATGTGACCCCGTAAAATGAAACGTTTCATTGTGGCAGTCTGGTTATTTGTGATGATAATAACTTATGAAACAAAGGTTAGAGGTTAGGCTTGTTTTCCCTGTCTGTCTTTGTACATCATCTGCAACCTAAAATTCCCTCTCATGCAAAATCTGTGAGTTAAATCTACTTTAAGCTATCATCAGTCACTATTTTTCTTTGTTATGCTGCCAATAGAATCAGATATTTTTGTTATGCTGCTTAAGAGTCATGAAGGTAAGATAAGAGAAACAGGCTGTACCATCCCCTTTGCTTTGCCAGGGCAGGATTAGAGGTTTTGATTAGCAAGCATTGCGTTGCTGTGTGGGAAACATGGTTGGGTTCCTTTCCTTGATCTCTGGAACGGTGTCTGTGGGTCCGCGCAGGTGATGGATGTGTCAGCGTGCTGGTGCTGTGCTTCAACATGTCTCACCAGCCTGTCAGGCCTGACTCATTCTTCCTTGGTTGAATGGATATCTGTACCACAGACATAACACAGAGAGGAATAAAGGCGTTGGAGGCTTTCAAATCTTCATAATACTTCTGAGAAGTAAAGCTATTCATTCTGAAGGGCTCCTTCCCCATGAAATGTTGCACAATCGCTACTGACTGAATGTGCCTTTGTGCCGTGCCCTCTGTTTTGCAGTGCCATAAGTTTAGCTCCAGTACACTTGATGAATTCTAATTGTATTATGTTTACTTAGATATGTCTCTAGTTCATGTTTCATCTGGGTTTTCTTTAATACATTTCTAAAATTTCCTTAAGATTGGGTACAGATGGGGACACAGGAGGTCCTCTTCTTCATCCCTTTCCCACCCGTCAAGAAAAAGTACTGACAGGCAGCTCTTAAAAAACAAAGGCAGTATTTCAAAGTCTGTTTAATAGCTATTTCATGGTGATTATAATACAAGAATCAATCATAGTTTTTCCAGTCTGTGGCTCAGTCATTATCCTTTGGAAGCTGTGTATCAAAGACCCTTGTTTTGTGTTTTCCTTGCTGTATTCCCCACCCTATCATAGTCTCCTGTATGCTTTCAGCAGGCTAAAATACACAAATAAACAAGTTCTTAAAACTCAGAAAAAGTTCCTTTTTCCCTGCCCTCCCAAACCTTTTTTTATTTATAGCTCACAGATGCTGTCAGCATGGCAGATAAGGATGAACCTGAACTGTTGGTGTCTTACTGTCTTTGACTGAGGGGATGAACTTAGCATAGTGTTGCATCCATTTTAGTTTGCAGCCAGGTCCCAACCTGAGGTAAAGGTGGTAGCTCCTTCAATAGGGAACCCAGAGGTGATGGAGCAGCATCAGCACCAGGGCTGTGAGCTGTTTGTGGACTGTTTGCTCCCACTATTGAAAACAGCGTTTTCTAATTCCATTTACACTTGCAGTTTCTTTTGGCAATGCATCTTCTCTCACTGCACTGTCCTCCCTACAGGGGGGACTCTGCAGCCCTGGAGGACCTGGGCATGGGGGCATTTTTCTCTCCTCAGAGAGCTATGAACAAATCCTAGGTTTCAAACCAGCTGGAAGATGACATAAGCAAAGCAAAGCATTTATTTCCCGCTCGTTCGTTCTTCTGAGTGTATGTTAAACCTTTTCACAGTTACCTAGTGATCGGTCCAAAAAGAGCTGCAATGT
The DNA here is from genome assembly GCF_964273445.1 of Streptopelia decaocto. Taxonomy (NCBI): domain Eukaryota; kingdom Metazoa; phylum Chordata; class Aves; order Columbiformes; family Columbidae; genus Streptopelia; species Streptopelia decaocto. Next base: position 45,893,901 of record NC_138655.1, read on the forward strand.
TGGCTTTACACCTTGGTTCCAGTTAGTCATGTAATAGCAGTGTCAGAGAGTTGTGATGGATTCTTTTTTGTTCTCCTTTTTCTCAGGTCTACTACTGACAGCTACTACCACTGTCATGACAGCACTTCTTGCAACAACCAAATGCCGCATGTAGGTTCTGTGCAGACGTTTTGGCAAATGTCAATTTAAATAAAACCCCGATTAAAAAAAAAAAAAAAATACATGTAGGCTGAGTGACAGAAGTGTTAGGATTATGTCTTAATATATTATTTCAGAGTCTGGTTTGCTATGCTCACTCTTGACTGGCTGCCTTGTCTAAGGATTAGGTAAGGAAGAAATAGCTTTACCATATGATCTAGTTGATGGGGTGACAAGTGAGACCATAAACTGAGATTTCCTTCCATTGTCCCCCACTGAGACAAATTTATTTCTGCATCAGGCATTGAGAACTGTTGTGTACACTGTCAACGTAAGAACCAGGTATGCTGAAGTGTACTTTCCAAGTCATGCAACTACATTCTCCCTGGTATCTAGCAAGCCACCTCTCCGTGCCCCTTGTTATTACATCTTATTTATCCTTTAGGCTTATGCTCTTCAACTCTGCTCATTTCTATAAAGGATCATCTTTTTTTGGGAGGAAAACAAAGTTATTTCGTATCAGCTTTGACAGGAATGCTGAAAAATGTAGACAAAAATTGTCTTTTTCCAGAATGGTGGTATTTGGCAGGTAGAGGGCCTTTTCTTTTTGAGACAGCTCTGCTGTTCTTTTAAATACTGAAAAGCAGTCAGCAGTCAACAGATAATATGAAACATAAACCTCTGCAGTACTTTTGCTACCCTGCTGTGCTGTCTGCGCATTCTTGAGAAGCGCTGGGCTTTGCATACAGTCTCACATAGAGAGATGTGAGACTTACTAAATAATCAAAGCTGCTGAAAGACAATGCAACTCCTGCCTCCTTGGAGAAACATTTAACAGCGAACGCAATTGAGCAGATGTTTCACTGACCTTCCATGTTTCCTACTGATGACATGCAGCTACTTTTGTTTGGTTTTGTTTTTTTTTTCCTTCTCAGAATTTCTTTGTTCAAATTTTATTTTTGGTATATGATCATATACATGCTCTCATCCTTTTATATCCATAAAAACCTGACTTTTTGCTCAGTCTGTGAACCCTTGCAATAAAGGCACCCTTGGTCTAGGCGCAGTACAGACACAGTACAAAATGCATGTTTCTCTCTTGGAAGCATTCTGAACTCTTAGAAATGGTTAAACCATCTGGAGGTGAGGGGTGAGTTGCTGCAAAAAACAGGGGATCTGACATTACAGAAATAACCTGTATGAGGTGGGTTAGAGTTGTGAACCTGTGTAAGCCTGGAAGAGCCTGAGCAGTGACAAAAGCAGAAGCAGCCTGAAGTCTGGGACTGAAAGGGCTGGTTAAAGCCTCTGCTCGCAGATACTGCAGGGCCAGCTTCTGGTGAGAAGGAAGATGGACTGATCTCCCTGCTCCTACTGGGTTTTAATAAATGCCTCCAAAAACTGGAGGATAAGCCCTGTTTTAAGTCTTTCCCTGCCTTTTCATCTTTCTGGACTTACTTCCAGCAGTTGTGGATTTACTGTCTTTGCTGTAAGTACCTTCACAGGGAAATAAGAATTCATAATCTGCAGAGATAATATATACTAGTATGAAACTCTTCCAATACTGTGCCTGCCAGAGGCCAGACTGGAAGATAAAGAGATATAAAGCTTGCAGTAGTCGTTCATTACTCGCTTGCGTTTGGCTGCAAAGGAGTAACCACACCTGCTCGGTGGACCATGTAGGTATTACAGATCTTTGATCTTTCTGAACCTGCACTGATTTACTAGTGAAACATCTCATTATTCTTTTTGTGCTTGTAAGAGAGGTGGGGCTGCTTCTATTATAGTATAACTTTAGCTTTAGATTTTCTTAAAATTTTCTGTTAAATTCCTAATTAACACATATTTAAATTGTGTTGTGATTTGTTTGAGATTGCTGTAAGGTTTGTAGTCTCCCAATGAAATTTTGCCTCTTGTGCAGTGTAATAAAATTCCACTTTAACTTGCAGTCAAGCCAGACTTATGTCCATTTAATTTGTATTTCAGCCGTGCTGTCTTTTTTATGGCAGCTTGAGTAGAGACCAGGGAGAAACATAATAAGAAATAGTCTCCTTCCTCTCCATTAGTTAGTTACTTGACATCTGGCTCAAATGTGTATTGCAGGCCCCTCTTCAGGCCTTCTTTCCTTCCAATAAAAAAGTCTGCCTTTTTCAATGCAGAAATAAATTTCAAAAAAACTGTCTATAGAAATCTCGAGTTATAAGCCATCTCTTCCAAAAGAGAGGCATTTTAACATCCAACCCTGACAGCTTCCATGCACAGCATACTTCTTGATTTCGTAACAGGAGGAGATTAATGCTGCCCTTCTATTATATGCTTTGGGATCAGTGTGTACTCCTCTGTAGTCAGCCCCCTCGTGAACTGCTGCTTATTAGCAGCAGAGGCACAGACGGCTTTGTGTTTGTGTGGCTGAGCTGAAGGAAGGGGAGGATGGCACAGAGAGAGACATGGATGGTTCTGAGCATCTCTTTGTACTGAAGCTAAGCTCCAGCTGACTTTTCACTTATTTCAGAAACATGTGTAAGTCAACAATAGATAGCAGACCCTGCTCCCAGTTGCACACAGCCTAAAGCATTTTTTTTCTGTGCTGAGGAATTTGGGACTTTTTTGTGGAAGTTTGGATTGTAATGAGTAACTGGCCTTTTCTTGCCACCAGACTATCTGTTGTTAAGTACATAACAGTCACAGTAAAATAATATTATTATGCTTCCAAACAGAATAACTAGAGAACCTAGAATTAAAGACCACTGTCTCATTCAAAGTGTTGGATGAATATTTTTCGTATAAGGTTTTGTTATTCAGTGTGTTGTTTTGCTTCCTTCTTCATGTGAATTCATGCTTTGTTACTGTGCCCAACTCAATTCCCACTCCGAAGTGAGAGTTCTCAAATTCTTTCTGAACTAGCAAACTTTTATCACTGCACTATTTCACAGTTTCAAACAACTATGTAGCTTCCACACAGTATCATATTCTACTCCATTCTCTACATAAGGGGGAGTGTTAAATCAGAAGTAACCGTACTGATTTTAGATCTGAGGTTACTCAAACTTGCTGTGGGGCTTGTGTTATTTCTTTGAGAGGGAACTTAATGTATGAAATATCATTATAAACTGCAATCACAGCTTGCCTTGGATAGTAACCACAGCTGAGAATCTTGCAAATCAGACCCCTAGATCCCAAACTGGGCAATCAGGATGGCATCTAGGTGGCTGTGTTGGTAGTTGCAGAGGACAGCAGTGGTCCCTGAGGAGCAATTCAGAAGTAAGCAGGAGAGAGTGTCAGTCTCAGGTCAGCCCATGGAGAATGAACACTGTGTGCTGATATGTCATCCTTGGTGACTATCTGTGAAATACAGTCATTATGCTCTACAGTGGTAGTTTTTCTGTGCTGTCAGGTGCTCTCTGATGCAACTCATAGTCCATGCTGCTACGTGATGTTCTGACATGTCCTGACTCCATGGAGGAGGAGGAGGAGGAAGTCTGACTTCGCTCCCTCCCATTCCTGACTTTCCTTGGCAGGAAAATGGGGTGCCTGCAAGGGAAAGGACCTGCGGGGCTGGAGAATGCATCTTCTTGGTTAGGCTGTGGCTGAGAGGGAAATCCTGAAACCAGGACTTACATGACCTGTATGGCAGACTGGGGATTAAAAAGCAGGGTTCTTTCTTCATATCTTCCTGTCTGGGCATCAGTCACAACATGCTTTCCAGCTTTGGTTAACTGAGCACCTCCCTGCTTACTGTCCAGATTCCCTAAGCCCAGAGGAGCTGGCTGCCTGGCCCCTCTATTGCTTTGCATGGAAGGGTCCTTGGAGTGGATAGGGTCTTGTACTAATTTTTGCTCCAAAACTAATTACTTTTTATATGTATAGCTGCCTGGACACTTTTTAATTTGACTTCTTTTATGAACTGTAACTAGGACTTATTTTCAGAGTAGGGCTTATATTTCAAGCATCCTCAAAAATACTGAAAAATCATGTTAGGGCTTATTTTGGGGGTAGGTCTTATTTTGGGGGACACAGTGTATGTTGCTGTAATGTACTATAGGAATGGCTTCAGCAGGTCAGACCAGAGGTCCTGCTGCATCTACCCCAGTGTTGGTCTTTGAAACACTTGAATTGTCTTGGCTGAACTTCAAATCCTAGTGTGTCCTGAAGCAGACACAGAGTTGGGAAAACTCCAAGGCAACTGATTTTTGAAGTGTGGTGAATTTTTTTCAACAGTTGAAAGTTGTAGTCACGTGGTGGGAAGTACCAGCATCTTTTCTTACCCTGCTGGTAGTACTTCAAAGTTACTGTGGTCACTTTAGAAAGACAAAACGTATGGCAGGGAATAAAAGGAAGTCTTCTGCCTTCTAAGTTGATATTTAGCCTTATAACCGCAATACTCAAGCACACTGACTAGAAGAGTGTTCCTCTGTCAGCGGGGTTCTGGGCTTGGGTGATGGAACTGAGCCTCTTGGTCTCCCACCTCTCTTGGTGTGTGTGTGCACACATACACACACCTGGCAGGGTGGTGGGATGGGTCTTTCTCACGGAGCGTCAGGACTTGCTGAGCTTGCATTCGTTTCCTCCTCTGCTGCTACGTGGCCTGAAAGAGTTTAGTGTGGGTGAATTCTCTGAACATGTCACAGATGTCTCAAGTCTGAGGGGATATATAGGAGCAGCAGGGTGTTGTGCACAAAAATGCTGAAGGAGTGAGAAAGTATTTCTGTAGGTGGCTTGACATCCTGATGTACTGGATGAATTTTAATGAAGTTGAGCACTCTCGGGGAACAATAATCCACTGGCTGCATGCATTGCTAATTTTAGAATATGATTTACAGCAAATGCACTAACCATTGGTTTTACTCAGCCTTTTACTCTTTTTCTTGAGTTGTTTGTTACCTCGGGTCCTGCTGTGATATCCTCTTGCTGAGATCAGCCTTTAACTTAGTTGTAGTTAATGTTTCTAAATTTGGGAAGATCACTCCACTGATTTGAAGTCACACCAGCAGCAAATGTGTCCTTCTAGGCTTTCTTTATCTCAGTGTTTGTTAAAGAAAGCTTTTAATCTTTGTGTTCACAGCATGCAGAGGTGGTTGATGTACCTGGCTGTCCCTGGGAGGTCTGCCCGGGGCAGCTGCTACATGTTGGTTCTTGCCTTTTACAACACTTAGGATATAGCCAAGGTTTTAATGCTGCGGGGAGGTAAAGTCGGCAAGAAACACTTCTTTCTAGTGCTCTTCTGAAGGCGACCACCTTCAAAAGGGTTTTAAATGTGTATGGCTTGCTTTCTGATGTTAACTATAGGTCTCAAAGGGCTTAGTTTATGATTAAGGAAAGTTAGGTGCTCTTCCACTCTTAGGGAAGCCTAGAGGAGAAAAGGTTTTAGTCTAGTATTTTTAAATAGCTTTTTGATGATGCTAAAAACAAAACTCTTATGTTTATTATTTGGGGATTTTATAGTAGTGGGTGCGTTTTCTTTGTCTGAAACTTTTAATATTAAGGGCCAAAAAGTGCTATCTGTACAGATACTATTACACCGAATTGAGTACACAAACACAAATGCCTCCATAGTTATTTACTATTTCTAGAGAGCATGTGATAAAAAGATTTCTTTTAGTTTAACTTTGGCTCCCGCACGTTCTTTTCCTTCCAACCTGGTGAAACTGGGTGTCTTTCATGGCAGGTTCTCTCTGCAGACTTTCTGCGATCTCCCGTCTTCTCGTTTGGCTGCTAATAACCGGAAAAATTGACTGAGCAAAATGGTGAAGAAGTTGAGCCAGCAGTTGCCACAGTGACAGTTGTCCAATATAAATATCTTACAACTCTTCTGTTTATCATCTGTTTTCAGGGCAGTTTAAGCTGCTGGAACAAGACCGAGATATTAAGGAGCCAGTGCAGTATTTTAACAGTGTGGAGGAGGTGGCTAAAGCATTTCCTGAACGAGTTTACGTCATGGAGGAAATAACATTCAACGTTAAGGTAGTCCCTGAATAAATATTTATCTCTGTTTAAGTGATTAACTGTTACAACCTATATACATGGCAAGTGAGTAACGGTGCTGTGTGGGAAGTGTGATTTTTTTTTTTGAGACAAACGAACCTTTACTGTCCTGCATTCAGTGATGGTGCTCTTTGGGATAATTTTTGCAGTTTTAAATCAACATGTCCTCTAGGGCTCTCCTGTCCCTCCTGTACTTCGGGGAGCAGTCCTGATGACCCATCCAATAATTCATCTAATTAGGATGCTCCTGCCAGATTTTAAACAAGTGTTGCTTGTTGCCCCCTTTCTCCTCCCCCTCCTGCAGTATGAAATTTATTCTCTGCTAAGCAGCAGCTGCTCAAATCCCTATCCAGAAAGCCTTATTCTCAGAGAGCATGCAGGGTGAAATGATGGAGTTGCTTGTCTCAAAATTACTGCAGCTAAATAGCATTGTGAATAAAACAAAAAACAAACAAAACACACACGGAAGAAAAGACACACTTGTTCTCTGTGTGCGTGTGTGTTTGTTTGCATGTGCCTGCCTCTTGGGCTCGTGGAAGGGTCAGCAAACCCATGAGTGTACAAGGGCTTGCTGTTGCCAAACATGTTGCAGGGCAGTGGCCCGAAATGAAGAAGACAGAACTTGTTCTTCCTTTTCCTACCTGTATGTGTGACACTACACAAGGTAGGTCAGCTCTGCCAATGGAGTAGAGTGGCCTTTGAGCTCCTCTGATTTGCTTCAGTTGATTCACCACCTAAGTCTGGTAGAAGAGCATCCCAGAGCTGGGATGCAGTGGCACAGATCCCTATCTTGTACCCTACAAGATTGATACTGGTGTAAAACCAGTATAGAGTTTCCTGGTCGTATGTAATAGGGATGAGGGTTTATTATAACAACCTTTTAATGGCTTTTTCTCTTTGTTGCATTGTAAAGTTGGGGGACACCAGCTAGTCCCCAGTTATAGCTATGAAACAAGGTTACTGAAGACTGCTCTAAGTGTGAGAGCTCATCAGTTAATTAGTTTAGCAACACAGACTCATGCCTTTCAAGGCAGTAGGTTGTTATCATTTGTGTTCTCCATTAAGCTGAACTCATAAAACAGAGCCTTTCATTAATGAAGGCTACATGACAAAGCTGGAACACTTTTTTATGTTTAGGATGTAGTTGGGCAAATCAAGGCAACAAGAACATTTCATTTCTACCCAAGCAAATCAGCCTTACTTTGGGACTGCTAGCCTTATCCAGTGCTGTGCCATTATTTCTCAGTTGATCAATGATTAAATCAAGAGAGTGGCATGGTAAAATGTACAGCTTTAGTTTTATATAGAGAAAAATATTAGTCTGCAGGCTTGATTCAGTGTAAAACATCATGTCTTGAGTTTCATATGAGTGTTCTCAAAACTCTTTCTTATTTAGCAAACTGACAATTTAGCATAGCTTGCTGTTAGATATCAAATCAGTTTTTAAAAGATACTATAGTTATACTCTTTAATGTAAATAACAGTAATAATAATCCAGGTTTAACCTAGTTACACAGTTATCTTGGCAGTATTTCTCTTGGCAGTTTTTCCAGTTTCATAGAAGTCTATTCCAAGGTTATAATCTTCCAAAAAATAAATGAACTTAACAGGATTTATGAAAATGTTTAATAACCATTTACATGCAAGAGAATTATGTATGCTAAAATTTTAATATAGGGGAGATCCTGTGAAACTGATTAGAGCAAAGGGAGGTATAGTAAGTACAGATTATTTCTGTCTAATGTGGCATGCCTCTTTAAATTCAGAAGAGAGTACCATGTAGCTAATCTGATATATATATATCTATATATATATAGATAGATATGTATATATATATCTATATATATTTTTTTTTTAAATGCCTAAAATATCTGATGAATCATTTAAAATTAGGAGGAACTCTGAAGTCTGGGAATTCTTTCTTGTTCCAAATACTCCAACCTTCCATGGATAATTTTTGAAGAAAAAGCCTATAGAGTTGCGGTGTGCCACCAGGGAGTCACTGCATGGTTTTCCCTGTGCTTGTTGAGGTCTGCTGCATGTGTTGATATGCCACAGCTATGGTTCGACCTGGGGTCACTTTATTTTTACTTCATGTGTGAGTTGTTAAAAGGAAAAATAAGCCCCCTTATCCTGGGACAGGCAGGGAAGATGGATCTCCCTTCCTTCCCCGGCGGTTTTGCAGATAGGTAGGATTTTTGGGTAGTGTGCTGAGGCTGGGGGTTTAGGACCTGCCTGATATTTGAAGGAGGGCTGTAACACATGCCAGCAAGCCGAGAGGGGATTGCAAGGTGGAGAATACCAAACAAATATTTTTGTAATGACTAAAACTACTTCCAGTAATTTCTTTGGAGGTACATATGTATCAATAGTGTGCTTGTGTACCCAGTTGCTTCAGGTACCTGGTGGCCAGCGGCATCTACAGGCACTGCAATTTGGTGTGTTCTGGGGCTGACCTAATTTCACACAGCCAATAGGTCAATCTGTTCTGACTCTCTACAACTACCTGAAAGGAGGTTGTACTGAGGAGAGTGTTGGTCTCTTCTCCCAGGTAACAAGTGACAGAATAAGAGGAAATGGCCTCAAGTTGCACCAGGGGGATTCAGATTGGATATTAGGATAAATTTCCTCACAGAAAGGGTTGTCAGGCATCGGAACAGGCTGCCCAGGGAAGTGGTGGAGTCACCATCGCTGGAGGTGTTTAAAAGGCGTGTAGATGAGGTTCTTAGGGACATGGTTTAGAGGTGGACTTGACAGTGCTAGTTTAATGGTTGGACTCAATGATGTTGAAGGTCTTTTCCAACCAAAATGATTCTATGATTCTATTATTCACTGACCAGATAGGTGATAACCTTTTCTGTATTAATATTCAGCACATAATTGCAGAGAATTTTGCTTATGTATCAATGTTACACTACAAAGATGAGGAATTTTTTTGTTCTCTCTGCTAGGAAGAAAAATATTAAGGAAATCGTGCTACCCCAGGGCTCTAGCTTTTGCTGAGCCAACAGCAGCAGGTTTCTGCAGTCTGCTGCTCTGGTCCCATGCAGATGACAGGCTGTACAAACACCCAGGAAGCTATTTGCATTAAGACTTAAAAAAACCAAACCAGGAACAGAAACCTCACATCATACTGAGGGCAATTCACAAAAAGTTCTCTTAAAAAAGCAACAATATTTTCTGATAGGTTGGACATTGGACAAGCCATGAATTCCTGCACTCTGAAAACCAGCCCACTTAGTGTTGCAGGACCTTTCAAACCTTGCAGGATATTGGTTTTGTCCTGAAGATCCCACTCAGTCTCCCAGGAGAGGCTGTGAAGCTGTTCGCAGAGCTTTTCCAGGATGGAGAAGTGGATTAGTTCATTAGCCCTATAACGATTCTTTTCTTTCTTGTCAAAGATATTGTTTGGCTGGTGTGAATTTTTGATACCTGATTTGTTCATTTTTTTAATGTAATCCTCTTTTCACAATGGTTTAACTGTGTTGTCTCATACAATGTGCATTTCAGCAGAAATAAATCTATAGTGAAAACTTTGCTTTTCTTTTTTTTTTTTTTTTGACAAATGTGAATGCAGTACAGAGAAGCAAAATTGACCTCCTGATTTTACTGCAGTTCTGTTGGCTCTGATAAACTTGCCCTGAGTGTCCAAAAAGCACATTTAGAGAAGCTTGTAACCTATACTGGCATTTTTATACACTACAATAGCAACTTTCTTGAAATCAGTCCATGTGTAGGTTTTAGCTCCAAATTGGGAAGCGATTCATAGTACATCACCTTGAGAATTAGTGCTTTAGTCCCCTCATCGCTCTATGGCTCAATGCCAGCTTGATGGGGCTGCAAGCCTTGTCTCCAGGGTGGTTTTTCTTATTCTCTTCCCCCGTTGTCCACAGCACATGCCAGCTGTGGCACTTTGGTGTTTTGCGTTGGCCATGCAATGCTGTGGCGGCCTCTTCCTTCCAGCATCTGGTGCAGGGTTTGAGCGAGAGAGAAGCAGATCTGCTGCTTCATGTCTACCTTTGTGTACCTGCCAGAGGGTTTCTGCTCTGCAAGGAGCCCGGGTAGTGGGAGCCATTGCCTCACAGTATCTTCCTGATACCTCACGTGAAGGGTCACTTCATGATGGAGCTCTGCAGAGAAGTGATTGTGCCACCGTACTCGGCGCTGGTGAGGCCCCACCTTGAATACTGTGTTCAGTTTTGGGCCCCTCATCACAAGAAGGACATTGAAGTATTAGAGAGAGTGCAGAGGAGGCGACGGAGCTGGTGAGAGGTCTGGAGCACAAGTCTGATGAGGAGCAGCTGAGGGAACTTGGGCTGTTCAGCCTGGAGAAAAGGAGGCTGAGGGGAGACCTTATCACTGTCTGCAACTACCTGAAAGGAGGTTGTAGCGTGGAGGGTGTTGGTCTCTTCTCCCAAGTAGCAAGTGATAGGACAAGAGGAAATGGCCTCAACTTGCGCCAGGGAAGGTTCAGATTGGATATTAGGAAAAATTTCTTCACAGAAGGGGTTGTCAGGCATTGGAACAGGCTGCCCAGGGAAGTGGTGGAGTCACCAGCGCTGGAGGTGTTTAAAAGGCGTTTAGACGAGGTTCTTAGGGACATGGTTTAGTGCTAGAGTTAGGTTAGGTTATGTTTGGACTCAGTGATCCTGAGGGTCTCTTCCAATCAAAATGATTCTATGATTCTGTGTTATTATCTGTCACATTTTGGGTCATTTTTGGAACACTTTGATTTGAGACATCCTTAAACACCACTGAAGATAGCTTTTAATGTAGTGATCGGGGCAAAGTCCCTCTCAGCTGAGAGGGAAATGCCCATATACTGACATGCAGAGTTGTACTTGCTGATGCTCTGTCTTGGGAGACAGATTTTTATAAAAGAAAAATGGGATACTATCTCACTGAATTTAGTCAACTTCCTTGAAAAAGTTTGCTTATTTTTTTCTGCTAATAGATCTTCTGAAGACTCTTCTTTTTATATTTTAAAAATCTTAATCTGTATTTTGTGACCTGTAAAAAATGTATATATATATTTAGTATATATTATATGTATTTTTATATAAATACATTACTGTGATTGGTCCCTTGGTTTTAATAGTAAAAATAGTAAGCGGCAACTATCAGTCAGAGACCTCACAGTTGAAAAGAACTCTACCAGAAAAAAAAAATCCTAACTGTGTATTTTTAAAGTGAATGCAATGCTTGCATTGATCTAATAAACTCTAGCAGGTATAACAAACAGTGTGAAGCCACAAATCATTTTTGTAAGGAGTTCATATGTGTCCAAGTGATTAAAGACTTCTACTTCAAACTATAATAAATTAGAACAATTGGAGTCTAAGGCAGGATATTGACTTGGGTGTTATCAAAATCTATTTTTTTGAGTTAATCTTTCCTTAAGCAAAAAGAAACAATATACTTGAGCTTTCCCAAAAGAACATCTTTCCTAAATAATCATTCATCACTTTCCTGATGCCTGGCTTCTGCAGGAGATATAATTGGCTTCTGAATTGCCATAGAGCTGTGGGAGTCTTCAAATTTAAAACATTATAGTGACCTAACTGACTTGTGTTTTGCAATGTGTTTGATAAGATGTCTGTAAGCCAGTAACCTTCCTGGGCAACTTCCCAGCACCAATACTGAACTGTTAGAATGGATCAATATTCGCGATAAGGAGGTGGAGGGTAAGTGCAGCATGGAGTAGGTTCTGATTCTGTGGGTCTTATGCATTAGGAGTTGTTCGATTTGAACATCTCCTAGTGATTTCTAGATGGCTTTGGAATGTAGAGTGACAAGCAGAGCTGGGAGCGCTGCTTATTCTTACCTGTTAGCAGAAAGTGAAAATTGGCTGGGAAGGGCAAAAGAGGAGCGAGGGGCAAATAAAACTGCAGGAGTCATTGCTATAATGTGTGAAGTATGAGAAAATATGCGTAGATGTTTCAACTCAGATTTTCTGGGGTAAAAAAAAAAAGTTACAATAATACTTACTTTTTGGAAGTAATTTCCCACTAGTAGTTTAATATGGAGATATGAAAGCAAAGTCAGCATAGCACAAATTCTGTATTTTACTGAGCCACAGGTTCCTTTTACAATTAAGACTTAACTTTTCGGCTAAAGTCATTGGGTTTGGAGAAGAGTCATTTGGGTCCTGGAGAAGAGAAGACTGAGGTGTGACCTCATCACATCCTAGAGCTTCCTCACAAGAGGATGAGGTGCTGATCTCTTCTCTCTGGCGACCAATGACAGAACCCGAAGGAATGGCAGGACGATGTGCCAGGGGAGGTTCAAGTTGGACATTAGGAAAAGGTTCTTCACCCAGAGGGTGGTGGAGCACTGGAACAGGCTCCCCAGGGAGCTGTCACGGCCCCAAGCCTGACAGTGTTCAAGAAGAGACTGGACAACGCCCTCAGACACATGGTGTGAACTGTGGGGTTGTCATATGCAGGGACAGGAGTTGGACTCAATGATCCTTATGGGTCCCTTCCAACTCAGGACATTCTATAATTCTATAAAGCGTTGTTGTGATAATGTGTAAAACAGAGAGAGCAGCCATGAAGATAAACGTGTTTGGGGAAGGAATGATTTCAGAATGCTCCCAAGCTAGGAGAGGTTGTATTTATTAGGCAATGACAGCAACTGCAGATGTGATGGTTGCTGCTGCATATTGTCCACTGAAGAATTCCTGGTTTAGAGGATGTGAGGAGGCGGCACACACAAAGAATTAAAAATATGAAGGCACAGTCCCACTGTGGAGATATTTGAGGAAAATGTGTTGTCCTACCTTTTTTCCCCCCATTCCTTCTGCTGGTCTCAGCTTTCTGCCAGTTGCAAGGTCTTCACACCTGAAGGTTCAAAAACCAAACCTGGCAGAGAAGTCCCAAAGGAGACAGGAGCATTGTTCAAATGTGGGCAAAGCAGGAGGAAGTTGAGTGAGCTACAAGTGTGGGGCAGAGTGGAGCCCCACTGGGACTGTAGCTGGACTTCCCAGATGTGTTATGTAGCTGAATGAAGGCTTCTCAGGTGCTTTCTGCCTCCTGTAGCATTACCTGTTTTCCAGAATTATGAGGAGATTTGCCACAAAATTATACTATTATTTCTGCACCAGCCTGTGTTCTGGACCACCTTAACTCTGCCACTCCGAGATAGCGCACTGCTCCGTTCTGTCCATCATATATCAGCGATACGCCGTGTCACGTGCGTGGCCTGGGATGTGCCGCTGGCAGCTCCAAGTGTCTGAAATAGCGTAGGGCTCTGCTACACCCCACCCATGATTTCGGAGCGGAAACCGGAGGGTGCACGGGGGATCCGCTCTGCAAGGGTGTAAAGGAGCGTAGGGGTGCTTGAAAGTACAAATCATCATAGAAGCTCAGAGGGCAGAGGAAGCTGAGTCTGGTGAGGTGTTACTCATTCTGCCTTTTAGGAATAATTTATTAAATGCACTTTCTCCCAGATCCCGTTGTCTTTAAGTGGATTATTTGGCATGAATCAGATCTATTCTGAGCAGCTGCTGTGCTTGGCTGGTTCCTGGGCTGATCGGGGCCCAGGGAAGTTCACCAAAGGCAAGTGCAAAGCCCAACACCTGGGATGCCATAAGCCTTGTGACAGGCTGATGGGTAGAAAGTGGCTCTGTGGAAAAAGTCTGAGCCGTACCTGGTATACAGTAGTAGTGTGTGGCAAAGACAGACAAAAGCATATGGGGCTGTATAAGCAAAAGCATAGTCAGCAAGTCAAGAATGGCTATTATTCCCCATCATTCAGCACTTGCAATGCTACAGCTGAAGTGTTGCTTCCAGTTTTGGAAACACCTTTTTTCCCGCAATTCATTATACCAAGATGGTCAGGGGGCTGTAGCAAACTACACATTAGGAGAGGCAGGGAGAACTGGGGTTGTTCAGCCTTGAGAGACCTGAGGAGAGATCCCTCTGCTGTGCATACCTGCCCAGTGGGAGGGTATAAAGAAGATAGATTCACTCATCTGATGTGCCCAGTTGGAGAACAACAGGCAACAGGCACAAGCTGGAATTCTGTTCCCATATAAGAGAAAAAAATATTTTAACATGAGAGTGGTTGAACAAATAAAGAGGTTGCCCAGAGAAAATGTGGATTGTCCATCTTTGGAGAAACTGAAAATTTAACTGGACATGGCCCTGAGCAGCCTGCCATAACTACACCTGATTTGAGGAGCGGGTTGGACAAGATGACTCTGGGGGTCGTGCCCAACCTGGAGGATTCTACAGGTGTCACCTGATGTCCTGTGCTAAAGTCCATGGACCTATTTATTGATATTTTTGTAAGTTTTATGGCCACTGATAAAGTGAAATGTCTGAGTGAACAAGACAGAGCAAGTTTGATTTTCATAGGTCATTGCTACAAGGACAAAGTAAATATTTAGCTATGTAATCTGAGAAATAAAACTTAGAGATATGTGTATGAGTTTCTAGATTATTTTAGTAATTACTATGTATGGTATGATACATGTTAATATATATGAATACATACGTATGATATGGTATATATTTGTTGCTAATGTCCTGGAACACGTATTTACCTACTATGTATGTTTTACACATGTTAACTACTGTGTGGTAATGAATGAATTAGCCTAACACAAGACGAGAGGAGATAGCTTTCTTGACTTTCAGAACTTACATTTTTAAACATACTCAGCCTGGTGAGGTGTTCAGCAGCCTTAGCATCACCATAGTAAGGGTCTTATACTTTTCATTTCACTTTTTCAGTTTTTTTATTACAATTTTGGACAGTTGCTGATACTTTATATTTTTGTTCAGAAGGAAGAGTGCAGAACGGTATTTTTCTCAGAGTGCCAAACTAGAACTGTGGTGTGATTTTTCTTTTGTTCCAGCACAGTAAAATTCAACTTTATTTCACCTGTTATCCTGTGACAATATATATTAAAAAAAAAAAAAAAGAAAGAAAAAAAAACAAATTTTTTTTTAATTAATAATAATTTTGACTTTAAACATACCTGTTGAATCTAAAAATCCATTTGCTATTTGGCTGGTTCAAATAGATGCCATTAATAAGCGTCTGCCTCATGATACCTTTGCTGTAAAGCTCGGCCACTTCGTTACCTCTGTGGTTTCACATCTGACCCACCATTTCCTTCTACAGAGGCTTGTTTGTTTGTAAATCACCAGGGAGCCGTGAGTTGGCCAAGCAGCAGCTCCCACAGCCGTAGGGGGTGACACCTCCCTCGCTCTGGCCGGTGTCCTGCAGGAAGCGACAAAAAGCTGTAACCAACCGTACTGTCTACAGTTAAAGTTTCTGGCAGCGTAGCTCCCACTGTCCAAAGAAACCATTTGTGAGAACTTGTTGATTCTGAGAGAGCTGGGTCTGTTCATCCTGGAGAAGAGAAGGCTGAGAGGGGATCTTATTAATGTTTGTAAATATCTCAAAGGTGGGTGTCAAGAGGTTGGGACCAGACTCCATTCAGTGGTGCCCATTGACAGCATATAGGGTAACAGGCACAGACTGAAGCACAGGAGGTTCCATCTGAAAATGAGGAGAAACTTTTTTACCTTGAGGGTGCCAGAGCACTGGAACAGGCTGCCCAGAGAGGCTGTGGAGTCTCCTTCTCTGGAGACATTCAAACCCCACCTGGACACATTCCTGTGAAATCTGCTCTAGGTGAACCTGCTTTAGCAGGTGGGTCGGACTAGATGAACTCCAGAGGTCCCTTCCAACCCCAACCATTCTGTGATTCTGTGATTGAACAGTACATTCACAGAGCCCCATCTTTCCTCAACACTATCAGCTCCACCAAAGGCAGGGCTACATGGCCACAGCTCAAAAGCAACACTCTGTGGCAGTTTTGAGGAGAAACCAGCAATGATAGCTGGTGCTATCAGCAAAAAAACCCCAAGTGCTTTCCTTTCATGTCGCAGTGTTTCAAAATACCGCCTGGCCAATGGTGTGAACTGTGAAGGAGTATTGCGTACCATAAAATCCCAGCAGTTTCCTTGATTAGACCAAATAGTGTTTGTTTAGATAATTCAGGGCTTGAATGACTTCCTCTCCGGAAGCGCTGAGACAGAAGTGCTGAGGCGGCACACCTCGGCTGAGCCGCCTCTGCCTTGGCTCTGACAGGCTCGCAGGAGATAATCACATCTTTACAAACATGGGTGAGACGCAGATCACATTTTACAAGAGGAAGCATCTTTCACAGCACTCCTCAGTTATTAACTGGTTGGACTTAGAGCCTTGACTTCATGCAGTGGCTATTCTGTGGTGATACCCAAGTTTGAAGCCTGGAATATGAACTTCACATGGCTCCATGAAGTCTTTAGGGGTTGCAGAGGTGAGGAAGGGTTGTGCAGTTTTACCATATGTTTTCATTGGCTTTTTTCTTCGGTATATTCCATATTTCTGAGTAAAATGGTCTATAACAGGCCAGTAGTGTTTATCTAATGCACCTTTCTTTATAAGCAGTTTGCTGCTGCTGCTGAGAAAGAACTGGGTGGGTTCTGTTAGGTCCCTGAAAAGGCCCTTTGCGTTATGCCACTCAAATACAAAGCAAAGGAATCTTGTCTATAAAGAGTTCTCTCAGTCTTAAAGAAATAACTTCAGGAACAAATGAGCCTTGGACATCTGGTTTGTTTTTTTTTTTTTTTTCTAGTACAATTTCTATAGTGGAAAAGCACACACATGGCTGTGCATATGTTGTTTAATCTCTTAAATTGCAATTATGATCAAAAAATGAGGAAGGAAGTCTATGACTAGGAGAGCAAGGCAGAGGGGGGAGTTAGGCATATGGGATCAACTGATATTCTTGACCTCTCCTTCAGGGAGTAGATGTCATCTGTGATTCCCCCTAGCCTGGAAGAGATTATAATAAAGGGATATGCTTTACCTTTTTTGCTCCTCAGGGAGCTGAAGATTGTGGAAGAGGGAAGTTTGCTTCCCTCAAGAGCCTGGCAAACAAGTTCTAGCAAACAGCAAAAACTGTTCCCAATGGTTCCCAAGAGAATCCAGACATGCTCTGTCATAGCTGTATGACAGAAGTGACTATTTAAATTGCTGGAATATGTGGATGCAGGAATGTGCAGGACCATAAAAAAAGGTTACTTGGCCGAGCTTCAGGTTAAACACCTTGCACTTGACTACTCAGCTATTCAAATAAAGTTAGTTTAATTTCTCCTAGTATATAGTCTTGTAAGTTCAGTCTTGATAGATTGGATATGATTTGAAATCTTGTCTTCAGCAGGGCAAAACCAAATTTTTTATTATTATTTTGCAGGTGGCTTCAGGTGAATGCAATGAAGACACTGAGGTTTACAACATTACCCTTTGTACTGGGGATGAGCTCACTTTAATGGGGCAAGCAGAAATCCTTTATGCAAAATCTTCTAAGGAGAAGTCACGACTCAACACCATCTTCAAAAAAATTGGGAAACTTAATTCAATTAGTAAGCTAGGCAGAGGCAAAATGCCCTGTCTCATATGCATGAACCACAGGACCAACGAAAGCATCAGTCTCCCTTTCCAGTGTAAGGGCAAGTTTAGCACCCGCAGCCCGTTGGAGGTGCAGATGCAAGAAGGGGAGCACACGATTCGCAATATAGTAGAAAAAACCAGGCTGCCTGTTAATGTGACTGTGCCGAGTCCTACACCAAGAAACCCTTACGACCTGCATTTTATCCGTGAAGGGCACCGGTACAAGTTTGTCAACATTCAAACCAAGACTGTGGTGGTTTGTTGTGTGCTTCGTGGCAACAAAATTATTCCCATGCATTTTCCCTTGCACTTAACGCTTCCAAAATTTATTCTGCCCGACAGTCTGGTGAAGGGGGAGCTGTGGCATGAATCCCTCATACAGCATTGGTTTAATATATGCCAGGAACAGTTTGACATAGACGAGTATTCCCGTGCAGTGCGAGATGTGAAGACTGACTGGAATGAAGACTGCAAGAGCCCGAAGAAGAGCCGGTGCCCGGGGCACAGCCACGTGCCCAACTCCCTCAGCTACGCGCGGGATGAGCTCACCCAATCCTTCCACCGGCTTTCTGTGTGCGTCTATGGAAACAATCTGCACGGGAATAGTGAAGTGAACCTCCACGGCTGCAGGGACTTGTGTAATGAGTGGGCCCTCTTCTCTCACGATGCTCTCCAGTACCAGGAGTCTGGTGACAGTGGCAGCGATTACCTTTTTCCTGAAGTCAGCGAAGAATCGATGTTCCTGCCTACAAAACCAGAGCTTCCTTACGAAGAGCTGTGGTTGGACCAAGGGTCTGGAAAGCCTGGTGACCAGCCTCTCACTCGCTCGCTAAGTGAGAAGAACAAATGTGACAGCTACAGGGGGTCTTTCCGATCAAAGTGTGGTACCGCATCCCTTCCTGTGCCTGCGACTGTCGGAGTAACCACAAAGTCTTCGGAAGTTTCCCTACCTCCACCTCCAGTGCCTCCCAAATCAGAAGCAGTAAGTCAGGGTTATTTATGTCGATTCATTTCTTTTCTTCAGCTGGTTAAGAGTTTGCTTGGGACTTTTTTTTTTAGGAAAGACTTGGAGGGGGGCATGTAGAGGGCAAGGAAATAGTGAGACATTGTAAGACGTGCAACTTCAACTAGTTTCCTACTAAGTGTAAGTCATATTCTAAAAATTACTGGAGTATATTTAATAAAACTGAAGTAGTAGCTTCATCTTGATACTCTCAGGTGATTTTTATTGGGGTTTTTTGCTCAGACAAACAAGATCTAAGAATTGTCTGGTCACTTTCTTTCCTTGCTTTCACATCATCTCTCCACATGGCCTCCGTGTTTTCTGTTTTCTCATATTTTCTGTGGCCAAAGTATGTGGGGCATGACCCCACTTTGAACTGCCTCAAAGCACCTTAGTGTGTGCGTCTTCAATTAACAGGTCCTGTTAATGGTGACAGCTAGAATTTTTATGGATTTGAAGTATTTGTTAAGGACAGGTTGTCTTCTGTGTTACAAGTCTATTGCAGATTTTGAAGAATATTAAATGTCATCGGCTTCAAGGAAACTTTATCACACTAGACCTGAACTAATCACTCTGTACTGCTTATTGAAATAAAATGTGTAAATAGGAACACTGCAGAGCTGATAAATAAGCTTTCTACAGGACTCAAATAGAGCACATTTCCTACCCTATGGTTTCTAATCAAAACTCATGGGAGAAATCACTTCTCCAAACCTGAAATGTCATGGAGACTTCAGAGACAAAAATACAAATATGTCTTATCAACAGGAGCTTATGTGGACTGGATGGAAAATCCAACCATCATGTGGTCTCTTGTCGTAGTCCTAAACATTATTTTTTAAAAAACACAAATGGAATATAGAAAACTTCCCCCAGGAAAGAGTGTCTAGGAATATTTAGCAAAATTTAATACTCACGTCACATGAATCTTGACAGATATAATAATGTAACAAATTAATTTTGCAGGGTTTGTGCTGGAATTTTAATAAACATTGTTCCATTTGCAAGTCCAATGATATTTTCAAGAGCGTGCCTGCACAGTAAGCTGAGACTAACCTAAGACCAAACTGCAGCAGAGGAGAGGAGAGGGAGAGGGAGAGAACACCAGCGTAGGGATGAAGTGTACAACTGCAGCCCTTTGACTGTGCTGCCAAAACTTCCCCAAAAAGCAGCTGCAGCAGCTTCAGGAAAGTCAAGACGTTACGTCGTCTTAGCAAAGAGTGTTTACGTGTAATGTCTTAAGTGCGGGAACCCAAGAGCACTTCCTTGCTGCAGAGGTCAGGTATGCACTGACGCTTTGTCCAGACTTTTGGACAAGTGCCCAGCAGCACCGTATTGGGATGAGGTTCCCTGGCAGCCTGTGCTGATGTAAACCCGCACAGGGCTGGTCCCACCCTCCTCCTCCTTCTTCTCCTTTCGCAGCCACACAGTCCTGGCTCCTGTGTTGTGCTGGCTCTGGCACTCCTGTGCCTGGGCAGGCAGCCAGGTCTGGATCTGGAAAATGATTAGTTTCCTGCTGATTCCTGCAAGCTGAACTGTTTCAGCACGGGGTCAAAGGAGCTCCGGAGCCTGCACCGGGGAGCGGGTGGGAGGATGAGGGGGAGGAAGGTTGCCCCCATGGTGGGGTGAGGACAGCCCTCCTGACAGGGGACGATCCCCCGGGTCATACTTGAGACATGGATGTCTCATGTCACACCTGAGGCGTGGGTAATGGGGTGCTGGGAGGGCTGTGGAGCACCTACACAGCATCAGTGTGGACCCTCAAACGATTGGGGAAGCCTCGTGGCTTAGCATCTCCCTTCTGGGGGTAGCTGGGTGGCATTTAGGGCACCTGCATATGTTGCTTTTTAAGGTCACTTGGAAAAGTGTGTGACTTTGTCATGTGTGTCTTACATTAGTGATGTAATGTGTGAATGTTGTCAGCAGTTTTGGTATTGCTTTCTAGCCATGCAGGAGAAGTAATTTCTGGTAAAGATATTATCTTGCATTTTAGGTGGGCATGGGGTGTAACCCCTTAAGAAATAAAACAAAATTAAAAAAAAAAATACATCTCCATAGGTGATAATAATTTAGCCTCAGTTTTGTGGCTTCCTGGAACAGCTTTGGAATTGAGTATCTGTGGCCTACCAAATTCATCAGTGGGCTGGGGCCAAGGAGATGTTTGCATGGTTTCCATGTAGGGTATTTATAGAATAAGATCATCTCAGGAGCTGCTGATGAACATGGGGTTTAGTCATCACTCCCTCTAGAATGATATTCCATAGTGTTTCTGTATAAAACTTGGCTAGCAATTGTATTTTTGCATGCAGTAAATTTAAAATCAGTGTATAGGAGAGCTGTTTGTAGGAGAGAGAAAAGGACATTCAAGTGTTTCACAGGCTGTTCTCATTTTCTTCTCACCAGCAGGATGGAGCATTCTGATATATAATGCTTATTTCCTAAATAACTTTCAGAAAATCCAAGTAGCATAAAGGCAGAAGTGGGGGATGGAGGGGGGGAAATGACCTCTGAATTAAGGCCTGTAAATTAGAAATTGCTTCAGCCTTCAAGCACTAATTTGCATAAAATCAGAGGCTGTTTTCCTGATTGATTTAAAGCAAATCCCTGATGGAGTGTGCTGCAAGTTCAGACTCCTGGCAACAAGGAGTGTTGAACAGCTTTGCATTACATTCCCAGTCATGCCAGTGATGGGGTGAGTTTTATCCAGGTGGCCTCAGAAGTGACCACTGCCATGGGCACTGGCGATGCCCAGGTTTGGGAGTGACACCCCAGGGCCCTGGGGTGCTGGCGGGGCTTGGGCTGACACCAAGGCAAAAGAGCAGAGGTCTTAAAATCCACCTCATGCCATCAGAAAGCGGTCCCCATCCCTGGGTCATGGGAAGGAGTGTTGGAACATGGAAGGGTTCAGAAAGTGACGAATAGAAGTCCTGGGACATGCAGTGCGAATGCACTTTGTATCTGGCAGCCGCACAACATCTAGTGCTTCTGGGCAAAAGAGTATTTCCTACTAACAGCAACATCCATCAAGGTGATTGGCAGGTTGCACCGCAGCTGTTCCCCTCCTCTCCCACATTTGTTTTTTCATCTATGTTCACTTGGACCTAGTGTAAGGGTAGCTCGCCTCTGAAGTTTCCCCTTGCTCTTGTCAGTTTAATCTGCAAAATCTCTCCTTTTTATTCCCCTGCTGGGTTTCCTGAGGGCTGTGTCTGGCAGCTGTAGTCGCAGTCTTGTGACAGGGACCAACTGGGACTGCAAACCAGTATTATTTACGGCCTCGTTCTGATCTGCAATCTAGGTCAGCAAAGGAGCTTGGCATAGTTTGTTATGCCAGCACCTTTGAATGCCGGCAGTCTTCCCGGGAAAGAATCCCTTTAACCCTTGGACTGTCTGCTGTGCTCCAAGAGCTCCCCTGAATGGTCTCTCTAACCCCGTGGGTATATATTCAATAGCATGCAGCATTAACTTTGCCTACTCCAACTTGGGAGATTAAAAAAAAAAAGAGTCCTTAGGCATCCTTGGGGCACAGCACTAAAATGGCTGAAGAGTTTTATGCCTGAATTCAATAACAAACATGAATAAAATTGACTCTTTTTTTTTTTTCTTGAAAGAGCAAATAGGAACCCTTAGAGCAAGATTTATTTCAGTGCTTTATGCTGTTGGGCATTTCCTGTAATTTTGACTTGTTTTGAATTAGGAAAAAAATGTACTACAGTGTCCCAGTCCCCAATTTTCCATTTCACAAAAGTACTAAATGGGTTGTTGCATTTTGAAAGCACTGAAGTGGATTGCAAAAGGTTCCACATTTATTTTGGTTTTGAATAAATTAAATCACTTTAATTGCTAATTATGTGTTGCAGAACTGCTAAGATAACTTTTAGTTCTGCAGTGTTGTTAAATTTTAAAATAAACTGTAACTTTCAAACACAAAGAGAATTTCCCTTTTCCGGTGCATCTGAGACTGTTTCAAACAAGGAGAGCAGAGAGGTCTCCTCCTGCCAGGGGCAGGTGGTGAGTCCTGAAAAATCTTGCCTGGCATCCTAGTTCTCAGTAGCCTTGCTCACCTTTAGCCCTAAAGATGCTCTCCCCAGTATGTCCTGATGAGATTAAGGTCTTAATTCCATCATTTTTTCTATGGGGATGGATCCTACTATTTTGTTCCTACCTAGACATACCAAAGTAAATTTCAGATAAGCACTGCTGCAGTAATTTGGTTTAAGCTGCAAAGTTGGCTGGCTGCAAAAAGTGGACCTGTTGGCTGGGTGTTTTACTTGAACAGGCTCTTCTGCCCATGCCTTTCAGCTTGTATGTTTTGTTGTTAACCTCATCTGGGACTGCTTGGGGTAGCTACAGAAGGACTGAAGCTCCAGGTTTTAATGCCAGCATCTGGTAAATATGAGACAAAACCAGGACAGATGGATGTACTATTCTTGGGGGAGGAACACTGGATGGCTGAGTATGAAATAAGTCAGGAAACACTGAAGTCTGTTGAGATCTTCTCATTACGTAAGCTTGGTTCATTATAGCTAAATAAACAACACTAATGAAGTTTAAGCCTAATGATTTGCTCCTTATAAAATGTAAAGTATCTGGAACTGTCTCTCTGATTTTCTATGGTACTGGAAGGTTCTTCTACATCGTTTCACTGCTGCTACTTTTTAAATGAGTGGATATCAAAGTACTGAAAAGCATCCTAAAAAAGAGTGCTAGTAGCTCTACTGGCAGTAAAGCATTCTTTTGGACTTCTTTATGACAGGCACATACTGTTGCAAATGCACATCCTTAGCATAATTTTTCTCTTCTCCTCCCTTTTTAATTATTTCCTTTCACAGAATAAGGCACAACCAGATGTGTTTCATCTGGTTGAGAGTGCTGTTGCCCAGATTTTCTTGCTGCTTACTGACATGTTCTTCTTTTGTACAGGTAAAAGAGGAATGCAGGCTCCTGAACGCCCCCCCCGTCCCACCACGGAGTTCAAAGCCGGCCTCCACCAGTCCTTCCATCCCTCCCCGTACCGTCAAACCTGCGCGGCAGCAGACCCGCTCTCCTAGCCCAACTCTGTCCTACTACTCATCAGGACTGCACAACATGTATGTGTTTTTGCTGTGAGAGCCCCATGCTAGCTCTTTTTGAGAAAGTTAAATGAAGCAGTGCTCTTTTTGGAGGCACTTGTTTGTAAAAGCATGGTACTGGGTCAGAGTTGCTGACTTTTTGTGAAATGGGCTAACCCACCCGCCACAGTATTTTTAAAGATTCAAGCAAAGCTTGAGGATTTGTAAAGATTCAAAGCAAAGCTCCAGCAGAAACTATGTTTTACTAGATAGGACATAGCGATTTATATTGAATACCCGCACATATTGGTGTAGGTAATGTCACTGTAAGGTGACGCAGGCTGTCTAAATGGAAGATCCTGCACAGTTCTGTATAATTCTTGAAAGTCTTGGATCTTCAAACTTGAGCATCTTCAAGCTAGTTTCAAGGTGGGATTTCAGTGCTACATGTGTGCAGTGCAGTCAGCTCTGATAAGTGGGGGCACAAAAGGGACGTGGTAATCCAACAATGCGTTGTGCCAGCTATATGGGAACCTATGGGGTGGGTGTGATGGAGAACAGGAAGGCCAACAGACACCACTGAGTGCAACGTGAGATGCAGCAGAAGACGGCCGGACAGCTTCCAGATCAAACACACTTCAGCACAAGCCTAGCCCACAAAGTAGAAAATTGACTCAGGCTAACCAGAAGTTGACAGTAGATTTTGAATTCCATGGCTGCATACCTTTGCCTAGCAATGCACTGTTCTTCCTTTGGCTTTAGAAAGTGTATATACCTTCTGGAGTCTTGCCTCCTTTTTGACTTGAATGTCTTGTTGCCATTATTTCTGGTATCTCTTCAATGACGAGGTACTACCTGTCTGGATGTTACAGACTGATCTGAAATGCCACTGAAATCACTTCAGCCTAGATGCAGTTAGAATAATAACTTATGCTGCAATTGCCTTTCTAAGCCATACTGCACATTTGCAGCTTAGTGTTGTGTATCTGGCAATGATCACTCTAGATCAAGGCTGCTCGTTTGTTTTTATGAAAGCCTGTTGGGTAGTTCTGTCAAGGACGCCTCCACAGGAGGTGCAAGACCTCCCAGCATTTGGGGCCCACCAAATGCTGCTTTCCCTCTTTGTAGCCAAGAATACATCTGCCTCCCAAGAAACAAGGAAAACAGTGAGAAGTGAAGTTTCTCAGGAATGCAGGTGGTATTATTTGCCTCGAAATTCACAATATTTGCATGAAATTCATCTCCAGCTTGGGTCCAGACCAGTTATCTCCATTTTGGTAGAACTGACCTAGTGCTGCTAAAAAATTGGCAATGTGTGGAGTAGCCAGATTGCTTGTTAAG
Source organism: Streptopelia decaocto (assembly GCF_964273445.1). NCBI lineage: Eukaryota > Metazoa > Chordata > Aves > Columbiformes > Columbidae > Streptopelia > Streptopelia decaocto. The sequence continues at coordinate 45,918,864 of NC_138655.1, forward strand.
TTGCTTTTCAAGTCTTGCCATTTTTATCCATGATCTTATTTTCTGGATCATGAATGGTTGCAAGACAATATTTTAAACACAAATGAAAACAGTATGATTTGTCCTTATCTGCCTATAAAAATGCCCGATGCCTGACTTCAGCTGTATTTCAGGTTTCTCTTGCATCCTTTGGCACTAGGTCCCAGTGAGTTAATTTTGGTGGAGGACAAATAAGGAAGCACTTTGGAAACATTACTTTATCAGTTTTCAGTAATTCGATTAATCTTTTAAATCATTAAATGTTCCCATTTCTGATGTTGTATCAAAGAACAGAAACAGTATCTATCAATTTAATTTCTGTGTATTGTCAGTTGTTTACGACACCTCACTGACTGTCTTCTGTGAATTGAACAGCCCGATGGCTAGATTTGTGAAAAATGCCTTGTGCTGAGTACATTAAAGCAGTTGGCCTTTAAGCAGACAGAAATGAGCAGTTGGCAGTGTATCCTTGTTGAGGTAAAAAAAAAAAACATCTCTGCTATCGTAAACATCCAACTGCTTTAACTTGCAGACTTGTATTCATGACATAAACAGGAAAAGCATTTGGAGGGCATGGAGTGGAGAGCAAGGGATGGGTAGTTAGGTGGAAACTGCGTCTGTTGGAGCTGAGTTTACCAACTAATTTTCCAGTGATACAGATTAGAGCTGCTTTTACGCATTTGTACTTTGTGTCCAGGTTGACTTCCTCTCTGACTCACTCTAAGTTCATGGAGGGCTATTTTTTATGTCAATCCATTCAAAGCTGTGCTGGTTTTTTGAAAACTGCTGTGTCCTCCTCAAGCAGTTTTCACTGAGCTGTCACAAAATTACTATAGAGTTTCTATCTTGAGTAGTTAGTTTGCAGGAGAGAGAGCTGAGTAATTAAAACCATTATGTCAACTGTTAGTTTCCCTCTGTTGTGTTAAGTTAGGATTTTATACATCTCCTAATTGTTTTTTCAGTGTTCTGGCTTAATTGGCCAGAATTCCAGAGATAAACTCAATCCTTCAGACTTTCTTTTAGAAAGTGGCATAAAAGCAGCAAACATTTGCTTTTGATAACAGGTTGCATGCTTTTGTTGGTATCCATGTCTTTCGGAAGCACCTCAATATAAAACCGTAAGTTCTCTCTGACAGGCTAAGCTTAGTTTACCACCTGAAAGTAGGTCAGGGTTTACTTTCTTAAGGTGCCTTTGGAAAGCAAGTGTTTCTTGTCATAGATTTTAAGGATATGGGTGCATAAACAAGTTACTGTGGGGTAAGCTTAAAGCCTGACACTTCAACATATACAGCTGGGTCTGCTTACCCTTCTAGTTAAAACTCTTCCTTTGGCTGTAAGCATTAACTTATTTTGTGGTTTTGCACTGTTGACCAGTGTGGAAGGATCCTGTGCCCGGTGCACACGCAAGTGCCATAAGAAATGAAAATGTTGGCTCCAAAAGGGCTTTTAGTCATCTCTTACGTCAGTCAAGCTTGGATCTAGTGCAGTGATGACCTGCCTCTGTTACGAGCGTGTGCATATCATGACACATCTGTGGTGTGTCAATAAAAAATACAGGATTAGAACATCTTCAGTATATGTAAGGCTGTTCCTTTTCCATGGTGATGTCCCTCAGGAATTCGACAGTGGAAAAAATGAGTGTTTGGGAGATGACACAGAACTGAATTGGGACATCTATTTTTTTACGAGCTTGAAAAACCAAGACGTAAGTCTTCCTCCTGAGGTTTTTGGGTGTATCAGCATCTTGTTTGGCTTGTAAAAAAAGTGAAAGAGCTGTCAGTGCATTATTCAAATGTATTGTTAATTCAAATCTGAAGAGTCCTACCACAGGAAAGAAGATTCTTTCCTTGTGACAGCCACCCTCTGACTCTGGTTTATGATTTTATTCACAAGCCACATTTTTTGTGCTAACTACATCCTTTCTGTTTTGTTCCTTAAGCAATGTCACAGAGAGTGACAACACCAACCCAACTGAGAGCACACCTGTCTCCTGCTACCCTTGTAATGCAGTGAAAACCGAATCCAAAGAGCCTGAGAGCGCGATACCTTTGGGAAGCCCCTCACCTGAAGCTCTGCCTTCCAGGTTATCTTGGCCAAACCATTTTTCAGGAACAGCGGATGGCCTGAACAGGAGTGATTTCCTGCTTGATCCAAGCAGGAGCTACAGTTACCCCAGACAGAAGACTCCAGGCACGCCAAAGAGAAACTGTCCAGCACCTTTGACTTTTGACTTTGATGGGTGTGAGCTCCCGGCGGGATACTCCCCGCTGACCCCAGCAGAGTTCACCAGCACCATCTCTAGCTGTCCAAAGTCGGCAAGTTACTCTCTAGACTGCACTGACGAGAAAACTCTGGGAGACAGCGATGCAAAGCAGAGCCATTCGTGTCCTGCCTTACCTCCTCGGGCACCAAAGTCAAGCGAAGATAAACCAGTTACAGACATGTGTCCCTTGCCGCTGAAAATAGATGGTGCTGAGGAGGAGTCAAAAACTGGTTCTCCAGACCTTTCGGAAGATCAGTATCTCATTAAAAAGGGCATGCAAGATACATTCTCTATGTCTTATCCCTTCTCGTCTCCCCTCCACCTCCAGTTAGCACCAAGGTCTTGTGGGGACGGATCTCCTTGGCAGCCACCCACAGACCTTTCTGGACTCTCGATAGAGGAAGTGTCTAAATCGCTGAGGTTTATTGGTCTGTCAGAAGATGTCATATCGTTTTTTGTTACAGAGAAGATTGATGGCAATTTACTGGTTCAGCTTACAGAAGAAATCCTGTCAGAAGACTTTAAGCTAAGCAAATTGCAGGTTAAGAAAATACTACAGTTCATTAATGGCTGGCGGCCCAAGATGTGATGCCAGCTAGTTATTAGTGAAACTATACGAGATGTGCTTGATACACTTCAGCTAATACATCACTTCCTGTTTTTTGCACTAAAAGTCCTTCCTGTAAATAGTAGTAGAAAAATTCTTACTATGCAGATAAACGTTTTTGGGTGGTGAGTGGATATTTTTTTTTAATGTCAATAATAAAGGTAGAGAATCTGCAGAGGTGTGCCTTGTGCATCCCTGAACATTCAACAGCTGCTAAAAACTGGACACTAAGGGAACTTTTACTCCATAGTCTGTTAAGGCTTAGTCGTATTTATTACTGAACAATTTGATGCTGAAAGACACACACCAATCCAGTTTACAGTTTTGTGTTAACTGTAAAAAAAGTGTATTTCTTACGGGATTATTTCTGTTCAAATAATATTTGGTAACATGCTGTGACTTTCTTCCGTTTCTTTTAACAAAAAGCATGTTCAGATATATGAAAACGCGGTTTTGACACTACATCTGAAAATGTTAAGATTTGCTGTGAAGTGCCACTAATACACTATTCTTGCAGCGTATTTTTATTAACAATATCTTCCTGACTACCTGTAATGTGGGTGCATTTTCCATGTTACTTTGAGCAAAAAGAGTTAAATGTAAACCAAGAGTCTTGCTTAGCTCATTGCCCAGAGGGGAGGGAGAAGGGGGATTTTCCTACTGAGCCACTCTGCCCTGGCCAATTAAAAGTTTATGACCTGTAGATTTCAAAAGTTGCTTTTGTAGTTGGATGGCTGGAGTAAGGAGCACGACTTCTGGCCGTGCAGCTTTCTCATGGGAAAGACAGTTCCGTGCCCAGACTCTTCCCTCGGCAGATCCTGCTCCTTGCAGTAGCTTTGCTCTGGTGAAAGGCAACTCCCAATGTTTCCTCTGCTGCTGTTACGATCATCTGAAACTGCGCTCGACGGGCTGCCTTAATTCTTTGGTCGGATCTGTGTGGGAAGGTGATAGTACCCCTCTAGGATGCCTTTGAAATAAAGCGTTAGTGAGGTGGGACGGAACAGGAACAGCACATGGCATGCTGGTGAGAAGGGGCCAAGTGGGGTTTGGGCCTTGTGATATTTAAGTTCACTGGTGCTGTTTGCAGTGGGCTGGGGGGATGTGGGTGTCAAAGTGGGAGAGAGTGTAGTGTCATAAGATGTGCTCTTTCACTTGCCCAGCTGCAAAAGCTCACTGCTAGAGATGTCATGCAGGAGTAGCCATCAAAAGGGAGCACAGAGATGGGAAGGGGGCATTAGGCTGCCCCTGGAGACCTTTCAAACGTAACTGCACAGAAGGCTAGAAGTAGGATTAGTTTTTGATAGTCCATTACAGATTTCCTGTGCTTGGCAGACCACTCCGAAATATGTTTAAATAACCCCAGCATCCCCTCCCTTTGTAGTACTGAATGCAGGATTTGTGGAGATCCTCAGAAAACACTGTGGTGTCCATCCTCGGCAGCTGTGTGTGCCCAGGATCTTCAGGTGGTCAGAGACAGGAACGCTGGAGCAGGTTCAGCTGCACCTTCTGCTGAGCAGAGCCCTGGTCCAGGTGACACCATCACCTGCCTTTTTACCTTTTTGAAGTTCAAAAAAATCTCTCTTCATTGTAGAGCACATAGTGGGAGCACCAAGAGGAAATACAGAAGAGGGACAAAAATGAGAAGCTGATTTTGCCTTTTTTCCTCAATATAACTGACTCATTTAAAGGATTTTTTTTGCAAATGGGATGGAATCATAGAATCATTTTGGTTGGAAGATACTCGCAAGATCGTTGAGTCCAACCATTAACCTAACTCTGGCACTAAACCATGTCCCTAAGAACCTCATCTACACATCTTTTAAACACCTCCAGGGATGGTGACTCGACCACTTCCCTGGGCACCCTGTTCCAATGCCTGAAAACCCTTTCTGTGAAGGTTTTTCTAATATCCAATCTGAACCTTCCCTGGTGCAACTTGAGGCCATTTCCTCTCGTCCTATCGCTTGTTACTTGGGAGATGAGACCAAAGCCCTCGGTGCTACAACCTCCTTTCAGGCAGTTCTAGAGGGCCCGTTGCCCAGGCAAATTTCATGTTGAAGCCAAGATGCATCATTTGTCTTGCAATAATACAAACCACCAGTTCCCAAACAGCAAAGCCCACTTGATGTGGGTACTAGAAAGCAGTGAGCCAAAAAATATCCCAGTAGAAAAACCCTGAGAGTTCATAGTTGTCCTCCTTTTCTTAATGTATTGACTTTTAGCAACAAATCAATAGCTTTCTCTGAATGCTTTTTAATTAACATCCTAAAATATTTTAGCTGCAAGTAGGACTAAATGAGCAGTGTATGCTTGTGGGTAGGCACGTGCAAGTTGAAGTCAACTGAATTTTAACTCTCACTATGTCAAAGTAGCATTCAAATTTGAAAGGGCCAAATTTGAAATGTCAGGTACTTCACTTTGTTTTATTTGGCTTGTTAATTCCAGGTTAAAAATAAAAATGTATTCTTGGTAATATTAATACTAAATATTTGTAATGCCCCTAGGATGTTAACATTGCTGAGCAAATAGTGGTCTTTGAGTACGGATGGACACCTATACAGATTATCTCTGCTTACCTGCTTGGAATGTTTTTTTCTTACAGGCAGCCTGGTGGTATTTGCATTCAGGAGTGTGCTGCGTTGACATCACATATGCATATGCTGAAATACAACTGGTCTGTTGAAAGGCCCAGAGATGTGCGATGATTTCAGAAGCAAATCCTGTGTGCAAAAGTACCAACTAAAACCTCTAATTGCAAATTTGCTATTCATGTCCTTTCACTTGTCTTGTTCTGGCTTGGTACTGCTTACTTATTTTCATGTGTATGTTAGCATTTGGCCTTTTCTTTTGCCCTTAGCAGCTCATCACCTTAGTTTTCCAAGCCTTTTTTAGTGATTTAGGTGTTCTAACCCTTATGTTGTGTGACTTATATGACTGTGGTGGTGAGCCACCTGCTGCGATGCCCAAGCTGGACTGAAGTGTCTGCTCTGTTGAAATTGGGAGAGGGATGAGCAAACGGGCCAGCTGGAGCACAGTGGTTCGTTGTCTCCACCTCTGCCTAGGTAGCCAGGCTGTGGCAGCATTGATGCCATGGGATCTAATTTATTTGCTTTCCTCTTGAGCTTCGTTGCCATGGTGTTAGGGGGTCAGGACCATCTTTGGCACAGCAGAAGGCAGTGTGAACAGGGCAGACACGCTCACATTGATCTCATGGGAAGACTCTGGCAGTAAAGGGATGGTAGCACCTTTGAAATGAGGCAGGAGGAGTCCTTGGGGCCTTAGCAGAGGAAGCACACAGTCTCTTGAGAAGGATGGGATGTAAAACCTGGAGACTTAAATCTGTAAAAAGTTACAAAATGCTGCACTGCTTATTGTACTTCGAGATGGAGGGTTACTTCAGTGTTCCCGCTGTGGTTTGGAAGTATCTGAAAGCTCTGGGGAATATCCCTGTGATATGAGCTCTTTACGAGCTGATGTGAATAGGAGGAGACAGCACTCAGCCTTCAATAGGACTTGCAAACTGTCCTGGCACGCTGAGCAGCACCAGGGGACGGGCAGTGTCTCAAGGGAGTCAGTTCTGCTGAACTCTTGGGGTGGCTTCAAGCATGGTTTGGTGCAACCCAACCAGCCTGTGCTGTGAGAGATCCCAGATGCTCCCAGGCACTGCTCGGATGTGGGAAACCAGCCTGGGTGTGGAGGGCAATGGAGTTCAGCCATGTTGATATGAGCCGTGTTGGTTGTCCTTGGGGTCTGAGAGCAGGCTCTGGCCCGTTTTTGACCCTAGCAGAGGTGTAGCCATAGAGTTCAGGCAACACGTGTCATGCCACAGCGGACCTAAAATCTTTATTACTTTTTGGAGGCTGCCTGCTAAAATAGGCCAACCCTAACCTCAGACTTCTTTCCTCAGATTAAGTAAAAGCAAAGTCTCTGGTGCTTATTTAGATATCAGTGTCTGAAGTCATGCGTTATCCTCGTAGTTTTTGTTTGACTGGGGGTTTTGTTAGCAAAACCTCTGGCATGTCATTCTGTATGGAGCTGTCTCTTTGTCCTGCACTGGGAAACATGTTATTTCTATGCAACAGTCACGTGGCAGCGCAAGGACTGATGCGGCCTTCAGTGGCGAAAGCTGAATTCTGGCCTGGGGGCTTTTCTGGAGGTGGACACAGAACTGGCCAAGGGATGAATGGGGAGGAAGCTTGAGAGGGAAATGCTGGTTTCCTTTAAACTCTCATTGTGCCTAGGATTAAGATTCTTTGTATTGCTGCCTGGCTGTCTAACCAAAGCTTTATTGAAATCAACTCAAAGTGCATATTTGCATTCTTGTTCTTGCAGTATTGTAAAAATTGCCTATGGCCAGAAACCTGGAGACAGAAAACATTTGGTCCATCCAAAATTAGAAGGAAAATGCATTTCGAAGCATTCTTTTCAGCTAGAAACAAGGGTTTGAAATAACTGGATATTACACAGGGTATTTTCCAATGCAACAGTTCTGTTTGCCACTTTAATTGACTTTATTCCACAACAGCAGCTTCAAGAGAAACAGCATAAATAGCAACGCTGTCTCAAAAAAACCCACTATGTTTCAAATCTGTCTATAAATATTTGAACTGTTTTCTCCTATGTTTTCTTCTCGAGTCAACTGCGTTATCTCCCGGCTAAATAAAGCATCCTGGCACCAGTTACTCGGTCAGCAAAGTCCTGCCCGCGGGCCGGGCAGGGGGTACGTCGCGCCACTTAAAAGCCGAACACCAGCCATATGTAAAAGGACCACGGCTTAGCTAAGCTCTCCTGGCTCCCCTTTTTGATGCGGCATTCCAGTGCACAAGCTAGAAGGTACAAATGAAATCATAATCAAAATGAGGGTTCGTCCATTTTATTCGTGGCATTAGGGACGGCAGGGCAGTAGGGAAATGCAGGCCCCTTGTTGAGACCTAGCAATAAATGACTCTTCATTTGTTGTGTCTTGAACTCCTAATAGTCCGGGAGTTGATCAGACATTACTGTTTCTGTGTGTAATAACCAAAATTTTCAGCGTGAAAATCTGCAGAGTGATTCTCTTGACTTGGACAATCTTCTGGATTATATTAAAAATATTTGTTAGTTCTTAGCTCTTTAGATTCACTTTGGGTAGGTCAAAAAAGTAACACTTGGGATAAAAAGAGAAAGCCCCAAATCTTTGGCTTAGTGCATTTCCGTTATAAAACGAAGCATGGTTTTTGTGGAATTCTGTGCTGTTTTGGGCTTTTGTGTAAAAGGCTGAAGGCAGTTTATTATTTAAACCAGGTGCAAATAAATATCCCTGTAATGTATATGAACAAATTTAAACCACGTATTGTAAGTGTATAAACTGTATATTAAAGACACTATTTTCATGATATTTCAAATGTGTACAGAATTTGTTGTACTAAATTGGTTGGGTTGCACGTATTGTTTAAGATGGTTGATTTTCATTTAGTAATTTCAATGACTTATCCTCTTGCTTATCTCAGTATAATTCAGAAATAAGCGCCTCTCAAATAGTGAATTCACAAAGTAAGATTGGGATAATTGAGAGGAGCAATCAGGCTTTTGCATTTAACCTCTCAAGACACATTACTTTTCTCTGTCTTGCAATTTCACTTGATCCCCTTCAGCAAGAGTATCGAGCGGTGTGTTCCCCAAAGAATTTGTTACCAGACAGCTTTCCTGTCTCTAGCAGACATTTGCCTAAAACATTATTTTCCCAAGCCCTCAGCTTATTATCTTTGTTTTAGTGAAATGTGTTCAATTATAATTTGGATATGCTTTCAAGCACAAGGCCATGCGCAGGTATTTCTGATTTGCAAAAAGTCTCTGAAGCATTTATTGGGTGAGGAGAAAATTAGAGATAAAACAACGTTGTGCTCTAGGTTGCCCCTTCACGTTTCCTCCGATATTGGCAATAGGGAGAAATGTCAGCTCTACAACCACCCAAATGTCATGCAGATAAGTTGCTGTTGTGCCAAATTCTTCTTGGGCTGATGCATCGTTTGCTGATACTGGGCCAAAAGATAGTGTACTCCAGCACAACAGTAGTTGTGGAGGGTTTTATGGAGAGACTCGTTAATATATGTTTATAAGAAATAAAGCAGGGCAGAATCTGCCACAGGGATTGCTATTGGATTTGAGGCAGCGGGGGTTTACTTTCCTCCAAACCTCAGATGGGAGAGGGGAGGAGTGTGTCTGGAGGCAGGATGTGCATCATGTGGGAAGGGGGAACAGAGAGAAGCAGAATTGCTTTCCCAAGTTAAGAAAAATCTCATTTACCATGAGCAGGGCTGTCCAGGCCACATCTCTGCTCCCCTCTCCAAAGAGGGGAAAGGAAAATATTTAATTTTCTGAATGCTCCCATCAGCTGGATCCAGGCTGGGTGAAAGGGTCTGCAGGAAAGTATTCGATGCGTGAAAGAGAAGTGAAGGGAAGTTGTGCTATAGCACAACTCAAAATGTGGCCATCTCCCTGTCAGGAAAGCGGTGTTCTAAGGCAGATGTTTGTTGTTCATGTGTGTTACAGCAGTCATCAAGCCTGACACAAATCTCCTGTCTAACTCTAGTCACTGTGGCTACCTATAAATATGAATAAGGAATACAGGCAGGAGAGGTACCTGAAAATGCAGCTCTCATCTCTTTGGGAAGTGCAAGCTTAACCTTTATGGATGTGCTGTTCCTCTTGGTGTGATACGTACACCAATTGGAGCTCCACTAGATCTGTTAGGTGGGTATTTACTCTGTTCTCCCTCCACTGGGGCTCCTGTCCTTGAGTTGCTATGGGATTCAGGACACTGAGAGCACCTGACGTTGTGTCTCGTGACACCGGTGACTAATCACTGCTGAAGTCCTTAGTTGCCGTAGACTGTGCTCAGGTCGGCACTAGCTTGGGGCACTCTACACCACGCTCTGTTGCCCAGGTATAAACATGCTTTATGTCACCAGATGCACAAATCATCTGCAACCACTTTCTCCCATGCACAGGGTGATCAAAAGCTGCAAACCCGGGCAAAGTTCTCCTGGTCTCCCTGTGTTCCATGCTGTAGGCAGATGATGGGATTTGCCATTGCAGAATGAACAGAAAATCTGGGCTGCTCAGGCAGTTGCTCTGGGTTGTTTTGCCCAGGCCGTTGGTGCTGCTGGACCACCTCCCTAGCAGCCTTGCTCCCATGGCAGCATGATTTTTGGTGGTTCCCTTAGTACACCTTACTAACTGCTGGCTCTGCTTCTATGGGTGGCTGTTGGAATGGCAGCTCTGATGGTTGCACAAAACCTCAAGATTAATTGTATTCTGTACATAGATTTTTTTTTTCTTCTCTTGCCCATGGTTGTCACGCTTAGTGAAGATCATTTTTTGTTGAAAGGTGACAGTGTTTATATTTTTATTCAGTTGCCCGGATCCAGCAGCTCTCCCAGGATAAAGCATAGCTATTCATTTTCACTCAGCACAATGAAGAGCTGACATTGAGAGCGGCTTTGATACGGAGGCGTCTTCTCCCTGTTCTCACCATCAGGTTCCAAAAGTGGAAAGCTCAAGATGGGTAACCAAGCCACCACAATGTCAGCATAGAAATACAACCCAAATCTTCATTTATTGCTCAACAAGACCTCAAAATGCCCTTGACTCCTGGGTGGGACAACAGGAATCTGGTGCCAAACACACTTGGATTAAATGAAAACTATTCCTCACAGGGAGTCTGGGGTAGGAGGAAGAAGAATGAAAGGAAACGAAATAGGGAGGAAGGAGAAAACATATTTAAGGTGCCAAGTCTAAGGAGCTGGCAGTGAAGCAGGGGGACATGTCCTCTTGCTTTGTGTGGTGGTGGCTGGTGTAGTGCTTGTACGTGCCACACAGTGTCAGACTGGCATACAGCCGCAGGAGACAAAACTGCTGTAGGGGTTGCAGAGGGTGATAGATGGGCTCGGGGATCTCATTAGGACCTTCTGCCAATCCCATAAAAGCTCTGCCATGAGAGGAGCTGTTTTAATTGTGCTGTCACTATTCCATTATACAGTATCGACAATTATTCTTAATGAATATGGGGGTCAGTGAGGCAGGTCTCCAGGGCTGGGTTTCCAGTGGATTAGTGCAAACAGAAAGCAAGAGGAAACTCTAATGGGTTGACACTGTAAGAATTGGCAGAAGGTCTGGCAGAGCCCTGAAGAACTGCATATATTTTGGCTAATCTTGTTTATTTAATGGCAGCTCTGCAAGTGGGAGAAGTGTATGATAGCTAGAAACTATCCTAAATGCTTGTCCTAGTTAGCCTTTGCTCCTGAAGAATACAGCACAGGCCATCCTGGCAACTGGCCCTTCAGTTTCGTCCTGAAGACAATGAGTACTTTTATCCTTCAAAAAGATGGAAAATCATACTGGAATAGTATTTCATTGAACCATACAACAGTTTGGGTCAGAACGAACCTCTAAGGATCATCTAGCTCCACCCCCCCACCATGGGCAGGGACACCTTCCACTAGACCAGGTTGCTCAAAGCCCCATCCAGCCTGGCCTGGAACATTTCCAGTGATGGGGCATCCACAGCTTCTCTGGGCAGCCTGTTCCAGTGCCTCACCACCCTTACAGTACAAAATTTCTTTTTTATATCCAGTATGAATCTGCTTTCAGTTTAAAGTCATTGCCCTTTGTCCTGGCAATATACACCTTGTTAAAAGCCTCTCTCCATCTTTCTTACAAGTATTGAAAGGATGCAAGAAGGTCTCTCTGGAGCCTTCTCCAAGCTGAACAACCCCAACTCTCTCAGCCTTTCTTCACAGGAGAGGTGTCGTGGCCCTCTGGCCTTTTTCATGGTCTTGAAATTTCTCCTTTTACTAATAAATCAGTGAAAATGCAGTAAAGATGGGCACAGCCCACTGTCTATATCTGTCCCACATTGGTCTGCAGTTCCTCTTGCCTTACTATTGATTTCTCAAGCATTTTTGTCTTCTGCTTCCCATAATGAAAGGCAGTGATAGTTAAACAGTTTTCTCTTGCCTATCTAGTAAGCTTTCCAATAACCCTTCATTCCTGACTTTAAAAAAAAAAAGGAGACATATTGTTTCTTCTTTTGATTCTTCTCTGCTGCAGCTGGTTTACTGAAAAAAAAAAGGACAGTGTAATTTAACAGTGTTTTCAGTGCTTTTTTTTTTTTTTTTGACTTACAGAATTCAATCTGAGTTTCTTGTGCAATACTAAACACTAGGACTTGGAAACTGAGCCTCCAGTGGGAGTGCAGTGGGCCAAGGATAAAAAGCCCAGTAATTAAAAAAGCAACAAATAGTACAAATCCAGGTTTCCCAGCTTGACCTACGAACCCAACCCAGCACAGCTTTTCATTTTGTTGCCCCTTCAGCTACTCTTTGGCCTCCACAGACCAACTGGGTTCCCCCTGCTGTGGAGTGATGGGGTGGTTGCAGAGTCTGCGTGGCTGCCTCTGGTCCCACACAGATCCCTACAGGTATGTCCAGGTGGACCAGCCCATCCTTTTCTTGACCTGTTCCTGCTGTCTGTACCCCTCTTGCTCTGAGAGCTTTAACCTCTGAACTTCCTTTGCAGATAAACTTGGTCTTGGTTTCCACCATGCCTGCAAACCCTGAAGGACTCAGGTAGGGTGATATCCACATATAAAAGCACATAACTAATGTTTGTAAAATATCCCACTGCTGTTGAGCAGTGAGAACTGTTTTGAGGACTACAGAGCTTTCAGTTGATGGAGTTTCTTTCATTCTTCTTCCCTGCTTCTTCATATGTGAAATGAATCCACTCCCAAGCCCAACATATGTCATGATATTTCTGCTCCTATCACCCTGAAAGTGATTTGGTTATTTCCCCACTCCGGGGATTACTGAGACAACTTCAGCTACTGTCTAGTTGTACAGAGTTCAGTTTCCTAAGCATGTATAACATCACTTATATTTGATTGCCGGCAGCTAGAATTTGATTTTTGTAGCTTATCCAAATGGCTTGTGTTCATAATTCCTTAACCCAGTGTTTTTATAAGAAAATTGAAATACCTACCTAAAGTAAAACTATATAGATGATCCATGAAAATTGGTATCATCTTATTCCTACTGATGGCTTTAAACAGCAAAAACAGAGAAGGGCAGAACACAAGTAAAATGAGTTATGTTTAGGCTGCAGTTTCTTACTCTTAAGCTTGAAATATCAGGGCTGATCATGAACCTGCCTGGAGCCATGAATTTCCATATACAAGATGAAGCTTTGAAATCTTTTTCAAAGACTTATGTTTGAACTGCAGAAGGCCGGAGATGAGAAGACAGTTTCTAAAGGAGAGAGGAGACGCCTCTGTCACACTGTGCCTTTCATCTCTAAACACAAAGGACCAACGTACTGAAGAAGAGCCAGCATAGGCTGAGACACAGCGGCTCAATCCAAGGTTGTGGCCTGGTATCACCTCCCTTGCAGCAGCCCCGAGTGAAGAACATGCCAAGGATACACAAGGATATTTCTTGGGACTGCTTTCCCCATCTCCAGTGATTTATATCTCAGGGGCTTTCAAAGACAGAAGTGGTATTTTGTATTTAAAAGTCCCCATCCTCAATAATGGATTTCAAAGTTTCGAAGTTTCATGCTAAAATGCAAATTTCTACCTACAACTTATGTTTTGCTAAGCAAAAATCAAGATTTTTAGGAACAGATGCATTTAAAGACCTCAGTGCCACCACTAAAACAGTATCAGCACATTTTGTTTGTAAACTATTCATGACTCTGTTTCTAATACTTTTGTTCTTGCATGCTTTTCCAAGATGTTAGATCTTTCTCTTGGTACTCACAGAGCTTGAGATTCATGCAATAACCTGTGAGACACCTTGAATTATGGGGATACTTGTTTCTGATGGGGTAAAATGAAAACCCTCCCAGTTCTCAAGGGATGGAGTTTGCACCCACTCATTCATGTGGATCTAAAGGAAATGTGGCCAAACACTAAGGAATAAAGTGAATGTTTTCTTGGACCTCAAATCTCAGCATTTGTCAGCTTCTGTGTGAAACTAACCTAACTGCATGGGTTTCTGCATTTATTTCTCACACAAAATTGGCCCTGAAATGAAATAGGATGTTTCTGAAGCCAGAAGGGATTCCAGCCAAAAAACTAAGATAATGTTCATCAGCAAATTTGACCCAAGGCATTACTGAGCCTCCTAGGCCTGTGTTATATATCAGAAAAATTCTTCCCAGAGAGCTATTCTCCGTAACAGCCGCTGCTTATTGCTCTGCATTTTGCTGTAAGCCAAGCTCATAAATGCATTTTTAATTGATGTAATGGTAGACTTGGAATTTTCAGGGAAAAAAAGGACTATAATTCCTTCAATTATGCTGAAATACTTGTGAGATAATTTTAAATAAGTGTCTTCTAGAAGTCTTCTATTTCTTCATTTTTAATGCTTACCATAAGCTATTTCAGATGGGAGCTCTTTAAAAGTCAGAACATCAATAAAAGGTTGTTAAAAGAAGGGTAGTCTTTGGTTAGCTCAGTTTTTTACTAAAGCTGTATTATGATACTGAATGCAGGTGTGTCTATGCACCTGTGTGTCTGTGTATATATGCATGTAACTAACAAAAAATGCATGAATAAAAAATCATCTCCTACTTGTCTGCTGCTTACTGTACAGCTTAATTGCTTCTGCAATACCAAAACCATGAGTTTTTCTAGCATGTGAGAACACGCAAGTCAACTTGCCTGACAGACAGGAAGCAAAATCGTGTTCGTGAAGACAGACTGACAGTTCAAGTGCAGGGAAATGGGAAAAGGGTAATCCAGGCTCCCTTTTAAGTTTGCTTAATAATAAGGTTTCCTTCTCTTCTGAGAAAATCAAAGATTACATTCACACAGGTAAAGGGCTTTTTAATGTGATTGTTTTAACTGAGTTTCTTTATGCAATTTTCCATTTGATTTAATTATATTTAGTATGATAAAGGCTGCTTATTCTGAATTTCTTTTTTTTTTTGCATGTATGAAAAACAGAGATGAAAGATTAGGTTCTAGTGACCTGCATCAAAATATAATTTGGCTGGAAATGAAATGAATTTGGATTTAGCTGTATCTCCTGGATAGTTTTGCTGCAGCAACAAATCTTCATAAAGTTAAGCTCCCTCTGCTCAAGGAGTGGAAGAGCTGTGTTCAGCTGAGCTGTGAGAAGCTCCCGCGGTCTCTGCCCTGCCTGTGTGTGTCTGACTGGAGTCAATGCCATCAGATCCTCAAAATGTAAAGGAATTCAGGATTTTAAAGTAAGATTACTGCAGCAGCTTTTCATGGTTTAATTATTTTATATTGGAGGCTGCTGAATGATGCGTTTGGTGAGCTGATTGCTTTTCAGAGAGCATTAAAAGATTTAGTCGCTCCATGTTTCGAACATTTGGAAATTCTCACACTGGGATTGAAGGAAGCTGTGGAGCAAATCATGTCTCTCCCCAGGCGCTGGCGGCTCGCTTCCTTGGTAGCCTGGGTTGTGTGGAAGGAATTGTAACAAAATGTAATTATTTTGGATTTAAGCTTTGTTGTAACTTGGTCTGTGTTTTGTCTCTCAGCTGTATAAAAGGCAATATGCACTGCTTGTCAGGTTTTCTTAATCGGTTAGTATTAATGGCAAGTATTAACAGAGCATTTTCCCCTTGCTCTGCTGGTGGCACCAGTCCCACTGGCTGCATGCCACCTGGTCTGGGCTGGTCCCAGGCACATGGCTGTGGTGCAGACCCAGGTGGGCATCTCCTCAAAATCCAGGTATCTTAATCTACCTCAGGGCATCAGCTGCAGCTCAGGGTGACACAGGCACCAAAACAGCATGCAGGCAACTTACCTGCCATCTCATGCTCCCTTCCTCACTGCACCATTGGGCTGGAGTTGCCATCCATCCTCCTCCTCAGTGGGGAAATATCCAAATACTGCGTATCCCAAGAGCATACAGTTCTGCTTACAATATTACAAAGATAACATGAAACGTATCGACAGAAAAATGTATTTCTTTTGGATAGTGCCCAGGAGGAATAAGCGGTCACAAAAACCTCCTTGCATCAAGGTACCTGTGACCGACACCCCCTCTGCAGGTGGCTGCCAGCTGGCCTTGCACTTGGGCATGGCAGCAAAGGAGACTGCCTGTCAGGATGGGCTTGAGATGAACTTGGTATCAAACAGAGGGATTGGCGTTTACTGAACGGTTAAAAAAATCAAGTGCTATTAATTCTATGGTAATTTTCTTCTGCACTGATTACAAAAAAAAAAAAAAAAAAAATCTTGGCAGCTCTTTCCTAAGGACCTACTCAGAAAAATCTCATTTTTTTAGAGCTAGAAATAGGTCTTGCCTGTGGCTGCTGCCACCTGCCGCTCCCTGTGCCACATGGGAACCTCTGCCATGCTGCTGATGGAGCTAGAACAACCATTTCCACCTATCTTGCTCTCCTCTTTAACAAATTTCCTCCTGTTACCTGGCCCCAGACCCTCCCCAGTGACAGATGAACACCCCCTGAGATGTCTCCGTGCTCTTCCATGTGCTGTCCTCATGGGCGGCTGTGGTGGAACCACAGCTCGGTGCTCACCTGGGCAGGGACAACATGGCAGCCAGGGGAGCTCTGCCTGACCGCAAAGGCTGAGACAGGCCCAGCAAACACGGAGGTCTGTCACGAGCCTCTGGAGCAACGCCAAGGCAGTCAAGAAGGAATTGGATTAGTTTTTTATTTATTTTCTGTTATTGTCCTCTGTATTGGGAGACAAAATGGCGCCCTGGAGGCGGAATGATGTTCCTACGCAGATCTTGGAGATAGTTGATATCAATTGCACTCTCCCCTCCTCCAAGCATTTTCTTGTGGCCCTTCTGAAGCATCAGCTGTCTCACCAGCACTTCCCTACAAAGCCTGTGAACTAACAAATGTTTGATAGTTTCACAAAGTAGAAGTTAAAGTGGTGTTTCCCCGCTTTCTGCTTTAGAAGTCAGGCTTCTGAGAAGATAGCTTTTTCTCACCCTGTGGGGTTTGAAGACATGTCTGATCAGTGCGTAGAAGAAGCCCAAGTCCCTGACAAGCATTTTGAAAACAAAGCAAGAACTGAGTTGTCCTCTCTCTTTTCTTCCAAGGTAGCCCTAACAACAGAGTGCATTATTTGATAAGACATCTCCTGCCCCACTCCATGCAGATATCCTACCTGCTCGTATTGCAGGGCAAGGGAGAAATGAAATCCCCAGCACTATAAAGCTCCACAACGTAGTTGTAGTTCTTTCGAATCCTCACGGTGGAACTTCATTAAATCCTCCTTTATTGTGGATTTCCCTCACTAAGCCATAATAAAATGGATAAATCTAATAATTTCTCTGAATTTGATTCCACTTGCACTTTCTCTTTCCTAAGCAGCTTTTTGTGTCATGAATAATTAATAGTTCGTCTATTTAATAGTTAATCTCATGACATTTCTCTGCATCTGGTAGAAAATACCCAGGACAATAATGCTGGCTAATAATGTTAAACTGATGAGCAAAGAAACATCACCTACATTCTCAGCTCATGATGTGGCAAAGATCAAGAAATTTTGCAAAGCTCAAACTAAAGTAAGATATAAATTGTACTAATACTGACTAATGGATAATGAGATTCCACTCTAATGTTGGTAATGTGCAATGTAAGTGTTTGCTGTTTCTTGAATAGGAAATCTTTGACCATTTAAGCAAGTCTTTAGCACCAAACGTTCATGGCCATGACTATATTAAAAAAGCCATTTTGTGTATGGTACTGCGGGGTAATGAGAAGGTTCTCAACAATGGGACACGCATTAAAGGAGACATCAATATCTTATTATTAGGTAAGAGCATGTAGAGTTAATAGTGCATTGATAAGTTATTTTATTATCCCCCCTCCTATCATGCCAGTGTAGTTCTGTTATGCAATATTAGCAAGAAAATAAAAGCCAACCCAGTACAAAGACTCATTTCGTCTTATATAAGAATGTTTGTTAGTGTCTTAGGATCAATTTATTTTATCCTTGGGCACATTTTTACAATTATTTCTGTTTTGTCCCACACTTCCCTATTTACTTGACATCTGTTCTATGTTTCTGAGTAGTGCCGGCACAATGTGCAATCGAGTCTAATCCTGCACTGCTCATTGGGGCGAGACACCCACTGATTTCACGAATGGGCTCCAGTTTATCGCTCGAGCTGATGGAACTATTCTACTTCTGTCACTTGTAGGCATGGTGGCTGTTCAGTTGTGACTTCATTTCTAAATGCTTCATTTTCAGTACCCGTAATTAAGTTACATTAGCCTGACAACACTAACCTGCTCCGTAACAGCTCCTGGCAGAGGTGTCAGCTTCTTTGCATGAATCAAGCTCTTTATTTGTCTACAGAGTGTCAATCCAATATTCGATTACTTTCTTTTAAAATAGATTAACCTAAAACAATAATCCTTTCCAAATCTTTCTATTTGAGTATGTCCTTTCTCTCCTGAAGAGGGAAACCTGCATGCTGACTTATTGGCAGTACTGAAACAAATCTTCATCCACATCCCACTACTGGCATTTTAACCATGTCAGTACAGGTGGGATGAGTTGTCCAACAACCCTTATCAAAAGCACCTGCCCAGCACCTGAATTACCTTGCTGTATATCCAAATATATCACACGTGGAGCCACAAAAGTCCAAGGCAGTTGTATAATGGCACTCAGTGACATACTAATGGATCTGCTAGACCTTGCAATCCCAAGAACTGTCTATTCAAGCTTTAATAAACCCAAAAGCTGGTCCCTTAATAACATGCAAAGCTAGGCCAGACAAAGCCATACTTCTTTGAAATTTGAAATGATATGTTAAATTAAAAATATATATATATTTATTCTGGGAGGGTTCTGAAGGAAGAACTCTAATAAGGAAAGAACGGTTTGAGCAATTGTATCTGATTTATTGAAACAGCAGGATTTCTGAGGATGTCTGTAGTACCTACCTATGTTGCAGTAATGTCTGAAGGGGTGTTAGGTATGTGGTTGCTTTATATATTTTTTAATATATAAATACATGTTGATATTTATAAAAGTTTGCACTCCTGACCTTAGAAATGCCAGCTTCTCTTTCTTTTCAGTTTGAGGCTGAAATGAGAAACTGTAATTCTTATATGCCAGTACTATTGGCATAACTTTACAACTAAAGCAATTTAGAAGCTAATCAGTGGTGCAAGATTTTCAAGTTTGCTAAGACAAGAGCATTCTGGAGGGGAAATGCTGGGAAAAAGAAAACAAATAAACAAACAAACAACAAGGTTTTGATTTGATTTGCTCAAAATTTTCTCCTGCTAAACTGAAGCTGAATATTACACCTCACAACATTTATATGGAAGGTGTGCTTTTTAATAACATATAAAAGGTTGCTATCTTAAAAAAAAATGTACTGATGATGTTTCAAGGTATTCACAAGGTTTAAGTGAATGTTTTATACTTTGAAAGTTTTTATCTTTTTTATCTGAAAAGAGGAAAAACTTTTCCACTTCTCAATATCCATCTCAACATACCCACAACATACTTGCAACACTGTCAGAGGCATCTTCTTTTTACAGCGAAGGAGCTTAGAAACACAATAAAAAACACTTACAAAAGCTGGCTGTAACCGCCCTTCAGCTGCTGGCAAACTGCATTTCTTGAGACCATGGCCCCAGCTTCCCCTAGAGTTGGCAAAATTAGGTTTAGCATCCTCTGACCCATCAGCAGGGACTCCTGGCTCTGCTGCTTCTGCCACCTTCATCCAGCTGCTGAGGTCTGGCTGCCCACAGCAAGGAAGCTGATGACTGTTGGGTTTTGGGGTCTAAGGGGGAAGAAGTGTCTTGGTGACCATTGCGGCCATGGAGGAGCAGTGCTGCCAGAGGTCCTGGGTTTGCTCCCACCAAGTGCCGTGTCCCTGCTTGTGACTGCTGGACTAAATGGCAGCAAAACATCAGACCAACAAACAGGTACTGCTGGGTCACCTTTTCTCAATCTGGTGTGACTACTCTGTGCTCTTAACCCTCCCAATAGTCCTGATTTAACTGTCTTCCCAACTGTTTTCCCATTTCCCAAGGGTATTTGGGCAATTAACTGTAAAAATACTTTGTAAGTTCAAGAACATTTATCAAGTTCTTTCCTGCCAGAGCCTGAAAGTACCAAGATTCAAGTTTACTGGAGCAATTAGCCCCTGACATCATCAGCAAATATTTAATGACTATCCCTAACGCCCAGCTCCAAGGTCTGGTCCTGCATCCTGCAGTCACCGGATCTGAAGGGGATGATTGTGATGCTCCTCCTGCCATCATTTCTTCTGCACATCAATGGAGAAGAGTCCGGGCTCTGGCTGCTGGGACCCACAGTGTTTCCCCTTCCATAAAAGTTTTGTACTACACATTTGTGTATTTGCATGGGGTTGTTATATTACTAAACATAACTGAAGTTTGAGGTTTAATGACAAATAAGCTCTGCTGCAGCTGGGAAAAGACCTTTGGCAAGGGTAATCCTACTAATGCGTGGCTCCATCTGAGAAGATCCAGACCCTCAGGAGCACATGGCTATGTCTTAGTGACCGCTGAGAGGGATGTGCAAAAATATTCTGACTTCACCAGTAGCTACTTAAAGTTCAAATAATTTCAGCACCCCTTGTGACAAAAGCCAAAAGTGGTGTGGAAGGAGAGGATATTTACTGCATTCCTCTCTAATAAACTAAGGGAAGTAATGTACCCACAGATACTGTATATGTTACTCAGCACAAATTAATCATTCACATAGATGCTGAATAAAATGGTAGAAAAGAAAGGTCAGGATTTCTCTACTGCTTATTAGGCTATTTAATTTTTTCCAGTGCTCTAAAACCAGCGTGCAAAAGGCTTTGGCCCTCCAGCTTAAAGATGGCAAAGTGCTCTGCTTTCCCCTTTAAGAGGTGGTCTTTGTATTGCAAAATATTCCTAAACGGCTTCCACCATCAGCAGGGGGTCACCACGGAGGCAGTTGACAGCAACTGTACCTGCTGATTAAGAAACTCATGCTCAGCCTTGCATTTCCAAAGATACCTAAATTTCCGTCTTCTGAGCTCTAAAACCCTTTTGTCGTGCAACAGGCGCCACACGCCCAGCTGCGCACCCGTTTCCACGTCAGCAAGCTCCTGCACCCAAGCCTTTGGAGTTTTTTAGTAAAAAAAGCCTTTAAATGATCTTGATACCACCTAATAAGAAATGCGAAAGTGTTTTATACCTGAAGAATATTTGTGGAAGGGAAAAAAAACCAACAGCCTCTGTGCCTGTGCATCTCTGTCTGCGTCTTTATGCGTGATTCTCATCGCCACAATTTTTAGCCCACCCAGTCCTCTTCCACCAGCTCACCAGCTGCGGGAAAAACAACAGAGAGACGATGTGGAAGTAAAACAGCCATCTGAGAGTGATCTGACACGCCTGAGAAGTCGTTTGTGCAATATGGGTATAAATCAAGGCAAGTGGAAGCCAAGATAACTTGCTCCTATGAAAACAGGTGGTACCACCTAATCTAGGCGCTCAGGTGTGATTATGACATAAATGAAAGCATTTCCATGACTTTGCTAGCACAAAGGGCAGAGTGGCTGGCTCATTCGAACCCCAAGGGAAAAAAGGTAAATAAACCTCTGAGGAAAAACGGGTAAAGAAACCTCTGTTCTTCCTTTCCCCACATTTCATTTCAGCAATACCTTTGAGGTTGCTGGGACCTCATTCCAAATGGATGCGTCTGTTGCTATTTGTATTTCTCAGAAATTCAAATTTGTTCCAAGATTCACTCCTGGGGGTAAGGCGGTTGCCAGCCAGTGCTCTGCAGGTCTTTCACAGACAGGGGTGCAGCCAGGTGGGGAGGTTTTCTGTCAACCAAATTGCTATGCAGTCACTCCCACCGTGTGACCACACAGGGACCTGGCCAGGAATGCTAGTGGGGGGCAGAGCATGGGGACCGGACAGCCCAGCTTTTTTCTGGCAAGGGGGATTGGGTGCAGGATGGGGACTTCCCTCCCAAGGGAGGAGGGCAAACATTTATATCTGGTTTTCAGTGGCTCTGTGATACAGAGTGTTGCTCTCCACCAGTTCCTCCAGCAAATCCTCAAAGGCAAGAACCACTCTTATGGTTGCTCCTGGCAGCAGCCTGTGCAGAGATGAGCTCTCCATGGGGACAACAGAGCTGGCACCACAGGGTACCACCACTGGCTTTGTCCCTGTCAGGGGCCACGGAAGAGACTACACTTCATGTTCTTCTCATGTCTTCCAGTGACAAAGTATGTTTTGTGCAACCCTTGTGCTGGCACAGCCTTTGTGTCACCCCGGCTGTCAGACCTCCCCGAGGGAAAGAGCTGCCCGAGGAGGCTCAGCAGCATTGTGGTTGGGGACAGCAGGAGGTCTCATGGCACTTTTAAGTGTGAGAGGTGTCCAAAGGACACAAGTAGTGGGGATCAATCTTGCTGTGAGGTGAGAACCTATGAAAAGCAGAACAAACGAGTGGTCTGCTGAGCAGGAGGAATTGTTCAAGCTTCATGTTGCAAAGGAGCATCTACCTGCTTTGGAGACATGGCCTGTAGAATATCATGCAGCCGCCCATAGCAGTTATTTGGGTACTCACTATCTCAATTCAGTTTTCTTTCTTTTTTTCCTTAGAGCTCTTTTCCCTTAAGGAAATTCATGTTTTCTTATCCCAGCAGCTTTTCTTTTTCCATTCCTCCCAATCACACACACTAAGGCTCAAGCACAATCATTCTTCTTTTGGCCAAGGCAAACCTGCAGTTGTACTGAGTGCCTGCAGAGGTTGTTCCTTAACCAACTGAGATGATGGATACTTTAATTTTTCATTTCTCTCCTTACCTTCAGTTTACCTGGACAAATCTTTTCTGGTGACAAAGGCATGACAGCAGCAGTCAGAATGAAACCTGACTCTTCTAAGTAGCAACAGAAATTCCTACCACAGTTAATAAACTAAAGCTTATTAAACAACTTAATAACTAACAAACTTAACAAACTAATAGCTGCCTTAGCAAACTAAACTGAAGTTGCAATTTTATTTTATGTAATTCATAACACTCTGTTGTTCTGAATAAGCAAATATCATTTACATGAGTGAAAGCTGACTCCAAACCCAAGTGTTCACAACATGATGAGAAGTATGAAAAAAGTAAAAAAAAAGGCAATCACAGATGAAGAGGGAGATGTGCGGCTGACAAGATTTGATGTGGCTTTTTGTAGCATAGACCACATGGATCCAGATGGTGTTAAAGAAAAAAAAATTCAAGGGCAAATGCACAAACACGGAACTCTAGCATAAGAAGATGTCTGGTTCTAGTTACATACTAGTAAACGCTGGGCAGAAATGCTGTCATTAAGAAGTTACATGAAATGGTCCATCAAATCATTTAGAGATAAGATTCAAATCTGACAAAGAGTGCACCATCTTTTTTTCCCATGAATATTGCACTGGAAGAGCAATCATGTTTATGTATAGTATAATTATACGCTGCAACCTTGGGAAACGATGAAGTTTGGTTTTGTTCTTTTAAGTTCCAGACATTAAAGCTAAACTTCTTTGACGCTGTTTTGTTTTCACAGTAGGTGAAGTAAAATGCAGAGATCAAGTATGGACCGTTTCATCTTAACTGGAAGGAGTTTAGGAATTTGTGACCAAACGAAGGTGAAAATAGAAATGGAGACCTGTCTGCAAGCTTCTTGATATTAGTTATAGTGTACATGTTGTAATAATGAGCTCTGAATGGAAGAAGGGGGAAGAGAAAAATAATTAAAAAAAAAAAAGTAGAATAAGGTGGCAATGGGGATGATTTTGAATAAGTTTAATACAAAGGAGACCAATCCACATGCACTCAAGAAAATTATTAATTTGGGAGTAGGAGGGTGATCAGTCTGAATTGCTTTGGTCTTTTTTTTTTCTCAGCTCCTTCTGTTGATGGTCAGGAAGGGGAGAAGACAAGGAGAGCAGCCACATGGAATCTGTGTGCTGCAAAAAAATTCATAATCTTCTTGCACAAAATGCATTATTAAACCTTGACTTTAGAGCTGTCTTTTGTAATAAACTAGAGTATATGAAAGAAGTAGAAAAATACGATAACTGTATATTTACTTTATTCATAATTTCATGGTATAATCTGACCAAAATGCAGATATTTCGCCATTACTGGATCAAATACTACAAAATGCTCTAAGCAACAACTCCAGATTTAAGAAACAGCTATTGACTGCATGACCGTTCAAAAAATGGAGTTTATTTGGTGGTTATCTTCTCCTTTTGAGACATGAATCTCTGTACTATCAGCACTTAAAGATAGCTTGAAAATGCAGTCCAAGTAGACGGGAGAATTAAGATCCCATTTATGAGAATCAAAGGTACTTTGACTGACACGTGGCAGCTGTGTCTTAGCAAAAGCCCCTGAGCTCTGATAACAGTGGAAAAGGAGAGCTGGGGGGGAAAAACAAAAAAGAAAAAAAAAAAAAAAAAGAGAAATACCACTTCTCTGTTCTGCACCTAGAAGATGACAATTCATGATTCCTGTCCTGAACCCTGGAACTGTGTCTGCCTGGTGTGGGTGGTACAGGACACCTGACATGCTCAGCCGAAATAAGAAAGCTAGTCCAAGTCTACAATCCACCCCTCTTTTGCATTTAGACAATGCAGTGCCAGCGAGACTATCAGACATTATGATTCAGTTATTTGCTACTTGTGCAAAAGCCAGACTGAGCGAGCTGATCCGTGTGATGCAAATAGCAATGAAATTGGTCTAGTTTGCCTATGTCAGGAATATGAGGCTGTGTATAGTGTTTAGCATAGAAATTAGGTGGCGTGCCTAAAAGATTTTCTGCAATGCTGAGTCTCTTGAAGACAGATATCTAGCTAGAATAAAAACCTACCTTTTTTTTTTATTTTTTAAGCTCCAAAGATGAGACACTGACTTGAATGCTGAGGTTATTTCATTTTATTTTTAAGCCCATGCTGTGACTCCCACTAGACTCAGCAGTGGGGAATGAGTCGCACGCATGGCTCAAAACACGATGTGCACGTACTCTGCTGGATACAGCTAGTCCAAAGCCCAGAAAAGGAGGAACAGAGAAGACAATACTTACACCCGGGTCTTTGCTGGGGCTTGGCAGCCACCAGGTACCAGCAGAGACCTACACTTAAATGGAAGACAGGAGCAAAGCAATCGACCTGAGGAATCAACATCCACAGCTCAAGCCCTTGCTCTGCATGTTGTGGGAACCCAATAACAGGCTTTTTACACTAGTCCTGATCTGTAGAGAGTGGAGTGTGCCTGACCTGCCGGGCTCCCAGGATGCCGGCGGAGCAAATGCTTGTTGTGAATTTAACCTGAATCACCACAATGTGAGAAGGACCGGAAAGAGAAGTGGAACTTTGTGTGGGTTTCACACTGGTGGGTTTTACTATCATATTACTATCTCAGTGATTTTATATGGAGAAGCTTACATTAAAGATTTTTAGTAAAACTTTCTGGGAATAAATCTGCATTAGGAAAGTAAACACCCAGTCTTTCTTTACCCCACATACAAGTTTCCAACTGAACAACACCGCGTCTGATCTGTGATGAATATCCATATTATCTGTAAATGTGTCAAATGTATGTCTTCAAAATTAAGCTGTTTCATTAAAAATAATACACGCAGTGCTAGTAATCACACAGATAAATCTTTGTAAAGCAGGGAAGTCAGGTCCAGGTGAAAGCCATAGGACCTGGGCTGGTAAATCTTAATTGCTGTTTTCACAAGAGGTCCAACATTTCCAAGACATTGCAACTTCAGTCAATTAAATTACAAATCCAAATAAAGCATCTGCTCATAAAGAAGAAAACTCCAGCTGAAATGCTTCATTTCCTAAGCTACATATCTATTTTTAATCTCTCACCTTTCTTCACAGAAAAATACCATCACCGTAAGCGAGTTTTAAGAAAAATGTATTTGTTCATAAACTTGGCTAGTAGTACAAATCTTGTGATATACAATAAAGTGCAATATTGAATCTGATGTTGGATTTCCTGAGTAATTTTTCTGCATTGAAAATTGAAAAACAGTATTTTCTTCTCGAGTATTTTTAGGCCTGTTAATGACATTAATAAAATCTCAGTCTCTTTTGACTCTATGCAAGCTGCACACCACTGAAAATTGAGTAATTCTTACTCACTGACTAGGAGATGCAGTTTTAAATTGTGCTCCTCACTGATACCTGTTTGAAATGGATAAGCAGAAGCTTAAGGGGTTTTCCACATGGAAGTTTACCATTTCAGTGCATACCCTATGGAATTTGTATCTTGCGCAATGTATTGTAATATATGGCTCTACATATTAAGCTTTCTTCTAGTGAAAGGGCAAGAGGGTTTACAATTCAGGTAATATTTATGCCATTTCATGCAATCTGGATTTCAAAAATATAAGTGATCTCTGCAGTCACAAATCCAGTAGTTCACATCTGAAATTATGAAATACTCACTGTTTAAAATGTTGAGTATTTTAGCCAGGGTTGAATTTATGAACAGTCTCATTTGTATCTTAACTCCATGTAAATCTATGTGCATATCTTAATTGAAGGCGCATTTGGAGGATTATTTGCATGAAAACTGCTGATGAAGACATTTCAAAATAGGAAAGTTATTTTAAGACAGCTATAGTGGGGTATCTTCCTATCCAGGATGTTTGTTAGCTCTGACAAATCTTTGTTAATTTTGTCTGTCTGTTTTCATGAATCTTTGGGTTCCAACAAAAGCTAATAAAACCAGCTATGAATGCTTTAAATATAACTACATTTCAGAGAATATGAATCGAGAAAGGACTACATATGTAATGTCAGCACAGAAGCATACACATTTGTTGCTTTGTGCCGTGTGGTAGCATTAAGAGGAAGACTAGTTCCCTCAAGTTTCCATACATTTGAACTGCTCTTGCCCAGGGTTCGAGTAAATTGCACGACAAATGCTATGATCATCAACATCCTTTCCAGGGAATCAAAGTAGCTGCTGACCTTTAAATGTGAACATATTCACATACCAGTCTACCAACCATCTGGTATGACCTGACATTTCTATTACTGGCAGTCTTGTCTCTTGCAGCCCCCTTCCAAAACACTGCAAATGTGATGACGTGCCCACAGTGACTGTGATCTTCCTCTGCAAACCATCCTGAGGGAAGTACACTTTGCTTCCTCTGACTCTTCTTGTATTTCCATGCCTGCTCTGTTCTCCAAATCCCACTGATTGGTAGCCCTACTTATCAAGCATGTTCAGGGAGCCACTAAATCCAGCAGACCCAGGAACCCTCCTCCCCAGGTGATGTGCCCAGCCAGGAACAGTCCCAGGTGATTTCTCCATCCCAGTCCCAGGGATGCAGCTGCTGCTCTTCCTGCTTGCAGGTCTGGCCTGTAGCAAGGTTGAGTGTGTAGAACAAGAGACACACACACACACAGAGGTCCCAAATGCGGCCGCTGCACAGGCTGCTGCACATACAAAGAGCAGCATTGGTAGCAGTTTGCCCAATATCCATGCCTGGACCCTGGGCTCCGTTACCCCAACCACTGGCTCAGACTGAGTCCTCCAGATGTGGAAATGTTTCCTCCAGCTCACCAGCTAGTCCAGCTTGAAGTTTGTTAGTGCATTATACATACACACACAGAGGATTAAATTAACTGAAGAAATATAAACACACCCAGGTCTCTCCAGTTCCTGTCACCCAGACCTACAGTCCTGGTGCCCACAGCCTCTTCTCCAGTCACTGGCACTTGGGCCTTTCAACACACATACAACACACACCACCCAGTTCCACCAGTCACTGGTGTTTCGACCTACAAGTCCTGCAGCCCCTGGTCCCTCCAGTTACTGGCACACAGACTCTTACATGCCAGTCCCTTACATGTGCTCATACCTAGACCCACAAGCCCCAAGACCTGTGGTCTCCTCTGGTCATTGTCACACAAATGTCTTTTTCACACTGGTCTCTCCAGTTGCTGGCAGCAGTTTCACATAGTAGTTCCCCTCTGATCCACTGTGATCTTTTCCCTTTCCTTTGGATCCTTTGGCCCTTCCCCTAAACATTCTGTAGTCATTTTTACATAAGTCCACAAGCCTCTATCCCAAGCAGCCTCAAGTATCCCATAATATTCATTTTCATCATGTTTCTCCCTTCCTATCAGTTAAAAATTGTTGCTCAGGTTGACATTCTTGAAGTCTCTGCCTGAGTAGTTCCTTTAATGGACCATCCATCAGTGATGGAAGCATTCTGGGTCCTCATTCTTGTCTCTGTTGTGACTTCCTCATTAACGTTTGTGTGTCTGCGTGGTTAATTTATCACTTTCCTCATTACTTGTTATTTCTTTCATAGTGAGTAAATCACAAACAAATAACCTAATGAACACTCCCACACCTCACAGTACTGACAGATGATGCAAGACTCAAAACAGCTGGGTACCCCATAGTTAGAGAGTCCAGCTCCCTTTTATTATAGACACCTGTATTGTGATAAGATAGCAATCCTGGACATCACTGCATTGATTGAAAGTCAGGATGCCATTTTACATGTTTTCTTCATGTTCAGGTAGACTTAAAGGACAGAGCAGACATGTCATTCCATCTTTCTGCATTGCATGGCGATACACAACACTGTCAGACACTTTACTGACTTAAACACAATATTTTATCCACATGAATTATTTTCCAGACTTTACAAACCTTTATCGTGATGGTTGAGATAAAAGTGATAGAAAGAATGATGATGTAGTTGTGGTTTTCCAGTGATGTTCATCTTGTGTCTTTGATGCTGATTTGCATTGCCTTCAGAAGGATGTTTTACACTAGATGGAGGGAAAAAACAAACAAAGAAACAAATAAACAAACAAACACCATGTATCAAAAGCATGTAGGGAAGGGAAATATGTGTATAACGTAAGAGCGTTACTTTCAAAGAAACCAAAATAATTTATTGGAAGGTCATAAAGGACAGGGAACTGCTGGAGAGGGTCCAGCGTAGGGCAACGAAGATGATTAAGGGAGTGGAGCATCTCCCTTATGAAGAAAGGCTGAGGGAGCTGGGTCTCTTTAGTTTGGAGAAGAGGAGACTGAGGGGTGACCTTATTAATGTTTATAAATATATAAAGCGTGAGTGCCATGAGGATGGAGCCAGGCTCTTCTCGGTGGCAAACAATGGTAGGGCAAGGGGTAATGGGATCAAGCTAGAACACAAGAGGTTCCACTTAAATTTGAGAAAAAACTTCTTCTCAGTAAGGGTGACAGAACACTGGAACAGGCTGCCCAGGGGGGTTGTGGAGTCTCCTTCTCTGGAGACATTCAAAACCCGCCTGGACATGTTCCTGTGCGACCTCACCTAGGCGTTTCTGCTCCAGCAGGGGGATTGGACTAGATGATCTTTTGAGGTCCCTTCCAATCCCAAACATACTGTGATACTGTGATACTGTGGTAAGGTAACAGTGTCAAGTGTCTGGTATGGCAGAGAGGTACTGCACCTTAACAGGACATCACACGAAGAATATTAGGACAAAATTCAAAATGGAAGTCTGCTCTTGGGAAGGCCATTCATCTTCATTTTGTTTGCAAAATTTCTCCTGTGCCTTGTGAGTCCCTCTAACCTATGTCATTCTTGTTATTTCCAAGTCTAAGTCTCTGTTTAAACTATGAGTCCAGATGCCTGAGACTTTATGAAACTTCCTATCAAAACCTGCCCAAAGGTCACTGCTATTGATTACATGGCCTTTCTGATCCACTCATTCAGGTAGTTTTTAACCTGTTGTCTTCCTCTAATTCCCCCTAAGTCAGAATTTCCAGGGCTACTTTGTTCCTTGCATAAAAAATAGCCATTGAATAGGGAAACTGATTTTTAGGTTTGCTTTTTGTTTTGACATTTTGGGATGGGTTTTTTTAGCACCATAGCCAGGTCTTTTAACGGGAGATCTTTAGTAGAAAATGCAGTAATAGATGAAATACAAGTCCACTAAACAGAAGACACAGTTTAGTTAAGAATTGAAAATGAGCCCCATTGTTCACATTCTCCCACTCCATGTATGCTGCTATCAAGGCAGTAAGGGTGGTGGGGCTGGAGGAGGAGCACAGGTTTTGAATGAAGTGGGTTTTGGTGTTTGATAAATTAGTAGCACTTACTGGAGCTCTTTAATTCCTAAGTCTTCAAACTTGAAAAATGTGACATCTTCCAAGTTACTTCTTACTGAAATTGATTATTTACTTTTTAGTAAATATAGAGAGATAAGTGTGTGTGTACACACATATATATATATTTGTTGAAATAGGCAAAATACTTACTTCTAGTGTCATGTCCTCCCCATTTTCCTTTCCTTGACTGTATTTCTTTTTAAGGCACACTGCGGTTGTGATAGTGACAATAAGCATTACAACAAATACAGCTACGGTTGAAGAAACAGCTATTACAATATTTTCTTGAGTTGAGCCTTTCCTTTCACACTTTTCTCCCATGTACCACCAGTTGTCACCTGCTGGACACCTAGAAGTAAAAGAAAAGAGGTGTGGCATCACCTAAATAATAAAGGCATGAAAAGGGCTGCTTTAAAAAAGTCATTTCTCTGACGCACTGTTTGTATATCCCAAAGCGCAATGAAGTTATCTTAAAATGGACTTCTATTTTAAAGTTGTCTTGAGTGGCCTACTATCCTTACACATCTGGATGTGCTTCTTTCAGCTTCCCACTGTTTTACAGGTCACATCTTCAGAGGGAGCCTTTGCCAGAAAACCCAAGCACCATTCTAATTCTTTTGACTGCCTAAGGCTTGGCCGCAGCTGATCTGTAGAGCTGCTGCTACAGAATGGTTGCCTTTTGCTACCAAGAGAGAGGTCCTCTGGATCACTCGGTTCACTTATCTGCTTCTTTTTCCCTCAAATTTATAGCACTTCTGTTGATAGAAAACTCACTTTCTGCTCCATGAAACTGATACTTCTCTCTAGGACCAATGTCACGTAATATTTCCAGCCACTGTTACTAATTAGCCTCTTATCCTGATGCAGTTCTGCCTGTTTCAATGCTCAGCTTTTACACAAAGCCCTGCTACCTTCTTCACTCAGCCAATTTTAAAAAAGCCTTTATAGGAAGGAGCTGAATAAGCTCCTAGGGCAAGTGGTCCAGAAACCTTACACTGCTGTTTTTATCCTATCAAGCCACATTTACCATCCTCTAGAAAACTTAAGCCTCCTATTTCCTCACAAGATCTTTATTTTTTTATTTCTCAGCTCACCTTATGCAGCAATTTGAACCCATGAGATAAATGGGGTGGAGACCACAGGCCAGACTCTCAAGGCATCACTGACCAGAGAGCAGCTGAACCAAACCTTGGGTGCAAGAATTCCCCAGTTCTAGGACTGAGTGAGCCAAAAATGTTCCCACCATATTCTCTTTTCCCTGTTCAGTGCTTCTCCACTTGCAGATGTGGTACATTCCCAATCAGACCATCTCATTACCAGAAGGAGCTTATTTTCAAATTTAAAGAACTTGTAGGAGCAGCCTCTGCCCTCCCCCAAGAACAAAGTAAGAACAGAATTAACATCCTAGCAGTTGTCTGGTTTTATGACTAAAAACCACCTCCAAGCCTTGATTCCTTCACCTTATCCAGCGCTAATATCAGTTTTGAAATATTTTATAGTGAGCATATGAGGGACCCAATGATCTAACTAGAAATATATATACATATATATATATATATATATATACATGTGCAGTACTGCTGAGTGCACACCTGCTCCTATCTTTCTAACTCTTGTTGTTCCTTTTGTTATTGTTTTTCTAGTTCCTGTCTAAGCCATTTATTCAGAACTGTATGCTCAACCCTGAAAATCAGTCCGTTCACAGTGCACTGCGAGGATACTGACTGTTAGGGGACATATGTGATCCGCCTTAAACAGTTATGCGCCACATTCCCCCTCATTTCCTAATAGAAAACAGGAGCCGAAACAGGCTGCTGGTCACACACTTCTTTAGGATGGAAAGTAGGTCACATAGGCACTAGAGCTTCAAACAGTCCGCAGATGTCAGAGAATAAATGATTTCTTTCCATAATTTCGAAATCAGGCATAACATTCAGCATAACTTTTTTTTTTTTTTGGTCTTCTTGGAACAGCTCCTTGACATTTACTCATATTTGTGACCTGCTTCTGATGAGTTGCACAAGAATTGTTTTTTAAAAGGTTTCTAAATGGGGAGACAGAGCACTTAATGAGTCATCCTGACTCTTGGTGCCCTTGGCCTTTAGAGGTTTGCCTCAAAGCACTCTGCAGCCTACCTGCCCTGGCACAGCATCACATAAGGTTGTTATCTTCAGCCTTAGAGCTTGTTTGAGAGCTACAACAAAGCTGATCAGCCAGGTTTGTTACGTAAATGTATCCACAGAGAATTAAATAAAGGTTGATATTAATTTTCTTGCAGGGTAAA
The DNA here is from genome assembly GCF_964273445.1 of Streptopelia decaocto. NCBI lineage: Eukaryota > Metazoa > Chordata > Aves > Columbiformes > Columbidae > Streptopelia > Streptopelia decaocto. Next base: position 45,951,182 of record NC_138655.1, read on the forward strand.
CAATCTCTTTAGCCCTCAGCCTTCATTGCTGGTTTCAAAGGCAAGCAACTACGCTTTGGTAATTTGTGGTCATAACTTGTGCTGCATGATATTTCTGAATCAAATTCTAAAATAATGTCTCTGATGCACCCTGCCTGAGAAGTATTAAACATATTTCTACTGATATAAATGCATTTTTGTTTCAACTCCACTTATATTTAACCCTTTTTTTGCTATAGGGGCTTCTAAGGAGATGCACAGTCTGTTTTATAACATTGGACTAATACATTATTGAAAAGATAAACACATTCGAAATATAATGTACAGGGAAGTCAAGCAAAGTACTTCAAAATGGTCAAATGCTGAGGTTAGGAGCTTTTTGCCCAAAGCGGTCATAAGTTTAGTCTCACAGTAGAAGTCGGAAATATTTGCCTTAATCAGCTATTATGCCTGTCCTTTCATTAAGAACAAAGATTTATTCTACCAGAAGCTTTCGTTACTCATCCTAAAATTGCAGTTTAGAGTGAATAAAAGCTGCTACCTGCACACTGGAGCTCTATCTACAACAACACAGACACCATCATTTTCACAATGGTTGTCTGGACAAGAATTTGGAACCTCTGGCTCTTCGGTCAGGGTGACAGAGGTTGTTGTGGTGGGCATTGTGGTGGTGGTAGACCCAGTGGTAGGCCTGGTGGTGGAAGTGGTGGTAGAGGTAGGTTTGATGGTGTTGGCACTGGATGTATTCACAGCAAAGGTGGGTGAAACACTTGGCTGAGTTGATAGTAGATGTGATATATCTGCATGATAAAACCACAAGAAATAAGGTTTTACTTCATGTTATTGTTCTGCTTATTTTAATGATAAGTTCTAAGAGTAAAGAGCAAAGAACCTGTCCACAGGTTTAATGGATAAATAGTCATTTTTACCTTTCAGGAGCATGATATATTTTGGAAATGTTCTCTAGGTTTTTTCAGAAACAGACAATTTTATTCAAAGTACTCCATTCAAAATAATTTGTACAGGATTAGCATAATTTTATAAGCCTTCACATGAGATAAAGGAGTTATACAGTGCACATATCTATCTACAAATCTATTCAGACATAGGATTTGACTTCAGATACACGCATTGTTCCAAAACTGCTCATTTGCAAAGTACATAATGTGTATTTACATCTACAGTAATAGTGACTTGGTAAGTATGTGACATTCCATGTTTACTGTATCATAAAGAATACCAGTCATGTTTACATACCTTCCATTGTTAAAAGAATATAAACACCATCTTCTTTAACAAAGTTGCGGCTTCTAAGTCTCTGATGAGTTAAAAATGCACTTGTTCCCATTCCTGGACCTCTCATGAATGTAGTTCCATTGGAAAAAGATGCCACAGATCCCACTTTATCTGGCCTATCCCAAAAATAAGATGATGACGAAGCTGGAAAAAAAATGATTAACTGAATGTGAGTGTGGGACCACTCTGGATTTCTTTCTCAATAAGGTCCCTTCCTTCTCAGATGATCTCTGCTGAAAAGTAGTACTGAGGCCTCTCTTAACAACAAAGACAGACTGCATCCCACCTTGCCTGCTTCTGCTTAGCTGCTCAGAGACATCATGAATACAGAGAGGACAAAAAATTGCCTGAAACTCAAGGAGTAGAAGTAATGCTGAACCTGCCTACAATATTTGCAGATTTTTTTGCCTGAGATTCCACACTGATGTGATGCACAAGACAATGGAGATCTTCAAGGCTTGGTTTAGCCTGCAGTATTGAGAAAAGAGCCTGCTGGAGATGAGGCTGTTGAAGACCTAGTTGAAAACCTGTTGTATTTGCTTTTTAGTTCTTTTAAAGTGCAGTGGGCATGAAGATGAGTAGCACGTGAATCACCTGTAAAATTAATTGATTCATTGTTTTTTTCAAAAAAGAGCACCACATGATGTGGATGTAGGGCAGGGGGTACTTGAACAACTTGAGTAGTCACAGGCAGCTGCTGACTCCTCCATCAAACCCTGTTCTAAATCTCAAGGCTGAGCCTGATTGTCTATGAAAGTATCTGACAGAGGGAGAAGAAACTGCCTGCTTCAACACCTCTGCTGGTTAGAGAAAGGACTGGAGTTACAAGGCTTCTCTTGGGAACCTGGGGCTATTAGCAACATATGAATAAACAAGGGAGAAGGAGCAGAGTGCAAACAGACCACATGTCCATGGGGTCAGGGAAGGAAAAGGGCTGAGCTCTGTGGCTGTAGCAGCATAAAATGTCAATCATCTATGGCAGACCTAGTGTGATGCATCTTTCCTTTACAGGGGAGAACATTTAGTCTTTCTGGATTACATTAATTGTTTTGATGTAGGAACAGTGTCATAGAAACATAAATGTAAATAATAATTTTTTAAAAAATAATAGTGTGAATTAGACATTTTTGTGCCTACCTTACTTCCTTCACTAATGTTATGGTCTGAAAGCCCAGGAAACTAATTCAGTGGGGGAGGCGGTTTCTTTTGGCAAAATTCTTATATAGATGCAGAAAGTCATTTTGGCTTAAATCCAATCTTTCTCCAATCATGAATATGGGGCTTTTATTTAATATCTCTCTTTATAGATATTCCAAACATTTATTAGAGTTACATCTTTACCTCAACTGCCTCCTTTCCAGGTTATTGTGGATCACTGCTCCTTATCTCTCATACCTTGAACAAGTACAGATTATGTAATATGAATCAGTACTTTGTCCATCTGGAGATCTGCTCTGACACCACTGTACCTTTTACAAGGAGGGAGGGGATTTGTTTAATAGCTGCACTTTTACCTAGTATGAACTGTGTGTATTGTTAATTCAGTTTTTTTTCTTTTCAAGCCTTCTGGAAAACTTCCATTCTCATTAAAGCAGGTATAAATGAATCTTCAAAAAGCATATGAAAGAATTTTTAGGAGTGGATCATTCAACTGTTTTTTGTGCAAATCAACCTTGAAATCCTATGACCCAGCTTAACCTACTTGTGTGATCATTTTTTCTTATCTGTGGATCAATTACATTATTGCTATGAGCAAATAAAACATTTCGGAAACTGAAAAAACTGAACTAATTTACACAAAGAGAAAAACTGACTCCTTGTCTTTTGGCTGTGTTTTAAACATACTAGACAGCATGTCTAATTTTAACTAACCTGATAATTGCAGGGGGTCGGTTGTTATACTTCTTTGGTTTGACATCCGTTGACGTATATCAGGATGCTGGTCAAGCAGAATCACGGTAGCTTGTTGCCACGGACAGGGCCATTGTAAATGATCATCATTTGCTCCAGAAATTAAGTGAAAGTACATTTCTACATTAAATGGGTTATCGGTGCTACCATTTAAATACAAGCTGACCTGAAAAGCATATCCTTCACTGGAATAAAAAGGTGGACTGTATATTCTTCCTGCTGTCCCTGCTGGACTTGTGTTGAGGAGATGTGTGAAATTTCTGATATGCCAGACATGGTGGGGACACTGAGTTTCTGACAAGTTGATGTCATCAATAGAGAGGCCTCCGTTTGACAAGCCACTTCCTCTCACACCTTGAAACACAACCCGGAATTTACTTGTGACATTCAAAGAAACATGATGGAGCTGCCAGTAATTCACAGGTGAACCTGAAAAACAAAGGTGGTGATTTCTGAGTAAACAGTGCAGTTAAACACTGCACAGAACTACAGACCTGTACCAATGCTGTGTAGGAATTCCTCAGTTCCACCGGCATCGATGTGATGGAATATTTCTCTTGTAGAAGTTACTCTTGTCATGCAAGTTCATATTTTCTCAGTTCAGTGTTTTAACAGAATTAACATGCATAGCAGCTCTTAAAGTTGAGTGAAAGCAGTGTTAATGGTTTTTAAGACTGCGTTTTCTTATAAATTTTTAAAGAACATTCCATTAAATTAGTCCAAACGTTGCAATAATTACATGCACAAAGATGGCTGTCACCTGTATTATTAATAAGAAAAAAATTCAGAGCAAAGTATATTCAAATAACTGAATAGCAATATGTCTCAGAGGATTCTGGGAGCCTAGAACTACAAGCTTGGTTCATGCAATTGTTTTTTTATATGTAAATGGCTTGTCAGAAGTCTGCCTAAGCATAAGGACTATTCACCCATCAAATGATTAATGGTACTAAGTTCAAATTAAAGCCAGTCATTTGCATAACCTACTTCATGTGGTAAAACCTCACTGTGAGTTTGATGCTGTATCTAGAAGTGCCTGAACTAACAAATTCCACTTGACTCCAAAAGCAGTGTATGCAAAAGCAAAGACCTCTGCACGGAGGCCGTGTAAGGCAGGGGAAGGTAGGACATCCTTCGTTAAAATAATAGTATGTGCAGCAAAACAGTTTATTTTTCTGTCTGGTTTATGTTCACCTGCACAGAAGACCAGACTTTCAGCTGCATTTATAAAATAAGCAGTGCCAGTCCCAGGTACAGAATGTATGCTTCACTCTCCTAACAAATTCAAACACAACACAATGGAACTCAGATATGAGTCTTAATTTCTTGCCATTTTTCATTACTGTTATAATTAGGAGGGGAAAAATAATAAACCCAGAAACAAGAACAAAAACACCCCACTGTTTTCCATTAAATTGTCTTTTGTGTAAACAAAAGTTTTTTTGAACTACACAGATTGATTGCAAGACTGAGGTTTCTGAATCACGTTCAAAGAGCAGATCAACTACTGTGCTGTGGAATGTCCCACAGCCCTCTCTGCTCCTTGCTGAATGCAGCCACAGCTGCCACAGACCAGCAGAAAGGGTTCAAGGCTTCTCCTTTAGCCTCTCGAGCGCGGTGGGTCAGTGCAAACCCACCAGCAGCTCAGTCAGGATGTCAGATCATGGCTGGAAAGAGCTTGAGTGTCCCTGTTTCTTCAAGTTTGTTGGCTGCATTAGTGAGGATAACTTCTCACATGAGAGAAGTGAAACAGCTTGAGGGGGAAAAGGATCTTAACCCATTCCTGAAAGTTTTACTGGCGATTGTCAAAGTAGGGTGCCCATTTGGACACACATATGAGATCTGAGGCTTAAAAGGAAATTACGGACTTGAGAAAATGGGAATGGGAGATTGAGCCTCATATACATAAAAGAGTACTTGTGAAGAAGGCTAAAGTAAGGAGAAATTAATCTTGGCTTCAAAGTAGAGTTTGAAAGAGCTTGGAAGGCTCAAACTAATCTGAAATTTACACCTGCCGTAGCAGCCCTGACACTTATATTCACTTATATGATTCCTGATGGCACACAGGGTGATGAAAGCACCAGGGTGAAGAAAAGAGTGAGAAAAAAAAGGACAATCATCCATAAGCAGTAGCTGAGGGACAAAAAGAGGCAGAAGATGTGGATTTGACACATATTTAGTAAAACAGCTCCCTCAGAACTTTGTGTAACAAGACGACTGATCTATCTGTAGCTGTAATGGAGACCAAGTATTAGTTAAATATTTGAGAAAGTAATTTAATCATAAAGTGACCTTGGCAATTCTAGCTTAAAGAGCTTTCGTCCATTAGCTGGCCTCACTTGCTCATTCTGTAGGCCACAGGCTCCTGAAATCACAAGAACTTAATTTTCTTCAAACTACAACTCAAATCATTATCTATTGCCCATATACTTTGGTTAAGTTATTTCAAACCTTGTGTAAAAAGTAAGGTAAATTTTATTTATCTTTTTTACACTAGTATGTTAGGTATTCCAGGGCACTTACACTTTCTGTTTCTTTATTATTACTTTCTTATTCATTGTAATTTACTCTAACGATCAGCTTCATCTGTTGCTATTGATAGCAGCAATTCAGGAACAGTTTAAATCATGGAATTTTAGCTATTTTGGTGAGAAAACTGTCTTGATAACTCGAGAGTTTGTAATTTGTGGTAATTTATTATATTATAGGGAAATGGCTGACTGAGGATCCATCAAGTATAATTTCAACGGCAGAGAATCAATTACATAGTTAGAGAAGAAGCCAAAGAATAATGCTAGGAGATGAGTCACTTTCCTACAATATTTTCCCCTAGCACTTTGAAAAGGATATTGAGTATGGATTAAACCCTAGTGCAATTTTATTCCATACCTTTTATCTCTCCCACGAGTCTCAAAGTACCATTTGGATGGGCTGAAGTATATTCTCTGACCCAGACATACAGATGGTCGCTTTCATGACCGCTGTTATAGAAGTAGAATTGTAAGCACTGAAAGCCCCTTTTGGGATACAGAAATCGGCTCTCCAGGATAGCTGTGCTTCCCTCTGCTCCAGCACTGGTGTTGAAATGCATGAAGTAGCCGGAATCTGTCAAAAGTCAATGAGAAATGAACAGTAGAGGAGAGAGAAAAATTTTTCCTGGTGCATGGGTATTCTTAACACCGTATTGTAATAATGCTAGAAGACATGGTCAGGTCAGGGTAAGGTAGAACCTGTACAAATCTTCAGACTTAGGACTGTTCCCTGTTCTCATTCTCCAGAGGCAGAACTGTGCTTTTTGCAACATTCTTCCTCATGTGGCTGTCTTGAGCAATTTGTCCTCAAAAGCACGGGTTTTCACTCTTTACCCAGTGCTGTTAATTCACAGTTGACTCTCTCTCTGGAGGATTGGTTTAAGCCCCTGAACTCACAAAGTTTTCTTTGACAGGTTCAGAAACAAGTGGCTATATTCTCAATTAATTGTTCATGTGAGCCCTGATAATATATGCAATTCCTAAGTCTTTTCTTCCAAAGACTTACTGAACAATTATTCAGAAAAGCAGCAGCCTTTCTGGTGTGCCCGTACCATAGGTTAGAACATTTTATACAGTTCTCGTGTCAGGATGTGACACTAAGACTAGAAAGCAGATCAGGAGAGATAAGAACATTCAGTCTTCTCAAATAAGCAGAAAATCAAATGCATCACCTGATGCCCTGAAGTGTACAGATTTATGTTACTTAGTTAAAAAATAAACTGTAATTTGTCAACAAATATTCAGAGAACAAGGCAAAGATCAAAGTCAACTCACATGCGTCTGCAGAAAACACTTCGCAAAGAGATAAGAAGAGTCTTTTCTCATACCTTCACATTCTCCCATATTAGTGTGATCAGTATTTGGCCCAGCAGGAACGTGAGACAAATGCTGCCAATCACTGTTATCATCTGAACTTTGAATCATGCCACATATATTTTCAAGTTCAAAACTGCATGTGTCCATAAAACTTAGGGACGAAGCTATAACATTAAAAAAAAAAAAAAAAAGAAAGAAAAGTTGTGTCTGTCTGTTACACAACATACGTTTTAATTCTCAATGTTCAAAGACAAGACCAGAGAAAAACTAAGAAATGCAAACACAAAACCATCAGTGGCTTCAGATACCAGGTACAAACTTTGGGAACTTGGAGCATTTGGTGATTAACACTGATATTAAAAAGACATTGTCAGGACCACTCTGGGCACTTAGCAAGTACAGGAGGGTGTCAACTAATTATCAGATCACATCTTTTATTTATACAAGGAACACTAATATCAGCCCCAACACAGTCAAAAGGACTGAGGACTTCACATTCATTCCTCTGCTTTCCCTCAGCCAGTTGACACATAGCCACAGATTTCGATAAAGTTTCACTAATTTATCAGCTGGACTGCTTATTTTGAAATATAGTAGAGCAGAAGTTATTTCACTGCAATGGACAAACCTTGATTTCCAAAATACTGACTTGAAAAAAAACATTTGGCAAAGATACGCTTGGGACAGAGGATATCTCAACTCATACAAATTTTTAAGATGTCTTGCATATAATAAGTGAAAAAATAAGTGATGGGAAAATTTGCAGTTGAGTAGGAAAGGGAAAACACTGTATGAAATGTTTTCTCTGTCCAAAGCAAACCCTGGATGGGTGAGGGAAGACGCAGTCCAGGTTTATCCTTATTCTTAGATTTGTTTCTCACTGTATCATGTCTGAGCTCTGTGTAACACCAGCCACGATTTGAAAACAACTAAGTTAATAAAATGCTTTGTGATTACTGCTTTTCAAACAATGTATAAAATATTGTGGCAGGTTTAAAGGTTTCATTGCACCACAAAGAGGGCAAGGAGTACGGCAATAATCACCTTCAATGGCTGTAGCGCAGGGAAACACTTAAGTACGAACTGCTGCCGAATCAGTTATATTGCTGAGATATTTTGTATTGTCCTCATAGAGAGCTAACAAACCTCTAGAGGTTTGATGACTGATGACTGATACCTTCTAAGATACACTATCGGTATGACATTGTAAAAACCCAGAAAATATTTTCACAGCAAATGTTATAGTTATATATTGACTGCTGAAGAAAGGAAAACAAAACAAAACACTCAGTTAAGATGGCAGCAAGAAAGTAACAAAAATGTAGAATTATTAGATGAAACAACTCTTTGAAATCAAAATACAAAACAAAATTTGAACTCAATTTGCCCAAACAGGAAAGCAGTAGCCCAACTACCTTAATTAGAAAGTGCCAGCTGGCATGGAGCGGTGACCTGAACAACAGTAGGAGAGTAAAGCAAGACCTAATAGCTTACAATATATTTCTTAGATTAATTCATGAAATAGGGGAAGGGGATGCTGCTTGAGGCAGGTATTGATCTCCATCTGCACCAAGAGCCAGATACTTTCTTGGTATGTAGTGAAAGGATGGACTTGGAAGAAAATACATGGGTGATGAGTGCTGAGTCCTGACTTCCAGTGGCTCAGGGAAACCTCATGGTCAGTTCTGTTAAGTAATATACTAGAAGGGGAAAACAGACTAAAGTCTACTGTTTTTATATGGTCTGAAAGGCAGTCCTGAGGAAGAGATCAAAATAGCACTAAAGTATCTGTCAGGATTTCTTATGCTGTGGGTTGTTTTTTTGTTTGTTTTCAATTTAAGAATTAAGTTTCCCATTTTTAATGCAATTTGCTAATCACACAGGCCCTGAGCAGAAATTCAGCTTAAACTATTCCTTAAATCATGCTAACAGAAATAATCTTCCAGTTCCTCTGGGAGGAGATCTGCCACCCAAACCATTCTTGGCGTTCTCAATCTACTCTCTAGCCTGAAAGGATCGTTCTAGCAGCTGGGTGGGCGAGGGCTGCGACCTGAGAAGAACCCATCCTCCCTGGCACAGGGGCCACTTAGGTAAATGATGGGTGATCTGAAGACCACTAACAGCTCTGCAAATATTGTATGCACTATACAAAGCCAAGGGACAGACTGGGGAGCCAGACAGATCCTGATTGCACTGAGGGTGGTCGCAGTTTTGTCACTAATTTCAACATGACTGGGGCTTATTTCCCTTGGGGAATGAGCCTGTGAGTTAAGAATAAACTTAAAATGTCATGAAGTATTTATATAATGCACAAGAATGATGGAAAGTATGTAAGATTAGCGGTGAGGAAGAAGGACCCCATCCACAGTTAAAGACATCCTTAGCTGTAAGCACTACTATAAGATCCAACTGAATGTTTGCCAAGTGCTGGAAGCTAAGGAACAGAATTATTTTCATCAGAATTATATGCTCAAAAAAAATGCACTGTTGTAATAAAACAGTTTGGTAATTATTTAAGTCATCTGTAGAATGAGGCTTAAAATATAACTAACTGTAAACCAGTATTCACTCCTTAAGATACTGAGGCAAGGAAGAAGAGTTTTCATCTGAGTGACAGGGCACATTTGATGCAGTCACAATTACAGAGTTGTGTTACATTTTGGTAACAGAATTATCCATATTTCTCTGTTTCTTATTTTAACTCAACTTTTCTAAAATAAATCCTACATGAGCAAAATAAGTGTTTTGACCACTTTCGTAAGAGACTGGGTTTGAAACTAGAAATAAAGGTTTTAAAAGCTCACATTTTCTTAACAGGAGTCTCTGTACCCTATTTGCATGGACACACACTGTGTCACACAAATTGCACGAGAGTGGCGTAGGTATGATAGCCACAGCAAAGATACTCATTTCTGTGCAGTGTCTGAGTAACAGCTGTGGAATAATGGGGGAAAAAAAAACAGATTTGTGCAGAAGCACACATTTTAAACAGCCACCCAAGGGATGAACAAAAATCAGCTGCTGAATGAAGCTGGTTTTAAACTAAAGGTCAGATAAAATTGCATAGAAAACACTGCTACACAGCAGTGTTTCTTCAGGATGACTATGTTATTTCTAGCTGTACCATTATTTCTGGTGTTTTTAACACAATTCACTTCTCCAAATATGTTAGCATCTCTTTCACTTGGGTATGGATGAGTCCAGCATGTGTGTATCGCCTTCATTTCTTTCAAATACCAGATGCAAAAAATATAAAAGAAATGGAGACACTTACTGCAATTGTACAGCCGGTTCAGTTTCTGGAGATCATAATCACTGAAATCCATTCGCTGCCCTATAACATCCATGAAGTCTGGTATGTTAGTGATGATGGTGGGTTCAGTTCCATTTCTGAATGCGTTTTTGCTGTAGTGCATCACAGAATTGTAGTCATAGGGAACATTCAAGGAGTCTGATGTTTTATCATCGTATTTGTTGAAATTATGACCTGTACCTAATGGGAAAAATAAAAGGAAAGATTGTTTGTTGCCCAAGAGGATCAAGTTGAGACATGCAGACTCAAAGTGACAGATAATCCATCAGATCCCCAAGTATTTTTTGTAGTCATTTACTTGTACTTACTCTGTAAAACTATTTATTTGTAGTCTAGAGTTATTTGATTTCCTCTTTCAGCCACTGGAACATAATATGATGACTTCTACTGGATTAAGGAAAGCTTTTTGCTAACAGAAATATCTTTCCTATGAAACTATTCATAAACTTGGATGGGCTTGTGATACCCAAAAGTGGAGATAATGTTTCAGTACACAAATTAATGCAATTTGCAACTGTAATGCCTACCTGTTTCTAATCTGTATTCTCTGATGTTAAATTGCTGGTCATTTTGGCTCACAATAAACAAGTTAGAGTTGTCAAGAGAAAAGCTATCAGAATTTAAATTTACAGATATTTTCTGCAATATGAGAAAAAGCCCCAAACATTACCAACTATCCAATGGAAGGTAAAGTTTCAAAGGTTTTAAATTAGTCAAAATACAGTAATTATATTCTGGCTAGTGTAAAAAAAGCTGCAGCAGTTTCAAATGGCTAACAATAGAGCAACTTGTCATTACAGAGTCAGCAAAATATAATGGAAATCAAATAACAGAGTCTAAGTCATTTTCTGTAGTATATACTTGCATATGCACCTGGCTATTGATCATGACTAAATAAGAATACATTAGATTTAATCATTATTTGTTGTTTTGTTTTTTTTTTACAGTCTTCTGTGTGTACCTGTGTTAGGAAAGCATCAAGCCTCTGTATACAGCTTTGTTTTTGAACTGCCTGAAAGTCACAGGGGGCAACAGCAAGCTGAAGAGGCAGAGACCCAGCAGAGTCCCAGGGAACTGTGGGACAGCTCTCAGGCTTCTGCCCAAGACATCAACACTTAGCACTTGCAAGCTGCATTGCTCAGGTAACTGCTCATGAGATGAGGACCCTGAATGGGTCTGCACACCTTCTCTGCATCCTCTGCCATCTCAGCTCTGCTGCCTGCACTGGGTGTAGCAGCCGGGGAGAAAGAGGATGAACAATGTTGTCATTAGAGATTTTCTACTGGCTTTGATTGCACTGGGATTTTCAGAGCGGGATTATTTTTTTTTTTTTTCAGTTACTTGTGTTTTGTTCAAGGCTCCCATAGCCATACTGCTCTTAGAGTATTAATTCAAATAAAATTAATTATTCTCTTCTGTTGCTCTGCTGTATAACAGGTAGCATAACCTCAAATACTGTGTTCAGTTTTGGGCCCCTCACTACAGGAAAAACACTGAGGTGCTGGACAGAGTTCAGAGCAGGGCAATGAAGCTGGTGAGGGGTCTGAAGATGAGGACCAGCTGAGGGAACTGAGGCTGTTTAGCCTGGAGAAAAGGAGGCTGAGGGGAGACCTCGTCACTCTCCACAATTGCCTGAAAGAAGGTTGGGCTCTTCTGTCAAGTAGCAAGTGATAGGATGAGAGGAAATGGCCTCAAGTTGCACCAGAGAAGGTTTAGATTGGACATTAGGAGAAACTTCCTCATGGAAAGTGTTGTCAGGCACTGGAACAGGCTGCCCAAGGAAGTGGTTGAGTCACCATCCTTGGAGGTCTTTAAAAGACATGTAGATGAGGTTCTTAGGGACATGGTTTAGTGGTGCACTTTACAGTGTTAATGGTTTACCTCAATGATCTTAAAGGTCTTTTCCAACCAAAATGATACTATGATTCTATAACAGGACTCAGATCTCTAGTAAGATCTCTGGGAACTGCTGTGGCACAAGGAATAACCACAGCAACAACAAACAAGGCTTCCTGTCCCAAACACATGTCACTTGATGTTTAATTTATTGATAAACTGGCTTTGAAAACTAAGTTCAGGTAAGAGGACAGGGCAGCCACCAAAGGATGGTGTGTTCCACCACTAAAACCCTTAACACCGGAGTCTGAGGAAAAAAAGCCGGGGAGCGACTGACCAGACTGAATCCTCTCCCAGACGATGGACACGTAGTCATCGCGGTCGGAGCGTGACTGCTCATGCCAGAATCCCAGGGCATGCAGGAACTCGTGCTGGATGGTCGCTATCCTGTCACAGTTGGCTCCGATGGAGAGCTGCTGCAACCCCACTTGGCGGTTTCCCACTGAGGACCAGCAGCTGGCATTGACATGAAATGAGAGAGGGCTCTGTGAGCTACACACCAACCCCTGCCACACGAAATCCAGAATCAGTCTGTTCAACAGGTACACTTTTAGCTTGATCATTGAAGTTACAGAGTGTACTTTTTCATTGGTCTATTGTTTACCGTATCTTTTTCTTTCACATTTAGCTCTCTTTCGATGAACTGGAAGTTACCTCACCCTGGCTCTATTGTTTTTAATGTGTTTGCTTTAGCAGAAAAATGTTGAGGTATTTGTGACAGAAGAAAACTCATGAGAATTTAATTGGTACTCTGGTAAACATCAAAGAGTATGGACACGTGATTTAGAGCAATTAATTTACTGCAAATTAACAGTTTTTAACTGGACCACAGTAAGTGACTGTGAGTGCACTTTGAGCCTGTCCCAACCATAAGGAACACCAGGTTCATGCACGTTCTCTTCTCTGTGATTGCAGCTGCTTCTCTCTTTATTGTTTTGCCCTTTTGCTTTGTGAGTGACTGTGGCTGCCAGGCCAGATACTCTTCTGCGTGGCTGCGTTTACCTTTTGAAAGGTTGGTGGATGTGATGGTGGTTTTCATAAACTCTTTTCTTTCTATTACAGCTATTTGTGAGCTGCTGTGCTACAGCACTTGCTGCTGACACAGGCTCACAAGGAACAGCAAAACCACAGCTGTGCTGGAAATTTTTATTAAAGAATAAAAAAATTCAATGAGCTATCTGCACAAGCCAATAAAGTGGCACCCCATGTCCACAAGCTAGCAAGCACAGAAAGTTACATTTAAATTGGTATTTTATGCAGCAAATAAGTCAACGCTTACCCAATGAAGTCCATAAAATTAATCGGGCACAAAACATGCCACAGGATTTGCAGTCCTATCACCCCAGAAATTTAAAAACACAAACACACCACAGGCTTTCAAACCCTGTAACTTATTAGTGCAACACATTCCCCAATACTTCTCTTTCCACAAAGCAGCACAGGCCTTGGCTATTGATTACTCATTAAAATCACAGCATGAGACCTGGGAAGGAGCACATGTGGCATCCATAATTTCATGGTCTTCCCTTGAACAAAGACTTCTGCACAACAGGAAAAGCTGCATAATCCATAGGAGGCCAAGAAGTCCATCACAGTTCTGGGTCCACCTTATACCAGAGTATCTGCCTCTGGCTTCACATCTGCTGTGCAGAGCACAACAGGCTACAGGAACATCCAGAACAGTCAGCAAAATGACCATCCAAGCACCAGGGGATGCAGCTTCCCCTTGCCTTCAGTCTGCCAAATGCCTACAAGACCATCATTCTGCAGCCAGAGAGGGAGCAAATACTTGCTCAGTGTTGCCTAGCACTGAGAATAAAACCACATGAGTGGGATGGGGCACTCTAGAGAAATGGCCACCTGGAAGATAGTTAGCACTGTCTTTGGGAGGAGAGAAAATGGAGGGAAAGTCCCAGCTTCCCCAAGCATGTGAGAGCTGTATCTCCTCTGATTCAGTGTTTTTGGCATTTCTAGTTTCTCTATCAGAAGTTAGAGGAACAGGGAAGTACCTGCTCTGACTAATCCCATCAGTCTTCTTTTTGCAAGAAGGGCTGTAAGTAAAGTCCAACCTCTGCTGCAGATGCATAGGTCTGAAGAGAAGGTGAGGTGAGAAGTTGTATTCTAGAAAACTTTACATGTACCTCTACTCACTTAGCTTTATAAATATATTCCTGTTAAAACAATACAGGCAGTAGCCAAGGCTTGGCAACTGGTAGATAAAGAATGTAGACAGGGCGAGAGCTCTTCGTATGGGAGTTGATGACAGTGTTGTATGTTAGAGACTAAAAATGTATTTTTATACAGGGCAGTCAACACAACAAAATGGCAGCTGGCTTCTTTTGTGGCTGACTTCATCTGAATTCAAAAGGATAATCCAGGCGAGGACTTTATAGCTTACTACAAATCCTTTTGGCACAAAGTTCCCCCACCTTCCTCTGTCTGTTTTATAGATGCAAGCCAAGGTCAGAAAGGCAAAGATGATCCATTAACTTTTTCTTAGTGCAAGAAAACTTTATGAATCTGGCTGGTGTTGCCAGGAACTTTGAGCTCCTGTCTGTACTGCACCCTCTGGACTGAGGTCTTTAGTTTGAAGTTAGAGTAGTCCTAGTTGATTTAAAAAAAAAAAAAAAAAAGAAAGAAAAAGAAAAAAAAGAATGGCGGAGGAGAAATGGGTTGGTTTACCCACGTTTTACCTTGTCCCATTACACCAGAAGAAGGGAATAGAATGAAATGAAAGGTAGTGAATGTAGTTAATGCAGGGTCAAGTCCTGATAATTTATTTGTACAGCTACCTTGCTGAAACTGGACAGCTGTTTTGAGGAGACTGCACTGTTCAGCTCCAATCTTTTAAAAAGTGAAAAAGTGTTGCTGAGCATTAATTCTTTTACAGATGTGTCAGCTGAGATGATAGAAACATTTCAGGGCAAGCAACATGCCAGGCAGCAAGGGTAAGATATGTTATCCAACTAGAGAGACTTGTCTTCTTCGCCACCATGTCTCATCCATTTTTAATAGACTTATAAATGAAATATTGTGCACAGGCCTCTTATTTGCCATAGGCTAAACATTGTGGTTCTTTCTGGGGTATAATTATAAGCAAATTCAATGCATACTTTATGTGACGAAGGACTAAAAAATTTAGCTACATGAGTTTTCCATTTGGCTCAAAAAGCCAAAGAGTCATTAGCACAGGAAAATGCATGGCTCCCTAAGTCTCCACTTATACACCTTTTAGGGTTGAGTTTCAATGTCATGTGCACAGCATGACAAGTGGAAAATATAAAGAGCCAGAGACCGAAGAAATTTTGAAACAATTATCTGCTACAAATATCTCAGAATAAACCAAAGGGAAACATTTCTATTATCAGAAAATCTTTTCCCATTTACGAATACATTCTCATACCAGGAAATGATTTTCTGAAAGTAAATTTCCTCACCAGGCTATCAAGCTTTTCCTGATCTCCTTTTCTAACAGAGAAATGATTCAGCATAGAGTGGAGAATTTATTTGTTTTTGTTGCACTGTTTTTTCGAAAGGGAAGCAGCTGGGGCAATTTTGACTTCTTTACTGGAGTCTTATTTTGCAAAATTTAAGGTGGACTAGCATAATTATTTATAAAAAGAGGTAAACAAACGGAAACCTCTGTAAAATATCTCAGTGCTGTGCAGCATTTAAGAATATCGGTGTTATATATGAATGCTGGTGTGACATTGTTTAAATGCAATTCCATTTGTTATAGTCAAACAAATTAATTTCTTCACAGTTAAAACAATCATGTTTCTACTGGGATTCTTTTTTTTTCCCCTTGAAACTAAGGCATACTAAGGATGACCATTTGAAAGTGACACTCCATGTATCCAAAGATCAGCCAAGAAAATTATTGCTTTGTTTCTGATATCTTTTACCATGCCCAGATAATTACTTCTTAAAGAACTTGATTACCTCTCATATTTAAAAATAAGTATCAGCAAGAAATTGTTCATTACTACCAAGATAATACCTGTTTTGGAAAATACTACAACTCCCAGTTAAAAGAAGACTGGAGAAACAGTCCCAACAAAAACACAATTTTATAATCAGATATATGAATTTTAGAGTGAATACTGGCCATTAAAAGAGCCTGTAGACAAACAGGATGAGAGTTAATTTACATTACTCCTCTTACCCACTTCCTTTGAAGACAGATATGTAGTTCTCCTCCCCTTCCCAAGGTTTGAAGTCGATACATGTTTTCAGTCGATACTGTTCAAATGCCTTGAGGATGAGTCCCTTAGCATTCATTTCTGCAACGCAAACAGTTTTCTTGTCAATACTGAGCCAATAGGTTCGTACTATTATCCATATGGAGTAAGTCCTAAGGGTGGATCTTGCTCCAGCAATCTTTCGTTAAAATAAGCAGGGTTTTTTTTTGTTGGATTAAGACTGGGGTAGGGACCTAAAAACCATAAATCAGGCAGTTGTGATATTTTCTCATCCTCTTGTTTTGTTTCCATGTAATTTTTCTTTCATAGTTATGTACAAAATATGGCATGATGAATATACAGTACATGCTAACATTATACCTGGATTATCTCCTCTAAGAAACTTGTATGGTTTCAACCAGTTTAGATCCGTATCTAAACTGGGGTTGGATGATTTTTTTTTCCTGCCATGTTCCAGAAAGTTGACCCCACGTTATATAGTGAGGGCACAATCTCACTATGTGGTACACAGTAGGAATTAAAATTCTACCTCACCACTTGCCAATGCCATGCAGAGCCACAGGTGGGTGGATTTGAAAGGATGGAGACAAGCTCTGATGTGTCCTTGGCTCCACAACAGAGGACTCAGTGTTGTGCCACTGCAAACTGCCAGAATGCCAATTTGCCATCACTGCTGTAGATTATGTAAATAGCCACATAAGTTTTTTTGCTTTAAAAAGATCTTCAGTGCCCTGTTTTTTTCTTCTGCTTAGTAGAGCTTCATGGCTCAAGCATATGTTTTTAAAATTGAATCAATCTCCTGGGCCATAGCAATGGCAGGAGGAGAACCATCCAAGAAAGGAGATGAGACCCAGCACCAACACCAAGATGATCTGCTCTGCTTGTGCATACCCAGGCCAAACTGCAATGGGAAATGGCCTGCTCTAGACTTACAAGATGAAAGGATGCCACAGTGTATTTATCAGTCTGCATTTAACACTTAAATGAACAAGACAGACAGACATTGCAAATACTGTACCCAGGCTATCATCAAGTACATAGGGGATAACGTGGGGCCACCGATAGTTGTCACCAATGATGGAGTTTCGTTCACGTATCTGGGAAAGAAAATGAATATGTGGTCTTCAGTAAAAAGTCATTTAGGATCAGGGACTACAATAGTGCTAAAGCAAAGTTCGTATCCTACAAGCCCATATAAGACATAGAAAAAAATCAAAGAGCTCAAAAATGTTGACATATCACTGAGAGGTCTAAGGCTTGGGTTTAAAATCCCTTTGCCTCGTGTCTCAAACTTCTGTAGCATTTTCTCCATACAAATTACCTGAGATTTTGATCCATGTGTGAGGAGAGCTTCAGCTCCCATGCGAAGCATTAAGATCTAAAGTCCTGAAAAGTGCACAGACATTAACAGTTCTGACATTTTTTCATAATCCAAGTGTTTGTTCCTTTCACAAGTGCTTTCCTTGCTTCCACTGACATGCTTAGGCCAAAGTGCTTCACCAAAAGGGAGAGTAAAAAACTATTGACTTTCAGGGGTAGAAGACACTTTTGGAGTTTCTACTAGGTCTCTTTGAGATGCAACTTGCTATGCATATTTTTTTAATTGATTAGACAGAGATACTGCACAGATGCTTTAAAATGTGGTATTAGAGATTTAATTTTCCATCGGTTTTAGCGAATCTACTTACATGGTGAAGGTTTTGCAGAACTATTCTGTAAATTTAATTGGCTCATAATAAAAATAAGGCAGATAAATTGAGAATCTTTTATATAAGCCTGGATGTGGTCAGTGCTTCTGAATCTCTTAAAAGTACAATTATAAAAGCCACAGTAAAAGAAACTAGAAGCTAATATTGATCTGATGGCTAATCCGGCCTTATTCTGGATAATGTTTCTGCAAATGCACCCGACTCCATTGTCTGTGACATTTTATAGAAATCCATCCCCAAACATTTTCAGTTTATTCTTATATAAACAACATTTATTGTTAGTAAGAGCATCAATGATTTCCACACCAGCAATACTTTACATTGCATAAGTCAATTATACATTTCTGGTTTTATATTTTACATTTGAACTCACCCCATCAAGTTTGATGTCTCCCTCAAAAAGGTCTAGTCCTAAAGCTAAAGGGGAGAGGAGATAAATATTCAGTTATTGTATTGATCTGTGGCTACCATAATGAAAATAATTTTAAAAAAATAAAAGATAAAATGAATTTTAAAAACCTGCATTGATGTCAAAGATGTCTTGATCAATTCCTCCATCTACATCTATTTCTGAAAAATAAAAAGACAAGTGAGGTAGGACATCAGCCCTTGCTGTTATCTTTATGAAGTGTGAAAATTAATGCAATAACAATAACAGTAATTATAAATCTGTGTCTGTCCTGGCGATGTTTATGAGCAGCTGGTTTTGTTGACTGCCTCCCGCGCATACCAATAGATCTCTAAACAGAACTCACCAGTTGTCTCTGGAGCAGGCTGGGGAGGGGGAAGAAAAAAAGATATTATTAGAAAGGGACATAATGAAATGCAGCTCGCGTTACTCTCTCAACAGTATTAGAGACAAGATTTAAGCTCAACTGACAGCACTTAGTGCATGGCTTTGTATTGGATTGACTGGACCCACTGCCTCCTCATTTGACTGGAAATGTTTATTTGCTTATGTGTCAGCTTTGTGTCCTTCCCGCTTTGGGCTGCCCAACACGTAAGTGGCCCAGTCCTGCCTCTGTGAAGCTTTCACAAGTGTTCTTCTCTCACAACTCAGGGACTGCTGAATGGTCCTTCACAAGCACAGAATCACAGAATCACAGAATCGACTGGGTTGGAAAAGACCTCAGAGATCATCGAGTCCAACCCTTGGTCCAACTCTAGTCCGTTTATTAGATCATGGCACTAAGTGCCATGTCCAATCTCAGTTTAAAAACCTCCAGGGATGGCGAGTCCACCACCTCCCTGGGCAGGCCATTCCAATGCCTGACCACTCTCTCTGTAAAGAATTTCTTTCTAATATCCAGCCTAAATTTCCCCTGGCAGAGTTTAAGCCCATGCCCCCTTGTCCTATTAAAAAAGGGAAAAAAGAGCCTATTATTTCTATGAAATCGAGTATTGCTACCAGTCAGGAGCTGTACAGAACCTATGGAAGTTATGCTTAACTTTCTATCATAAAGCTGAAGATGAGGGAATAGAATGAGTGGTTTAGTGTCATACAGCAAGTCTTTGAAGGACAGGGTGCAGAGTCCAGGTCACCTTAGCCCCAGCTCCATGCACCTCAGCCATACCAACTCAAATTATGTTTCTGCAACATGTAAAATCCACAGGCCATAATGAGATACACATAATGGACTTTCCCTTGTCCTAACATTCCTATAGATATGATCTATATTCTTTTATTGGACTAGACACTTCATGTTGAACTGGCTTGGGCATACTTGACATAATACCATGCAACTATTTCTCACACAGTGAGTAAAATCGTAAACAGCCTTTCTAAGCAATCATTGCTGGGTGGGTTTTACTGTTTCTCACCAGAAGTCTTGTATTCGTACATTTGAAAAGAAGTTCACAAACTGAGGGTAAAAACACCCTTAAATTCTGAGCTCTGACAATATCGATATAGCAAATGATAAGATATAACATCAATGCTGCAAAACAGGGTGGGATTTTTACTTTTATTTTTACTTTTATTTTTACTTTTATTTTTACTTTTATTTTTACTATAGTTCCTCTCCCCCACAACTGTTTTCCCTTCTCCAGACAAATAATTAGTTATCTTTCATACATGCAGTTTTGCATGTAGGTCTCATTTTTCTAATGTGATAAGCTTCTGGAACCTCCATTAGAAGCAGCAAATAGTCCAATATCAGAATGTTGAAAAATGGCAAAAATCAAGTCCATGCAGTCCACAAGAATATGGATTTTGGTAACTTCTACCATCTGTATGACAAATAAGAAAATAGTATGGCCAGACTATTCATGGGAGGTCCACATGCTCTTCTAGGCCTGACTTTTGGCACATAATGACGGGAACAACTTTGAGGGCAAACATAACTGTGGGCTCTAAAACTGATGGCATTCATATAAAAACTTTAACCAAATAAGGAAGAAAGAAAAAAGTCTTCATTTGGAAAAGGTTCAGAAAGAAAGCTTTGAAATTGTCAGAATGTCCTGTTTTAGCTTTTAAATGAAAGATTCATTTTCTATTTGAAATTACTGTCTCCTGAAAACTTCAGCAAATGGCAGAAAAATATATTGCAAATACGAAAACACAGAAGCTCATTTTCTCATTTTGATTGGCCTGAACTAAAATGAATTCAAACTGTTGCTTCACAGTTTTTGCCAGACTTTGATAATTTATTTTGATTGCCTAAGAGAAGAAAAACATCTTTTGCTTAACCAAGTAGTTATGGGTTTAAGAAAGATAATGCCTAATTGGTATGAGCTGGCATAATCAAATGCTTGATATCTAAATGTTACATAAAGAGGCAAAGTTTTTAATCAACTGCTTCTTCACTTTCTTAATAAAAACTACCATCAACATATGTCCTTGCCCAGTCTAAAGGCAGGATTTTGACCTTGAAGTGTCAATTACAGAAACCATGGAGTAGAATCTGTTTCTTGGCCCAATTTCTCCTCCAACAGCCCTGTTTCAGCACTTCACAGTTCTTGTTTTTCTCAGAATTTGGTAGATTTTCAGATACCCGACTCTTAAAAACCCAGTGTCACTGTAGAAAAGCAACCAAGTCCATTGAAAAACTGTTTCCAGAGTTGGGCAGATGCAAATGCTGAAGGATTGACTTTAATCTCACATTTCACTGAGTTGACTGGTATTATTCAGATTTACATTGATACATGAGAAATAAGGATGGGGACTTCAGAAAAAAAGAATAAGCATATAGCTGTAAACAGGTATAGTTTAAAAACCCCCAATATCTTTTCCAGACAAATCACCCATACATTCGAAATAAGACAGTATCCACATATTCAAGTTTTGAAAAGAAAGTGCAACTTGTAGAACAAGCTGAGAATCCATGTTCAACATGTGTTACACACAGTTTGAAGACTTCATTTGCTTTTAAACTCTCACTCTCACACAGATTTCTAGCTAATGTGGAAGAACAAAACGACAAGTAATGCTTACAGTATTCAAAAATTAAAATAATGTTATTGTCTTTTCTGTTAAATATTGTTGATGGAGGAAAAGAACTATACCCATATATCTTGAATCTCCTTAGAAACATTAATGGAGAGAAAAATGTTTCTACAGTTTCAATAACTGTAAAATATAACGTACCCATATCTGCTAATGAGAGCGCATAACTGTGCTAAAGGCAAAAGCTGGCTAGATCATGGAAAAGCTCCTCTAGCAGCAGCAGAAGCTCACGAACTGAAACCAATGTAGCTAAGTCTAGCATCACTTTCCATGCAGAAACCAAAATGTGAGTCCACAACTGAAGAAGAGCAAATTCAGCAATTGACTGAAATCCAGGCTGGTCCTTAGTGTATGAAAACTATCACTGAATGTGGTTTCAAAAGGAGTATCTTCGTGTACAACTGATACTTGTTTGAGCAGCAATAGCTTTGAGCTCCATACCAGCTTGACAACTGAGACCTATATGATGCATTTCTAGCCTCTGAAAGTTTTGTAAATAAACAAAACAACAGATCCACAGTTCACAGTCACATATAAAGGAAGGTTATATTACCTGAGGTGTACCACAGACAAAGCTAATTTAGTCTTACCAATGATACTTCTAAATGTACACATATAAAAAAGAATCTCAACATTTATAATATTAGTCCCTAACTTTGGTAAACACTGTGGTTTATGTGAATTACGTTACATTAAAAGCTGGTCAAAGCATGGCTTGTGAGCACATTTAACTGGCAAATAATTCAAGTGCATCTTGAACAGGTGGGAAACATCTCACCTCTTTAGTCAAGTAAAAACTAGGTAAGTAGACTCACTCAGTAATCAGTGGAGGAACAAATGAGTATTTGCATACATAATTATTCTGTCCCTAAAATAGGTATGGCACCACCATGATGTCCTGGCATCTCCAGAAGATGATCCACATCACCTAGCTTGGACAGCTATTCAAGGATGTGATAAGTCACCCGATTAAAATTTCCCTGCCTCACCATGGATTTTAGATGGAGCATAGCCAACCAGTTTAGATGAGACTCGCTAACTTATCATTGTTTTCTCCAGACCATATAACTTCCCGTACTGGCATCCAGAAATATGAAAGAAGCTCTTCCTGGTTGTAAGGCAGATGGAAAAGAAACAATTAACCCTGGTGATCAGAAGCTCCTCTCTCACACAGGAGCTGGTTACTACAAGTCAGTTTGACGTGTGATAATTTGTAGATGTTAGTAGCTACTACGTGCTTTACCAAAGAGAAATCTAAAGAAGGCTGAGTCTTGACTTTCCAAAAGGCTGGGAATAGAAGAACAGGTACTCATGATGGGCAGCATAAATATGAGGGAATTGTGAGGCTGTGGTAGAGGGGGATACAGGGGGACAATGGAAAAATTGGGAACAAGAGGTTGAGCTCTTGACTTAGGGAGATGTATGAGCATGTGTTAGTGGAGAGGACGAGGATACAACTACCACAGTGAGATACTGGAGCTGGCTTCACAGAATCCAACAGTTGAGTTGCATAATGTAAACCAGATGATGTTATTTCACTTAAGCAATGTCACAATAAGTAATACCTACCTCTGTAGATTGCCCTGAAGCTATGAACAGCTGAAATTAATTTTCGACAACCTACTGTTTTTTGTTCTCCGATTATATTGTATATCACCAAAATTCCTGGCCTCTGAATAAACCATCACAAGATGAGCAAAATGCTACATTTCACTACAAAAGACAGGAAATAAAAAATCTCAGCTGCTACTTTTTTGTCATTAAATAGCTCAGCTGAACTAAAGGAACAGACAACTGTCATTTACAAGCATATCCACTGGCTAAAAAGGCATCTATTTCAATATCAAATATATTGTGTTAAAGAAAAAAAAAATCATATTTCTATTCAAATATGAAGTGGCAAAATAAATTTTAATATTTATCTTGGTTCTAACCTGACTCGCTATTCTGGTAATGCTACTTCGAATACTGGAGGACATTTTGCTTAGATGGGGAATGCAAGACAAGCTCTTCCCATGTGTAGCCAGGCCTGTTAAGAACAGGAGCACTAAGACCCTCTCTTCCAGGCAGATGACAACAGAATTCTTACTTTGCAAAAGCCACATACTTAAGTCTTCTCCTCTCAAACTCATCTTAAGCTGCATTGCTTACTCAATCATATAAAGAGTATGCATTCTCTGTTTTCTTACCTGACTCCAGACCACCTGAAGAAACAGCCAAGTGAGGAGCATGGGCACAGAAAACCAGCCCATGTTGTTATCCTGCCAGCAGCTGCATGGACAGCATTTCAGACCAACTTGGTATTTAAGAGGGTAAATGTCATAAATCAAAACCTTTGTCCTTTCATCAGTGATAAACTTACATACCTTTTTCTTGTCCAATAAGCAAAGTTCATCAGTGCTATTTTATGATAACTAACATATACTTTAACTATTTTTAAGCATTGCTGTGAGAAAAAAGTATTGGACACAAATTGACATACAGGATGAAATGGAGACAAGAAAATCAAAATATAGAGGAAATGGACACCTTGAAATACAGGAAATTTCATTTAAACATAAAAAAACCTTTTTCTTAAATTCTAAGTTTTTAAGCACTGCAACAAATTACTCAGAGAAATTGTGAAGTCTCGATCCTTGGAGACAGTCAAAACCCAACCAGACACAGCCCTGAGCAACCTGCTGCAGGTGACCCTGGTGCAAGCAGGGGAGTGGACTGGCTGATCTCCAGAGGTGTCTTCCCACCTCAGCCATCCTGTGATTCAGTGAATAAAACTGGCACTAAAAGCTTTGAACAACAGAAAGCTACCAAGACTCTCAGCAAGTAAGATATTAATAAATATATATTTTTGACAGAAAATTAAAATATAAAATGTGTGCATCTAAGAAAGACCTGTCAGTAACTAAATTTCAGTATCTTGCTTTTAGAAAAGGCAATGTCATTTCTGTTGTTAATGAAAATGAAACACTGTATTTGTCAGTAAATCATATTCTTCTGGACTGTTTAAAAATTCCATACAAAATATTTTTTTAAATGTCAGTACTTTTTACTATCATCCCTGTCTGTTACTATTTGGACTTTTAGTTTCTTCCAACTTCAGTCATCCCTTCTAGCTACTAGGTGCCAGAGAGTGCCCAACTTACCACAGTTTCTTCTTAAACTTAAACTGAAGGCACTTGTGGTAATTGTATGATCAGACTTGGCGAACGTTAGACTTTCCCAGACCAACATCATAAAAACTAAAAATGGCATTTAGATTTTGTATTGCAAATACAGACTCCCAAATTATTATATCAAATTTAATTACATTTCTCATACTATTTCAAATATCAGAGCTGATAAGAAAAGGAACAATAAGTATTGTAATCCTCAACACACCAATGACAATGATGTCAATTGTTCTCGAATGAGTGATTGGAAGGTCGAAAAGTTATTTCGTCAAGGTTTCTTCTGCAAGTTGGGCAGCCCTTGAATTCTGCATGCTGTCATTTTCAGCTGCTGGGAAATGATGTTAGTTCTCCTTTTGGAAGTGTGAGGGATGCGCTCTACACCCTTGACCAGACTGGTGGTGGTTTGGTGCAAGGTCCGGAGGGGGTGAAGGCCTTTGCCACAGCTGGGCCAAGAACTCCTCCAGCTTACCCACACTGGAGCAGAGTGACACAGTGAACATCGATGCACATGAGCCTGGAACACAAATCACATGAGAGACCTATGAATAGCAAGTGGTTTTTCCAAGACTCATTTATCAAGGAACAAAGAAAGTTGTGGGTACAAGCAGTCTCATGCACACCTTTTCCATCACAAGTGATTTGACTACAAGCCATCCACTTTACTCCATAAATGTGACAGCCTGGGTGAGCTTTCTTTCAGCTCTCCCTGCTAGACAGCATGGTGATGGCGATGATTTCCCCTTGAGCTTGGACATCTCTCAAGGTTGCTCCTTGAGGCAGAAAGACCTTTTACCAACAGCAGATCTTTGATACGTGACAGATATCACATATAACTTTGTAGTACAGTAACTTTGATTTTGCCTTGGTAACTCTGATTGCATGCTGAATTGATACTAATGAAACCTTACTCAACTAAAGGGTTTTCCTTAACCTTTGCATCTCCAATCCCTACATAAATCATTCTAACTCGAGGCTACCTCAATTTTCCTCTGTATATTTCCACCATGCAGTAAGTAATAAAGTGAACCTTGTCATTGAACTTGTTGAACATTTTCAAACCACTGTTAACTTCATTAAATTCTATCAAATTCATTGAACCGTGTCAGGTACTGGAATCTAAGCCGTACACATCTCAAAGGGGTTTACTTCATACTGGCTCTGACTTGATCCCAAGGATTGGATGTCAGTGGCGGCAACTGGACTGCATTTGGCAGGGATCTGAAGAACATATTCTGGTTTAGTTTCAAACCAAAGGAATTCAGTTTGGACACTCCAAAACTGGTCTGTGATGTGAACTGAAGCATGGTAAGTGAGAATGATAATGATACTTGCTTAAAAAATACGCTTCTGATGAAAACTAAAAGACTAATGTAGCTGCACCCATTATTCCTTGATTATGGTACAAGTGTTTTCTTGAGATGGCAGAGTATAGTGAACTCAAAAGAAAGATGACATTTTTCTGGTCCTAATACTTGGGTTTGGGAGAAAGCCTAAAAGCCTGTTTTTCTACTTCGTTGCTCCTTTTTTATATGCAAATAATCAAGACAATCTGCTCTCTGTTCTCACATCCCCACTTCTAAGATGCATCAACCAGCACTGAGACCTCACACCAACCTCATCACAATAGCTGACAGGAGGATGACTTTCCTGTCACAAAGAAAGGCTGTATGAATCTCTGTGTCACGACCATCACAGGTCTCAGAGCTGGCTAAAAAGCGAGGTACCCAAAGAAAACTCTAGAAGGTGTTGGAGTTGGCATATAGTGACATCAAAGAGAGAAGGCATCAAAGTTACATGCTAACCCTGCATTGTAAAATACGGTCCCTATATGCGTTCTTCCTCTAATTCACACTGCTTTTTAATTAATTAAACTCATGAATTTTGAGACCTCAACCAACATCATAAGACAAAGCAAAAAGTTAAACAATATATAAACAATAGAATGTCAGGACTTCAAAGTTGTTTCTTGGCATAAATTTCAGTGTCACCCATGAAGTAGCTAAATGGTTTTTAATACATGTTGAGGAGAAAATAATAAATAGATAGGCAGTCCTAAGGGGTTTTTTTTTCCTATCTAATCACGGAAGATCTTTTCTACAGAGCTTATGTGACCACACTCTCTGCAATGACAAGTATCTTGCTTTATCACTGACTTACTCTCTAGGCCCGGGCAACATACCTACCCCTTGTTTTCCTTAGGGGTTTTGCTACATGACCCCTTGAATTTTTCTTTGAAGATGAAAAGCACTACAGCCATACCATACTTTTAAGACCAAGACCCAAAGTAAGAAATAACTGAGCACTACTAGAGATTAATTAATTAAGCATAGTGCAATTTACTTGAATAGAGGGTGTGCATTTTCAGATGTACAAAAAGAATGGCAGTCTTAGATCTTGTCTTTATTCTACAGTTACTTGGCATATGACAGCCAAAAGTAATGCACATCCTTTCTTGATACAGTCAGAGACTTGTGGAAATCAAGGATGTTATTTCCCTTACCATTTTGATCTGCAGGTAGAGTCCATCAGTGTCCTGACTACAAGCTCTGTATTTGAGGAAAAGTGAAAATATTAAACACAAAGCAGGAGAAGCAGGTCTGTTAGCTGGTTGATTGCTTTTTTCTTTCTTGCAATTCTTTGCCTTGAACATGTTTCACAACTTTTATGGGTGCTAAGCTATCTAATGAGTCCTGAGTAACTATAAGAGACACCTGCAAAATCTGAGCTTTTGCCAGTCAATTACATTTCTTTCCCCACAGATGCACATGCTCCCATGCTGCCAGTAGAAGCAATGGAAAGACATCAGAACCTGACATGGAGTTTGCTGCAGATTTATTGCAGTGACTGCTTAGATCTCCTGCCAAGTTCACCAGACACATGGGGAAGCATCATGAGCAAACAGCATTTTCCCTTAAACAAGTACCATTGGTGGTGGGCACAACTGCAGCACAGGAAATAATAACAGTACTGCAGTGCTTATCATCCTGCTGCCTTGTTGCACGAAGAACATTCATCAGGCATTGTCCAAAGTAGATGGGAAGCACCTGCTTTAATCTTCTTTGTAAAGCCACATCTGCAGATAATAATCTGAGAAGAGACAATAATGGGGGCAGAGAAATTGGAAAAAATGAGTGAAGTACAGAAGAGCAAGATTGCTCTTTTTTAAATCCCAGGGAACTTAATTTCAAAGTACAATGTCAGCTAACTACAGAGAACCATAAAAACAATTAAAAATAGCTCTACCTGGACAGATATTTTCTAGAATTTTCAGGAGTTTCATGTTCAAGTAGTTTTGTTCATCCTATGTATTTCAGCACAGATACTTTGATAACATTGTGATTGGTTTACTGCTCAGTGAAC
Source organism: Streptopelia decaocto (assembly GCF_964273445.1). Lineage (NCBI taxonomy): Eukaryota > Metazoa > Chordata > Aves > Columbiformes > Columbidae > Streptopelia > Streptopelia decaocto. Next base: position 45,979,311 of record NC_138655.1, read on the forward strand.
AACTGTGATTCATGGTTGCTTGTTGACATTGGAGCGGAACATGATTGATCAAGAGTTTCAATGTCAACTGCAAGCGGTACAAATTCATTAAATAATTTTGAAAAGTGCTGGCTTGTAGACCATTATGCATCTCACTTAGTAGTGCTTATAGACCAACTGTTAATGAGTAGGAGGATATTCAAGTGGTGTATTATTCTCACCAGAGTGTTCCTTGTCCTGCCTCAAACTTAATGGATTCTCTTGCACAAATTGGTTTCACTTTTTGAGTTAATCTCCCAAATGGGGATAACAGTGAAATAGTATCTCCTTGGCTGATTAGGCAAAGCATCAAGGAAGATAAGGGCTGTCAGATAAACCTGCAAGATAAGAGGCTCAATCAAATCCAAAATGTTCTGAGTTGAACACCTAAGTGTTTCAAGTAAGGAAACTCCAATGTTTACAAACCTAGCAGATGTCATATGGAATATAATGGAAGAAAGTGAAAACTACAACATCTATCAGATACAAGTGTTCAGTGTTCTTGCAGAGGAGCAAACAAGGCATGTTTGCTTTGATCAAGAGCTATCAAGAAAATGAAACAGACCTTCAGTTCCCTCCCACTGCTTAACTACAGGTAAATTAAAAAGGAAACAGCAGAAGTTGGGTGGATAACACTGCACCCCTTACTGCCCACTGCCACTTCAGACATGTACTTTTGTGTAAGAAAACTATCTTTCACAAATTAAATAATGACAGGGTCACACCTCTCCCCCTTTCACTGGAATCTGAACGGGGTCCAACATTTTTGCACAAATATATTTTATGATTAATATGAACCAGACTATAGTGTGAAACGGTGACTGCTATGCAGCTACTGAAGCGGTTGTAGCTGGCCACCAAGTACTGCTACAGGGCCGTACTCCAGGGTCACTTATTTCTCTCTTAGATGATGGAGCATGATGCTCAGCTGGGAGAATTTCTCTCTTCATTCCAGAGGCCTGTATCAACCCCAAACCACTGAATGCGCTGCCAGAGAGCAACTTAAAAGACTTCAGTAAAATGAAAGGATTTTGAAGCACACCTGTAGTTGGCACCAGGCAGACCTCCCCACCGCAGCAGCTGGGAAATGTCATTAGTGAGGTCGCCGACGTGTGCAGCCTCAGAAAGCAAGAAGTCAAAAATCAGCAATGACCCCATTGCTGATTCTCACAGAATGCAACAGTCCTCAGATGCCCCCGTGTGATTCCTACGCGCACTACAAGGCTCTAGTTTTAAAGATGACCTCTAAGGAACGCATTTGGGGAAGGAGGGACTGGCAGGTAAACGGAGTCTGCATGACCACGTTTCATTTTATGTTCACTCGTGGATTGGGGTGACTCAGTTCTTCCCAGAGTGGAGCCCTGTGGGAACACAGCTTACTTGTCACATGATAAAGCACACAAGTAAATCTGTAAATTTGAGGTTTTAAAGTAAATTAGAAATCTTTTCTGTAGATTGGAATGACCCGCCAGTCTTTTAACCACTAAAACATATAGAAGATTTGTTGAATTTTATGAGACATCTGGATAGAAAACCCATATCTAAAAATATCTCAGAGTGCAACTACTTAGTGAATTAGGATCCTTACATACTGTATTTAGAGACAACCCAAAAATATTCAGTGCCCTCTTGTGGTCTGAATTATGAAAGAAGAAAAAAAAAATCATATGAGAAACTACTGAGGTTTGAACAGTGTCACAACTGAGGTGGGACATAAATCACACCTTCTGCGACATTACTGCCACAGCCATTACCCTGGAGAACAAAAGCCACCATCTTTGTGCTGTCTTATGTCCATATCTGCAAAAACAGAGAACCTAATGCAAGGTCTGCATGAGATGTTTCTGATTTTAAACACCATCCTGGTCTCTCCAATCCAAAAAAATACCCTCGCCTGAAAGAAAACAAAGTAAATGCTTCTAGCATTTAAAAAAAAAAAAAAAAAACTGACTCATAAATGTTCAGATTCTTTCAAAGTCCAAACACATTCCAATAAATGTAAACTCCTTCAGCCATAGAAGTAAACATGGCAAGTGAACTCCGGAAGTTACTAAATTTCTTAGTCTATTTACCTGAGGCCCACATCAGCCCCAAGATGTTGAGGGCATAGCCAAAGGAGCTTATAAAACATACCGAATGAGACAATACTTAGTAGCTAAGTAATATAATCTTAGCTATCTAATTGCTGATTACTTTAAAAGACAGAAAAGGGAGTGGGAGGGAAACAGGTTAAACTTATGAAAGTTGCTGTAGGGAAATACAGAGGAAAAAACAGAGGCAGAAACACGAGTAGATAAAGACTGAAAAGTCAGAGTGAGGAGCGCTTTTCTCAGTGACTAAGCATCCTCACAAGCTTCGGCAAATTCTTAAAGACAGTATTCTGTCACTAAACCCTGGGAAATTACCTGCACCTTCACAGAGCTGAGGAAAGTATCCTTGATGTATGAAAAGAATTTAAGGCAAAGATTTAAAATGCAATTAGATGCTTTCCACAAAATGCAGTTGGCAGTCATGACTTGCCCCCTCAGTTTTTCAACAGCTTGGGGCAATAAACATAAAATATAATTTTCTAGCTCTTTGCTCATCATGGTTCATGTCCACTAAAATAGATATGTGATAGGGGCGGGGGGAGAAAAAAAAGTGCTATGGATGGAATAAGGCTGGTTAGAGCTGGAAAATGAAGCGGTAAAAACTGCTCCTTCCCAAAGTAGACCTACAACTTGAGAATAAGTAATAGTACAGACTTGCTTTATTCATGAGGAAACAAACAAACAAACAAAAAACCACCATCAACAACAAAAAACACCCCAAAAACCACACTCCACCCCCCCGACAAACTAAACACACCACAAAACAAAACAGAGAAAAAACAACCATGCTTTGACACTGGGAAATTTGAACATTATTGAAGAGCCTTTTCACAATAGAGGCCCTGAATTCTGTCTCCCACGTGTTTTTCAAACATACCTGCAACAGGACACAAAAGAAACTTGATACCTAGAGCAAGTTTAAGTGCACACTGTTCTGGGAACAGACCATGTAGTGTTTGTGCCTTTTCATTGCTGGTTTCTCCAAATCTAAAAGAACTCCAAAGATGTTTTTGTCAGATATTCTTGTAGCTTTGCTCACCTGCAATAAAGCCACCTCAGCTGCCAGGTTCTGCAGACATTTCACAAATGGCACAATGTTGACAAGACATCGCGACGCGCACATCTCTTAAGAGCATCTGTGAATTAGTGGTTTTGTTTCAGCACAAAACAAAGGATATAAAAAAAATACACCAGTCATACTCTTTTATAGCAGAGTCCTCCCAGACACTTGCGTTCAAATCTCACAAAGACACATCTAAGAAGGACCCCGGAATGCTTCCCTAATAGAGAAAACCTTCTAGCCATGACTACCTGTCAGAAGAAGACCTGAGTGCACAAAAGTCACCTTCTCTCCCTGGTAATGGAGCCCTGGCTTAGGACTGGAGCAAGAGAAGTTCTGCAGAGCTCATGTATCCAATAACCAACATACTGTCAATGAGAATTACACACATTAAGTGCATTCTCTCTAAATAATGAAATACACATCGCTAAAGTAAAAGAAAACTAAATGGAATCTCTAACAAATGGTTTATAACCAGATTTAGGAGATACAATAATCCATTTAGTGCTCAGAAAATTACATTTCAAGGGGAAAGAACAATAAACTACTAAAAAGTAAACTTAAATATTTTTGTTATATTTCTACCATTCAAAATAAAACATTAACTCAATTTCATAACCGTATTGTTAACTGTATGTTCTTAGAATATAAAACCACAAAAAATAACCAAAGGGTTTTTCAGCTCAGAAATACAGGGCAGAAGGATAAATCATCCAGATGCCACATGACTGGTCAGAGTCAGCCCAAACTTATTGACAATTCTTTCTTCAGAAAAACACTACCTCTTCCTAGTAAATCCACCTTTAAATAACAAGGTTCTGCTGTTGCCTTTAAGTATTACATACATCTTTCTCTCTCCTTTTAGGAGATTCTTTATTAACATTGCATAGGACAGCAATATATGAAGGTGCGAGGTAGAAAAGAAGTATGAATGAGTTTTGTCCAACCTATTGTCTTTTCTGCTCATGGAAAGATCTTAAGATGTGATGTAAGGTAACTCGTAAGCTCATGAATGGATCATGAGCCAAACTCATCAATCCTAGCAGCATGAGTGCCACTCTGAATGAAGTGTGAAGGCACACAAGTGACCACGTATTTCAGTTTAGAAAGCACCTAGAAAGGAGGAGGTAGCATCAAGGGGACTGATTATCTTTATTATGCAACAAAGAGCCAAACAGAAAATAAAATACTTTAATAGAAGAAAAAAATAGAAGGTACAATCCAAACATAATATACCATATTGAACCTATACACAATGCAACGTGAACATGAAAACATTGTTAATCAGCAATCTTCCAGTAAAGATTGCATGTTTCAAATACAAACATCACCCATCACAAATACACAGCTTTTTGTGTACGTCTGAGTTTCAGTGAGAAAGATTCATGACCAGCAGCAGCATATTTAAATAGATTGTTTCATTTTCATTAAACGCTTACCTAGTTAATGTATTGGATGCAATCTCTTCATATTAAAAGTATAAAATCTTAAGCAAAGTAACACCTGCCAATACAGATTTTAACATACACAAATAAAGAGGATAAACATTTTGCAAGGGTTTTTTATATTGCATTTATAAACATTCGTTACTTTAAACTGTGCATTCAAGTCTCCCAACATTTAAACATGACTAAAATGCTCAGCAACTGCACATTAAGTGACAATTAATTATTGCTATAGAGAACTTTGTTTCCCAGAGTTTTAAAACAGATGTAATTTCATTTGCAATTCTCACTATACGTTCAAGTAATACAAATAACTAGCTCCAGTGTCCATGAGGCATTCTGAATCTGTATTGGCTGCAGGCATTTATTGCCACATCATATAAATATTTTATTGAATCTAAAAAAGTTAACTAAACTTACATGTAACTATTAAATTCCTTAGGAAATGTATGCAGTAATAAAATCAGCACAGAATGTATTTTTATTTTGAAAAGCTAAAACTGTAGCATCAGGCTACCTTGAAATTCCTTTCTGTCTAAGGACTATTTTGTAGTTGGCTTCATAGAGGAAAAGAGAAAGTGAAAAATCCAAATTACCTTTTCAGCTGTATCAGTGAACCACTCCAAATCAGTGTGTGGTCACGCAAGCACTAGAGCTGACACGAGTGAGAATATGCAGACAAGAGTATGGGGGGCAAATAGGGAAGCTGGAGTACAAGACGAAAGTGTGGCCTGCTGCCAACATATCATATTAAGCCAGCAACAAAATGCAAGACGTGCTACGTTGTTATAAAAAGGAAATAACCTTTAACATTTCTGAAACAGCCAGCTTTCTCTGTATTTAAGCCAGCTATGCCTTCAGTAATATTTTACACTCTTCCAAAAAAAAAAAAAAAAAAAAAAAAAGATAGAAATGTCAAGTTATAGTGTATAGTGTTTTATTTCCAACACTCAATGTACTAGAACTGGAACTCATGACATTGCAGCATGAGGCATTTCAACCTCACCAGTTTTGGAATACAAAATGTTCCAGTATCTAAAGAATAACCAAAACCTTTACTTGGAGAGCAAATGGGAGCCAGGGCACAGAAAGCAGATTGTACTTCAGCTGCACAACTGATAATATTAGACATAAATCACCAACTAGACTAGAAAAGTCACTGGGGACGTTCTCCACCATGTATACAACACCCATTAAGAACAGTCGTTTGACAAAGTGCGATGATGACACAGGATGAAGAGTCAGTCTTAAAAGATACACGTTCAGAATTGTCTCTGTTTAAACCTCCAAAATGTAAGTTGTGCAACTTTCTTTCCCCTGCTTCCCATTAGTATTAAAGAACTTTAAGTTAATTTTAAAATGGATTTTCCATTTAAATTCAAAATTGCATTATTGCTCTGGTTTTAAATGATGGTATTGCTGGGAATGTGGAAATCTAGAATAGGAACTCTTAAAATATGTTGGTAACTATTTTAGAGCAATTTTTTCTTCTCAACTGTTGATGTCCAAGTTTTAAACAGTCTTACCCAAATAAAAAAGTCCATTTCAGAGGGTTGGTACGTCTGAAGCCAATTAGTTCTCTAGTTACAGAGCTTTCCATGAAAGACAGAACAGACCAAAACTTTAATTTCTAATGCAACAACAAAATGAAAAACTAGCTGGTCACAGGCATACACCAAAAAAGTATATATTTTGCATGTCATCTTGAATTGCTCAGAAAGTATGTCAGGAGGATCATCTTCCCCAATACAGGGAAAACTCACCCAACCATTTAGTAAGTAAGCATCCTATTTCTGTTACACTCCAAAAGGAGAAAAAAATAGGTGTAATTATTCCTAGGCAATGGTATCATTCTTTCTCAATGAAAGGTGGGAAAAAACTGCTCTGCATTGTTGATCTACAGAAAACAAATATTTGTATTTCTTAAGTTGGCATTGTTTTCATTTACATAGTAATGGTGTAAAAAAACAAAACCAAACAAAAATAAACCACCAAACTCATAAACACCTTAGCAGACGACAGCTGAACTTAAAGAAACTCAACAGTGCAAAAGAGCATCTTTGTATGTCTTTCTAAAGATACTACTTTCAAATTTGTTTCTGGTGAATGAAAATATCTGACATTAATTAATAAGTGTGTAATTAACAGAGTAGTAAGAGAAAATCATGACAATGCTGACAATTTTCAAAAAGGTCCCTAATTCCACAGGGACATCTCAGTAAAGTAGTCAAGTTAGAGTTTCAGCAATATCATTTGTGAAAAGTCCTTATGAGCACAGAAAAAAGTTAAGCCTGAAAAGTCATTACTGAATACCATTTTTTATTAATAACACTTCAGATCACCAACAGAATTGATGTCATTTTGCTCTCAGATAATCAGTAGGATGAAGGGGGGGTTATACTTTTAAAAGTTCACATGGCAGGATTCTTGAACTGCATTTTGGTATTGGGCTTCTTCATCAAGCTGAAGATTCTAAACAAAACAAAAACATTATCAAAACAGACAAATACTCAAGATGTAACATAGTCCTTAGTTTATTCATTCATTTTCCACATTTTCACACAGGAATTGGCACCTAGATGAAGACTCTCCATCTTTATCTGTACTAGATGCTTGTTTATGTTGCACAGCATCTTTTATTTAACAAAGTACCAAGACATACATGAGACAGGAGAAGAATAAAGGCTCATTAAGCAGAAGGGCCCACTTTCTCTCCCTGGCTCAATTACATTACAGAATAGCCAGCTTGGGAAAGCTGACTGCATCATGCAATTCTTACAACAGGGCTTCCAACCAGCCACAACATCCTCCATCAGTAAAAACAAAATGTGATCCCCAGTCAACAGTAACCATAGTTTGTTGAGAACATACTGCTTAAAATGGGAAGGCAAAGGCGTCACAAAAGACAGGTGGTTAACCCTGCTATTTTTGAAGAGCTATCTTCCAAGTTGTTAATATGCCAGAGTAACACACCTTCTTAGTGCATTCTGGCAGCTTCCCCAAAACAGAATTCCAATCACCACTTCTACATCCTCAAACATGCAAGTTGCACTCATGCCGAAGAGTCCAATCCCCTATATAAATCACTTCTTCATGCCTTTGTCAGAGATCACTCAACACAAAGAACAACATGCATCATCTCTGCCATCTTTAAGTGGTGAGGCTGCCTATGCTTCAAATACTGTGCTTGCCCCACACAAAGCTCAAGCTCTGTACCCCAAAGCCTGTCAAACTCTGTAGAAACTACAACTCGAACTCTCCAGCTCTCTGATTCCATATGCAGAACTCAATTGGTTGGCTTGACTTATGTTCCACCTGGTGACTACATGTACTTCAAGGTCATTTACTCAAAGTGAGCCTGAAAGAAGTCAACCGGAACAACGACTGAATGACACATCTCTTTTTCACACTGCAGCCCCTCTCCCAACATACTGGAAGAGAGGCTGTAGTTCCAATACCAGCTAGTCAAGCTGCACTTTGAGTCCTGAGAATTACAATTAAATAATTTTCGCCATAAAAGGTCAAACACGTCAACAAAACAGAGTAGCATCTCTTATTTCCCTCAGAGGCAGCAGTAATAAAGTATTCTGGAAGAACAAATAGTTCAGATTGAGAAGACTAAGCTAAAGTCTTAAGCCATCAGTTTGGAGCAGAGCTTAACCGTTGACAATACCAGCAGTTGGTGCTGATAACAGAAAGTTTAGCACAGACTGGCCTGCTTCTGAGTTCTGCACAGAGCAGGAACACATCATGTCCAGAGCACAAACAAGTTGGGTACACATTTTTTATTTGGCATTTTTATTTATGGAAAATAGTTACTATTTATTCCCCTGCCCATCAAAGAAGAAAAAGCTTACCACAAATTCTCCGTAGTCAAACTGGTGTCTTAGATTTAGATGGCTAACAAGATTTCTAGTAACTTGGTTAGTATCTGCCCAAGGAAGAGATACACAAATAGGACAGATCTGAATTGGGAAGGGAAGAGGGAAGAAAGAGAATTAAAAAAAGTTATTGGTAATACAAAATGCATTTAAGACATGTTCTACAGGAATAACTAGTCTATTACTCATTCACTACCAAAATACAGTAAACATGTTCACACAGAATCATAGTGTTAATTGTTCTTTTCCTCCACAGTTTAACATTCAAAAATTACTTTTCAACTCGTCAAATTTCTTAAGTTCTTTTCTTAGGAGTGGGGGATTATCGCAGCTGTCTGTCACTCTTTTTGTCAATTTCTGTTGCTTACAATTTAGAAAAGATGGCGATTACTGCATCCTACTTATTGTTTGGGATGACTTTCATACAATTGAGATGATCAAGTAAGCCAAAAAACTATACAGATGAAAAGAACAGGAAACCAAACAGATTTTTCTTTCACTCCCTTTGATTACCTTAGATTACTCTTCAAGTTACTGTAGGTTTCACATGAAACGATAATTACATTACAAATGGGATTCAACAGAAACAGTTCTGAACTAAATGAAGAAGAGTAAGTGTCAGGCTCAAAACCTGAGCTTGTTTCACTTCAAGATAAATGTGACGGCTAAGTCAGAACCCACAAGAAGCTGGACAAGAAACATTTTCAAATGAAAGTCACTTCTCAAGTTAAATAATGCACTGCATTAAGTATATTGTGTTTCTCAGACCACAGTAATCTTTACAGATATAGAGTAGCTACTGCACATTTAAAATTGGTCACATAACTAGAATGAAAATAGCTTAAGAAGCATACATAAGCAATTCTACTTACTACAGGAACTATCTGATAAAGATGTCTATTATTGCAGTGATCCAGCAAACGCTGTCTGGTAAAATTGGCTTCCTGGCATAGGGGACATTTGAAGGTTGGATGTCTGCTGTAAACAGAAATAAAGAGTATTAAACAGAGAGTTTCAGAAGTAGTGTTAAAGAAATCTTAATTCATCTGTTATCTTGTCATTATTTTCCTTTATTTCAATAACAAAAACCCCCCACCTCACTGACAGAGCAACAGATCTAATGGAGTTCCACTGCTACTTCCAAATCGCAATTTTAGAGCACATTTATGATTTGTACACCTAAATGCATTCTTCCAAAACTTGACCTTTAGAAAATTCTTTTGTTCCAATTGCAACTGCAACCTGTTCTTCCTTGCTGCTAATACCTTTTAGTTCAAATCCTTCAGAAAAGTACTGAAAAAACCCAAATTCTAACGTATAGATGCAAATGTAGAACAAAAGAGCTTTTTAATATTACTTGTGATAGATCTCTGTGGTTTTGTTTCTGTTCTGTTTGTTTTTTTCAAGTTAGTAAAAGCTTGCACTATGATTGTCTGGATCTATTTTAGTAACTATAGACAAATAAGCAGCCTACCTTGTTTCTCCTTGAAGTATCTGACTATTAGCCATCTCGCCATTATCAGATATTGCATCACTCCTGCTACTTTAAATGAAGAAAAAGAAAAAAAAGACAATGAAAATCAAGATTATTTTAGTCCAGTCTGAAAATTTTTAGAAGTTTAACAGTAACAGGAAAAACAAAAAAAAATACATACACATATCCATTAAGTCCCATGAATTTCAAGGCAAAACATATAAAGGCACATATTTTAACTTTCACAACTTCCCTTTAGATCGAGTTATGTCTCAGTATTTAGGTGACCATTGGTGGGATACTACACAACTTTACAGGAAAGTGCTATATAAGACAACATTTAGCCAACAAGAATGGTAATGGAGACGACAGTCAAGTAGCTCAAAAGGCATTATGAACTATGTGAATTTAAGACAAGCAGCACTTTCTAAGTTTGTTTGACTTAGGACTATGTAAATAGACATTTAACTGGCATGGGTTTACACAAATAACTTACAACTCTTAACTACAGCAAATTTTCTTTTGCTGTGTACAAAATAAACTACTTCCTAAAGTAAGAGTGTCAGACAAACATTTTGGAAAGTAAATTTGACCATCCACGCGCCTCTAGCTAAGCCAGAAGAAACTGCTCAGATACGCTGACCATCCTAAGAACACGAGCATTTACAATCACAAATCTGGTCACAGTACATTTTTTTTATACTTCTGTAATACTATAAGCACAGGTATTGTATTGTGCCATAGTCAATAAATAGTGATATAACAATATCCAGACACTTTGGTGAAACATAGAGGAGAAAAATGAAGAGAGAATAAACTGTTTCAGTTGGAAGGGACAAACAATGATCCCCTCATCCAACCGCCCGACAAGTTCAGGGTTGACTAAAAATTAAAGCCTGTTGTTAAGGGCTTCGTCCAAATGCCTCTTAGACACTGACAGACTTGGGGCATTGACCACCTCTCCAGGAAGCCTGTTCCAGTGTTTGACCACCCTCTCGGTAAAGAAATGTTTCCTAACATCCGGTCTGAACCTCTCCTGGTGCAGTTTGAGCCATTCCCACATGTCCTGTCACTGGATCCGAGGAAGAAGAGCTCAGCACCTCCCACCCCACTTCCCTCCTCAGGTAGCTGCAGAGAGCAAGGAGGTCACCCCTCAGCCTCCTTTTCTCCAAACTAGAGAAACACAGAGTCCTTAGCCACTCCCCAGAGGACAAGCCTTCCAGCCCTGTCACCAGCTTTCTTGCCCACCTCTGGACACATTCAAGGACTTCCACATTCTTCTTAAATTGTGGGCACAGAACTGCACACAGCACCCAAGGTGAGGCGGCACCAATGCTGAATACAGGGAGACAATCATCTCTTTTGACCAGCTGGCCATGCTGTGTTTGATGCATCCCAGGATGGGATTTTTCCTCTTGGTGGCCAGAGCACTCACTGCTGACTTGTGTTGAGCTGCTGTCACCCAGTACCCCCAGATCCCTTTCTGCAGGGCTGCTCCCCAGACAATCCTCTCCCAATTTATATTTGTGCCTGGCTTTACTCCATCCTACATGCAGAATCTGGCGTTTCAACTTGTTAAATTTCATCCCATTAATCACAGCTCAATGCTCCAATCTATATGGATCCCTCTGCAAGACCTCTTGTGTCTCAAGAAAGTCAACAGCATCTCTCAGTTTGGTATCACTGGCAAATTTGCTAATGGTGCATTTAACTCCTGAATCCAGATTGTTGATAAACATATTGAACAGAACTGGCCCTAGAGCTGAGCCCTGAGGAACACCACTGGTGACCAGTCACAAGACAGATGTAGCCCCATTCACTAGAATCCTTTGAGCTCTGCCCTTCACTAGTTCTTCACCCAGTGCACCATGAACCTGCTCATTCCACAGTTGGACAACAAGGATGCTGTGAGGGACGGTATCAAAAGCCTTACTAAAATCCTGAAAAACTACAGCCATTGCCTTCCCTTCATCCACTAAGCAGCTGACCTTATCATAGAAGGATATCAAATTAGTTAAACAAGACTTTCCCTTTGTAAACCCATGCTGGCTGTGCCTGATGATTGTATTATTCTTTAAATGCCCTTTAGCAGTACTCAGTATAATCTTCTCTGTAATTTTTCTGGGAACATTGCTGCAACTAGTTCTGGTAACACCTTCAAGTTCTGCTTTCAATATACTGATGGGTTGAAAACCAAACAGAAGTTTAGACTGCTAAAAATAGAAAATACATATCAAAATAAAGTGAATAAAGGACCGGCTATATAAAATTAAGCTCTACAAAACTAACATGTAAAAAAAAGTCTACAAAAATAAGCAAAAATCCTCAGTCAAACCAAATACATCAGTGAGAATGTAGGCAAAAGAAAATTCTTTAGCTCTACTGCCTGAAAAACAAATGGTAAGTGGCACTTGTATTTTATGGTGTGTAACATACTGGAGTTCCTTATACATTTCATAAGAGATCAGTTCAAAACAAACTCAATCAGAAAGCAAAAGCTTGCACTGTAATGTTTTGAAACAGGATACCTACTAAAACAAACTTAGGGAAGGGGGGGCATGGAATAAAAAGCAAACTTCCCTGTGGCTAAATATTATGAAATCCGTTACAAAGCAAGCTGCTCAAATGCTGTCAAGGCAATGAAAGCAAGCTACTATAGACTCTTCAGGAGAGTCCCTAGAAGACATTCCAAACCGTCATGTAGAAAGGTTTTCTTCTGAATGCTAAGAGTAAAGAAAAGGACCTGGGAAAACTGTCATTTTCTGAAGCACAAAAATGTGGACAATAATTATTGCAAAAAGAAGGCATGCCCTGGAAAAAAAACGCTTTCCTTGGGGAGTGGGGGGAGCAGAAGACGCATTGTTGTAGAGAAAACACCCTCATTACCTGTTCCCTGTTGAATCCTGAGAAATCTGTAAGTTTGGAATAATAGAAGAAACACCATATTCATCCTGATACTTCTTACACGTTTTATAATGCTGTCTCATCCATGAAAATCTAACCTGTAAATGAAATGCCAAATTGTTGAAATTATACTAAACAATCCAGGGACAGAAGGAAGAGGTAATTCTGCCAACAGAAAGCAATGCATGCAGGAATTATTTAGACATCATATGCAGCAGAAACTAGAACTCTCAGCATGAACACTCTCTTCCCCAACAGGAGATCTTCAATTCCTTTTTCCATAGAGCCTCTGTCACTCTGTGAGACTGGAGAACATTCCCACTCCCCAAACCCCCAACAGCCAGGCAACTGGGAGAGCTCTCTGAAGGGTGAAAGATGAGAGTAAACTCCATTTAACTGAAACAAAATCACAGGAACTACATCTCCCACATCCAGGATCAGTAACTGATGAGCTATGACAAAGAGGGGCCATGAGGACAGGATAAGCACCACTGCTCCTTCAGTCTTCTCTGGCCTGCTGTTACCTTGTGCAAAGCAAAACTTTTTTGCATTAGCTGTGTTCTGAGAATACATAACTTTTCTAAGAAAAAAAAAAAAAAAAAAAAGAAGAAGAAAAAAAAAAAACTGTGAATGAACAGCAACTTAAGGCTGCCTATCCAGCTTAAATGCAAGATAAGAAAATGAGTTGCTTAGATTTGTCAGAAGACAGTTGTGCTGGACATGCCCTAAATCAGAATTTCAGCTCTGACAGCACTATCAGAAAGTGCTTACAGGTTCAGAGGCTGAACAAGATCACATCTCACACGCCTGTGCCCAAAATTCCATCAAACTTCTTCTGGGGATCCATTTGGTTCTTCCTTTCAATTTACCAACTTGTTATTGTTTCTTTCTCCCAGCTTTTCATCCTAATGAATCATGTGGAACAAAGCAAGCAGCTCAGCTTTCCACTAGCACTAATCTGCACATTGGCAGAACCAAGCCCCAAGTGGAACAAACAAACATGAACACAACTACCTGGATGTGATGCAATTTGACGTAAACAAAATGTGCGGCTGAAATCCGGCATCTGTTTATATCAGAAAAGAGATTATTCTCTATTTCAGTGGGGGTCAAGATTTCACCCAATGTTCTGAAAAGAATGACCCCTTTAGAAGCAAAATGAAGAAAACATAAACAGACTGACAGGGCAGGGGGAAATTACATCCGGTTGTATGTGCACCGAGGGTAATCAACCCATATTTTTTAATTTTAATTTTTACCATGGCTTTATGCACTTCATTTCCATAGTGAAAGTTTCTGAGGATTTCCATATATCTGCAACTTTCATTTTCAGTTGTCTTACTCTCCTTTTGCTAGTTTTATAGCTATATCTGTTTTTTGCATTGTTTTGGGGAAAAACTGGGACTCCACTTAAAAAGTCCTTATAGAGAATGCAAGACACTCTTTCGGTTTATGTCTGTTGGCACACCTGCCAGGCACTGCATGCCTAGTATATACACAGGCCATACAAAGCTAAGTTCAAACTCCTATAGGCTCTTTAGCTCCAAGACAAGAATGACTCACACTAAAAGTGTGTCTGATCAAAACCAAGAACAATTCATCCAACTTTATAAAAAGTTTTACTCTACCTGCTTCTCACAGCACCTACAGCCCCCAGAAGCTTTCTTCATACTGTTTTCAACATCTAGAGCCCTTTTGGGATATGTTCTTTCTTTTTTAGTCACGCTCCCCCGGCAGAGAGGACAATGTGTTCCACTTTCTCTGATAGCTGTCAAGAAGCACTTCCTGCAAAACCTAAATTGAAAAGTTACGACAAACACAGGTTAGCAAAGAGAGTTGGGTACTTGGTCCTTGGGAGAGAGCTAGGTGATTATTAGGAAAAAATACATATACTAGAGTAATAGTCTACTGAATACAAATCTTTATAAATATAAGCCAAATGAAATAATGGTGCTTACAAATACGTATGTGGAAATTAGGGGAACTTAGCAATGCAAATTACGTAAAGATCTTACTATTTACTGTCTAGTCTTCCTGAGCTGCACACCAGATTGATCATTAATGAAATATTAAATGGTGCAGCAGGCACGTGACACTGGAAAATCTTATCAGAGTAACTCCTGTTTATTGTCCTCAAGCAGAGCCAAAAATCCTGCAAACCTTTATTTCACATGTGTTTCCACAGATTTCAGTTCATCAGCTTTCGCAGTTCTCCTCTCACTTTCTTTTCCTCGTGTTTCCACTGCCAAAGCTATTTGGCTTTTATAGAAAATAGTACTTTGCAATTAAGTGTTCCCCTGAAAAACGCAGATCAAGTGAACTAAAAAGACAGAAAAACTAAGCTGTGGTCCTTGCTTGAGAACGAACAGGAAACTATGAAGTTAAAAAAAACGCGAGTTAGGTTACATGCGGACGGTGTTCTCACCGGCAGTAAAACTCGGGCACCACCGACCAGAGAAGCGGGGCTCGCTTCGAGAGGCGCCTTTCCGAGCTGACCGCTCCTCGTTCGCCACAGGAGACAGCGGCGACGGGAGGCCGGGACGGCACTCGGCACACGAGCCTCGGCGCCAGCTCTGGGCGGGGGCGCCTCGGTCCCCGGGGCGGCCAGGGGGGAGGGAACGAGTCCCGCGGGTCCCGCTGCGCGGCTCCCGAGGGTCTGTGCGCTGCGGAGCGGGGGACGGAGGGGTAACGGGCAGGGAGCCGGAGGGGGTGAGGGGAAGGCGTGTGAAGAGGGCAGGGGGCAGGGAGGAATACCCACACGTGCTGGCAGTTCGCGGTCCTCACGGGCGTTTTGAACACCTCCTGGCAGACGGGACAGTAAAAATCATCCTCGCTGAAGCACGCTGCCGCCGCCTCGGCGGCTCCCTCGGCCATGGCAACACGTCAGGGCCTCTCCGTGCGGATGAGGAACGAGGAACAAGCCCCGCCCTGGCGAGCCGAGCCGAGCCGAGCCGAGCTCCTCTCCCACGGGGCGCCGCCAGGCAGCCCCGGGACACGGCGCGGGGGCGGAGGGCGCCGGGGGTCCGGGAGAAGATGGCGGGTGGGCACCGGGCGCCAGGTGGGAGGCCGGGCCGCGATGGAGACGGGCGGGGGAGCGGGCCCGGCCTGCGCGCCGCACGCCCCGCCCTCGCCTTCCCTCCCTGGGAAGCGCCCCCCGCCGCGCGCTACCTGCTGGTGCCCGGGGCCGGAGGCGCCGCGGCGGGTGCCGCCTCCCAGCCGCAGCTCCGGCCAGGCGCCCAGCGGCACCCACAACCCGCCGCCGCTCTCCCAGGGGTGGGCAGGGGCGGGACCGGGGCCCGGGTTTCCATGGCGATCGCCCGCCGGCCCGGCGGAGCTGCTATGACACGGCGGGGCGGCCTCCCTTCCCTCCGCCCCGCCCCGCCCGGGAGGCTTCCCCGCTCCGCCTGCCGCTCTGCGCCGGCCCCGCCATCCCCCTGGGGCCCGCGGCTGCAGGCGACCCGCACCTCCCCTTCCGTAGGCGCCTGAGGCCGTGACGCCGCCGGGTAGAGCCGCGGGAGTCCCGCTGTGGCCGCGGGTGGTGCCACCCCGCGGCGGGGAGCTCGCTAGTGGGGCCGCCGAGCCCAGCGGGTCGTTGGGCACCGGTCCCAGGTTCCGGCCTCCGGCCCGACACCGGAGGAAAGCGCTTAGGACCAACCTCTGCACAAATAAGTTAACCGTGAAGCCGTGTCTGCCCTGTTTCTTGTTTAGTTATAGATTGCCTGACAGTAGTGGTAATTTTCTGCAGTCATTTCAGTAGTATTAGTAGTATTTGGGGCTGGTTTACTGCCTCTGAGTTTAAAAAAAATCAGCAGTATAACTGCGCTTTTCATCCAGAATAAAGAATTACAAGAATATAGCAAAATAGTAATGCCAACGATTTTCTCCAGGTAGAGGAGACTTTGGACCTATTAAGCACATCTAGCACTGACCTCCTTTGAGCAAAACTCTTGGCAGACAAACAACAAAACAGGATGTTGGTTAATACTTTAAAAATAAATGGATTATTAGATATGTGTTTGGTTCTTTTTTTTAAGAATATCTTAATCGGTGAGTTCATGATAAAACTAAGATTCAGGTTCAGCCTGATCTCTCACCACATATCAAAGATGTGGGAAAAAGGCTGAGGAGCAATGGATCCACCACCTTCTTTTCCCATATGTTCCTGAGACCACAGCTGTCTGTACCATAGCAAGATGTTCAGAGGAGATCACAAGATGGGGAGATTTCCCTGTCTCTAGCCTGAGGTTCGATTTTCGGGGAAGAGAGAGCATAAAAAACTAAGAGCTGTGGTTCATATATGTCTTCAACCTCCAGCATTTCAGAACTATTTAGGCTTCACATGTCCATCAGAGCTGCTGCTTGTATCTGCAAGTGATCAGCCGCAAGAGGCAATGCCCATGCTGCCATCCAGGCCCACAGTTTGGAAGGGAGAGGGGGAGCTGCCAGAAACAAAGCTGAAGCTCAGGTCTCCCTTTCAGGTGAGGATGAGGGGCAAACCATCCTGTGAAGAATGCTGGCTTTATTTTCTTATTCGTCATCTATCTCAATTACTATTCGCTAAAAACACTAGTGTCTTTCTAAGCAAAAGCAGAGACAGCAGAGCAAAAGCCAATGGCTGCCCTAAAGATATATATAGTTTTTGATCACATGGAGGCAAAGTTTGAATACCTCTATGTGCCAGGAGATCTGAAACGCTGAAGGGAAGCTTGTCCTAATTGATGGACACAATGTAAGAGTTAAGTTGCCTGGGCTAGTGTAGTTACTGCTCACGCTTCAGGTCAGGAGAAAATCCAGTGGAAAAGACAGAACTCCATGGCAGGGATTTCTCAGGAGAGGACAGGCCTGGGATCTGAGGTGTTGTGGTAAGACATCCTCTGGTAACTGGGGATATGCTAGCTCGGGTGGTTGCTGCTCCCCTGTGCTCATCACTGCTCTGTTTGAGGCTGTTATGGGTGAGCTGTTTATGGGCTGGCAAAATCCCCATGACTGTTTAAAGTGTTTAATTGATTATCTTCTTCCCTGAAATGAAGTAGGAAGCCAGACCAGTAGATCGGAGTAGTCACGACAGGCATTGAGTGGCAGCTGGTGGCAATAGCCTCTTCAACAGTACAAGCAGAGCCAGAGGAAGACACAGAACTACACCTTATGTGGTAATAGCGTGTGGAACACTTGTGTGGTTTTGTGTCAGTTAAAGCTATACCATAGCTGTATAGCCAGCTCAGGTGTGCCCTATCCATTCTGTGACAGTACATTGAAAGGAAGAGTTACAGAAGCCTCAGTTCAGGTGTTACACAACCGCTTTGTGTTACTCATTGGGAGAGAGGCAGCGTGGCATTCAGCCTCAGCACATGAGAGGCTGGCAGGGGTGGGATTCCAGGCCTCTTCAGTTTTCTTATATGACTTAGCAAAGCATGTCCTCATGCCTCAATTTCTCAATCAGTAAAAGTGGAGCAGTTTTTAATCGCCAAATAAGGTTGCTGTGAAGTTAAATTAATTGCTGCAGGTAAAGAGGGTTATGTCCTCTGAAGGCAGGTGTTAAACAAAACCTAAAATTTATTATTAAATGAACATGATCAGACCATTAGAACTTTGTTCAGGAGACCGCAGTATTTATTGATTAGTAGCTTTTGGCAGGGGGAGAAATTGCACAGGTGACCTCAGGGAAGTAAACTACAGGAAGGTGTGTGTGAAGGCATTCGTGGTCTTGCTAGTGTTATTGTAAATCTTGATCCTTTAATAAAGCTGTGACCTTGGAGCTGACAACAAGTATGCCATGGAGCAATATATAGCATGGCACCAGCCTTTTAAATCTTATGCAGTTTTTGCCATTGACATAGACAACATGTAAAGAGAAATCAGGCAGCTGAAGTTTATGAAACACATTTATTTGAAGATAAGCTTTTTAAATCTGACTTTTGAGATGAAATGAAACCAATGGCCCTGCCAACATTTTATTCCTCATGATAAAACATGCTTGTGAACTGAAATCTCAACACTGAAAACTTGTAGAACTGCTCATAAAATTTTGCCTTTTGCAGGGGCAATGGACACCATAGAGGTACATTTTAGATCACCTTTGCACAACTGTTGTACAACTGTTATTTTGGTTGTTTTCTTGATAATGCTGCTGCTGCTGAGAGAACAGCACCTCTGGCCAATACAAAAAGGGCAGGGAGTTGTTCTGTGGGAGCAGAAAAGACGGATGCAAACAGAAGAGAAAGGAGAGAAAGCTGAGTAACTGCAGGGCGATCAGACGTCCTTTGTTCTCAGGTGTATCTATGTCACTACTGACAGCACTTGCAGCCACAGACAAAACTAGGGACAACATTCCTACAGTGGTAGCGTATTTCATACATATTAACATTTCTCTATACATTTTTTAGATGGGCAAGAAGCCATAAATCAAATAACTTCTTCCCTATATTTTTGGCTACTTTTCTCTGGCAAACCAGGTGGGGTTTTTTTGTTTGCTCAGGTGTTCCCACCAATTCCACCCTTTGGAGCAGCACTATCCATCTTTCTGACTGAATAGTTTTCATTCTAAAGGACAGTTCTCAAAGAGAAAGGAAAGCAACATTCCCAGGCATGCGAGGCATTGAATCTTTCTCTTTCCCAAAAGAAGACACTTTCTGGTTCAAAGAAAAAATAGTAAAAACCTAAAAATCTATCAGGAGTTTCCTTGTCAACATGTTCCCATTTGATTAAAACTACTTTAATCACTGTACATGCTTCTATGCATGAACATGAATTTTCATTTCTTATAGATCATATGCATCTTTGAAAGCACGTTATACTGTACATATATTTTTAACATATTAGTAAGAATACATAATATTTATAAGATGTTGTCAATCTCTTTATCAGGTTTCTGTATTTTTATTATAAACATACTATTCACTTCTTGCTATCCTTTCAAGATGGCTTTCACTTACCAACTTTGCTGATTTTGAGTCTCATCTTGCACTGTAAATGGAAACATATGTGCAGTCTTATGGGCCAGTAACACTGTCCTTTATAGTAGGTAGGATGCCTGATACTGTTTTGATGGAAGTTTGTTCCAGTTTGTTTGGTCCTGTACTGTCTGAAAAGCTGCTGTTTGTCATCTGCCCCCAGCATGGCACTGTCATCATTAATGTACCAAAGACTGGCCTGCTCTGGGACTAGAGCTGCAAACAAATGGGAGAGGCAGCTGTCAAAGGTAGGTATCTGTATACTGGACCAGCAGTGAGTTCAGGACCACTGTATTTTGGGCAGAGAAACTGATACCATTTTCTTTTATCCTTAAAAAAACCCAACCAAACAAACAATTTAAAAAATTGAATTTAAAAGCAGAACAATACTTAAGAGAAAAGAAGCATACAACATTTTTATGTCTACACAGGTTACCAACACTCCATTAACTGCCAAAGGCTAAATTCTAATGACAGTATTTATCTACAGAACATGTTCTCCCACTCTTTTGCAGTAGTCCTTATTTGCTGTTTGGATGACTCACATGCACATATTCTGTGAATGACCTATCCAGAACTCTTTCAACAAGAACTTCTCCAACAGTGTTTATGTCCTGGAAAACAAACAAACAAACAAACAAACAAACAAACAAAAGATACTTTGTTGAATATCAAGATAGTAATTAATATGTTAGTAGATGTAATTTTGACTGCTTGAGTTGCCAATTAACAAAATACTGGTTTCAGTGGGTTTGCATCCATGTTTGAAATTTACAGCCTAACATTCTGCTCCTTAGTGGTAAACACAAAAATGTAAAGGAAGAGAAATAATTATGAAACTTGACATAACTGTGGTCAAATGCAGAAACAGATTAATTCAGTGATTATGCAAAACCCAACAATGCTAATGCTGTTTATTAAAAGTCCAATTAGGGGATGCATGTTACATTACTGTGTGTAGAAAAAAACACTCGAGTCTTAGCTGTCACACATACAACTGGTTTCACCATGTGTATGAATTAGAGGTTCAAATTATGAAGATGGTTCTTCACCCCCGCCCTCCATTTGGACATCTGTAACATTCTCATTCCATTTGGAAAAAAATAAAGTTTTGTATCTTTCTTTGGGATTTTGTCTGGATAGGTGTCAAACGAAATATAAGAAAGCGCTAACTATTAATAATGCTCTTGAGAAATTCTAACAGCATGTTAATGCTTGTGCTGCCTTTCCTATTTTACAGCCCACTCAGACAGCAAACAGGTGCAGCACTCAAGTACAGCTGTGTCAGCTTAGGTTCATACAGAATAAAATGGGATGCTGAAATAACTTTCATATAAAGTGTGTAGGTTTCCATTTGAGGATCTCCAGGTATTTTAGAACCAGACTCATAATACCTGTTAAGAAATTAGATAACTGAGTACCTTTCCCTTGTCCCACTCCTAGACAGCAACAGAACTGAGGTCAGAATCCATAATTTGGCACCTCTGAGTACCAGACCATGCTGTTCCTGTACACATCTGCCACGCTTCGTGACTTCATGGTGCAGTTAGAACCGTAGAATCATAGAATGGTTTGGGTTGGAAGGCACCTTCAAAGGTCATCTAGTCCAACCCCCTGCAATGAGCAGGGACATCTTCAACTAGATCAGGTTGCTCAGAACCCCATCCAGTCTGGCCTTGAATGTCTCCAGGAATGGGGCATCTACCACCCCTCTGGGCAACCTGTGCCAGTGTTTTACCATCCTCAAATCTGCTCAATTCTTTTCATGGCTTCTTGATTGTAAAGCGTGTTGAAGAAGATACACATAAATCAAGTCCAGTAGTTTGCAAATACTATTACTCACTATGTAGTCTTCGTAATGGAGTGTATGTCTGAGTTGGAGATGCCTTATAAAATTTCTGCTGACATAGCCTGGATCTCTCTCAGGTGTTAAACAACAAATAGGACAACTCTATAAAAAATTGAAGGAGGTAATTATTCAGTTTTCATCTTGGACTTCTTACAAAATAAATATTATCAGTGTTTAAAAGAAACAGAAATATGAAATAACTGTATGTGTTATGGCCAAATAGCATTCTCTGAGCAAGATGAACACTGCTAGGCAGAGTGCACTGTCAGATCAGCTAATTTGTGGCTGCAGACATCCCAAGGATTGTCAACCTCCATAGATCTGATGGTTAATATATTCCCTTCTACTTGGTTTATCCAAAATAAAATTTGTTTGTCATCCAAACTATTTAGGTATCCATTTGTTTATCATCCAAATAATAAAATAAGAACAAATAATCAATTTGTTTATCATCTAAGCCACTGTTTGCATGATAAAGTGCTACAAGAAACATACAGGTTTTCTCTGGTCATCAATAACAAGTTAATTCATCTGTGTGGTTACAACAGAAGTACCTAAAACGCCGTATACACCTGCGAGTGAATGCTTCCTTTAATTTACTCAGAACTGTGGCTCCAGGCTAACTGACTTGATATGATCATGGTTAAAATGATGAAAACTAACCTGCAGTATAAAGGGAATGGAGCGGGTTTCCCTCATCCCACCTGCTGTGGGCAACAGGAACATTGGTTGATTTGTCTACGTGTTCTTCAGTCTGTAACCTCTCTAAAATACTTCTTCAGCGAGACATGAAAATCAGAGTCTAAAATGCCCCAGCAAATAGCGATCAGGGAAGTAAACTAAGCTTGTCAAGATCTGAGTCTATACCCTATGGACCTCATTCCCATCAACAGGGTCACAGTAAGTCCTCGCAGCCTTGTGGACCTTCAAATTTAAGCTACTGATATCAAGTTATCTTACCTTTAAAAAAATGTTTTAAAAGTCACTACAATGGACTCCTATATAAGGCACATAAGCATTCTAACCCCAAAGCCCAGATGAGAATACACAGCAAATGCTGCACAGGAATCCGAGTTAGGTCAGCAGAAATAGCACATATGGGATTCAAAAGCAGGGAAGTCACTGAACCTAATGATGCTCCTTGTCTTGGCTGTATGTAACTATGTGTTGTATCTGTTGTAAGACTTCCTACACCATTTTCAGTGCTCCTACCACCGCTCACAATGATAGGAGTGCTTATATTTTAAATACTAGTGCATGCATGCTTGTCTGTGAGAGGTGGAGAGGGAATTAATACAGGTATGTTTTTCCTCCACTGTTAAAACCAATTAAACAATGAATATATTTTCTCTTTGTCTGGTGTCTCCTGTAAGTAATGCTTGCTAGAATTAACCAGTTTAACATGTGAATTCAGTAAAATATATGCTTACATTCATTACCACTGCTCTCCTCTCTGATCTGTGGTGAGACAGTGGTCCATTAGCTCATCCTCATCAGTTTCATGCTGGCGATAAGAACAGGAATATCTGGAATTAAGAGGTAGCATATTGTAAATGGCAGTAGATATAACAGATACGTTTTTTAGTGCTATAAGCAAAAAAAGCACTATTTAGATTTCTTCGGCCAGGTATCATTAGAAGCTTCTTTTGCCATAGCTAAAATGCAGCGGGGGTGTATGACGTATACTTGGGTGTGTTGTATGTCTTGTTGGCAAAAGCTCAGCCTTGCTAATGGTTGCTGTGAGCACTGCACAGAACTGTGCCAGCACATCAGGATATTGATCCAGAAAAAGTGCTCTTAACGTCACCATGACCTTAGAGAAGAATGGATGAAAATACCGAACACTACAACTACAGCCATTTCATAAAAGCATCATTTAATTGCTGTGATACACTTGGAGCATGTGTGACCAAGCTGCCAATTCTCAGGAGCCCTCAAGTATTGATACTTTCTGACAGAGGATTCCTACTTAGCTCTCAGTACAGAGTATGGGCCTGTTGCATGCTGGAGACACTGTTTTCAGGTTAGTGCAGTTTGCAAATGTGTGTGGATAAATGCGCAAGTTTCTCTGAGCAAGCGAAGAACAGTAACTGAGAAGGAGATGGGTCTTTTTAGCAAATAACCTGAATAATGTGCCATTTGGGAATTCAAGTAGCAAAGAGTACAGGGACTTTAAATTGCATATATAAAGAAGCATTTTAATAACGATATCAAAATTGCTCCTAATCATTGATGGACAAAACAAAAGGCCATTGAACTCCAAGACTTCAGTCATTCTAGATTCGCTACACACCAAACTGATTGCTCTAACAGGTCCTGCCACGAAAGACAATGAAAGAGACAAAGAATTTGAACTTTTGACATATGGCACACATATAGTCTGTAGATTTATGTATTCTTTTCATATACTATAAGTATATAAATAAGAAAAGCTGACAGTCTTCTTAATTCAAAACTATTTCTGAAGAACAATTTATTAGAAATGAGCTGATTAAATTTAGATCATTATTAGTCTTATTTATTCTGGAAATAACCAACATTTTCAAGTTTTATTTGAAAGCAAACATAATTCTCCCCAAGAAAAAATAGCAAAACCTGCTGACTTGTCAAAATACTGCTATTTCTACAAAACAGGTCACATGGGGCTAAATCCTACCAAAATCATACTAACTGCAAGTAAAATGTATTATTTTGTAGTCATACATGCACACAAAATAGTGTCCATTCTAAGTACTATTTGAATATTATGATTTTAAAATATTAGTAAAGGATACATGTTCAATTCTAAAGCACAGGAACAAGTTCCAATTTTAAAAAAGAAACGAGACTTCTACCAGTTTAACTTTACTATGTTGGGTTAACAAACTCAAAAGTGCTTTTTCAATGTCATCATCACTAAGGTCTACCTTGTTACAGCATCTCCAAGCTACCGTAAAGGTCCATATTTTTCTATATATTTTTCACAAGTTCTTAAATGAGCTCTCATTTCACTCAGACATACCTAAGCCATGAGAAGAAGCAGCTTGTTATGTTTTGTACCACAACACATTCACACTGATACATCACTGAATGTTTTCTATGTCAAAGCCTTATTACAACATTGTGGCTGCATGTAGGGAAGAATATGCATCTCCTGCTGGCTCAGTTCCTCAAGCACTGGTTCAGTATTGCTCCAACACATTTTATAATAATAACATTCAGCTTATGAGAGTAAAGTGAGTTAGACTCAAATAATTGTTGGTTTGTGGTGGTTTTATTTGTTCCCTTCATTGGCCTTTAATATTTTGGCATTAAATTTGGGAGGCAATGGGGAAATACTCCTAGTTTAAGGAGGGGGACCTCCCATTTCCCATCTTGCTTTGTTTTTAATGATTAAAATATCAATGCTGTTAAAACCAATAGTTTTCCAACTTGATGGCCTGGTTCTGACCCCAGTGAAGTCATCAGCAAAATTTTTTATAGATTCATTAAGGATAGGAGTTGAGGTTTATGCTGCTGCTGCTACTGGGTGTCATTTCCTTTTTAAGTTAGAACCTCTATATAACAAAGCTGGTGAAGCACAACCAGGAGGTATTTTCTGTGATGAGAAATAATATGAAAGGATATGAAGTAACCGTGCTGAGATACTAAAATATTATTTGCACAGAAATGGTGCAGAGACATTAATATTACTCATAGGTTATTCAATATTTCTAACCTTTAAACACTGATGACCAGTTCTGGTGAATCAAGGTGAAGAAATTTAATATAGCCATGTCCCAGATATCTGTGCGATGCCTCTGTTACAAGTGATTATCCTGACTGCAGATGCAACAGAATGAAAATGCACAGGCTGCAGTCACTTAATTGCAATTTGCATTCCCTGAGTGGAAACTGCAAATGAAGTTGGGTTTATACTAACACAGCAATCCATGCATTGGCTTGACTGATACACCACAGGAGCACTTGCCAAGGGTAGGCTGCCAAATATCAGAAACAACATGCAAAGGTCTCTTGATGCTATAATGCATTAAATGCACTCTCCTTTTCAACATATCTTAGTGGCCTCACTGATGTCTTTCTGCAAGAAATACCACCAACACTTTCTACAGCTGTAAGAAAATTATAAAGCCCTGCAGTTAACCATACTTAGATCCCTTCTTGTGATCTGCCACTGGAGAACAAAAAGCAGTTCTTAGACTCTGCTAAGTACCGAATCTTAGCTAAACCATACCTAGCTCAGCACTTCTTAACATACCTGTTACATTTGGGTTCCTTCTGCAAAAAATAATTCTTAAAAATATTGAAGTTATATTCAGTGTTTAGCTACTGTTAATATCAAGGTGTTGCTGTTCTCACATTTCATTATTAGTTTTAACCAGATAGAAAACCCATGACAAAAAGGTAAAGAACCAATAGTGTTAACAACAAATAAACATTTTTGCTGCTTTCTCATATTGTCTGTAATTCCCCACAAGCCTGCAAATAGCAGTCTTTCAGAAGTTCACATATTTACTTGCTGGTTTATATTTTATGATATTTTCACAGTGCTGCTGATAGACAAGGAAGATTTAAGGGCATTGTTTTGTAGTCAGCAAGACAGGGGAAATTATAAAAGCCAGATGTGAATCTGGTCAGAGAAAAAAGAAGCGGGAGTCAGATCTGACCTATACAATCTCCTCCCACAAACTGACACAGGTATCAAGATATGACAGGGGAACAGGACTGAAGAATGTTCTTTATACAGAGAGAGGCACAGAAGGAAATATTCACAAATGTGGGAGAAAATACTTGGGTTTACATAAATTTTCAAGAAAACGTATTAATTAAATCTTGGTTAACTTTTTCCTACTGATATATGCCTTGTCCTCCACCCCAAAGTTCTGTTAACCTTTCGCTCTGCACCTTGTTTTGATGAAACATGATTAACATGTTCCAGTTCAAACAGTATCATTTAAAACTTTATTTGCATGTAAGTGATGTTTCAAAGGTTTTACTTAGATTTAAGGAAGAAGGCTCAGTTTAGGTAGCTTTACCAAAGAGGGGGCAGGGTGTTTGAAAAAGAAAAAAAAAAAATCACAACATTTTATATCTTTGTCCTGTATCTTAACGGATGCAGTTCTGGCCAGGATTTTTTTTTTTTAAGTGATTTGTCCTTTCTCCAGACAAAGAGAGCCAAAAAGATTCAGTTCCCACAGATTTAGGCTTGAGCTTAATATTTGCAATGGCACTGGCAGCATGTTTTAGAGCTCTTTTAGCTGTGGAACTTGATAAATCACAAAAATTTATTCTTCCATCATCATGCTAGTCAAGTTTCTCTGTTTAGACATGGCCTGAAAAAAAGAGATCTTAATAGTGTTAGTTCATGTCCATGGATACATCTCTGGAATTATTTAGTAATTAGTGTTCAAGGTTGCAAACCTCTGTTTCACATTCTGTGCAATTTCGGTTTGTGCTCTCCATTTTCTTGGCAATATCAGTAGCTGGAATTCCTTCAGAAGGAAGATAAGCACGGCAGTAAGGGCATGTCCACACATTATTCTTTAAACTTGCAGAAATACAGGAATGACAGAATCTATACATAGAAAAAAACCCAAAACATACTTCAAATAAGGTAGGATATATAAAAAAAGAATTAAAATTTTGCACATTAGATCCCCAGTGTAATGTTGCAGGATATTTTTTCTTCTTAGATATATTGATAAGAAGATTGTGGGTATTGTTCCTGCAGCTCTTCTTGCATTAACGGAGCATTAACTGAGTCTGCTGGTAGCACTGAAATGTGGCTGTGGGGACTCATTTCAGAGCAGAAGTGAGGGACTCGTCCCCTGTGACCAGGCAAAGCCTGCAGTCCATGATTGCTGCTGGACAATGTCACAAACATGCATACTGATAACTCACTGTAAGTCTTTCTGAGCTCATAAACAGAAGAATACTCCATGCTGCTCCTATGTTAGGCAAGAATTCAGGTTAAGATGAGGGAATTGCTCCAATACGTGACGAAGTCAGGAACTGGAGAATCGGGTTTTAGGCAGCAGTCACAGGGGAAGTGTTAGGTGGTTGTGTTACAAGTGGGTTCCCTGTCCTAGTCACCTCAGGGTTTGGACTGGATAAAGGCATACCTACCTCTGGGAGTGTCCAAACCGCTTCACTTCTCTGGTTTTCTTAATAAAACCAGATTGGATTAGTGGTCACTGCAGCTGTTTTTAAAAGCTTTTTGTCAGTTACCGATATGACAGATAAGCTTTGGTGAATCTGTCCGTACAGATTTAAGACATTAGTGCTCTTCCCTATCTGAGCACCACTGCAAAGCCCCGGTGCTAATGGAACAGGTGATGGCCTTTCTTTGCATTAGATTATTGGCTCCCCATCACGTCGAGATAAGGATCTGAAGGGTCTCAGGTAGAGTGACAGCCTGGGGCTGCATGCAAGGACAAAAGAAAGGATGCACACTGACTGACTGACTGACTGACTGACTGACTGACTGACAGCCCCTCTGGCTTTGAGGGGCTCTAAGAGGCTGTTGTGCCAGACTGCAACCTGCAGTGAGCACACTGCTCAGCTTCGGTGAGCACACAGATAGCAGACGCATAAGGGCAAGGAGGTGGCAAAAGTTCTCGCACCTCTACGATAAATTTGCACTTGTGTCCTTCTGTTATGTCTATGAGACTGCAGGAGTGGCAGGAGCAAACTTGTGTCCCCAACCCCAGCCACATAAATGCAAAACTTCACTGAAATAAGCTGCTGACTTTGCACTGAAACAGGCAAGGAGCAGCAACATCTTCTGTTTTGCCAGTTACATGCAGTAGCTTTCAGGAGAGAGGCACCTAAAACCATAAATCGTTGGCTGGTAGATCACTCAAACCAGCAAGTACTCATGGTCATGCTGTGCCCGTTTCAGATGCTGCCATTCACACTCTCTTGTGCTGCCCCTCTCCTGAAGATTAGCAACCTTTTTCTCTGCTTCCTCTCCCAACCCTCCAGCCCAACACAAGCTATCACATGCTTGTCTCTTAGATACTACTGCATTTTAGTGCACAACCACCTGCTTTCCCATTTGCTGAAATGCAAACCTTTGCACCAGAGCTGCTAAGTCCCAGTTCCATGTTGTCCCCACCAGCTCTGCTGTGCAGATCACAACTCCAGCAGAGAAGTGAAATTGGAAACTGAGGCAAAACCTTCCCAAGACACTGTAAAACAACTTGCCAGGCTTGCCAGTGTGTCATGCAACAGCAATTCTAACATACTTAACAGCCTGTGATCGATCTATAGGGGGATTTCAGATGTAATCTCTTCTTTAGAAGACTTCTTCATATAGCTCCATGGAGCCATGTAAAAACAATCAAAGCCTAAGTCAGGCAAAAGGTGGTATTTTGCAGTCACTTCACAGAAGTATAAATGATTACAGAAAGTGTGAAGAGAGTACAGCCAAGAGCCAGCACACTCCCAGTCCAAGGATAAACTCTGAATTGTTACACACAGTTTGCCCTCGGGCAGGTTTTAACTTAGATTATTCCTGTACTTTAGACAGGGTTGAAAAGGTTTCTTTGTTTCCCTGACAAACAGAAGAGTCTTCCATAAATAACCCCGTACAAGGTTCACACGTGCTGTCTGAGAGCTTTTCCCTTTTAATATCACAGAATATAAAGTCTGATTGCCCTTTGCCAGTTTGTTCATCCTCCCCTAAAACTGTCAGTAGCAGAGTAAAACAAAAAAACAAAAAGAAAAAAAGGAATATAAAGGATACAAGAATTGGCAAGGAATACTTACATTCATGCGTTAAGCACAAATAGTCTTTTGTTGTTAATCAGTGATTTGTTCTGTTGACTATAAAAATCATTTAAAAGAATTTCAGGTTCAACAACAAAAATCCCTCCACCCTTAACCCAATGTATGACTCTGCTTTATTTGCTCAGTCTATACCTGAATGGGTAAAACAAATAAATAAAAAATCACCTTAAAACGGTTCAGGTGGATGAAATAAAACAAAAGCATCTCAGGATATTGACACTGACCCTTGCTAACAATGCTTTTTCCCTCCTTCTGTCCACCCTCAAATTGCCTCAAGTCTCTAGTCAGAGGCTGCAGGACACATCCAACAAAAGCAAATACATTAGTTCTTGACGATGCTGTAGAACAGTTGCATTTTGTGACGTACATACATATGTATGTCTCAGCTCAGGAACACAAAATTTTCCATGGTCTGTGACCTGGAATAAAACATAAAAACAAGCCTTCCCAGGTTAACAACAGAAAAGGCATAGCTGCTTCACTAGTCATCTGCTGCAAAGGAACACTGCAAAGTTGCCTATAGATTCTGAGGCCAACCAGTGGTCCTGGAAACTAAAAAAGGGCGCAGAAACATGCTAGAAAGCCTTTTATCATTTTTCTTATTTAACATTTTTCCAAAATTATTCCTAAACATCAGCCTAAGACATACTTCTTGCTGCTGTTATCCCTAAAAAGATGCTTGTGTCAGGTGCCAGGTTTGTAAAGGGAGTCAGTAGCAGATGGTTCACGTTCGTTCTTGCATTTTACACCTGCATACATTGCTCTGTGCTGATTCTAGATGTGATCTTTATGCTATGCTTGCATCTGGATAAGACTGAGATTAGGGGGTGATACTTCAATTGTGGCTCACATAAATATTGCGGGGAAGACAACCATTAGAAATACTCACTTGGAATTTGAACCAGAAGAACACATTCACTCTAGAGTGGCTGGTATTACACATCAGTTGTGTAAGTGTTCCAGAACAACTGGCCTTATCCTAAAGCAGCTATCCCAAAACTGAGTTTCTGGCATATCCTACCCTTAAGCAGATTTGACTGGGGTGAATTTATACATATTTCTAGGTATTTAACAGGAGAAAGAAATGAGCACAGGTGTCACAACCTCGCCCTGCATTCAGCAGAGAAATGGGCATAAATTAGTAAGTCAGTCTTAAACAGGCTGACTCCGGGGATGCTTTACCTGTGCCCACCACCTATGGTAGACAGTGCTACACTGTGTAACTTACCTTTATGTAAATCACTTACCTATATGTAAATCACTTCAAAGCGGGCTTTCCCCTCTCCCTCAGCTGTCTTCCCAGATGTCTCTCCAGCCAGACAGACCCCAGGCATCTGCACCCCAAAACCACTCCCATCCCCAAACCCCACATCCTGGCCCCCCATTGGCCTCCGTCCCAGCAGGAGACATCCCAGGACCAAGCAGTGGGAAATCCCTTTGCCTGAGCTGGTGGCCACACTGCCACCACGGCCCTGACATGGTGCTCTGGCCCTGCAGCACTTCACGTGATGGGAAATCTCTCCCTGTGCTGGGGAAGTGGTGGAGGGAACCTCCTTTTTCTCAAGAGAATTGTACATCCCTGGGTGCAGGGGTGCTGTGGGTGGGGAGGGGATTGAGGTCTTGAAGTATCCATGGGCTAGGCACGACCTCAAAATTTTGAAAGCCTAAAAAGTGTCAAAATCAAATAAACACAGTGTATTTGTTGTGATTCCCTGTAATGTATACTTAGAAAATACTAATATTTTTAAGAGGGGTTAGAACGCTGGCAGGGATGCTGTTTAGTTAAAACATTGTTTGAAATCTAAACATTGTTTAAAAAAATTTAAAAATTGTTTAAAAGCATTTAGTTAAAACATAATTTAGTTAAAAACCCAACACTAACGCAACTGACAATGCACTTACCTACTGCTGCCTACTGCTGTTGTTGCCTTGAGGCTGATAATTCAGTCACTGATTAGTTTTTAAAATAAATTTCCTTTTAGCACTGGAGATCACACTCAGGTCTAGACAGCAACAGCCCACATCCATTGTGCCAGTGTGATGGACAATCAGCTACCACTGTCAAAGAAAAGGTGGAAAGAAGTGATGGCTACAAATTATAAACAATGACAACAGATATTTGAGAGAAATTTCTTTCACTCTCTTTATTTGTAAGGGCCTTGATTCTCTGTTTTACCTTCTTTCAGCCTCTTCTTCACCCAGTACTCTCATGATAGCTGTGGTGGGGATGTCTGTGGTAAACAATGATACTTGGCAATGAAAGACATGAGGGACGTCCTTGTGTTGTCAATGGGCACAAACGTAGGTTACTTTTAGTGGAAGTTAAGGTGCCAAGGGGCTACTGAGCAGTGGAAATGAAGCTGTGACTTTGCCTGGCATGTTCTCTCACCTCATGCATCCCTGTGCATGGAGCTTGTCTGCCCACAGTAGAAATGACACCCAGAGGAACATGAAAAGAGCCAAGGGAGAATCCTGGAAGGAGTTGAACATGTGCAAACATTTCACAGTGTCCTTAATGCAGCTGGTAAAGCAACCTACCAGAGCAACTGTTTGGTTACTTTTGCCTGTGATGAATAAAAATAAAAGCAGATTCCTTCTAGGTGCCCCCAAACATGTGAACAGTTGAAGAACAAAAGTAGTATCCCCCCTTATTTGTACAGGTACTGAAAACTTTATAATGCAATTAGTAATGCACAAAAGTGAATTGGGATCTGTGTTTTTCTCACTTGGCTAAAAGTTGTCTATCTCCCCTGTTAGGTACAGTTGGAATAAGTTTCAATATCTCTGGGGCAGCATATTTTTTATTATGATGGATTCATTTTCTCTAATATTGAGGAATTTTGAATATAGAAGCAGAAAAACTGATATCTGTGCATGTCTCAATATATGTATATATTTTCCAGTATCTGACATGCAATGTATTTTCTGTAGCTTAATATTTTTTACAGAAGCAAATTCAAGTACGACCCACTTTTGAGTAGGAAATAAAAAGGGAAATGCAGTACATTGGGCAACTCCAAGATGAAAGCATCAGCAAGTTCGATATCTTTCAGTTTGTACCCAGACTGCAGTAAAATTAGTAATCTCCAGTCAATGTGATTTTTTGTGGAAATTTCCATCACAGATTTGGGTTTAGAGGAAGATACCACCATTTTCTGAGCCCAAACTCCGCAGTGATGATTATCTCATATACATATAAACAGCTTTTACAGTCATGTTGTTAACTTGCCAAATCAAAGACATAGTGACAACAGAAGGATAGCAGTTCCTGTGCTTACTATTTACTCATATGCTACTCCACTGATGAATAATAAAAGCAGATGTAAGAAGAATTATGTCTCATTTTAAGTAAAAAAAAAAAGTCAGCAGTATGCATTGTTATAGAAACTGCAACAAAATATGTTCCAGCATATGTGAAATCTTGACAGTCAGAATGAAGTCAACTAATTTCCTCTGTCAGTTATTGGTTTTCTTTGGTATCAAATAAATCATGAGGAAAATGGTAATATCATGCCACTGGCTGAACTCTAATTTTGTCTATTGCTGCGTTACGTTTGGTGTCAGTTGGTTAAGATTTACATCTCAGTTATACACAAATTTAATTTCTTTGCATATCATTGCATTAATAGTGTAATGTGATAAAATGTCGTTAACCAGTGTAAGATAATTAAGTGCAAAGGTTATAAAAGAAAATCAATCAGGGACTAAAACTACATTTTTTTCTGGTAAATCACACACTCATTTAAAACACGTCTTAATGTAAGTATGAATAATGTATGGGAAACATTAAATCATAAAGGATTAAAGTAAATGCTCTTTAAAAAATATAAACTCCAAATAAGCCCTTAATGCCTGTCAATAATATGAGAAAATAAAAACACATTGTCATCACTGACATATGGAGAATAGAAGACTCAAGAAGACAGCAGTAAAACTACATCGGAGATTTTAGGAATTACTGATGGTAATTTTCCAGAACTGAAGAGGTAGCACACACAGACCTGACAGTGGTGGGAAGGGCTGGAATGATCACCATGCTGGAAGCTTGTGGTGGCGCCAAGATCAGTGCTCACGACCAATGACATCAAATAAGGGCAGACAGAGTGCAGGCTCAGCCAAGATCTGGTACACGTGCACATTTCTGGCCAAGTAGGCATTTACAGGTGTGTATGTGTTTACTTAGATACCAGCATACAGATAAATTCTCTACATCTGCCTAATTAGTTTCCTAGAAAAAAATAAATAGTTAAGAATTAAGAAAATCTGAGAACGTATCAGGGAAGAAACTTAACAATATTAATGAAAATGAGGCTGTATATCAGAAGACTTTATTGGATAGAAAGTGTTCCACAATATTTTAAATATTAAAATGAACAATTTTATTAAAATCTCTTTCTGGATTTGGAAGGAAAGGCAATAGCTAGAAGTAGATAGCAATCAAAAATATGTCAATAAAAATTACCAAATGAAGCCAAAGAAAATTCAAGACGAGTAAAACCAGGGGCAATAGAAGTATAAATAAAAGAAGGTAAACCAGCAGCTAAGGCTCTGTACTGGACTGATAGGAGAGTGCTAATGGTGCAAAGAAGTGTTCAGCTGTCAGCTACAGTATTTGGTAAAGACAAAAGGTTCTATTTGTATCTGATCAGGCTACTGGATAATTTGCCATCCCATAACGACCGGGTAAGTATTAAACCACATTAATTAAGAATAAATATTCTAAAAGGAAGACAGAGAGAAATTTCACCCAGTAATCCTAGAAGAGTTGGCTGAGGAGTTTTCTGTCTTGCTGTTAATTACTGTTAATAATTCTGAGCATGCAATGGAAGTCCTCCAACGCAGGACTCAAATGACATGGTTGACCTCATTAGTTGTAAAATGTAAAATATGAAGTTCAGTCAATAAAAATATATTTGTGCTCACTAACATGGTTTTAGAATTAGATCTCAGCAGGTTTTTCCATGATGAAGTTACAAATATAATTGTTTTTTTCAACTGTGCTGATGTAGTACACTCCCACAGAATATTTAACCTAGCCTTTCATGTCCTGCAAACTAAAATAAATTAGCATCATATAATATGAATAAGGTACACAGGAAATAAGAAATGCTGTATGACAGTTCTTACAAAGTAGCATCAAAACCACACACACCTGATCTAAGATGATATTCCTATGAATAATCTGGAAACAAATACAAACCCATCAAATAATTGTATTTGCAGATGTGAAAAGCACAGATGAAAGGATAAATCATTATGGCAATGGACATTGTGCAGTGTGATCTGGATTCCAGGATAAATTGGACCCATTCAAAGAAAGTGAATCCTAAAAAGTCAAGTGCAAGCTCATATATCTAGGGGGTAAAAAATTGTTCCGTAATTCTAGAAGAGTAACTAGTGGCTGAACACAACCAGGCACTGGGGTGGAGAAGCAGCATGCGCTTCCCTGGTAGCGCTGCTATCAATGAAGGCCAGTGACTTCTGATGAGGATAATGACAGTAAAAGTTGAAAATGAAGTATTCATTGCATTATATTCAGGGCTCTAAGAGCAGAACGAGTAAAGGAACCTCTGTTTATTGCAACTCACCTACAAAATTTCACTTTTTTTTTAAAAAATCAAGAGGTAGAATTAAACCCTTCAGCTTAGTTGTTTATCTGAGTGCTGTGCACTTTTTACACAAATTTGAAAGAAATAGCTGCTGTACACCACTGTTCAAATAGGGCAGAGTTGGGTATTTATTGATTTATTTCGGAGAGGTTTTGCTACTCATACATAATTTTTCAGTATTTGTGAGTTCCTTATTTCCTATTTTTGAGGGCTTTGAGCACCATTAAGCTAAGTGTTCTGGAGAATCACAAAGCTTTAAGGGGCTTGTTGGCTCTGGATTGACAGTGACACTCAATCATGAGTTTTAAGACTGATTCCCCAAAGAGGCAAAACAATATCCTCACCTTCTCTGTGTATGTGTAAATCTGTCTGGCAGCACCTGACCTTGTGGAGCCTCCACCTGATGACAGAGCTGCTGTGTCAAGACTTGAGCCTTCTGTACCTCACCCAGACACCGTGCCAGACCCATCTGTGAGCAATCTGGGGCTGTATCTGCTCCAAATGCCAGTGCAGAGCCAACCCCAAGGGGACCAGGCACACTCACCCAGTGCTCCCAGCATGGAGGGTGTGGGAAAGGCCCAAAGAAAGAGAAAGAAATATGGTATGAGAAGGCTCTAGCAGGCAATAGCTCAAGGAGGCTGACATAGAGCTGCAAGCTGGTTTTATTAGCTCTGCTGACAACAGCAACAGCTACCAAATCCATGGTATTTAGTGAACACAGTCTCTGTTGAAGGGATACAAGCATAACCTTGAGAGAGAAGAGCTGGGAACATCGTAACATGATAAAACATTAAATAGTTTTCCCTCCTAGGCCCTTAATGTGGCTGCACTGTCCCTTCAAGCAAGGCATAGCATAACTCAGATAACCTGCACCCACAGATAATCTGCACAAAATTGTATTAAGAAAATGGGGATAATAGAAGGGGATGAGACGCTGGGAAATGGTTCCTGAACAGAGGCTCTGGGATACATTTCCCCTGGTGTAACCTGAGCGTGCATTGAATCAACACTGCTGCTGAACCAGAGAGCATTTTCCCACCCACACCTAAGCCATGATTTTACAATTGAAAATACATGTTGAAGCACAACAGGTGTTTGCTGACTGGCCTAAAAAGAACACACTAAGCTGCCTTTCCTCCTGTTTCCTTGTCCTAATTAAAAATACTAAGATTGTAGAAGATTTCCTCTTACGAGTTTCCTGTCATTTATGCAAGTCAAAAAGAGACAAGTATTTCGCACTCCCCAAAGGGAGGCACTAGAGCATGCACTTATGTCAGGCAGCAGGGCTGTTGCCTTGAAATGTGAATTTTAACTTCAGTGAGCTTCCTTCCATTATGACCCTTCATCTATTTACCTGATCATAATGAAACTATTCTGAGAAAGTAATCTCCGACAACGATATTATTCAGTATAGCATCCTAAAACGTTAATGTCTTCAGCTTTGTTAGACTGAGACCTAAAATTAAGTAAATAAGTAACATCAATTGAAGTAGACACACGCTGCCTGGTGGCAGCATGTGTTGCCATAAAGCTGGTTTTATAAAATCATGGTGTAATCTATAACTTGCACTTGTACCTTGAGGAATGCAGCATTCTCCCAGGAGAAACCCTTGTGAATTTAGTCAAAAAGATAAGCACGGATATTTTTAATGGTTAGCGTTTTAAGAGAAGGATTAAAATATTTTTGTTAATTTATGAAATTACTTAGCTTCCATTACTTAGCTTCCATGATTTCATGAGAAAGCGGCAATGAGAAAAACCAATGAATTTATTCACTGAAATTTATTTTTTGTTATCAGCCTATAGGAAAATAATCTGCTTAAAGCCAAATGATTTTTAAAACTTTATTTGGTATTTTAATTTATCTGTTCCTGATATTTGCCTCCAGCTCCAGTCCTATCTGTAACTGTGGTTTCCACACAGGTTCACAGACCTTCCCACTGCAGCCACAAAGGCCTCCCATCCTGCCCATCCTCCATGTACCCTCAAACCATTGCTCTGACCTCTAAGCAAACTGGGATTTGGGTCCAATAATTTTTCCTTGCAGTACTGCCCTTCCAGGTACAGCTTTGTACACTGCTGTAGTCATTTTTCTCCAGTGTTTCTTTGTAAACCTGTAATTCAAGTTTGCTGCTTTAGCTTCCTAGGTTTTTGTTATGCTTCTTCATGTAGTATTGCCTGACCACTATCACTCACTGCTTTCCTGATCAATTTGAAATAGACATTATTTGTAACAAGTAAATATTTGGGGTTTGTGTGTGTGTGTGTTTTTTGTTTGTCTGTTTGTTTGTTTTTCCTGTGTGAGAATGCATGCTTGAGTAAACGTTCAATTTTCTCTGTACTGACACAGCATTTTCCCCTGAAGAAACCTCCACCAAGGAAAGGGACCAGCAAGCCTGAGCCAGTGGCTGGCTGAGGGACAGCTCGCTCCACCTGACTGGGCTTTTGGAAAGTGAACTAGAGAGAAAAGAAGCCCCAGGGGCAGCGTGAACAAGAGGCAAATGTGAAGGGAGCTACTGCAAAGCCTTTATCTAAAAAGGGTGTAGCCACACAGACCACATTGAGATTAGAGGAACTACACCTCTTTGCTGTTGGGCTCTTTGATCACCTTGCACCTGCCCGCTTATTAGAGGATCTGTAATGGCAAGAGGTGAGTTCATGAGTTCTGTTCCAGCAATAGAAAAAGTCTAGATTTTTCCTTTTCTAGGGGATGCCCCCTTTCAAAGGAAAGGGCAGCTTCAGCTCAGGAATATATGATGATTTTTGTGAAGTATAGTAGGTGCAGATCTAACAGGTAACTGAAATATTGTTCCTCAAGAAATTACTTTATTAATTTGTTTTTCACCTTAAACTGGAACAGAAGTTGAAATTTTGAAGGTCAACCAGGATGTTTAATTTTAAAAAAGCTTCTGTTTTTACTTGGTAATGTCATGCTTTTGATGTGTAATTTATGTTGTAATGTGAAATACCTTTTTGAATTAAATGTAATTACTAAATGTAAAAATGTAAGCAGGCCATTTGGAAGTGTTTAGAAAGTTTGGACTTAATCTTGCTATGGCTGCTACCAGACATGAGACATGGAAGAAAAAGAAATTATCCTATGGTCATGTTTTTCCAGTTTGGAAGCCAGCACTGACAGATGCAATCTAAGACACTCCTTTTCCTTCCTCCATTCCCCTTCTTTCCCAAACAGCAAAAAAATAATTATCTATTTGATTCTAATTCCTAGCAGAGAGGATGGTTCCTACTTGTGTTGGCATTGTGCTGTTTGGAAGCTGCTGGAGTGGAGTGCTCTGACTCTACCCTTTGCCTTCCATCTCTTCCCAAGCTCAGGACTATATTCCTATAAGTACTAGAGGAAAAATCACATCTTGCACATGAAATTCAGTGACTCCTGGTATAATTGAGGTGAGAACTTATTCCTTTATGCTTCGGATTATAATGCAGCAATTGAGAAGCTGAATGATGTCACAGAATAAAAGTAGCATTTCTTATATTCAGCAGGAAGACTTAGAGCAGTATTGTACATCTCAATAAACAAAGTTAAGTGTTCTCTGTTTCCCTGTTGCCAGCCCATTGGCTCACTGTTACTGAGGAAGCAGCTCTGGTGCTTTCAGTGCAGACAGTAGCTGATGGTTGGAGTTATCCCCAAAACTGAGCTGAAAGAAGACAATGCATGGCTATGGCTTCGTTACCAAGTTTTGCAGCCTAAGAAGAGTGGATTTGTAGACTGGACCAGCTGGCACTTTTCGGCTTGTGGACTGGCCTCCCATCAGCAGTTTCAGTGCAGTAGCTGTGCCCATGGAAAGCATTTTCTAGTTCAGTTACATCTAAACCCTTTTCATATGGACCCAAAGTGCAGTGAGCAAGCACGCTTCTCATCCAAATTAAAACAGCGACCAAGTTATATCTTATTGCCTCTCCAGGTCCAGTTCATGCTGTCTAAGGAACATTTCATCACCTTCAGGGTGGTTTTGCAGATAGCTGAGGTCACTCGCAGCCCAGGGTTCCTTTGAAAGGGCTGGTCCCATCTCCTTCTCAGAGTCACGGCTCCTTTCTCCTGTTTGTGCAGCTTTGGCCAAATGGTAAAATGGACCACTTGTCAAAAATAGGGTTATTCAGCTGTGTTAGTTCATTGCTCCAGGTGATTTTGCATCCACTTGAGAAAGACTTATGGAGGCTCAAAGTGGTAGCACAAAGTGGGGAGCAATTAGGGAGGGTGGACCTACTGTTTTTTTGGTTTAATTTTAGGTTTGTTTTTTTGTTTGTTTGGGGTTTTTTCTTGTGTGTCAGTAATTGAGGCTTAAGTTGGCTTCAATTACTTGTGAAACTATGCCATAAGTAGACATCCACATGATAGTTCCTAAGATAAATAGAAACACCCAGTAGCTATTTTTATTGCTGATTTTATTCAGCAAGCACTAGCATTTAAAGAATTATTAAGCTGAGTGAAACTCATAGATTTTACATGCTATTTGGATTGTTTCATCTTTCTCTAAACTCTACTGACACACAGAATGGAAGGAACATGTAACCTGAAAAAAATTTTTCCATTCCCATTCCTTTGCCATTGGTATGAAAAAATATCTCTTGAGTGCTATTTTTCTTTCACTTTTCTCCTGTTGTTCTTCTTCTTTTTTTTTTTCCAACCATGATAATTTATGATCACAAAGAGTCTAAACAGGGTACTTTCTAGGAATACGGTACAGTCTATTAATAGAATCCAAATAACAAAATGTTGGTTTGGAAATATTATTTCTCACACCTTTTTGCATACAATAAAGGCAGTTTCAAAAAATTCTTTCTATTCAATCAGCCTGCGGTGTGGTAGATGAATTGCATCTACTTGACCATGATGACTTAAATTCTAGCAAGCTTCAGTTGATCTCTCTATGGCTACTTAGATGTTTCTAATGCATTGAAATACTTTTTGCAGTGAAAATCGGCACTGTTTATTCAAAGACTGAATTTCTTTAAATGATGAGGAAAAGTTTATTTACTCGTTTTGCTCTGTTTGGCTTCTTAAATGTGGTAAAATAAATCTGTTTGTGGACAGAGAGGTGATTCTAATAATATGAAAGACAGGAAATCTCAAATTGATTTTATCCCCTGGAGTAATATCTGGTAAACAATGGAAAACTGTGATGTTATCATCCCAAGGCATTTTATTGTATGACCACGTAGCACTTTATTTATGTAACTAAAAGCCTGGAAAAATACTCTTTGTGAGCCAGGAAAACATTGATTGCTAAGTGAGAATCTACTCTTTGGCTCATTTTCATCTTCTCCTGTCTCCAACTGTTCTTGTAAAGTCTGTGTCTCAGAACTTTTAACAAGTAGGGGCAACATCCCCAGGAATTCCTCTGACAAAGGACCCTCCAGAATCTGGAAGATTATCCAACTACAGTTTAAATAAATGTACAGCAAGGATGACTGATTTAAGATAGAAGTCTCTGAGATCATTAGGAAAAGAGAAGGAAAGTGTGAGACAGAGTGTGTGAGAGAGAGCGAGGGAGCAACCTTCACTTTTTCTTATGAGGTATACCTGTCCCTAAACTTTGTAGTGAGTGGAGCCAAGGTTCTGGTGCTGAGCTGGGACTCACTTGCTTTCCTTCCTTTCTTCTTCTGCTTCTATCTTTCTTTTGTTAAGCAGAGGCTCCATACTTATATGAAAAACCTTGATTCTTATGGATACTTTTTAGATTGACATCTGTTAATAAAAAGAGGCTCTTAGCTTAAAAGCCTTGGGGAAGTACCAGCAAAGAATAAAAGATTGCTGTTGATCTTGGCCTGAGTCAGGAAAGTGGTAGATGGCTGCTTCAATGGTGAACAAAAGAGAGGTTCTAAAGAACTGTTACCTTGGAATTCCCAGCCTGAGCAGGATCATCAAGAGCTACCAGCTCTTCCTAGCTCTGCCTAGGTACAGGGAGTTGTTCCCAGGAGGAACTGCCTGGAAGGAGAACTGTGTGAACAGGTATTCCCATCTCATCCCTAAAAGGGCATGAGTGTCCCATTGATTCAGAACAGCTGGAGATGGACCATCTGCTATCATCTACTTTTTATGACCCACCCTGAGGCATGGCTGGGCAAATCTTACCATTTAACCCTCCCAGCTTCAGAACTGACCTTCTCCTTCAGCCAGTGTGTCTTCCTGCCACCATGGGCTTGGTGCATACAGGCTTGGTACACACTCAAGGCCCCTGGCACAGTTCTTGCTGCCTTGCTGTGT
This sequence comes from Streptopelia decaocto, assembly GCF_964273445.1. NCBI lineage: Eukaryota > Metazoa > Chordata > Aves > Columbiformes > Columbidae > Streptopelia > Streptopelia decaocto. Next base: position 46,020,590 of record NC_138655.1, read on the forward strand.
GAAATCTTCCTTCAGAATTGTTTTTTTCCTTGTCTCTTGGTAAAACGTGTTGATTCAGCCCAGGAGGCGTTGTTCTTTATTCTGTCTGTGTGTGTTGTTTTTTGCTCATCTTGCAAGCTGCAGAAGGGCATTTTAAGAGATTTTCCTGATCTACGGAAGGCAGTGGAACTCAGAGGGCTACTTGTGCATGGCAGACGGACCACAGCCTCTCCTTGGCAGCCGTTCATCTTCCATTCCAGTGACGCTGGTGCAGAACAGCCAACACACAGGATCACATTGGCCAAGATCACATTTGCTTATGGCTTGTGAAGGCCATAAGCAAATCCAAAACCTGAGAAATCAGGGTCCAGGATTAACCTTGAGGAGTTAGCATGTAACAGCTAACTGGCTGTAAATCTGCACTGATACCTAACTTGCAATGATTTGTTACTGTATCACTATGGTTTATTAAAAAACCCTCAACCAACCAACTTCCCTCCCACACCCCAATATGTAGCTTCTTGCATGATTTTAGCTAAATCTTAAAATCTCACCTCAGGTTATGCTGGAGTGAATTGCTGTGCAAAACAACACTTTCGTAATTCTGCAGAAGCTTGAACTGAGCAAAAACTCAAATGTACCCTTGAAGTTTGCAGGGAACTGGGAGTCCATGATGTAAACTTTCAGGGATACATTTTAACCTGTAACTAACCTACAGGTAAATGGACATATTCCATATTCCAGTAACTGCAAATAAAAGCATTGGATTCAGCCTCAGATTGTAGCATTTGCAATTCTTTATTCTTTTTCATTGGGCTTAAACCTGCACAATAATACAAGAATGATTTTATTAACAGATGAATAAAACCTTTCAAATAAACTTTCTCAGTAGCAGCTTAGTGAAGCAGAAAGGTCATGATCTCTGGCGAGGTGATCTGCACACAGGAACCGCAGAACTTCTAAAGTTCAAGAAGCTTCCAGCCCAAGGGGGTGAAGAAGCACTCCTGCCAGAAGCAAGGAAGCACCAGAGGGGTAGAGGACACATAGTTTCAAGTCCAAATTTTACAGTCATGTTATGGTTTTTTAACAACTGAAACAGTGCCATATTTTTCTATCTCAGTGATGTTTTTGTTCTGGTCTATTCAAGACACGTTTTTACTATTTGTTCTCTTTTTCTGTTCCCTCTGACTAGGCCTCCCCTGTCCCACCCCATACTACACAGTCTCACTTTTGTTCACCTTCATTTCCTTTGACCCATCTCTTTCTCTGTAAGAAACAGCATTTTTGGTTAAATAATTTGGATGGTTAAAGCATTGATTCATTACTTTGTATTATCCCTTTGTGCTTCTGTCCAGTATCTGTCCCATCTATTGGTACACTGTCAGAAAAAAAACTTGTGAACATGTTGCCAGGCTTGGGAATGATATAAGTAATTAGTGATGCTATATTTCTTCTGATGTGCCTTCTGCCCTGTAAATATAGTATTCTGTGAATCCTCTTTGACTATAGCATTTTTTGTGACAGATCTGGGATAGAACACCCTGAGCTACTGTGTTCATTGGAGATGGGGTAGTTCATCCCTTCTTAGTAGGGCAGGCAAATGAGAGGCTGCATTAAAGGTTTCTCCATCATGGGAAAACACAACAGATCCATGAGATGGCAGAGACTATGAAACAGGCGTGATGGAACCAGTCCTTTGGACAGAGTAATACTGGGAGAACTGTCAGGAGAGCAATGCTAAGGATTGAATTGCTAATGCTGGCTAAAATGAAAATGTGTAAAGCATGTTTTCATACACAGAAAATAAATGTTGAGCACACACATGTAGGTTTAGAATGCAGAGCTGCTCTAATTAAAAAAAAAAAAAATCAAAACCAAATAAACACAACACATTTACAAAGTTCACCCTGTGTAAGCCACAAAAAAGAGTTTTCACTCTGTAGCAGTTACCAAAGATTGCTCACAGCCACACCCTGACTAGAGAGCAACAAATAAACAAAAATTTAATATCTGCCAGAAAGACATAATGATGGTCAGAATTTAAAAATACATTTTAATGTAATGTGTGAGCAGGTTTGGGACTTTTTCTGATCCAGTTCGATCTGGCAGATTTAATTTGTGTATTGTTCTGAAGTAATGGTTAAGAGGAGTGCGGGAGAAACACTGTTGTTCCAAAGCCTCCATGTGGAGGTCATACTTCAAAATATCCATGAAAACATTATTTTGGAATAGCACTGGGGAATTTCCAAATGTGGATGCACAATAAATATTTGTAGAATGTTGGCCTTCAACTTGTTCTAAAAAATCTATCAAAGCCAAAATATTTTTTCTGCAATATTTAGTAGCTTTTGGATAGCATTCCCAGGACTCAGTCCTGAAAAACAGTGAGTTGTATGGTCTATCAGGTTTTTTTCTTACTGCCTATATTAAATAATTAATTTTTCATTCAAAGGAGTTGACCCAATTGATACAGATGAATGAGTGAACACTAATTTCCAAATGACTGAATTTGTTAGGGAAGACAATTATATATTATTTTTATGAGTTTTACTTGGTTTTCAATTAGGATATATTAATTCTGTAATACTGACTATAAAAATAACCTCATCTTCCTTTTGCCTTTTTTTTTTTTTTTCTTAAGGATTTTATACGTAATGACTTACTGTGGAAATCAGTTGCATATAAAGAGTACTTCTGGCAGTGGGGGAAATGAGTTAAGGCTTTTTATGCCTTTGTAAATCATGCATCTGAAAAATAAGGTGTGATCTCCCATTCAATGTGAGTGATAATAGCATCTCTAACTCTGACATTTGCATTGAGGAAGGACTGTTCTCCTGTTTTAAGTCTTCCCTCAGAATAAGGTCTGTCCTGTACTTACCTGGCACACTTCAGTAATTTGTAAAAACTTTCTGCTTCTGACAGGCCTGTCAAAACCTCAGAAATTTGGCTAATGATTTCCAAATCTTAGTTTTGAAATCATGCTCCATCATACTCAAGCCTTGATTTCCAAAGACATAAGGGCTTTTTTTTTGTGATGTTTACAAGCCTTGTCTTAAGGACTGTTCTTGACAGCATGTTAAAACCCAACCCTACTCCAGTACTTCACATTTGTAAAAAACATGTTCAAAATTACTCCTTCTTGTCACTGATCACCGTTGTTGTCTTTCTTTCAACTCACTTCCTTACTCAGGTTACAAGTGTAAAAGCAGAATTCTGTATAACGATCATGCGTTAATAGGTAAATCTCAAAAAAGACTTTTATTTTATGCATACAACTGAACAGCAACAAGCCTGCCAAAGAAACCCCAAGCAATTCTTTACTTTTTAACCATTCTGGCTATTTTTTTTTAATAACTCCAGAGCTGCATGCTTTTTAATTTTTTTTTTTTTTAATTGTTGGGTTAATAACTTTGCAAAACCCTGGCTGATCCAACTTCCCCCTCCCCTGCACCTCGTTTAACAGGAAGCACCTCCGCTGGACAAAAAGCTGGCCCGGGCTGCCCAGCCACGGCAGGAGGGGCAGGGATGCAGGGTGAGGCAAGTGGCTTGCGCAGCGGTGGGGCTGGCACCCTGGGCAGGGGCAGTGCAGCGGTTGGGGCCAGGGGGCAAACGCCAGCCCTCGGCCTGCGAGAAATCCACCTTCTATTAGAGAGCAGTGTAGGGGAAAGGGACCTGGGGGTCCTGGTGGACAGCAGGATGACCATGAGCCAGCACTGTGCCCTTGTGGCCAGGAAGGCCAATGGCATCCTGGGGTGTATTAGAAGGTGGGTGGTTAGTAGGTCCACAGAGGTTCTCCTTCCCCTCTACTCCACCCTGGTGAGACCACACCTGGAATATTGTGTCCAGTTCTGGGCCCCTCAGTTCAAGGAGGACAGGGAACTGCTGGAGAGAGTCCAGTGCAGGGCAACAAAGATGATGAAGGGAGTGGAGCATCTCCCTTATGAGGAAAGGCTGAGGGAGCTGGGGCTCTTTAGCTTGGAGAAGAGGAGACTGAGGGGTGACCTTATTAATGTTTATAAATATGTAAAGGGTGAGTGTCACGAGGATGGAGCCAGGCTCTTCTCGGTGGCAAACAATGATAGGACAAGGGGCAATGGGTGCAAACTGAAACACAAGAGGTTCCACTTAAATTTGAGAAGAAACTTCTTCACAGTGAGGGTGACAGAACACTGGAACAAGATGCCCAGGGAGGTTGTGGAGTCTCCTTCTCTGGAGACATTCAAAACCCACCTGGACACCTTCCTGTGTAACCTCATCTAGGTGTTCCTGCTCCGGCGGGGGGATCGGACAAGATAATGTTTCGAGGTCCCTTCCAATCCCGAACATTCTGTAATTCCGGCGCCTCCGGCCCGGGTACAACCGCCTGCAGCCTCAGCGAGGCGAAAGCCGTTGGTGGCCGTTGGCAGCACCTCCCCGCGAACACCCGCCTCGGAACGCACCAACAGCCGCGGCGGCGGGGGGTGGAAACATATTATACAAACCCACTCCCACCCGGCCACCGTCGCCTCCCCCTTTCGGCAGCTTCTGCTCGTGCGCTCCCGGCCCGGCCCCGCCCCCTTTCGGCCAATCACATGAGTGAACGCGAGGGCCGCCGGGAGTGGGCGCTACCTGAGGGGCTCGGCTGAGGCGCAACATGGCGGCGCTGGCCGGTTGCTGAGCGGTCAGTGGCCGCGGCGCCGGGGCAAGGCGGCTGGAGCGGGAGCCGCAGGGAAGCAGCGGCAGACAGGCAGACGGGAAGCCGGCGGGCCCGGGCGGGAGAAGAGCGGAGGAAGGTGGCGGGGGCGGCTCGAGCCCCCGGGCGGCGGCGATGGCCCAGTGCGTGCAGTCGGTGCAGGAGTTCATCCAGGACTCGTTCGTACCCTTGGTGGCCGCGCTGTGCAGCGAGGAGGCGGAGAAGCTCACTCGCAAGAACAACCTGAGCTTCGCCGAGCTGGTGAAGCCCTTCTGCCGCCTCACCTCGGAAGGTCAGTGCCGGGAGCGGAGCCGGGGCGCGGGGTTTGTTTACACGGGGCGGGGGAGGCGGCGCCGCTCCCTTCCGCCCGGTGGGCCAGGAGCCCCGCCCGGCTGGCCGGAGCGGCTGTCACGGCGCCTCCCTTGCGCGGCGCGGCCGAGGCGAGACCCCTTCCCCCGGACCGTGGTGGTGTCCTCTCGGTCGGGCGTTACGTGGAGCGGTGACAGGCTAAGCGGAGGCGCACCTTTGCCGGGGTTGCACCAGGTGGCTGTCAAGTCTGTTTTATTTATTTATTTATTTATTTATTTATTTATTTTCGGTCTGTTCTTCTCTGCGGAGGCTTGGAAGTTAGGCTCCTCCTGGAGACATCACAGCACACGGCTGAAAAGAAGGGTGTCTGCAAATCTAGCTCTTCCCTAATTTTTCTTTCTTTAAAACGACTTCTCTGTTATCTCGTACCTGCCTACTGCTGTAGATTTTCTTGGATTTCACACCCGTGTTAAGGCTGTTAGAAAAGTACTCAGTCGTTGAAGGTATGCGCAGAGTTTCAGAAACACTAGTTGTAATTTCGGTTGCAAGTCATTGTTTTCGCTCGCTTGTAGTTTTATGGTATATACTTGTTTTGCTTGTTTCTGTGAGTAAGAGGTGTGCAAAGAGCAGGTGGGAACTGAGCTGGCTGTGTGGCACAGGTGAAATGACAATGTAAAGCAGCAGCAAAACTGGATATTGACCAGAGAAACTGACCACTGGAAGGTGATACTGTAGGATTCTTTTACTGTAATGCTTCAACTTACTATCTGGATTTTTATTTTTTTTTTAATGTAACTAAATTATGCTCTTCAAGCCACTGCTCATCAGAATAGTATGCAGAATAGCAATTGGAATAAACTGTCAGAATAGCAGTGCAGTTACACTTGACAAATTTGGTTTCTGACAGCTCAGACTTCAGTCTCTTCATGTCCTGTGTTGAGGAAACAGTGCAGGAAAACACTTGAGTTAGTTTTTTGCATTACTATATATAAAAAAAGGCACCAACTTAAAAGCTAGTATGCATTAAAATCTGCCTTAGTCCTGTGGCAGGTCTTAATAACTTAGTAACCATAACCTTTATAAAGGCTTTTCCCTTTTTTAGCAACACTCATGAGCTCTGTGAGAATGCATAGATAAAAATAATAAATGCAGCAGCTCATGTCCTTGCCATTCTGAAGTTACTTAAATATCCCTATAGGTTCTTTAGTGAAAGGCTTTCAAAATGCATCTAGCAAAAAAAATCAGGCAGACTATTCAAAATGAAGCATTTGCTCTCAAGGTTACTTAATTCTGTTGTTGCTTAGTAGTAAATATTTTTATTGCAATTATAGCAACAGTTAAGGAACTTGCAAACCTGAACTATTCTCAGTGTTCCCCCTGTAAATGCAGACCTGAGTAGTATGTGGGTACTTTATATAAACCAAACTAGTCTTTACTGTCTTTTAGTAAAGGAATTAGTCATGGCTGAAGATTACACTTCCTCCCTTGGTATAATGTAAGACTTTGAGCTTATTATTGAGAGACTGATACTGAATCAATTTCTGCATTCTTCTAAAAACTTGTAAAGAAAAGCTATGCTGTTTGTTTTTCATAATTTTGTAGTACTTTTTGATGTTTCTGTAATTGGTCTTATGCAAGCTCTGTCATGGAATAAAGTAACACCTCCATGAATTGCCTCTAAAACCCCATTAATTTCCTAATTTTGCAGCTGTGGCTTTTGTGACATATATTTGAGAAGGGGCATCCTTGCTGTTCTGTGTAGGCTGCATAACTTTAACAGTGTGAACCATCTTGTTCAAAACCTGATGGTCAGAGAACCAAGAAGCTGAAGCTTGGTACTGTGGGTTTTGTTGCTCTGTATTCTGATTCAACAGGCTGCAAGCCTCACTGCAGTTCTTCACTCCTAGTGTGACTTCCTATTCTAGCTTCATGGAGAAAACATTACTGTGTGCTATATGTAATTTCTTGTGGTGAAAGCCAGTGTGCTGATGATAGCGAAACCAGTAGCAGGTGGTATTTTCTTCAGACAGAACAGTAGTAGTTCAGTGTAATAAAGTTTCTCATGAGTTTGTATAAGAGTAAGCAATTTCTCTAGTTCTGGACTTTGTGGAGTTCTAAGACAGGGAGACATGCTTGTTGGAGTCACTATTCTTGTTGCATAGTGACACTGTAAACTGTATCCTGTGTACAAGACCTAGAAATGTCATGTAAGTTCTTAAATTGCTGTACCTTAATAGGTTTGACCAAACTTAGCAGTAAAATTTTTCCACGGTGCTTTTCATATCCAACTAAGAGGAAGAGAAGCACGATTAATGATCCGACCCTCCACAGCTGTGTGTTTCACTGCTTGTGATTGTTTTGATATTTTCACTTTTAAGCCCAGTTTTTTCCTAAGCAAGTATGAAATACTGTGATGTGGTGTGTGGTGTCTTGTTGTTTTTTTGGTAATGAATACTCCTGTCTTAGTCGCTATTTTGTTGACTTTCTAATGTAAAATTGGATTGATTAGTATTTCATCTCTTTAGAAATAAGCTGTCCCTTTTACAAAACTTTAAAGTACATGAATTACTTCCTGAACTCCTCTATAATTTGAAGAGCTCAGTCACTGGTTTCTTACTGCACTCTTAGAGTCCTGTTGCAATACAGATTTTTCTCTGAAGTTAAGGATTTACATAGCTTATGAGCCTGCTGAAGACTGCACATTCATCAGCGTGCTCACTTAGAGAAGTAGTGCAGTTATGAAATGAATCTTGTGGTATATGTGCAAAACAGTTTTGATACACAGAAACTAGGCTGAGCTTTTTACTGTGCATGTATTGATTGTCCTTCACATGTTAACAGAGATGTGAAGGTCCAGACCGCTGCTTGATTCTTCAAGTAGTGTTAAACCACATGTTTCTTGCAGTTGCTCAGTGCAAGGAAACCAGATTATATCTAATTTCAAGTAGAACTTCACAAACATATGTAATGTAGATGTTAAGAGGGGGCCTGTGCACGGATCAGTATTAATCTACTCATCAACTTCTGCCTATCAATGACTTACTAATGCTGTTGTAGCCAAAAATACTCCTGCAATATAGCAAATTGTGATGGTAGGAAATCCAGAGCACAGCGTTCCAAGTGCTATGTACTGTAATTTTTAGCTTCTTGACTTCTGTAGGTAAGTCACTTTTTGTTATTGAAGGAGCAATGGTTGAAGAAAAAAACTTTACTGTCCTGGTGAGTCTTGACTTTAGAAGAAAACAAAACCAAACCCCTCGCCATGCTTCAGTTTTAATTTGGTAAAGGAAACCAAAAGTATATTGTGGATTTTATACCTTCACATTTATTCTCGAAGTGGCAGTCTTTTTTAGCTATTGTGCTTGTTAATAACAATTGATGCCTAATTTAACAAATGCATGTATTGTATAGTTATTTTTTTTTTTTAAATAGCATCCTGTTTTTAAGAATCCTTAAAAATACTATCCGAACTAATACTGTCTTGGTGGGAGGGACAATTACAGTGTACATGTCAACTAGCAAGTGTCACTTTAGGATAGTCTTTGTTACTCTTAAACCAAAGTGTTTTTGTGTGTGTTTTTTGTGTTTGTGTTTTTTTATATATATATTTTTTTTTTTAGAGGGGAAGAGTTTCTGATAACTGTATCTGATTCTAAGCCTTAAATATGTGCTGGAAGTAAGGAGGTGTAATGAGAACACTGCATTTATTTGAGCTTAGTTTGATGTTAGGAATTCCTTGTTCATGCGTATTTGAGTCAACATATGAATATTTTCAGCTTCTGATGAAAAAGATCTCGTTCTTATGTGCGTTACTACTCTCACTTTTGGCAAAATACTTTCTGAAATCTTATGAACACTTAAAGGGAATGTTTAACACTAGAAATGTTTTATTAGGGATTAAGGCAAGAGCTTTTTGGAGATCCAAAAATGTCCTTTATGTTGGTCCTTAGCGTTGCACATATGCCAGAAATGTCAGCTGCATCCCGTAGGGAAATGTGTTTGCTCTTCGTTATTATGTCTGTTGTAGTTTAGGAGGGACACCAAGGATGAGTTTTAGTGTTACAGCTGCACAGGTAAAGGCAGACTGGTTTCTTAGTTGTTTGTCCCTCCCATTTGCTTTACATTTGATTTTTTCAGTAGTCATGTGGAAGTAGGGTTGATAATTTATCTGTATTATAACATGGGAAACAAAAAATCCTTCCCTTCAGCTTTCTGATAGAAATGCTGAACTGGATGAATTAAGGTTAGCCAGCACAGTTGCCATCCTCTGTATTGATACAGCCTTATGATGAACAAGTTCAATCTGAAACTTATAGCTGAAAAATTCTCCACAGATTTTAAGGTCGTGTTGGGCAGGATCAGTTCTCTAAGTTGCTTCACTGTGTTTTCCCATGAGTTTCAGCGCTGGCTAAAAGCTGGGAGTGAATGTGTGACTGAGGAGGGTAGAACTATGCTGGTCCAGACTTGAACTGTGATAGAAGTCTGTTTTAACAGCTAAGATGGGCTGTAAGCACATCTAGTGTGATCCGTCTTGGGCTGCACAGTTTTTTCTGAAAAGGCTTGTGGAAAAGCTGTGCTTCCCCTGGCTGGAGGGGACTGAAGCCTCAGTTTCAGACCTTCACAGTGTGAATTCTGTGGTTAGTTGCAAGATGAGGAGAACAACAAGAATTTTCATTTGTTCTGCTTTGTCTATGCTATAAAGTGATTTGTGAAAACAAAATGCAAAGGAGTCGAGAGCTGTACTGTTGGTACGTGGTAGCAGCAGGTGTCTTTGGTAGCCGTATTCAATGCGTCCCGCCTGCACTTCCAGTCTGGCTTGCTTGGTGGTGCTTGTGGTTTGAAATTGGGAAAATGTAATGAAAAATCAGAGCAGACCCAGGATTGTAATGTCTGTTGAAAGTGTCATGAATACTTTTTTTTTAAAAGACAGATGGCTTGGGTGAGCAGGTTTCACAAAGATTCTACGAAGGGAGTTCTGCATTTATGAGTTATGTGAAACTCAAATTATTGCTTATGGTAACATGTAACTTTGTCTGTAAGATACAAGAGAGACTGCAGCCCAATCGAATTATAGTGGAAAGATCACAGAGATAGACCTTAAGTAGAAAGGTAGGCCGGTATACATAAGCGTAAAAAACCTTAGTTTTCTTGTGATCAATCTGTTTTTCTTTTCAGGAAGTTGAGACTTTTCTTTTTTTAATGATAAAACCACAAAAACAAAATTAGGGGCTTAGAGTTTTTGGTGTTTTTTCTGTCTGATGTCTTTCTTGAAGAAGTTGGTCTTAATGGGAAGAAAATATTTTTTGGGTAAATAACACAAGGGTGAAACAGTGTAAGTTGCTGTGTGCTAATAACATAAGGCTGCTATCACCTTTTTTAAGAGCTAATTTTAATAATGAATCTGTTTTTTAGTATTATTTTTATTGGTAACAGTCTGCTTCACTTTTTCTAAATATGCAACCTCTCCACATCAACATTTTGCATATTTCCCAGCTGTTTGTAGTTCTGTCATAAACACCAGGTCCATGGCACTTAACTGCATTGCATTTCTTTGAGGCTGCGTGCCATAGCTCACTGGCATGAGAGTTGTCAGGCACAACTCTCATGCATAATTCTGAAATCAGTATTTTAATACTCATAAAACTTTTTGTTTTTTTAAACAAGTATTTTAAAGTGAATCGGGAATGCTGGTGCTCATAGAATCATAGAATGATTTGGGTTGGAAGGGATGTTCAAAGGTCATCTAGTCCAGCCTCCTGCAATGAGCAGGGACATCTTCAACTAGTTGATCAGGTTGCTCAGAGCCCTGTCCAGCCTGGCCTTGAATGTCTCCAGGGATGGGGCATCTACCACCTCTCTGGGCAACCTGTGCCAGTGTTTCACCACCCTCACTGTAAAAAATTTCTTCCTCGTGTTTAGTCTGAATTTACTTTTAGTTGAAAAACATTACCCTTTATTCTGTTGCAACAGGCCATGTTAAACAGTCTCTCTCCATCTTATAAGCTCCCTTGAAGTACTGGAAGGCAGCTATAAGGTCTCCCCAGAGCCTTCTCTTCTCCAGGCTGAACAAGCTCTGCTCTCAGCCTTTCTTCATAGAAGAGGTGTTCTGCCCCTCTGATTGCCTTGGTGGCCTCCTTTCCAACAGGTGTTTCTTGTACTGAGGGCTCCAGAGCTGGGCGCAGAACTGCTGGTGGGGTCTCACCAGAGCAGAGCAGAGGGGCAGAATCACCTCCATCAACCTACTGGCCACGTTTCTTTTGATGCATCCCAGGATACAGTTGGCCTTCTGGGCTGCAAGTGCACATTGTCACTCATGTCCAGTTTTTCATCCCCAAGCAGCGCTGCTCTTCAACAATGTGTTTACTAACATGTGTACTAATGTTGATTAATTTTTATTAAAAGTTTGTCACTCCAGAAATGTAACTTCAGTAACATTCTTTTAAAATCAGTTGTGTGATGCCTTCTGCAGAACATGCAGTTCCAAAACCATTTCTTTAAAAAACAAACAGCAAAACTAGGGCAATCACACTGTAATGTTAAAAAGGAAAGGATATGCTCATTTTGGATGCACTAATACTATGCTGTCCCTGTCAAGTTTCTTGAATGCTGTTATTGTGTACTGGTGTTTTCTTGGAAACTGGGGGTCCCTTGGAATATGAGATGTTATGTGACATCCATACATGGTTACTATAGGCTTTCTGTGCAACTTGAGTACATTCTACAGGCCAGGGGGTGCATCAGTGTAGAGTGTGCATTTTGAGTACTTTTGTTACTCTGAGTGGATAGTCTTACAAGCTAAGATCCTATGCTAGCTGTTCATAAGTCTGCTTAAATGAACCTAATGTTGAACATGAAGTAATTCCTCATTCTTTCCTTCCCCCCACTCCATTTTTGATACTCAAGTATTATGGTCTGTGATCTGAAATTGATATGGTGGTTTAGTCAAAAATTAATCTTTAAAGAAAAAGAATAATCTGTTGGGAGAAATATACTATGTTACAGTAACTATTTTAACTCTGTTACACTCCTCAATAAAGCTTATTTCTTTTCTTTTTTAGTTCACATGAGAGATCCTAATAATCAGCTTCACATAATTAAAAATTTGAAGATTGCTGTCAACAACATTATTACTCACCCACCTCAGCCTGGTGCCATTCGAAAACTTTTGAATGATGTTGTGTCTGTCAGTCAGCCTGCTGAAGGACTAGTAGCTAATGTGATCACAGCTGGAGATTATGATCTCAACATTAGTGGTATGTAATGTTATTGTATTTTTTGTAACTTAAACTGGAATTTACTGTAAGCTTGATTACAGGTTTGTGGCAAATATTAAAGTTACTCCGAGAGCTGATAAGTTTTGAGTCATTGTTTTTACTGATTCAGATTTGTCAGATAGTTTTGGTTTTATATATGATGCCAAAAGAGTGGCTGAACTTAATTAATAATTCTTAATATAACATTTCCTAATGTTGTAATTCTTCTGAACTTGTGTTAAATCATCATACTATTTTTAATGCAGAAAATACTCATGCTTTCATTTTGGTAAGAGCTCATCAAATTAGTGAGGTTTTTCTTGTTACAGAACTGGTATACTAACATGTTGCACTTGGTTGAATAAACATCAGAATGTCTTTACAGTGGTACTCACAGACAGCTTCACATGAAAGTTAGTCCTCCTGCCTCCTTTTATTGGTCTTTTTACTTGTTGCTTAATGCAAAGAGTTCATGAAGTTGACATAAAAAGTTGTAAGATAAAAAGTATGTGATTCCGTGTCTTCTTTTTGTTTGTTTGGTTGTTTTTTTTTTTACTATGAAACTCTGCGCTTCATGTTTCATTGTCAAAATGGCTAGAATAGTCTGAGGATGTGTTTTCAGATCTCCAAGGAATAAGGCATTGTGAATTATACTAAATGAGACCTGATCTTCAGAGCTGAGAAGATTAAACTCCTCCCAATTAAGATCCTAATCCATTAAAGCCTTTGAGTACATACTTAATTCAAAGCATGTATGCATTGCCCTATTTAAATGAGTAATTTATTGTACTTAAAGTTCAGCATGCGGTGAGGAATCTCTGCTATAGCAAAAGACTGATGAAAATTCATGAGGATTAGTAAGTGATGTTGTCATAGTATGTTTTTTTTTAATGTTGATGGTGAAAAATTGCATAATTCTACATATTTGAAACCTAATTTACAAGCCACATTCTCAACTTGATGTGAAATACTGAGAGAAAAGGAAGAGACTTGAGCCTGGAAATTTTTGGGAGCTATTGGAAGCTGCACACTTTCTCAGTTTCCATGTCCCCGTTTATCTGTGAAATCAGTGAATTTCTGTTTTTATGTGAAGTGTTTCTGGAGAGGAAGTCTGCTTGAATTTTAGAGATTGGAAGACCCTAAGAAAGCAGAATGGTTTCAATGAAGAGATGTTTCCGTAACATTTTTTGATCACCTCAGTTTAAAAATGAAATATTGAAAGAAGGGAAGAAGAATAGTGGCTACATCAAGCCATGCTTTCTAGTTGTAGAAGCAAATAATTCTCCTTTTGATTTCCTTATTTGCTGCTGGTGTTATGCAAGCTGCCATACTTGACTGTCTTCTGTCTCTCAGTGACGAGGTTCTTATTTCCATTCAGACTGGCAGTATGCATATTTGACAGAAGAAGGAGAGATGTATAATCTGATTAAGATAATACAGAAGGACAAAATAATGTAGGAACAAAAATAACGTAAGAACGATGAAATCATGTAGTTTTGTGGTACCCCTTTTTAGGGCTTTAGCACAAAGCAGTGGCACAGTGTTGTCATGTTGAAACTTAGATTGCATTGTAGGAGGATGTGAGGAAGTCCCTGCTTTGCCAGGTAGAGTTCCTTTTCTACTTAGGAAACTGAGTATTTACCAATAAACTTTTTTCTTTTTTCAACTTTGTTAGAGCATTTTATTGAAAACCCATGGAAGCATTCATTCATTCATGGCAACAAAACAATCTTTTTGGCATGGAAATGTGAAATACTCTAATCTGTTATTTAATTTCCTCTTTTTCTTTTGGTGAATTAGTTTTCTGGATAGCAATATTTAAAAAGTAATTCCTTAATCTTTAATGGTGATCGAATGCAGTCTATTTTGAAGGAAGACAAACATTTTTTTAGAGGCTCATGTATGGGTGTTTTCAGCACTGGGATCATCATACTGCTTTTTTTACATTTTATTTATTTTTAGAAAAGTTTTGGAACTGCTGTGGTAAATTGGTTTGTTTTTAATCTTTCTTTGTTACACTTGTTGTTAATTAGTCTCATAGTTCCATAATGCTCTTTTATTGAGAAACCTGGTTGATTGCTGAAAGGGTGCTTGTGTTCATGCCTGCATCCTCCCATGTGCTGGTGCATGTGGAGGGTGAGGAAAATCAATCCCACTAGAGACTTTTCTTCTCCCAGATTTTCAACTGGATCACTTCCCTGCTTATGTTTGTTCAGGGCTGCATGATGCTAATGATGGCATGCAGCAATATGGTGAAGATAAGGGGGAATGTTGGGGTGACTGCTTTCAGCAGCTACATCTTTAGTTACTTTAACTGTAGTACTACAGACTGAGAAATGTCAGAACTTAGTGTCTTACATTTATAGTCTCTTCCAACTAGAAAAATATAATATGTAACTGTAACTTAATTATTTACTACATTATAGATTTCCTTTTTTTATTCAAGCCCAGAATTTAGGCTGAACCAGAAATTAATATTGGATTCTATTAAAATACACTGTGACATGTTGAGGAGCCTGAAGTGTTCATGATTAAGGTTAGCTGGAATCAAATCTCTTCAGTCCCTGGTGGGCCTGCATGGTATAGATTTTCTGCTTCATGCTACCAGAGCGTAAAAGTCAGTAGAGTGTTTGCACCTGACCCTTTTTAGTATAATAATATCATGTTTTTTCTATCAGATCGCTCAGTTAAGGCTAGTGTTCCTTGGTACAGTAATTGGAAAGAGACACTGATGGAACTGAACACATCCACGTTTTATTCAGGTATTTTTTTGTGGTTGGTGCCAGTTTGCCAAATTGCCCTTTATTCCTTTTCCATGTGCCCCATCCACCTTTCCTTACCATCTCCTACAACCGTTTAGCACTTTTCCTGGCGTAGATGTGTGTTCCTCCATTTTTTTCCCTCCAAACGAAAAATTGTTGGTGGTGGTTGTTTAATTTTTCTTTTAGTCACATTTCTATTACTGTTAATCTAAATCATTTGGTCTTTCCATAGAATCAATAGATGCAGCATGGTGGTGGGAAATGACCTGATGCTGGAAAAGCACTGTCTTGTTTGATCCTATGGACCTATATACTGTCCCTATTCTCTATTTCAAATGTAAATACTTTCTGCTTCTCCACAGAATTTCCTTCTCAAGGGATAGTGGTGCTTTTCAAATTGGAGCTAAAGTGCTGACTGTACTAGGGGCACATATGCCCCTGCTATATTGGCATTCTTTCTGGAGTATGACTCTTGAAAAAAAAAAAAAAGTGTTGTAATACATTTTCACCTAGTTTGTAAGACTTACAGCTACCAAAAGACATTGTTTATTGACCTCTCAACTTACAGACAAAGCCTGTGTTGTGCTCTATCAAAGCCAGATTTTGATGTTTTTCAGTTTTAGATATTAACAAAGTTTATGCCTTTGGTTAGTAATAGCTAACTTTTCAGTAGTGTCTGTTTACATGCTGCTAAATGCCTTCCTTTCTGAATGGTGCTAGAGTAGTAGTATCTGTGAAATTCATCTTAGTCAGCTAGCTAAAAAGTACAAAACTTAATGAAGTAGACTTCTCATTCTTAAGCTGTTGTGTACAAATATCACTTAGCAGTTTTTTTTTCTTTAACGATTTACAAACACATTAACAAGTTTGCCTAAACTTCAGTTCTGCTCATTTGCTATACTGGAAACATATTACTAGAAAAACACAAAACATACACCTCTGTGTAACTAAATGACAGTGTTGCAATGCACTGCTTTAGCATGTGTTATGAAATGTTACCTCTGAAATTTTTTTAAAATATTGTTTTTGTTTCAAATATTGTGCATGATTATTGTTGTAAGTATCTACTATAAATGATTACAGCCCTGTAAATGTTCGAGTGAATACTGAGGTATAATATGTTGTGGTTGTGTAGAGAGAATCCAGTTGCCTTTGTATCCACTTCAAAGGTTCTTAATAGTCTGAATGAGAAAGGGGAGGTGCGGAAAATAAAACCACCCCACAAAACAAAGTAGTACTTTGCTGTTTGCAACTCTGTGAGACTGAAAAAAAAAAAAAGCCTTCTATGTGGTTCAACCATAAAACAGAACCAGAGAACTGAAAACAGAGCTCGAAACTAAAATGCAGTTGAAATTTATGCCTTAAATGGTTTAGCATTGTTTGGTTTGGACCTGAGTTATTACAATGCTTTGTTATTCTTGTAAAAAAAAATGCATGAGAGTTGCTTTCTCATGGTTTGTTTTTAATAACAAGCAGTGTTTTCCTTAATTTAAATAGTTGGCATATTTACATGTAGGACTTGATAAAGCCAAAAGCTTTTGATGCGCTAGACTCAGAGAGCAGTTGCTAGAAAGGCTGTAATAAAACACTAGAAGTTTGTCTCCTATTCATCTTTCTCTATGGGAGATGTGCTGACTGTTGGACTGAGTTCTGTTAAGTGTGACTATATCTGACTTCCATGTGGATGAAACTGATGTAAGATGGCCTGACAATGTAGGATTACACAAAATGCATTAACTTGATGGACAAGAAGATAATTCCAACATAAATGAAACTCAGTCTCCTAAAGCCATCAAAGTATGTGTTTTCTTGGGTCCATATAAGGAAAATAAATATCTTCAGGATTTCTTATCAATGCATTTTTTTCTGTACTAGTTATTGTTTTCTAGTTTGCAGATGAGTTTACATTGGGTTCCAGCTAACTTCAGTGTGAAATCAGGTTACTGGAATTGGACTAATTTTGCTCTGGGGTCTTTTTTTCCACTCAAGGGAAGGAACTGCAGAATTGAGATGGCATAAAACAGGCATGAAGGGAGAAATAATACTTCATTGCTCAGCTGATAGTTGGCATGGAAAGAAACGGACAAGATTTTTGAGTTCAAATGTTCTTTGGATGTCCCAGACATACTTGTTTTCTCTTGATTTGTTACGCTTAGAAAAAATGAAATCCCTATTATAAAAGGGCATTTGAACATGACAGGTAGCTATTAAAAGGCATTTATGGCACAGCTCAGATCTGAGTTTCTAGCTTTTTGTATCTCTGCTGTGCAAGCTGACAGCTGAACTGTTTGTTTCAGCAGAGCAGAGGAAGAGGACTAATGTCAAGCCAAGTCACAACACTTGCAAAAAGGTTTAGACAAACTGGCAGGGTAGGGTTTTGGCGATCTTTTAGTTCTTCTACGTAGTCAGAAATTAATTTTGCTTCTCGATAAATTCTTGCATTTCTAGCCAAGGCAAATTCAATGCCTGTTAGAAGAATTTGTTTTTTCTTTCCCAAGTGTGTGCATTTATGTTTAAAGGAGTGGTAAGGAGTAGTTACTCTAACAAGGTGTGAATACATGTAAGCTTACAATATTGAGGAAGTGGATGCTTAAGATACTATTCAGTTTCACAGGATTCGATTCAAAGTGTTACTGTTTCACCCACTTGTGTGTATTTTAGATGCTTTCTTCTTAGACTGTCCCTCCCCTTCTTCCCCCTGCTATGCAAACCTTGTCTGAGTTTGCAAGCTTCACTTTTAGGTGTAGTCTTTCATATTTCCTTCTCATAAATGAGTTAACAGATTTTTTGCTGAATATTCTAATTTGTTTTATCTTATTGTGTATTCCAGCTACTACTCCTTGGTTTGAGTCTTACAGAGAGTGCTTTCTTCAGTCCATGCCTGCATCAGATCATGAATTCTTAAACCACTATGTTGCATGTATCCTTTGAGTGTTACAGACCCCTCAAGTGAAGGCTGTTGGAGCTGACTGCAGAAATGTCATGTAGGAGACTTCAAAACCTTGCAGTAACTCTTGTTTCCATTATGATTTGAAATATATACATTTTTTTCACTATGTCCAACTATAATATATACAGACTAATTTTGTAAGGGTATTATGGTTTTCTTTGTGGTTAGTTGTTTTTTAAACAACTTTTTTCTATGTGTCAAACTGAGCTCTGAGATAATACCTGCAAAATAAACTTCCTCATCCTAAAATGCTTTCTGCTGTAGCTTTTAGGTATCTGTTGGCTGTCCCTTATGTACAAGAGAGGCTTTTGCATTTAGGATGTACCTGCTGCTTTTTATAGCTTTTTCTAGCAGATGGAGTGAGGAGGTTGGGGAGGGTGCTTTGGAAAATTGGTGAACTTGGAGGTATTTTGGACAAAAAGAAGTCTGGAAAGATGCCTTAAATGCCTTTGCCTTTTTTTTTTTTTTAAACCCCCAAATTTAAGCAAATTTGCTTGTCTACAAGGAAAATGAAAATATGCACTTTTCATGACGTAGTTGGTGTTTAGTTTTACAATAATTATAATGCTGCAGGTTTCATAGCACTTACTTTGTTCTTAACTGTTTACTGTGCTTCATCATTTCAGTGTGGTGGAACAGGTATGTTAGTAGCCATTAGAGCGAACCATTTGTGCAGAATTAATGTGGCAAAATATTGATTCTGGCCTTTGACTTCTACATTTTGATAACATTTAAAGTACACCTTGCTTTCTGATTTCTCTGAATTAATGTCTTTGAATAGATGTAGCAGAGCAGGATGTTCCCTATTAATGATCATGAAATTATATTAAGGTAAAAGTCTGGATGCTTCTGCTTTTTGCTCAAAAAATGTTGCTGTGTTTATGAATACTGGCTGTTGTTGCTCAGATGATAACTTGAAGTCTCAACTCATGTTCGAAGTTGAAAACTAAAGTACACTGGGAGTGAATTTCAGGTATATATTTCATAAACAGTTGGTCTGTATCTAAAACCTTGAATGAACTGTTAGCTATTTTGTATCGGCTTAAACTTTGATTCAATGTTAGAATTGGAGCAAGCTCCTGTTTCATTTCATGTTGGAGATGTTAGTTAACTGACTGTTTAGATAGTGTTTTTTATCAAGACTAAGGCCAAATTCTAATTGTGCATACTTTTGTGGTAGTGTGTTTTATAGGCTTAAATATTGTACTCATCTACTTTGTTATACACTATTTTATTATATGATCAGTGGTTGTTCCAGGGTTCTTTCAGTTTAATGTCCTTAACATGAGTTTAGGTATGCTTGTAGTTTCTTCTAGTGAGCCAGAGCCTGTGGAGCAATTTCTGAAGCTTTCTCAAGAGCAACATCGAATTCAGCATAGTAGTGAATACTTATATCCAAAGTGGTTTATACCAAACACGCTCAAATACTATGTGTTACTGCATGATGTAAGCGCAGGAGAAGAACAAAGGTGGGTTGTCTACCTTCAGTGAACTTGCAGATCAACTCTGACTGAAATGTTAACATTTATAAATTCAGTTGAGATTAGATGTGTAACAGGATCCATTAGCTAGTATGCTGACTATTATCAAGGCAGATTTCCTTAAGTATTTTTAGATCTACTTCTTGTGTTCATATAAAAGGGAAAGAGTCAGTCTTAGCTTCTTGAGGTAGATGCTTTCTTTGCTGTCTTGATGAACTAATCCTCAAAGATTCTCAGTTTCACTTGCATAAAGGACTGATTGAAAACAGGGGAATTATCGTTTGAATCCCTATGGATAATAGTCTAAAATAGCTTGTTGCAGTATATACTTAGAACATTTACCTTGTCTTGATATCAAACAAGTTCTACTCTATTTTTCCAGAGCTGACTCCATTTATGAAGAGATGAAGCAGAGGTATGGAACTCAGGGTTGCTATTTGCTGAAAATAAATTCTCGGGTGTCTAACAGAGGAACAGATGAACAGATACCAGATCCTTGGAGTCAGTACCTTCAGAAAAATGCTATCCAGAACCAGGTATGACATTATTTTTAAAACAATTTATAAGGTGTTGTGTTAACATAGCTATGATTTCTTGTGAGGGCATAAGATGAATCCTCTTTAAAGGAACTGTCCTCTATGCTATTTAAATTGACAGTATGGAGCACTGAAATACTAGACTGTTTGAAATAGGCTGACAGGAGCACTGAAATAATAGACTTTGACTTTATGCATTGACAAGGGCAAGTAACCTCAGAAGTGTCTTACTCATAGTAACTTTCTACATTAATTTTGATTATTTCCTTCACTCTTGATATTTGCCTTTTTTTTTTCCCAGGTCCTCTATACTTCACTAAACAGTGTGGATATGCTGGTTTGTGGGGGTATATGTGTTTTTTTTCTGGTAACATCTTGCAGTCCAGACAGGTCTGTCATCTGCTGAGATGGCAAATGACAGTGTGTGTTAGGTCAGAGGAGTTCAATTTGCCATAAATGTCTGTATTTTTGGCTTCAGGACCAAAAATATTCCTTCTTGAGTTTGCTTTTGACTGACCTGCGGTTTTAACTGCATCTGATTAAAAGATTTGTTTGTGGAATGATAGTTCTTTACCAAATGTAGCTGACACTGGAAAGTCAAAATATCTCATATTCAATAAGCTAAGAGAACCACTAAGTAATGTTCCACCATGAACTAAATGGATTTTTTTTTTCCTGTCACATGCCAGCTGCCCAATATAGATGATTTTTGTTTTTTTGTATGAGCTTGTTCAAGAATTGCTTTTAGGGAGCATA
Organism: Streptopelia decaocto; assembly: GCF_964273445.1. Classification (NCBI taxonomy): domain Eukaryota; kingdom Metazoa; phylum Chordata; class Aves; order Columbiformes; family Columbidae; genus Streptopelia; species Streptopelia decaocto. Next base: position 46,041,288 of record NC_138655.1, read on the forward strand.
TTTTCACTGCTGTAGGCATTGTCATTGAAGAGTTGGAGTTGCATAACTTGACAGTGAAGCTGTTTGAGCAAGGCAGAAGATACTTGCTTCATTTATTGGTGAATGGGACTTTCACTTTTACAATAGGACAAGTTCTTAAAACCTCACAAACTACTTAAGAAATGAATATATACAAACATGCTTTCTTAATAATTCAATTAACTTATTAAAGTTAACAACTGCTGTTGACTGACCTTTGTGTGTGTGCTCTAGTATTCATAAAATTCTGATTGTTTTTTTTTTTTTCTTGGCAGGATTTCTATGAAGATTATCCTTACACTGTCATTTCAAATAAGAATACTGATCACTTGATATCAGATGGCTTAGACAGTGAAATCAAAGGTATTTTTATAACTTCAGTCAAAACACTGATAGCATTTTATACAGCTGTCTCGTGTCTTGGACAGTAATCGCTTGAGTGTTTTGTTAGGGAATTTGAACTAAGAATTTTCTAAATGCTGAAAGATAATTTAACAAGGTGTACACAAAGAAAAATGCTGTGGTGCTGATCCACTGGATTGATGCTAATTGGTAGATGTGTCTTTAATGAGGTGGCTGCTGATGCACTGGGCTCATCTTTTGAAAGACTAAGCATATTGTCTGTCAACTCTGACAATTATAAAGTAACACAGCATTACACAGTTAATTTTCATCATAATAAGTCAGTGTGCTCTGATGTAGCTTGGAAGCTGAGGGATCTTTTGTGTCCTTGTTTTTGGTTTTAAATCTGGAAATGACAGAGTAGTGACTTAGAAAGTAAGCTGACTGGAAGAATTTGCCTCACAACTGAGCTTGTGGATGGCAGAGGATGGTAAATGAAATTGAGTGCAAATTAATGCATGGCGGTTTTATTTTAAAATTTTTTTCAAGGCAGCTGTCTAGGATTCAGATGAGAAGAAGCATCATCAAATAGGGAAGAAGTGGAGGTACATGCTGTCTGGCCTGGCTCAGCTCAGATCCTTTAGACCTGACTTAAAAGGCATGGGAAGACCTAGTATATGTAGGGGCGCCTGTAGTTGCCTGAAAAAGCAGCTTTCTAGGGCCTTACAGCCCAGGTGTCGTCTGCAAGCTGCTGTGCAAACTGTCCGTATCCAGCTTTACATTTTGTGAGTAAAATCCATTAAGGATTCGATTTCACAGCTCAGCCTTGCTGAGTGCTAGCTATGGCCAGATAAATAAAGGAAGCTGATTTTCTTATATAGAAAGGAAATAATAAATAAGAGAACTATATAAGTCTTAGAGTGAAATGATATCTCTGTCTATTTTGGAGAGCTGGGTGCAGTAGTGACCAGCACCCCTTCTCATTGAACTGAGAGGACTTTGGAAGTCGTTTTACATCACAATTGCTCATAAAGGCATGGAAAATGAGTGTGTGTGTGTGTGTGTGTTTGTTTGTTTTTAACCTTAAAGCATAAACAGAAAACAGTGAGTGGATCCAGTGGAGCCATTGTAGTAGTTGCTGCATTTCCAACTCTTCACAAATATTTTATTTTAAGGTCTTCATAGCTGTCCTTCTGTGTTGTTGATGTTAGTTAGGCTATTTTGAGATTTTTTGCGCTGTAGTTGAGAATCAAAAGTGTACGTATTTAGCTATGTTGTAGTTCCTGAGATTCCCTGAGTTTTCTGAAGAATTTCAGGAATGATGTGGTACTGAGGTAGTGCTTTGCAGCTGTCTACTCAGCATTGGTCTGTAGTGTGGAATAACTGTCGAGTAGCTTTGTTTAACAGAGTTCTGAGTAAGGAAAACTTTGAAATAGGTTAATAAAAATGACATTTAAAAACGAAAATGTTTAAGCAGCTTTATACTTACTAGTGGTTTTGTTTCAATCTTTTAATAGATGGCCTATCAAATAACTTTAAGACTCACCCTCTTCAACTGGATCATCCCAGCGGCAGTTTGGACAGCACTGATTATGTGAAGGCTACTACGTCATTGCAAGACTCCAAGAAATCAAATTCTGGAATGCCACATGGTGCTTGTTTAACACTCACAGATCACGATCGAATTAGACAGTTCATACAGGAATTCACATTTAGGGGACTTTTGCCACACATAGAGAAGACAATTCGGCAACTTAATGATCAGGTTAGTTTACTTTTAAAAACACTTTGTGCCATATTAAAACAAACAAACAGTTGGGGTGTACATCCAGTTATCCAAAAAATCTGTTTTGAAATGACTGCTTCCTTCTGCAATTAATCATTCAATGGTCTTAGTGAAAACTGTAAGTAAATTAAAGAGAAATAACTGAAGTTATCATTTTTGCTCAATTTGTCATTTTAAAAAAGCAAAAAACCAATTTTTATCAACAGAGCTTCAGTGCAAGACGACTTCTTGGTGAAAGTCTGTCTGAACTGTTATCAGGGATATCTGTCATTGCTCCTAAAATCTTCATATTTTATGCTTCTGGATGATTCTGGCATGGGGAACAAAATATACTTTTTGTTTCAACATTAGATTGCACAGCTGCAGTTCGGAAGTGTATTTTCGTCAGTAATTGTCTGCAGAAAAAGCTGCATACTTCAATTGCCACTTCTTTACAGGAGGAAAAAAATGCTTGGCCATCCTAAATCATGCATTTCTCTTTCCATCTCAAGCTAGTATTTTTTTTTTTAAGTGTGGTAGTTGATATCATACCCATGTTAAGTCCAGGACATGCATTAAAGTAGCTTCCTTCGCAGTAAGGTCCTTTCTTTTATACGTCTTTCACTGTTACATAGTCTTAAGCAGATTATTAACTTACGTTAGTGCAATCAAATTACTGTATTTGGCATTAGGCTTAGACCCAAATATCAATCTGTTTTCTGAAATCTGTATTGTGATTTGAATTGTCCATTCAGGTTATAGTTTTAAGTCTGAGGGGTTTTGATAGTAAGTATCATATGCTGTAAGGAACACTCTGCTGACCATGTTTACACTTGGAAAGATTTATGAAGAAACATTAAAAAAAAATGTGCATACACAAAGCGTAGCAAGCAGCCTTACTATTAGGAATATAGTAATACATTCCTAGTCCTGGTAACATTTTAAAGATTATTTTGAAAATTACCTTTAAAAAGAGATGTAGTTTGGCTTAGATTTTAGGAATGGTAATTCCCTGTGGAAGTTTCCTCATTAGTGAAAATTATCTAAAAGAATAAGATTGTGTAACCCTCCTTGCAGGGAGCCTCCGGGCACTTGAAACTGATGTTAGCAATGTGGTAATGCTTTATGTGGATGGTGATGGGGAGAATGTTCTCTCTTGAAGTTTTGTACTTAGTCTAGATTTTAGGTTGGACTAATACCAGAAATTGGATATTCTGTTAGATATCAAACAGATGCATCACATGTTTCACTTCTAGTTCTTAGGATTGAAATATCTGCAATTTTCAGCAACAACAGTGAACCTTGGCTGTCTGAAATAGAACAAATATAGAAATTGCAACTTCTATCTCAGTGTCAGTGATTAATTCTAAAGGAGTGTTTTCTTGGTTATTTTATTGGTTTTATTTATTTCTGTTTTATGGAAAAAGCAAAATTTAGGGGTTTATATTAGTTTAACTTATATTAGTATATCTCTTGCAATGTAGTGCTCTAATTTAGTGTCTTTTTGCAGTTAATATCCAGGAAAGGCTTGAGTCGATCACTGTTTTCTGCTACTAAAAAATGGTTTAGTGGCAGCAAGGTTCCAGAGAAAAGTATAAATGAACTGAAGAATACTTCTGGTTTGCTGTAAGTAATTTCAGTCCTTACTTTTAGATCTCAACTGAAAATGTACCTGTTTTTTTTGGAGTGGTATGAGGGGAGGGGAAGGGAAAGCCTATATTTATTCGATGGTGTTCTGCAAAGTGAACTGTATCAGCAATATTGTAAAAGACTTTAATTAGAGAAATCATGAAAAGTACTGTGCCTAAATGTGCACAATAAAGGAGTAGCAGAACTTAAAGGCGATAAAAGAAGCCGTTTACAGAGCCGTCTTCCAGCTGTATTTACAGTGAAGCTTTCGAAGTTAAAAAGAACATACATTTTTAAGAGTAACAATAAAATGAAGCTATGTTCTGCTGTAAGGGATTTTTTTTTAATTAGTACAAGCTTTTTATTTTGTTATTTAAGCCAAACCCCATGTGTAGGTGTTTATGTAACTGTAACTTACTGCAGTTGAATATCAAGTATATTGCCTTTGCAAGTGCATTTGAGAGCTAAATTAAGGGGATTTTCATACTTTTTCCACCTGTATTTTACACTAAAATCAGGTTTTAAATTTTACCAGAGTATTCATTCTGTATGCTTTGTAATTTCTTGTTATGAATGAGGATGTGTAATCATGAAAAGCAACCTCTTCAACTCTCTTAACTACAGAAGTCTAAATAGCTCTTGGACATTGCCTAGCCCAAGTTAATATCCCTGACACAGCTTTAAATTAATATGTTGTGTGTCTTTGGATTCATAATCAAAATGTTATTAATTTCAGCTTTTTCTGTTGAATGTTTAAGCATGGTTTGCTTCCTACAAAGTCTGACTAACAAGTGTTTAGATCTTCAGTGAAGAGATTAATAGATATTGGACTAACTGAAAGTTAAAATTATGCTTACAGAGGACAGGAACTTGCCCAGTGTTTTGGCATAAGGCACAGTTTTTTAGTAGATTTTTACTTTCAAGACAAATGGGGAGAAATGAGAACTACAGCTAAGTGAACAGTCAAAGTCTTATTTTTTTCCTTCTCATATAGTTCTGTTTGGCTCTAATAGTTAATCTTACTGAGCAGTTTCAGTGATGTCTGCATACTTTTTTACAGTATTTCTTGGCTAAGGGGACTCCTTGTTTTGAATATAAGCAGAACAGTGAATCTTGTTAATTGGAAAGTAGTATATGAAGCTGAGTTACTTGTGGCAGAAAGGAAGCAGCTTCGCTTTTCTTAACTGTTTTTTGGGTAAGGCCAAAGCAATGCAGTTTTTACTCCTACTCTGTGAATAGAAATTGAGAGAGTATGACTTTACAGAGCATGTTTTGCTCTATTTATTAAAATTATGACTTTGAATTTAAATATTTGTATTTATAGGTATCCACCAGAAGCACCAGAGCTTCAAATCCGGAAAATGGCAGACTTGTGCTTTTTGGTGCAACACTATGAACTTGCATATAGCTGTTACCATACAGCAAAGAAAGACTTCTTAAGTGATCAGGCAATGCTTTATGCAGCTGGAGCACTGGTTGGTACTTCATGTAACATAAACATTCTGTGTACTTTTCCTAATAATCTCTAATATTGATCTGAAGGTAACAAAATGCGATCTCTTCACCTCCAGATTTATTAAGGGGTCTTGTCAAATTTGCTGCGTATCTTTAGCAAATCCTAAAGTCTTCTCAAATCTATTTTCTTTATTCCCTACGAAGGGAATAAAGGTGTGAATAAAAATTGAAGAGTTAATTTTTAAAATGTGAAATATGGAAAGGAGAATACCTAGAATGCAACCTCCAGCAAAATGGCTCTTTAAACTTGTAGTCTGATATCGTTAACTGAAAAACACTTATGAATTAATTTATCTCTTTTAGACTTTGGCAAAATATTGCTTGCTAGGAAGTCAAGACTATGTCTCTATAAATATGGTATTGTACTTTTTTTTAAGACTCTTGAGGGATATATTTTGAGTATGTCACTGCTGAACCTCACTGTAAACACATATTCATTCATTAACTTCTCTTTATACTGAAGGTATATGTGACTAGATTTTCAGCAAGATAAATGAGAACACTGGGGAAAAATAAGCTTGCTTTAACAATTTTCTAGAAGCTATGTTTTGTAGACTTTAGTCTGGTTATCTTGATAAAATTTAAAACTTTCCTTTGCAGAGCTATGCAAGCATTCTTGTACAGTGTCTCATCTTGATGTAAAGCCTTTACATAAATATATTTTTGCAGTACAGACAGTCACGCTGCATTTGGTTAATCTGAAAAGTTATCTTAATTCCTTAATGAATGGTTTGTAGAGATCTTAATTATGAATTTTTGCAACCTGCAAGTCTTAGTCATTATTTACTGCAGAAAAACTTTGCCCTATATCCACCTCATAAGGAAAGAAGTAAATTATCCGAGTGCATGTTTACTAGAGTTTCCTTGGAAGCTGAGTATGTATCTTCATTTAACTAAAACTCAAAAAAAGCAGTCCTTGTCTTAAAATAGATGGTAATGCTACTTTAGCAGCAAGATTGTTCATGCAGTAGGAAATTCTCTCTTAGACTTGTAAAGCAGTACTGAATCAATGCTTCTGCATAGTGTTGGGGGTACCATCAAGTGAAAACACTTCTGTGCCTGAAACTCCTGCTGCTGTCTGGTTAATTACAAGCAGAGCCATAAATAGGTTATTCTGCTAAGCCTCTTATCAGTTACAGTGTGTTTGGTACACTTTTGTATGCTAGTAACTGATTAAATGAAGATCTTGAACTATTAGGTTGGCGCAAAAGTAATTGCGGTTTTGCATTGTGAATTTTAAATCATTATAACTGGGCTTAAACGCATCTTTATTAATCAAAATAGGAACCATTGCAATCAACACAGTTTTGCTAATGAGAAATAAGTTTGTTTATTCCTGTAGCATAAAAATCTGTGCTTTGGGATTCGATGAATTATTGGAAAGCATTTTCTGCATTCTGCTGGTTGTGGTTGTTTTCCCTGCAAAAAGTTGTCGATGCTTGAAGAAGTGATAGGTGGTTGGCAAGAAGTCAGGTGAATATGCTGGATGAGGCAAAACGTCATAGCCCAATTCATGCAACTTTCAATGTGTTGATTGTGCTATGTGTGGCTGGGCTCTGTCATGGAGAAGAATCGGGCCCTTTCTGTTAACCAACACTGGCTGCAGGTGTTGCGGTTTTCAGTGCATCTCATTGATTTGCTGAGCAGACTTCTCAGATTGAATGGTTTCCCTGGGATTCAGGGAGCTGTAGTGGATCAGAGGAGCAGCAGACCACCAAACAGTGACCGTGACTTTTTTTTGGTGCAAGTTCGGCTTTGGGAAGTGCTTTGGAGGTTATTCTCGGTCCCACCACTGAGCTGGTTGTCACCAGTTGTCGTATAAGATCCACTTTTCATCACACGTTACAATCCTATCAAGAAATGGTTTGTTGTTCTTGCATGGAAGAAGAGGAGATGACATATCAAACGATGCTGTGGGGCACTTAGGGAGCTTTTCCACCTTTCCACTTTGCTTCAAATGCTGCATGACTGTTGAATGGTTGACGTTGAGTTCTTTGGCAACTTCTCATGGAGTTGTAAGAGGATCCGCTTTGATTGCTCTCCATTGGTCATTGTAAACTTCCAATGGCTGGCCACTATGCTTCATATCTTCAGGTCTCTCGTCTCCTTTGCAAAACTTCTTGAACCACTGACTATACCTTCCTTAACAGTTCCTGGGCCAAATGCATTGTTGACGTTGTGAGTTGTCTCCTCTGCATTATGACTAGTTTTGAACTTGAATAAGAAAATTGCTCGGATTTGCTTTTTGTCTAACAGTCACTCTGCATTTGGTTAATCTGGCTGTGGACAATTTCTATAGTCTAAAATAAATGTAAAATAACCAGCAAGTAATAAGTCATTAGCAAATAAAACAGAAAGTGAGAAAAGTGCATGGAAATTATGTATAATATTACCATGTTTATTGAAGAAAGTATTCCAATATCAAATGGCGAATTTCAATAGTACAAAAACCAGAACTGATTTTGCACCAACCTAATAGTAGCTGTTGAAATGTTTTCCTCAGCATTTTGAGGTTTGCAATTTGTTGCAAAAAGGTTCAGTGACCGTACTGAATTTCTCTTGTAGGAAATGGCAGCAGTATCAGCTTTTCTTCAGCCTGGAGCTCCTCGACCGTATCCTGCTCACTATATGGAAACAGCAATTCAGACCTATCGAGATATCTGCAAGTATGTTGTTTACTTTTGTGCAGATCCAATGCAAGTTGAAAGACCTGGTGGCTTAATTTTTCTTCCTCTGCACAGTGATAGTGCCAGATGACTAAAAGATCACAGAACTATGGTAACTTATTAAAGAGTAACATATATATATGTTATTTAGGATGACATGGAAGGGGATCTGTGCTCTTCTTAACAGAATGCTTATTAAATTTGTGTACTGGATTTACCTGCTAAGATTTTGGTAGTGGGGTAGCTACAGGGATGGCTTCTATGGGGAGATAGCAGGACCTGCCCTGGTGTTGAACAGGGCCAGTTTTCACCCAACTCCAAGATGGACCTGTTGCTGCCCAGAGCTGAGCCTGTCCGCAATGCTGGTGGCACCTCTGTGATAACGTACTTAAGAAAGGGTAAAAATTGATCCACAGCACCTGCGAGAGATGAGTGAGAAAAAGAGAGAAACAACCCTGCAGACATTAAGGTCAGTGAGGAAGGAGGGGGAGGAGGTGCTTTGCTGTAGCCTGTGGAGAAGACCATGGCAAAGCAAGTTGTCACCTGCAGCCCATGGAGGACCACAGAGGAGCAGGAATCCACCTTGCAGCCTGTGGAGGACCCAGTGCCAGAGCAGGTGGATGTACATTAAAGGAAGCTGCAGCCCATGGAGAGCCTATGCCAGAGCAGATTCCTGGCAGGCGCTGTGACCTGTGGGGAGCCCACACTGGAACTGTCTGTTGGACTCTGACCTTAAAGGTCTTTTCCAACCAAAATGATTCTTTGAAGGACTGTACCCCATGGAAGTGATCCATGCTGGAGCAATTAATGAACTGTATTTGTGGGAGGGACCTCATGCCAGAGCAGGGGAGGAAGAGTGTGAGGAGGAAGCAGCAGCAGAGATGAAATGTTATTAACTGACCACAGCTTCCCTGCCCTCCTTGTGGAGGGGGAGGGCTAGAAGAGTTGGGAGTGAAGTTAAGCCAGGGAAGAAGTCAGGGGAAGGTGTTTCAGTTTTGGTTTAATTTACCGCGATCCTATTCTGTTATTAATTGGCAATAAATTTTTATCTTCCCCAAACCAAGTCTGTTTTGCCTGTGATTGTAATTGATCAGTGATCTTATTGTCCTTATCTCAGCACATGAGCTTTTTAATCTAATTTTCTCCCTGTGTCTTGCTGAGGAGGGTGCATGACAGAGCAGCTTTGAGGGCATCTGGTGCCCACCAAAATCAACCCAGCACAACTTCTTTCCGGCTGTTGGAGTTCTCACTTATTAGATCATTTAGTTGGTTGGATCATTTTAGTCGGTATTTGTATAAATACAATGCTCTCTAGCTTTGACTTTCAAAAAACTGCTTTTGTAATAGGATAGGACATGTAATATGTCAGTCTGTTGTTTTGCAGGAGGTGAACTTTCATATATTTTACTTTAAGGAGGATAAACAACAGAATGTCAATCTGATACAATATGGAGAAGAGTTGTCAGATTTGAGATGAAAAGTTTTCCATGATTTATTTTAATAATTATTACATCTCTGTTTTTGCCTTAGGAACATGATTCTGGCTGAACGCTGTGTGCTGCTTAGTGCTGAAATCTTAAAAAGTCAAAGCAAATATTCCGAGGCAGCTGCTCTTTTGATTCGTTTAACCAGTGAGGTAACATACTTAGTAGCTTTTTCCACTCTTGCCTTCCCGCTGCGTACTTACCAGAGCTCTTCTAGGTTATTTCTGAATCTTGTCCTAAGATATTTTCTAGCTGAAGGTAGCAAATGAGCTGGTATAAAGCATGAAGTGAAGAAAACTATTTACACTCGAAGTGAAGAAGCTAGTGCTTTTATTCTTTTTCTAGTGTAGCATCTTTTGTGTAGCTTGGAGGAAACTCCAGTGGGTAGTTAATTCTGGCTTTGTGGCCAGCTGCACCAAATCTGATGCTTCTGAGACACTTCTGGGGACAGATCAGGCATAGATTAAATTTGCTTAGTTTTGTAAGTTTCGCTCTCAAGTGTGATGTGTGGGGTTTTTTTTGTTTTGTTTTGTTGGGTTTTTTTAGCTTCATTCTTGTCCCTCTGACTTAAGCTTGTCACCAAAATTTATGTGAGCAGTGTAAGTTATTTAGGCAAGGAATTTAAATACTGTTGGCTCTGCACAATCACATTACGACTTAAAATTATATGTAGTATGCTTGTGTTGCCTTTTGGTACTTGCAAGGAAAATCTTCATAGAATATTATGTAGGTATTTGAGAGTGTATTTGTAGTCCAGACACATACTTGGACATCACTGATAGCGTGGACTTCAGTTGTATTAAAATAAGATAGATTCTCTTCTGATATATAGCTGTGTCTTGGCATGAGAACAGAAGGGGATAATAATAAGACATTGTACGTTATTAAGAAATCATCCTGGTTCTTGTGGTACAAATTCACTCAGTTTCATTGTTCCCTTTATCCTTCATCCTGTTAAAGCTCTTTTTTATTTTTTGTTTCTAGCTTTATTATCTGCAGGGGGAGGGATGGGAAAAGGTAGCAGAGTGCTTCAGAGGTAATGGTGTGGGAAACTGTAGCCTGAGTAACTGAAAAAGCAGAAAATATTTATTTTGTCCTTTATACTGAAACAGGTTGATATAAATCTCTCCGCTGGAAAAAATACCCATGCGTTTGGTATTGAACACTATACATATAATAAAGTGAAAAATAAGTCTAGTCTTATTTTCTTTATAAGCATCCACGTACATGTAATAGTAAAAGAATCTTCAGCTTCGCAGCACTGTTACAGCTTAGTGTCCCTGCTATTAATAAAAGGCCACTGTTATCTTTGTTTGCATTCAACTTTGAGGCTAATTCTGCTTTTTACTTTTAAATAGGATTCAGATCTTCGCAGTGCACTTCTGTTGGAGCAGGCAGCCCATTGCTTTATAAACATGAAAAGTCCCATGGTTAGGAAGTTTGCATTTCATATGATATTGGCTGGCCATAGATTTAGCAAAGCAGGCCAGGTGAGTATTATATTTCTGTGTGGAAAATATGCCCGGTATTTGATACTTAGTCTGAAAAACATGTTAAATATGTCACTAGTCTGGAGAAAGATGCTTGGCTTTTGACACTTTTGTGTTACAAGTATTCATCTCTCTGATCTTCTGAAAATTACTCTGACATTGATCAGCTTAATCTTTTATTTGTGTTTTTGAAGTAGTGCTGAAGGTCTCTGACCTGAGACTTAACTAATGTGTGCTTTCATTTCTGGGTCTCAGTTTTATACACAGTGAAATACAGGTTTTTATTTGGGTAAATGAGTATTTTTACTTTAGAAATGAGTGAGTTGCAGGAGTTAAGGATGTGTTAAACTCTTAATTTATTAGAATAATAGCAAAATTTAACCATTTTTCCGGGTGCCTTAACCACAAGCTTTTTAGTGGAGGTGCAGGTGTGTGGACAGTTACTACAAGACAAACTAAAGCATCTCTTTATGGCTGCTTAGACTTAAGTAGCAATTAAACCAGTACACATCAGATTGTTTTTACTTCCATTCACATTCCTAAGCAGACAGCTCTGTGGTGAATTAACTTAACGTTTGGACACAACTTGTGTGTACTATGTCTGTCTCAGTTGTGGAACAGACACTCTAAAGATAGCTTGTGCTTGATTCCTGCTGTGGTTAGCCACCAAAGTTCCTTTATGGGCCTGCCCTCAAATGCAGTCAGTTTCAGTATACTAATAAGCTGCAAACCTGTGACAGAAATAAATTTCATATTGCAAGTCAATAATACAGGAGAACCCAGGCATGAGAATTCTATTTGAAACAAAGCCCTGTGGACTTGGAGGGGTATTCTCCTACCCCACCCAGTCTCATTTTTATCATCCTGGCAAGGACTGAAGAAAATACAGTTTTATTCTGTATTTAAAGTCACACATGTGAAGAATAGTAGTAGTATTCCCTCCACTCCTCATTTTTCTTCATGCAGTAGTTCCTCTGGCTGTTTTGATGACAATACAGTATTGACAGGGTGCTCTTGATCAGAAGGGTTTCTATATTTATTATTTTATATCTCCTTTGCCTGGAAAAATGTACGCATTTTGTAAAGCTTTGACTTTGTCTTCATCTAACAGCTCTCTCATTGTTTGCATCCAATTCCTTTAGGGATTCTGGTTTCAAAGGAATTATTTTTTCAGTGTTACAGTTTTTTTGTTTTTAACCCTCAGAGGCACCAAAATATTAAATGTTACTGAAGAGAAGTCAGCCAGGCTGCTTAGCTGTATACTGTAGTACTATATTTTAAAGTGTCAGTAATATTTGCTGATGTTAAGGATTTACTGATTGTACTCTGCTGTCATCACCACACAAATTTCAACCTAACTTAGATTTTTTTTTTTCTTTTTCCCACTACTGCTGTAAATAAGGGAATGCAGTTCCCTTTTGTTAGAAGCTGAGACTTGCCTGTACAGTGAATTCCTATGTAGATGTTCAATGCCTAGACTTGGGGTTGAATACCCAGGTCCTGATGTGTGTAAAGGAAGGGAACTGTGGATCTGATTAGGAGCAGAGCATCAGTCTTCCAGTGGCTGATGTGATTGGTAATTTTGTATTGTGTGTACTGCAGGGCTGTGTTTTGGTGGTTTGCTTGGCATGGATTTTGTCCCGAGTGTGTCTACTGACCAGTGATTGACTGGGAGTGTCACACTGAAAGTTCAGTTACGGAAGTTAAATGTGTTAAGTCTAGCTTATGTTCCGAGGCTTGGCAGTAGAGCTTTGTAGACTTTAGTAGTCAGTCCTAAAGCAACACAGAACACTATTTTAGAAGTAGTATTCTCTTGTTATTTGCTTTCTTAACTTGTTGCCTCTTACGCTAGTCTTTGAAAACATGAACTTAATCTGCAGGTTAGGCTCTGTGCTGTAGAAACCAACACTTCTGCGGTGCTTAGATTACTGTTGACCAAATGTGATGAGGTGCAGTTCTGCAAACATTACACTTAGCATGATGGGGGGTGGTGGTAGAAACTTCAGCAACTTTTCTGAATTACTGTTCAATCTTCCTAATATTACAAAATAGAATGAATGGTTAATGGGGTTATTTGAGAAATCAACTTACTTGTTTTTTTTCTTGCAGAAAAAACATGCCTTGCGTTGCTACTGTCAAGCTATGCAGGTTTACAAAGGGAAAGGCTGGTCTCTTGCAGAAGACCATATCAACTTCACTATTGGTCGCCAGTCCTTTACACTTCGGCAGCTTGACAATGCTGTGTCTGCCTTCAGGCATATTTTGATCAATGACAGTAAACAACCTCCAGCTCAGCAAGGAGCTTTTTTAAGAGAATATCTTTATGTTTATAAGGTAAATGACTTTTCATTGCCTTTATTCCTTGAGTAATCAGTAATTTTATTACTAGTAATTTTCTATTAAGTCATTTAACGATTTTTCGATCATACCTGCTTTGTTCCAGGATTGAGGTTTTTTTAAATCTAGTTCATGTGTTAATTTTTTACTTTAGATTTCAGTAAAACAAATATACTGCATCTCATGTGTGTATAAAGTGTATTTCCACTGATGAGTGTTAGTGTGACTTTGTATGTGTTTTTATTACACTAAAATGAACTCTTCCTTTTGAGGGTTATGGCTGAATTGCAGCTTGTGATAGTTAGGTTTCTTTCAGAGGAAGTGGATCTGGGTTTTCTTTTTGATCAATTTATAATGATTTTTGAGGCTTTTAATATTGTAATAAATGATTAATAAAGACTAGGTAGCTCTGTCACCTTTTTTGGTACTATAAAGTACTCCCCATCCATGTTGTAGTGCATTATATTCTTTAATACAGACTTTTATACATCAAGTTACTCTGACTGGGTTGGCTGTAAGTTCATGAGTGATTCTGGATGGTAGTATGCCATGTACATTGTGAGGTGTTTAGTGCTGATATCACCACACAACTTGCAGCCATGTAGTTACTTACTACTCTTTAAAGCTTGTAAAAAGGATTTCTGTGGTGTTTGCTGAGATATGGTAGACATTACTCAGCTAGTGTTTAAATCCACAGGTCAGCTGTCGTGTAATGGTGGTGGTGTAATGAAAGCAGCTTATCAAATTCTGAATTACAGAGTCCAGCTTTGCATCAAATAAAGCTGTGACAGCCATGCAGCCACAATAGTGATTAGAGTGCCAGATTAAGCTAATTATTCTTTTGTTTTCTATAAAGATCTCACAAACTTCAAAATGTTACTGAAGGAAAAAATATTAATTCAGACTGTCAAAGCAGAAGAAAGTATCAAAACAGTTGATTGAAATGAGTCATTCGATCTTAAAAATAGTAGCTGTTCAAACATTGAGTGCTTATAGCTTATCTTCCTGATCAATCAATTATTGGTAATGTAGAGTGTGAACATAATGTATTTGCATAATGCATGACACTCTGTTTTCCTCCTTTTGCTCCAGAACGTAACCCAGCTGTCACCTGATGCTCCCTTGCCGCAGCTTCCTTTACCATATATTAACAGCTCAGCAACCCGTGTTTTCTTTGGGCATGATCGAAGGCCAGCAGAAGGTTAGAAAGTTTTATGTAAACAGATTGAAGTCACTTATTTATGGAACCAAAGCATATGCAAGAGTTGGTGTCATTAAAAAAAAAAATCCATCATTATATAGAGCTAATGTAACAAGCTAACTTCTTAAATAAGATTTCAAAATAAAAGCTTAAGCTTAGTATTTACTTGCTAGATATTTTCATACTTCCTGTGTAAATATGAAATCTACACATGTGAATGTGCTGACTTCCAGTATTTTTCTTAGCTGGAAAGCTTCAGTGCAAGTCTGTAACGAACTTCATGAAAGGGATTATTAATGCTTTAGCAAATGGTAGATGCTAGTGCCAATGCTAGAAATTAGCTTTACAGTTATCTTTCTCTCGGGTGAAATGTTTGAAACACTGTGATTACTGGATGCAAAGTAAGATGAGTGGAAATTCTTATATAAACCAGGACTGTACTGTGGGGATGTAGTCTGTCATAAACTGAAAATAATCTGTAAGATGAGTATACCATGTAGCATGCTAAAATCTTGGAATACCACAATTTGCAAATATAAGTATACTCAAATTATCCTCAATATTGTCTTTTGTGTGTATATTTCAAAATGTCTTGTGATTCACTGACTTAAATCAATTGTAAAAAAAAAAAATGACAGTGACTTAGAACTTTAAAATATTTTAAGAGTACTTGCCGTTGTTCTCATCTTCTAAGATTGCCTTACTCACACCAGGTGAAAAGCAGGCAGCTACGCACGTCAGTCTGGATCAGGAGTATGACTCAGAATCATCACAACAGTGGAAGGAACTTGAGGAGCAGGTTGTTTCTGTGATAAATAAAGGAATAATACCTTCAAACTTTCAACCAACACAGTTCTGTTTAGATCGCTACTCGGATAACTCCAGATTTCCACTTGCTGTGATAGAAGGTGAAGTTAAGATTTATACACTTCAGAAATAAGTTACAATATTTCCTGTCTTATTGTGGATTTAAGCCAATGTTCTTGTGCAGATTGTTTGCACAAGAATGCTTTAAGTGAAGCTTCTGCTTGTTGTGCAGATATCCTGTTGTCATTATTTTCTTGCACTTTTTTTTTTAAATAGAACCAATAACTGTGGAAGTGTCCTTCCGAAACCCTCTCAAAGTTCCACTTCTTTTGACTGACCTTTCATTGCTATGGAAGTTTCAACCTAAAGACTTCAGTGCAAAACGTGATGGAGAAACAAAAGAGCTGGTAAGGAAAGGTTCATTCTTTTTCAACCAAAAGCAAACAGCTATAGTTGCAGAGTATATCTTAACTGAAGTCTTCAGAATTCTATAATATGAAAACAACTGTTGTAAGTGTAAAACTTTTTTTAAAAAAAAAAAGAGGGAGGTGCAAAAAAAAGGTAGCCACTGAATTTCTTTTTGCATTATTTATATTTTCATAGATCCATAGGGCACAAAGCAGCCAAGTTAACAAACACACTGTAATGAGTATTGTAAAGCTTAATGCAAAGCAAAACACTTCCAACATTTCATTTTATGTGTAGTACATCTATTTTGAGCCACACTAGCCTTGACCAGCAGAAATGACTTGTGATATCAGTAGGTATATTATAAAATATCTTCTTCTTGAGCTACTGTACATAGTGAAATCTATGTTCTGAAAAACTGTGCTGGAATGACACAGGAAAATCTTAGTATCTCAAGTAGAAGAAAAATGAAAGATTATTTTATTAAAAAGTAATGTTTTGAATACTTTATATGAACTACTTACTACTGTTTAATTTAATACTTCAACTAATACTGTCAAAACTTCCCTCCGAAAGGCTGTACTCGCATTCATATTTTTAAAGTTTGAAAATGTTATAATACTGAATATTACAGCAAATTCCTTAATAATTTGGTTTCCTGGCTAAAAGCATTTGTAACATAAGTGACCTCCAAGGGTGCTGTGTTTGCCGGAGTTATAAACATGGTTTCACATAAATAAACCTTAGGGACTACCATACTCTTTCCCTTCTGTTCTGATCTGAGCTGTTACTTCAATGATGTGATAAATACTTCTGTGAGTGTCAGTGAAATTGATGCAGAATTCCAATTTATGGTGAAGAATCTTAACTTTCCTTCAAGCAGATGTTTACTGAGCTCTCTAACTGCTGCTTTAGTTCAGAAAGCCTGAAAAACTGGACATACAGCACCTGCTGCTCTTAACTGCCTGCAGTCTGAAACTTGGATGCTTTTTTTCCTTGAGCACTTTAGGAAAGGTGTGGGAAGTAATATTTATGGCACTTTTTCTGCCTAGGAGTAAGAGTATCTGAAAAGCTGTTTCTTCTTTTTAGGGAGTATGTGAAGATGCTATGATAGGAACTGAAGCAATAGCAGAATTTTTAATTAATAGTGAGGAGACAAAAGTGGTAAGTACTGTACTTTGTTGTAAAAATAGTCTTTTCAGTGTTGAACTTTTAAAGTTGGAGGTCAGACTTGTTATGATCTGAACTTAATGTTAAACTTACATAAGACATTACTGATATGTGAAGTACTGGAACTTCTGAATCTTTTCAGTGTGTATAAATATCTGAAGGGAAGATATGTTGGGGCAAGACACAGTGCACACAAATTGAAACACATGAGTCTCTGTCTGGACATCAGGAAACACTTTTTTTTTTTTTATTGGAATGGTGACTGAGCACACTGGGCACAGACTGCCTGTAGAGATTGTGGAATCTCCATCACTGGAGATATAAAAGCCATTTATTTGAACACAGTCCTGGGCAGCTGGGTCTAGGAGGCTAGAGCAGATGAGTTGGACAAGATGACCTCCAGAGGTCTTTTCCAACTTCAGCTATTCTGTGCTTCTGCCTCTGTTAAATTTCATTTTTGTTACAATTTAGGATTCTTTCCTAATGTAATGAGCACCTCGCATCTGTGGAGTGGTTTGATACATTCTGTATACAGGAAACTTGGAATTCAGTAAATCACCTGTAGTTATTGTATGCAGTTACATCTGACACAACTGTAAAGTAAATGTAGCTGTGAATGTCTTCAGCAATTGGCTATTTAAATGTAATAATACTTTTTTCTAGTAGCAACAACAACAAAAATTTAACATATCTCCACAGGCAAGACTAAAGCTCTTTCCCCATCAAACAGGGGAGCTACATATTCTGGGAGTCGTTTATAATCTTGGCACTGTTCAGGGTACTGTGACATTAGATGGGATAGATCCTTCTATTGGATTACAGACAGGTAAGTGTATTACTCCCTTAAGCTGGGTGTCTCTGGGAGGGGGAGGCATGGCTCCTGCAGGGTAGAACTAAATTCTGGTGTTTAATGTTTGACTACTGTGATGAAAGGCCTTCCTTCAGTTAAGGATGTTGGAAAAAAGATAACAACTGGAACAGGAAAAGAATGAATTGGCACCTGCAGGAATCCCATGAGAAAGGAAGTAACCTCTAGCAAACCCATACATATTGTTCCTTTTAAATCTGTGGAAATTTAGAAGCCACTAAAAAAATACAAAAAAAAATTCCATCTATGCCATGTTGAAAGTATAACAGCTTTCACTGACTGTTTTGCCATTCATTTTCTTCTGGGCCTTTTAGACAAAAGTTGGAAGCTTACAAAGCAAAATGTTACACTGAAGTTCTTTGCATAGATTCCCAAATTTAAATTTGGCTTTTTTTTTTTTAACCATATTGACTTTATTTTGTTTCGCTGACTTTATATTAACATATAAATGGCTTATTAATCGCATGTTTCTTGATCTGTTTTGTTGAGTCATTCACCTAATGTACCTGAAACTGTATATCAGGGAAAATTGAGTTGTTGGAGAAAATAGAGATTAAAGCACTTACTTGAAAATGTCTAAAAGAAATAAAGAAGCTTGTTTAGCTATCTATGAGCTGGAAACCTTTGGAATATAAAATCTCTTGGAGAGTGGTAGCTGGTCTTTGAAGGAAATAAAAATGTTTTGGGAGACTTTTCCAGCTTGTCAGAAATTAGGAAAGGAAAGAAATATATCACCTCCCCAATTTTAGTCAGCTTATTAAAGGGCGGAGAAAATACATAATAGTGGGTAACTGGCTGTCTAACCTTGCAATAACTATGCATTTTGTGTGACAGTAAGCTTTGAATAGTTCTTTATCAGTGATGCTGCTTAATCAATGAACACTGCATGTACCCACTAACAGAAAAATCAAAATGATTTTTGAGATTGGGTAGGGAGCTTTGTATCACTTCTCAGGAAAGAAAGTTAATTACTTTGTTTAAAAAATATCAAACTTCTAAAAAATTGTTTCAGGAAAATTTGTCTCCAATGGATTATCTGTACGAGGACGACAAGATTTAGAAATCCAAGGGCCTCGACTTAATAACACAAAAGAAGAAAAAACATCTATTAAATATGGACCTGATCGACGTTTAGATCCCATTATTACAGAAGAAATGCCTTTGTTGGAGGTATGTAGCTACTTCTTTTGGTGGTTTTGAGGAAATAGCTGAATCCAGAGCTTATAAATGTAATTCTAACAATGAAATGTTAAACTTTGTTAATGCCAAATCTTTCCAGTTAACTTCTGATCTGTCAGTGCCAAACTTGGGTGGGTTTTTTTTCTTCAAACTGGAAGCCTCCAAATCACTGTTCTGAAAACTTACATTCCTTCTAGAATTTTAGCTGACAACAGCTTTTGTAGCCAAGTTTCAAGGTGAGGGTGATCAAGCAAAGAAGCTTCTTTCCTATTTGCTTGCCATTCATCTAAAATAGTTCAAGTTGCTTAATTAAAACACAGCGGTTTTCCTTCCTACTGTTATTAAAATGGTATGACTAACTGATTAATGACAACGCTCTGTAGAACAGATTATTTCAGTGGGAATGGATCTGCAGTGATCATCCAGTCCAGCTGCCTGACCACTACAGGGCTGGCAGACTTCAAGTATGGTATTAAGGGCCTTCTCCAAATGCCTCTTAA
Source organism: Streptopelia decaocto (assembly GCF_964273445.1). NCBI lineage: Eukaryota > Metazoa > Chordata > Aves > Columbiformes > Columbidae > Streptopelia > Streptopelia decaocto. The sequence goes on from NC_138655.1 coordinate 46,060,667, forward strand.
ACACTGACAGCCTTGGGGCATCATCCACCTCTCTTGGAAGCCTGTTCCAGTATTTGACGACCCTCTCAGTAAAGAAATGCTTCCTAATGTTTAATCTAAACCTCCCTTGGTACAGCTTTGAACCGTTCCCTGGTGTCCTATCACTGAGTACCAAGGAGAGGAGCTCAGCACCTCGCTCTCTACTTCTCCTCAGGAAGTGGTAGAGAGCAATATAGTTTTACTATTTTGGTGGTTGTTTTCATTCATGTTGGTAACTTGGCTCAGTGTTCATGTTTTTCTTTTCTCCTGTTCTCTCCCATACAGGTGTTCTTCATAAATTTTCCTACAGGGCTTCTCTGTGGAGAAATCAGAAAAGCGTATGTAGAATTTGTAAACGTAAGCAAGTGTCCTCTTACTGCACTGAAGGTTGTGTCTAAGCATCCAGAATTTTTTACTTTTGGTGGAAATACTGCTGTTCTAACGCCACTAAGTCCTTCAGCTTCTGAAAACTGTAGTGCTTACAAGACTGTTGTGACAGATCCTACCTCTATGCGTACAGCACTGCTATCTTCAGCTTCTTCTGTAGACTTTGGGGTTGGCACAGGTCAACCTGAAGTAATAAACGTCCCACTTCCTGATGCTATTCTTCTTCCTGGGGCTTCAGTGCAGCTACCAATGTGGTTACGAGGACCAGATGAAGAAGGTGTTCATGAAATTAACTTTCTATTTTACTATGAAAGTATTAAAAAACACTCAAAAATGTGGTAAGCTCTTTATCTTTTTTTCTGTTGTACTTACTAGACGCATTGTAAACATTGTAAGCATAAATGTAAATATTACTGAATTTCTTTCAACTGCTGTGATGTTGTAGAAGTGGTCTGTTATCTGCTATTGTAAGCAATGATTTTTTTTTTTCTGCTATATGATCTAATTTCAATATGAAATTATAATCTACAGTCCTGGAGATTGAGCATGTCTGGAAAAAGGCAGAATAGTGATGGTTCTAGAAGTCAACTTTCAAGATTGTCGGTTCAGGGGAATTTGTTGAATGCAGTGGTATTCTGTCTAAGTGTTTTTTTATCAAATTTTTATGAAGGAGATGTGACTAACTAGTGGGCCTCTTATGGTTTATTTACTCAAGAAGTCTGTTTTCCAAAGTGTATGGTGGCATTAAATAGATTCATGGTGTCCCTGTGCCACTACATGCCTGTTTTTCACTGTGGCAGTTGTCTTACATCAGAACTATTTCAGATGTATTTCTTATCATGGTAACATACAAACCTATTTCTGCAGTATTCAAAACTGGCTAAGAGACTGCATGTTTGAACAGCACCTACCTGCAGCATGATTGTTCAAAATAATATAGTTCTGATAGGAAGCTAAAAAGAAAAGTCTCTTTGGTTGAAAGGAATAAATAGTTTAATGGTCTTAATATTGATGACAAACATAAAAGCTAAACTTCTTGATGACAGGTTCTGGACAGCAGTTCTGGTTGTTCACAGTGTCTTTTTCTTCTTCCTGACCTCTTCCCCTTTCCTAGTCACAGAGTATTAAGGCACACTGCAGTTATTTGTACTAGCCGGTCTCTGCATATTCGAGCTACTGTCTGCAGAAGTAATGCACTTAAAGATGAAGAAGGCAGAGGAGACAATATGTTGGTGTTTGTGGATGTAGAAAATATCAATACTGTAAGTTCTTATTTTTAATAATAATTCTGTTCGAAAGATCGGCAGATGTGTAAGCATCACCAGTAGAACCAAGACTTAAGTAAAAGGGTTTTTTTACAACTGTTATGCAAACACTAAGCAAACCTTGCGTATTTATTTTTTCCAGTCACTGTTGGAAATGAAGTACTAATATTTAGTTATATCTCAGCTCTCTGGAAGTCTGCTGTAACTATCTGTCCTAAGTGAATCCCAGTACTGTAATTCAGAGTCCCTTTTTCTTCTAGGAAGGTTATTCCAAATTTATTCATCAAAAATGATGATCACAGTTTTCAAGATTGTTCTGAATGAGACAACCTGTGCCCACTGCAAACTTTCAGTGAAAACACTGGTAGAATTAGTGGTAATGTGAAGTAAAAATTTAAGCTTCAACTTGAACGAAGTTTCTCTGTTTACATTTATTACCAAATTCTAAAAGACTTTTTTTCAAATATAATCCAAAACCAGATGTCTGTTTTGATCTGTTGACTTAGCAAAGCAGATGAAAAAATACCAATTTTTCATACCACAATAATTTAAATTTACTAATTTTTTTGCTAAAGCTGCTCCCATTTTTTCAACCACGAAGTAAGGTAATTGAATCCTCTGTTTATAGAATTCTTGGACATTTAGCTGGTAGTGGAATCACTGAGCTGATTTGTTATTTTGTTTTAAAGGTGTGTGTGTGCTATTCTTTTCCTTTAGCTGCTAAAGTGAATATTGTCCATTCTTCCTTTGAGGAGGAAGGAATGTTTCATAAAGTACTCATGTCGTTAACAGATAACACTTCGAGACTTAATTTTCCACTTCCACCTCTTTCCAAGAAAGGAAACTAATGCCAAAAGCTACTTTTTGTTGTGTATATATGTTTAAAAAAAAAAAGGTATTTTTGGGATTTGTGACCTAGCAATATTCCTAAAGTAATCTTGGAAACTAAGTGTCCTTGTGGGCAGTGTTCTGCATTGGAGTTAAAAGCCTAGGTTTTATTATAGTTGTTTTAATCTGAAATGCTAGCTTGTGGGTGTTTTTTCTGCGGAATCTTTTTTTCTTTTGATGTGGCTTTGTTGACTGGAATTGGAAGTTGCTGTGAGCTGGGACTGTTGTTTTATGTTACAGTGGGTCTTAAATCTCTTCTTTTTTCTCCTTAGTACTGTTATGGATGGTGTGTCTAATGAGTTGAATTAAGATTCTAACAGTACCACCTTGCAGTGAACACTTATTATGCATTGTAGAACATCACAATTGTCATTGGTCTTTGACATAATTTTTGTTTTTTTCCTTAGAGTGAGACTGGCGTTAAAGAATTTCATGTAGTACAAGTTTCAAGTAATAGCAAGCACTGGAAGCTTCAGAAATCTGTTAACATGACTGAAGACAAAGGTGTGTATCTTTATTACCAGAAGGATGGCAAGTCAGGCTTCTGCCTGACAACAACAGATAAAAGAATCCTACAAGGAGTTTAATTTGGCTTTCAGAATAAATGATTTCTAAAAACTTTTTTCAGACATACTACAGCCCTTCTTTTGTTAGTGTTTCGATAAAAGTATATTGACACATAACTTTTAAACTTCATTAATTTTAAAAGTGGACTTACACATGAAATTATTTCTGTGTTGTAGAGAAATCTGTGTCTGGGCTTGCTGATAACTTGCCTCACAAGAAATATGTTTCAATGTCCCTTTACTGTTAGTTATTCATATCAGTGTTAAATTTAACCGATCAACAGAGTATTTGACAAGAGCTCTATTCAGTTATTAGAAATATAGCAGAATTACTAATACTGTATCCTGCATTAGCTAGTAAAAGCTGCTCATTTTTGAACTATCCTAAGAAAAAAAGTGCTGTCATTTTATATAATGAATGTTACAGAATCCTAGAATTGTTTAGGTTGGAGAAGACCTTTAAGATCACAGAGTCAAACTGTTAATCAACACTGCCAAGTCCAACACTAAACCATGTCCCGGAGCACCACATCTACACTTTGAATTATTACGTTGGTGCAAAAGTAATTGTGGTTTTGGACCGTGGATTTTAAATCATTATAACTAGGCTCAAACACATCTTTACTAATCAAAATAGGAACCACTACAATCAACAGAGTTTTGGCAATGAGAAATAAGTTTGTTTATTCCTGTAGTGTAAAAATGTGTGTTTTGGGATTTGACAAACTCTTGGAAAGCATTTTCTGCATCCTGCTGGTTGTGGAAGTGTTTTGCCTGCAAAAAGTTGTCGAGATGCTTGAAGGAAGTGGTAGTTGGTTGTTAAGAGGTCAGATGAATATGGCAGATGAGGCAAAACTTCGTAGCCCAATTCATTCAACTTTTGAAGCGTTGGTTGTGGGATGTGCAGTTGGGCGTTGTGTTGGAGAAGAATCAGGCCCTTTCTTTGACCAATGCCAGCTGCAGGTGTTGCAGTTTTTGGTGTATCTGATTTGCTGAGCAGACTTCTCAGATGGAATGGTTTCACGGGGCTTGAGGAAGGTGTAATGGATCAGAGCAGCAGCAGACCACCAAACAGTGACTGACTTTTTTTTGGTGCAAGTTTGGCTTTGGGAAGTGCTTTGGATGTTCCTTTCGGTCCAACCACTGGGGTGGTCATCGTTGGTTGTTGTATAAAATCCACTTTTGATGCTTCAAAACTATGAGTTTTATTTTCAGTCGGCTCATGAGGCTTATCAAGCTTTTTCACCTTTCCCATTTACTTCAAATGGTGAATGACCATAGAATGGTCCATGTTGAGTTCTTCGGCAACTTCTTGTATAGTTGTAAGAGGACCAGCTTTGATGCTTACTCTCAGTTGGTCATTGTCATCTTCCAATGGCTGGCCACTACGCTTCTCATCTTCAAGGCTCTTGTCTCTTTTGCGAAACTTCTTGAACCACCACTTATTGTATGTTCATCGGCAGTTCCTGGACCGAAAGCTTTGATGTTGCGAGTTATCTCTGCTGCATTACAACTTGTTTTTGACCTCAAATAAGAAAATTGCTTGAATTTGCTTTTTGTCTAACGTCGCTTCCATAGTCTAAAATAAATGTAAAATAACCAGCATATAGTAAGTCAGTGGCAAAAAAAGAAGTGAGAAAAGTGCATAAAAATTATGTGTAACATGACCACATTTATTTAAGAATGTATTCCACTATCAAATAGTAAATTTCAACAATGCAAAAAACTGCAGTTCCTTTTGTACCAGCCTAATACCTCCGGGAATGGTGACTGTACCACTTCCCTGGGCAGCCTGTTCCAATGCCTGACAACCCTTGCTGTGAAGAAATTTTTCCTGATGTCCAATCTAAACCTCCACTTATGCAACTTGAGGCCGTTTCTTCTTATCTTTACTTGTATGCTGACACTTTATGTGCTTAAAAATCAGTCTAGACCTGTATTCCTCTTTTATTAATATTGAGGTTGAACCAGTCAGATAAACTGAATATTTTGTTTTCTTTCTTTTTATCTCCTTTATGTACTATGGCTCACTTCCTGCTCTAGAAGTAGATGGAAGGGATCAGCAGAAGATACATCTTCATTACTACTACATAGTTGCTGTGCTTGATTAGTTAGGCTTTGAATATCATCAGTGTGTTTCTTATTTGTTAAGTTTAAAGGCTGACTTTTGGCTAATGAGGAGGGTCTTTGCAATTTTTTTGCCTTCAACATAATGAAACTTTTTCTTTCAGATACAAAGCTTGCTAGCAGAGAGAGAGCGAAGTTATGCTTTAAAGCAGTAAGATGCAAAAACTCTGAAGGTAGGTTCTGCTGAATGTGACATTTTGAAGAAAATACTATTTGGATGCTGTATACTAAAGTTGTGGCTTCCCATGATGCTGAAACAATGCCTTCTCTTTTTATCCTTTAGAAAATTACACATTTGCAGACATTGTCTTTGGAAATGAACAGGTGAGTGAACGGGTGCAACTGCATATTTTTGTCTTGCACATGGTATCCTTGTCATGTGCAAGTATTCCAGTGAAGGCCTTTTTAAAAATTCAAAAATGGGAACAGTGTTTTTTATAGTTAAGTTGAGTTTTGCCCATCAAAAACTATCGGTCTTCCAGGTCAACTCTTTTTTTTGCAAAGAGAAAGTAAGATAGTATAGGCTAGTGGGTGGTCAAGAGTTTTAAGTTCCCAGCTCCACAGCTGAACTACTTCAGGAGCACATTGAAATGCTAACTTTTCTGCTAACATCTTTCCTTCCTTTCCAGCTTTTCAGAGCAGTTCCTGTGAATTTTTTCCAGCCCTCTAGTCTTCTAGTAGAGATCTGTGGATGTCAGATTGTTCTACTTTTTTCGTAATTATATTTTTATAAAGATAAGTTAAAAATTCTAATTGCAGCATATTCTAAAAATAATCAGGAGAACTCTGATTGGTGTAGGTACCAGAATTTCAAACCCATTAATGTAGATTGCAGTCAGTTCAAGGAGTCTTTTTTTGATTTTTCTTAAAGTTTGAGATTCTAGACTACCACACTCTTAATCATTTTAATCCACATTTTAATCCACATTAGCATACTGGATTCAGTTAGCTGGATGTCAGATTGCTTATTTTATGCTGAGTGTGCATTTTCTGTATACGTATTGAGCTTTCAAAAGAAAGCCTACTCACTGCCATTTCATTTTATAGGCATATAAATTGAAGTTAGGACTAAAAATCTGAGGCAGATGATCCCTCTTTGCATTTTTAGATTTGGTGAGCTGCATGAACTTCAGCTTTCTTACAAGAAAATGTTCTTTACGTGGAGGATGGGGTGGGAGGGTGCCCTGCCTTCCAGACAGTTACTCCAAAAGCAGATTGTATGAGTATTCTGCTAATGCAACAATTAGCAGCTCTGCAACAGCATATTGTGGAAAGGCTAACCTTTTTGAAAGGGAGGGGTTAGGAAGCTGAAGTTTCTTACTTATCCTGCTGTCTGCAAGTATCATTGCTGTCCGTCTTAAAACTGCTGCTTCCTTATTAAGCTTTTGGTGTTGGAAAAGCTTAGCACAGATGATGGCAAACTTGACAGACAGCACAGTACGTACACATGGATAATATGCTGTGCAATCTATTGTCTTTGCTAGTGAAATGTATGTTCCTAACTTCACTAAATAATTCTAGCCAACCTGAGGAAGATATTAATAAGCAATAATGACTTACATGTGAGAGTTCGTTTGAAACTTCAGTTCTCTTCTGTGCTTGTTGTATCACAGTAGGCTGTCTGGTGGTAATAATCAAAGGCCTTATTTCCAAATGCTATTTGTAGTTTTAGGTGGATAATCTATAGCTCTGTTTCCCTGTGTTACCTTAGACAGCTCATTAGGTAGGGCTGATCTCCAGCAGGGCAAGATGTGTGGCATCCTGTAGGTTTGCAAAGGGAAGAAGCAAAACAAGATAATGGAACTGAAATACTACAGTGATGAGCTCTGTTAGAGTTGTCAGCTTGTGCCCTGTTCTGAGAGCACTCTTTTTTTTTTTTTTTCTTACAGATAATAAGTTCAGCCAGTCCTTGTGCAGACTTTTTTTTTCAAAGCTTATCCTCTGAATTTAAAAGAACGCATGTGCAATCTCATACTCATGCATCACAAAGGGCTACAAAACAATCATTTGATGAGACAGTCAGATTGATACAAAGATGCAGTGAAGTGGATTTGAACATTGTTGTCCTGTGGAAGGTATGTATGGTTAAGACCTTTGTAATTTGGCTATGAAACTTGACTTAGAAAATAATTTAATATGACTTCCTGAACTTTCAAGCATACTCATACAAAATTCATGGCTGACTTTTTTTTTTTTTTGGAAACAGGCAAATGAAATAAAGTAATGTCAAGAAGCAAAAACAGTCTTAATAGCTGTTACTGTAATAAGTGTGTTTAATTGGTTTTACATTACTCTGTGTGCACACAGTTCTTAGAAGTTCACTTTTTAAGAGAAAAACCGAGATCTTAAGCCAAGCTATTTGTTAATGATTGCTTTTATGATGGAACTGTAAAAGTGACCCAGTCTGCTTTGAAGAAGATGATCTCATTTACCAGAATGCAAATATTAAGTAGTAGAAATTGGCAGACTGAATTTCAGCAGTTTTCTGTACTTGCAAAATTAAAGGCATAGACTTAAAATAAATATGTCATGCTAGCCTTTAGGTTTTGAACAGTACAACATCTTCCACTTAGGTTGGGAAAAATCAGTAATTCTGTATTATGAAGCTTATGATAGTTTCTGGTCTGCTAATGTCTTTGTATTATATTCTGTAGGCATATGTTGTGGAAGACAACAAGCAACTTATTTTGGAGGGCCAGCATCATGTTGCCCTTAACACGGTTGGGAAGGAGGCTTTTTCATTTCCTCAGAAGCAGGTAATCTAGGGTGAAGTTTTCCTTTCCAATTGCTTCTTTCCCAAAACAGACTTGATGAGTTTTCTTGTGAGTAAGTGGAATCACTTTGGGTGCATTTGTAGTATCTAATCACATATGTGTTGTTACTAAATAATTCAGACTGACTCACTTCAACATTGATTAGTCATCTATATTGAAATAGCTAGGCTCAGTTTAAGATGAGGAAAGCAGTATACAAGTAAGTATAATGCTATGTAGTTGTTGGAATAAACTGTTCTGTGGTATTGCAGGGTAGAACTAGGAGCTTATTAATGGTATTAAGTCAAAGTTAACAGTTATTTCATAACAAAGTTAATAGTAAAATGATGGAATTATTTTCAAGTGTTACAATCAATTTTATAAATTCTACTATTATGCATAACTGAAGTGAAGGCCTTTAGTATAAAATGTTAGAACAGCAGAAACACTGGAGCAGATAAAAAGACTCTGAAAGCTCCATTGGAAGTGACCTATTAATAGTACATTGTTTCACTTTGAAGCTTTATAGCCTGTTTGATTGTTCAAAGAAAATAGCATCTGTGAGAAACTGGTGGATGTCTCCTGGTATGAACTGTGGAAGACAGGTTTCTGTAAAAACTTCTATACTAGTTTTTGAAGAAGATTGATGTGCAAAATGATAAAAGAAAAAACAAGTCTAGTACTTGTTTAGTCTTCTGCTGAGCATTACATTGCTGTTCCTTCTTGTTTTGATGCCATTCTCCTCATGTTTTTACTGATATTACGATCATAATTTATAACTTTTTGTGATCTCTTACTCAAAGTTGCAGCACATAGTACTATACATTAATTTTGTCAAGAAAACAATATAGGACAAATGTGTCTGTCAATATCATACTATAACATAAGTAGTGAGTTCTTCTGAAGCTGTGCACCTGTCTTTGTTTCACAAGCCTTGAAGTATTTTTGCATCATTGAGATGATTTTTCCATTTAATTCTTTGTGCAATGAAATAGATGGAGTAGGTTGAAAGGGTCGTGTAATTTGAGCCAAACTGGCTGGTGTTCATTGGTACTGAAGAATAGGAGAATTTAAGTTCTAATATATGAAGACTTATTTTTTCACTTAACCCCCCCCTAAAAAAGAAAAGCCTTTGCATGTGTGGGTTTAAACTGTGCTGAGAAATATTAGGCTGTATTAGTGTTAATGACAACTGTCCACTCATATTGCGTGTCGTGAGGGGTGTGTATAGCAGTAGATCACACTGTAGACACCTTAAGTTAGGAGAGGAAACACTGTGGACTTCTGATGTCATTGAGGTCTGGTTTTAGCAAATTGGTGGGAAATGAAGAGGTAGGAATGAATCACATCTGCATCTTAAACAAATGAACACGCTGGAGGTAGAAACAACTCTTCAAGAAACTAATTCTGCCACCAGCAACAAGGAGGAGGATCCAGATGTATCCTCTTCTGTTTTCAGGAATACAAGCTACCATATCAGCATTCTGTCTAAAATCTGTTTTTCATCGATTGATGTTACGTTGTTTATTGAATTCACTTCCTTCAGCATAAGGAGCTTACTTCCTTTGGAACATTCTGTACTGTGGCTGGAATCAAAAATACATCTGCATTATGATGCACTTGGAATCTGGTGTAAGATTAATGGTGGTTCTTAATAAATGTATAAATTTTATGTCCTCATGGTAACCAAACCCCAGATTTAACTTGGATTTTTAAAAGCTTGTAATCTCAGGACTGCTAAGGATTGGTAAATTCTATATGCTCATTTACTACTTTTTTATTTAATTGGCACTTTATACTCTGAGGTGAGTAGATACCTCACCTCCCATCACAGAGGGGTTTATAACAAATTAAGTGATTTGAGACATTGCAGCAGTTTACTTTGTTCACTCCACATTTAAGAATTAAAAGAATCCTGAAAATAGGATTAAGTGAGGCTAAGTAGAGAAAATAATGTACTTAATCTATTAAGGGTTGCATATTGTCTTTAAATTATTTTGGTTTTGTATTAAAGTTACACAAGAAGTAAAAAGCTGGGAGAGGCGGTGGTAGGTGGAGAAAATCCCAAGCCCAAACAGTACTTCTAACTTAACGTTTTCGGTTTATAGTTTTGAGACTTACAATGTAATATTCAAACAGTTTGTCGTGTAAATCTGTATTTATTCTCTAAGTCATAAACAGGGTTGGAAACTCGAGACTGTTCTTCAATGCCTTGAGCTGACAGTATAGAAGATAGTTGTGTTCTGTGGTCTAGACAGCAGAGGGAGTTGGAGATGCGTGCTTTTTACCGATGCATGCTGGTTACCATACTTAAATGATTAAGGGCTGCTCAGATCTGAAGAAAATGAATTTATTTGCAGATTCTGAGCAGGGTGTCACATAGGATGCAGGAGTCCAGTCTCTGCATTTCTTGCTGTGTTCTTTTGTTGTTGTTCTTCAGCAACTTTGTTCTTGATTTGAACTGCTTTATTTTCATGCTGTTTCAGCCAGCAAAGGAATTTTTGTGTCTGTTTGGCAATACAGTCATCCGCAACAAACAGCCTCACAATAGACATGGAGAAAACACAAACATGGAGAAAACACAAACATGATATCTCTGTGCACACCTCCCCTCCCCCCCCGCCGCCCCCTTTTTTCCTCACGTAACTACGTCGAAAAAATCAGGATAGCTTGCTGCTGCTTTGTCAGTATGATTTATCTCAGACTAGCTCTTTGCCAGCTTTTAAGGATTTAATTTGGTTTTATAGATTCTTCTGGAACTCTAGAATTTGCTAGGGAAGCAAATCTGCAGTAAAGCAGGAGTTGGGTGTGCTGATATAGTCATCTTGTGTCGAAGTGAAGATGTTGAGACTGCTCACTGGGATGCAAGGACAGGTGGTTACTTCTGCTTGGTTTCTTGTGGAACATGTAATGCATGGAGCAAGATGTGGAACAGGCAGCAGGATGCGATTCTTCCTGTACTGCAGTGCCATAAGTTGACATAGCATTTGATAAAATCAAGATAAAACCTCTGGTTTCTATAAAATGCAAGGTGGTGGGGCTTGGAGGAGGCTTAAAATATTTTTCTGGGTAAAATTTTATGTACCTGCATAAAAAGAAAGAAAATAACAGTAAAATTCTGAACAAATTTTAATTAGATGCTCAAATGCATGTGTTTCCTTTTCTTCCCATGTCTATTCAAAATAGAATTTGAAACTTGTTTTTGTTCTAACCAAGGCAATAACTATGACTTTGAAGCTTACTTGTTTCCTGTCACTGAATACAGATTATTTTGTTGTTGTTGTTGTTTATACTACAGGGTTTTTTATTTGTTAAAATAGCACTGCTTTTGAGCATAGGTTACTGGACACAGTAGACTTATCAGGTGATGTGATGAACTACTTACATCTTTATGTTCTGGAAGTTTGGAATTATACAACGTAATGTGCTGAAGGAGCACTTAAAGAATATTGACTCAGCATTTTTTTCATGTAGAAAGCTCTCTGAGTAATATAGAAAACATTTATCTTGCTATCCTTTGTTTCACTTGTCTTTTTCAAAAAATGGCCTTTTGCTAAAGGTTGGGAAAAATAGGGTTTATTCTTGAATTGGAAACACAATAGGTGCCACGAAGTGATACAAAAGTGACTAGCAACAATATGTTAAGAATAAATCACATAAGGTGTTAGTAAAGGGAATAGGTCTGAACAGATGTAGCAGTAGCTGTTTGAGCTGAAGTAGTAAAAGCCTCACTAATAAAAATTAGCTGGGTGTTTAACTAATGGTTGGGGTTTTTTTTACAAAGGTACTGCTATGGGTTGTTTCTTTTCTGAAACTTGCTTTCAGGAACCAGGCTGAACTGAAGGTTGATATGATTGCATCTGAAATACAGCTATGCTGTCTCTTGTTCTTGACCTCTCTACATTAACTTAATAAAAGGACAAACTTTAAAGACTTTAAACAGCCATTTGCAGTCAGGGCTGTTGATCAATATTATTTCGTATTGCTGTCTCTCATTTTTCTAATTTGGTGAATTCAATCCTAAAGATTCTAAAGGAAAAGTACAGGGTAATACGGTGGGGTGGAAGCGGTAGCGTGGGGCTGGGGCATTTGTCAAACTTCGAATTGGCAAAGACTTGATGCTGCTGCAAGGTGAGGAGGAGTCTAGGAGAGGCTGGTTACTTGGCATGGTGGGAATAGCACATCCATCCTTCTGAAACACATCAGCATGTGAGTGTGAACTTAGTTTTGACTGAAGTGTAGACGAGATAAAGTATCAACGAGTGTGTTTTAGATCAGGTGTACTTTTATTTAAGTGACTGTCCCCATTTACAGTCCTCTGTTTTCATTGTGGTCTTGTAATGCACAAAGTGGATACCTTCCAGGCAGAATTAATCCAGATATGCTCCAGGACGTAATGGGCACGTAATGGGCTTCTGGGCCACTCCTTCAGTCCTGTGGATTAGGCCAGTGCTAGCCCAAGGTAAAATCCATGAAATTCATACAACATGGATGTGGGCTTCTTGGCAGTGTTTTCACTTTAGAGATGATAGTTTTTGGTAGCACTGCTTCTTAATATGGATGCAGCTTAGTGAGCCAGGAACAGTTGGGTTGGAAGTAGGAATTTTGGAAAGGCAGGAGAGGGTAGGGTTTAAATAACATTATTTTTCCTAACAGCGAATTACTGGAAGTGCTAGTTCAGATTTTTGTTTTTTCAGGATACATAGGAAGGGATACTTGAATCAAACATAGACTGTTGGAATGGATTTAAGACTTCATTTAAACCAGACTGATGGTGGGAAAGCAAAATTCTTAAAGTCAAACATCAAGAGCTGAAGTGTACATTTTTCACTCAGTTGCATCAGTTAATGTACCAGTTACTGTACTAATTTGGGAGGACGGGCTTATGTGATTGTCATGAATGAAATACTCCAAATGGCTGGAAAATTTTATCTGCTGCTTTACACATTGATGGACTGTAGACTTGATGATAATATTTGTTTTCAAATGCATTATTACTGGTGTCTTAGTAAAGTACTATCCATGGAGTCGTTTCTGTTGTTGCGAGCTAGAATGAGTATAGATGAGTCACGTGGTAAAGGAAACCAGCTTAAAACTGATATTTTAAAATGGGAGTTCTGTGAGCTAAAATGGGAAATGGAGAAACATCACTTGGGATCTTGCTGTATCTCACTCTTATTCTGTTGCTTTCATGTATTCTGCTTTTATGGTATGCTTAGTGTTGTTCAAGAGTTTTCTATTTAGCTTTTCTTCTCTGCTGTGCATAGCAGTCCCTCATACTTGACTGAGCATGTTAATAATCCTTCTGGCTATGTGTAACGTGATTTTTATGGGGCAAGTCTGCTGAATGTATACACAACTTGGGGAAAAAAAGTTGTCATGTTTAACTTTTTCTGGTGTGTTTAAGAGCGCATTGACCCAGTAATTGAGAAGACTTGTTTTCAAAGTTGCAGACTTTCATATTAAAGTAGAAATATCCTTTAATATGACTGCATATGAAGATACTGTGTCCATCCATCTAATGGAAAGGAAGAACTTTTCAGTTAGAAAGTATATTCGAAGAGATTATGGAATGTATCCTGGGTAGACCTGTCCATTACATCTATGAGATAATGCAGAAGATGATTTGAATGGTGTAAGTTTTGATTTTTCCAAATTTTGGATTAGTACAGTTGCAGGAGATATCTAAAACCAGTGTGAATGACTAATATACAATTTCAGAAGTTTAAGTAGGGATAGTATGTAACTCTTTTTCAAATTAGCGAAACATCAGACTCTAAAGGTCCTGGCTTTTTTATAACTACTGAATAAGTGAAGATGTTGAGATTATTCCACTAGGAACAGCAAGCTTGTGTCTGGTTTTAACATGTGTGTGAAGCTCACCTTTGTAGATGGCTTTGGGCAGCTAAAAGCTTTCTGAAAGTAGAAACAACTTCCCTAGCACCAGTTACACAGTTTGTAGCTCTTGGAAGGTAACAACTGGGAACAGTGTGGTTCTGGTGTTACTACCTATTGCATGTTGTTAGGCAAAAACAAAATGCTTAAAAATATAGCTATAACAATTAAAACAATAAGAAAAACTGCCACTCCCTCATCCAGTTCCTCCAAACTCTTCTTATGATGAAGTGTCTTCCAGTCAATTTCATCTGTAGCTCTACCAGTATGTGTGGATGAGGCCTTTGAACTACACCTTAACCATTGTTGTGACTGCCTTGTATGCAATAAATGGTGCTTACCATCTCTGGAGTCCATGGCGCTTCTGGAGGCTTTGCAAGGAACCATGATGGATCAACAAGTGGACTTCAGGACTTTTGGTTTTGCATTTTAAAAGGCAATACTCCATTTGGGCTGGTACTCTAGGAGTTTAGCAACAAAGTACCACCTGTTTAATTCTTGGATTAGCTTTAATTTCTTTCGAAGTATAAAGAGTCAAAAGTTTGAGGCTCTTCAGCTTGGTGCATATTCTTGGAGGGAGGTTACAGGTGCCCAAGTAGTTATGGGCATGTACTAAATGTCACGTATCAGCCTTTATTCTAGGTACACAATTACAAAAACCCCTAGACTTTGAGCAGCTGAACTTGGAGACACAGATTTCTTTTTTTGAATCTGACACCCAGAGTCTGTCTGGAATTAATGTTTAGCTCTGTGATGGTAAATGGTTAATCTTATTGCCTTCCAGTCCTTCAAGAGACGTATAATATGGGAACTAAATTTTGAAATATTAATGGCACTCTGCGCTATGACCAGTAAATGTTCCTGCTGCATTTCATGATGTTCTTGTCTGTTTGTAGAGATAAACCTTCGTATTTGTCTTTTGTAGGGTTTAAAAAAAATACTCGGGATTTCTGATTGGGAGGACTTGGAACAGGTAATTGACTCTAGGGCAAACTACAGTGTATAGGATATTGATATGTGGTTGAAGAGGGCATCAAATAACTCGTTGGACTGTAATTTCAGGGGAAAGATCAATTTGAATGAAAACTGATAATCTCATCTCTGGAGGCCAGTGTGTTTCATTCTGTCAATTTTCATCAAGTTAAATAACCATGGAAATACCATATTAATTCATAATTTAAAATGTATTTCATTGTTACTGTTTGTGTTTTGTTTTGTTTTCTTCTCAAAGTATGTTAAAAAAAACCTCCTTCTCCTTTCAAGAGGAATTACAAGCTTGATAAAACATGTGATGTCTCTTCCCAGTGTTGCTAGCACAGGCAAGCAGTGACTGAGGTGTTCATACCTACTGCAGAATTCCTAGAGTATCTGTTGTTTTGAGTCAGGTTTTGTTGCTAATAGTATTTCTTCTCAACTTAAATTCCATCACCCTTAAACAAAAAGTATTCCTTTGTTACACTTATTGGTGGATTTTAAAAAGTCTTCTTTCACTTGCTTTTAGTAGTTACGTTTATTGCTGCAAATTAGTTTTGGTTGTTGCTTGTTTTGTGTGTGGATTTTTTCCTTTTTTTTTAAATTTTTTTTCCTTCCTTCTAAAGGTGGACTTTTTGCAGAATAGATTTGTAGGGAAATGTCACATTCCTCCCAAATAAATTCTCTTGGCAAAACAGTTTAGCTGATGTTGGACAGAGTTACAGTAGTGCTGTAATGCTGGACCAAAAGCAGCCTGATGGCCTCAATTGGTGTTGCATCTTTCTGTATCATCTGCCTTATTCTGCTTCAGAGACTGATTCTACCCATGGGGTTAGGATGAATCCCAGGTAGTGTGTCAGTGCTTGGGCTTTCAGCTGGGAAAAGGTATCTTCCATATCTGCGAGAGCTTGCTATATGATTTTTAAGATACTCTACATTATTAAATCCTTCTGTCATTGTTAGCATATCCCTATAAATTTCTGCTTGCTTTACTTTGGATCTGTTTTGTGAAACTTGGCTATTGGTTTTCCTTTTGTGAACTTCCCTTTTTTTAAGGTATAGATGCTGAACAGGGAACTATGTAGATGCTGTCCTTTTTTCCTATAAACAAACCAAAACCAAACACTAGCAAACCACTGCAACAACAGCATGCTTTTATGAAAGTCACACAGGTAGTGTTTTCACAAACAGCTGTGAAATCTGTCTCAAAAGATAACTAACAGATCAATCATATCAGTTCCTCCTGCAGCACACTTACGTACAAAACACATTGGAAAAACCCATAAGCTTCACGATGCTGTAGACTTATTTCCCTGGAGTTGTAGTTCATAAAGGAAAATTGTAGGTTCTGTGACTGGATTTCTTGTCTTTGTGTTTGCACAGTATCTTATGTCAATATCTTAAATGTCATCTGAATTTGTTTCAGGAATTACCAGAAACGGTTCTTTTAAAGTTTTTTCGACCAGAAAACACACCAGTACCTGCAAGACCAACACCAGAGCAGCTTTCTAATCTTATCAAGACAAGTCTTCATTATCCAGAGTCTTTCAATCATTCTTTTCATCAAAAAAGGTTTGTGTAATGTTTTTGTTTGAAATTTTCAAAATATTGTTAATTTGATATATCCTGTTGAGAGATACTATGTGGGTTATGTTAAAAAAGATAAAAAATAAAGTCTGGTATGCAAAGGTGAAGTCTTGCTCAAGTCTTAAAACTGCTTCAAAATTGTATATGTAAAATGAAAGTTTTGTGTAGAGAAACTGATTAAGACCACAGATCAGTTTTAATGTTAACTACTAATGTTATCAAACACACTGATAGAGAAACAAATACTCTGCTGTCTTTGTGTTTATTTTTGCTGTTAAAGTAAACAGTGTGACTACTTTGAGGATCTAGACAGAAAGTGGTACTTTTTAAGTCAAAAACTGCTATGTCTGCAGCATCTGACTTGCCAAGATTGGCTGCACATAATTCTGATTTATGTTGGAAGGAAAGGTGGTAACCGTTTAGATCACTGCGGCTTGTCTCCTGGAAGAATATCAGAATTAACCGCTGTCAAAAAGCAGAATGCTACAGTGAATTAGTTGGAGCCTGTAAAATCCCTGAGTCTTTCAAAATTGATGTGAACACAGCCCTCTGGATTCATTTCCAGATATGAAATGAACTATACTTGAACCATAAAGATACATGTTTAGGTTTCAGTTGTTTTAGCTGAGAACTCTACTGTGTTATACTTTTTTCTAAAATTTCAGTTAGTGCAAGTAATTTGCCAAAAGAGAGGGATTTATTTCGTTATAAATTCTAACATTTAAACATTTTATAAGATGGCATATTTTGATGAGAGTTAGTATGCATTGTTCTAGTAACAAGTTCATATTTTATTCATTATGGTTGCTAATTTTTCTTTTCTTAGTAGTCAGGTTTAGGATATTTAAACTATTAATGCCAAGGAATTCCAGTGACATAAATCACTTGTTGCATGCATAGAGCTGTTTCAGCTGCAGTAGTTTGTGTATCTGCCTGTGACTTTCTTGCTGCAGCATTATTGATTAAAAAAAAATCATACTAATAGTGAGCAACTTGTATTAGTTTTATTCAGGGTAAAGGCTTAAATTAACACCAAATATGTATGTGCTGTCTGTTCTGTTTGGGCACTATTCTGGCTAAAACTTTAGGTCAGATGCCCGCAATTCCTCTATGGGAGATGGTGCAAAAGAAAAATATCAAGACAAAATGTGCTAAGCAGTGGTTCAGATAGTAGCATGGTGGACCATGTTATCCAATTCTGAAATGTCTCTTGTCATAACAGTAGATTTCCTGTAAACTAAGGTAGTATTTATGTATTTGATTGGCTTTCTCAGCTGGATGATGGAGGGTGGTAACTTTGACTGGCTCAATTCAGTCAATGCTGTTTGCCACAACTAATAGCATTTACTATAGGAAACTCTAATCAATCTAAGTTATATTGCTATGTACACTGGCTGTTCCATAATAGACACTACATGTTAATTTTATATTACTTGAAATTTATTTTAACTATTAAAGAGTATAATTAAACCTATCCAGAGTAAGACTTCTTTTCCTTTACGGTGGAACTGTTTCTCTTTGCAGCCTCTGTCTGGTACCTGTCACTCTCTTACTATCCAATTGTTCCCAGGCTGTTGTAGATGTAATGATTGATTTGCGGCATAAAACAACAAGGTAATGTTAATAAAACAGTATTTTCTGAGAATGCTTCCTGGTTTTGGGGAGTCTTGTAATGTTTTAACTGTGTTGAAGAGCTAGAATAGGATTTTTTTTCCAACAGTGGTTTCTTTGAAAGAATGGAAGGTGATAAAGGCTTCAGACAGTCAAATGGGAGTCTTCAGTTGGTGCTCAGTTTAACTTTGCTTCTGACTGTTGCTAAGACAGAACCTTGAGTTGTGTCTCCAGTTAAACTTTGCAAGTCTTTTCTAGGAAAGTGGAAATGCTTGAACTAGTGAAATATAAGCTTCAGCAACCTTACTTTATTAAACATACATTGTTAAATACTTCTGTTAAAACAAGGTAATTTAACTAATTTATGGTTAGTGATGCCAGCTCTCCTGTCCCCCCAGTAGACATAATGCTACTTGGTCTGCTTACCACAAAATAGACCTTGTGGGATCCCTGACCTAATATTTGTGGTGGGAGGGAAGATTGTAGAGACATTGTAGAGGGAATCATGTAAAGTGGTAATATATGCTTCAAATAGAGAGAACTAACTTTGTTACCTTCTTTTCCAGCCCAGAAGCACTAGAAATCCATGGATCTTTTACATGGCTTGGGCAAACACAGTACAAGCTTCAACTTAAAAGCCAGGAGGTCTATAGCTTGCAGCTGAAAGCTTGCTTTGTTCGCACAGGTGTCTATAATCTTGGAACCCCAAGAGTATTTGCCAAGCTAGTGGACCAAGTTACTTTGTTTGAAACAAGTCAGCAGAACTCCATGCCTGCACTGATTATTATCAATAATATCTGACCACTTCCTGGAAAAAAACAAACAACACAACCCACACTAAAAGACAAAATAAATGGGATTCTTTTCTTATTGCTGGTTGACATTTTGCTGCAGTTTTTGGAAATAGCACCTCAGACATCTAACTTGTTACTAAAGATTGTGTAGGAAAGAAAATAGCAAAATATTCAGACTACTTGTCAATTTGTTTCTCAATGCAACGCACGTTGGACTGAAAATACGTTTATCCTTTTATAATGTACTTCTCTGGTAATTAAGATATTCATAACACGAAATACTCTAACTCCAAATCTGAACATATTTATATGTCATATGCTCTGTCAAAAATGCAGCTTGACAGCTGTTACAACTTCCAGCATGGTGTGTTAATATTTGTGGCTGTATTAGGATATGGTTCAGGAAGAAACCCTCATTGGCTCTTTCCTGTCTGAAGCCATTAGTCATGAGAAATCCCAACCTTACTGTGGAGTTCAATAAGGTGTCTCAAATCCACTTCTGTTTCTCAGTTCTTTAGCTGAAGATTTTGAGTTTTCATGTTTATGGAAACTGGCGACCTTTCAAGGTTTACATACAAGTCTCACCTAAGGTGTTTCAAAAATAATTTCTTCAGTCAGTTTGAGTATTTTCTCATTCATCTCAACACAGAGCGTAACCATGAAATTGTCATTTAAATTGTCACTTGCTTTATTATGTAACTATAACAATTGATCTGTTTAAAAAAAAAAATCTACTCCAGATTTTCAAGAAATGTATTATATTTATAACAAATGTACTGTAAATAGAATAAAACATACATCGTATTCACTGTATGGACTTGTGGCCTTTTTCCCCTTTTTATATACAGCTGTAGCAATCTATAGGTGCTGATAGTGTATATATATTCTGTACTGTCTTCATCCTGGCCGTCTTTGCTCAGGTGAAGTCCCTGTCCTGTTGCCCTGTCTGGTGTTGAAACTTGTAGTGGCTGCTGCATTTGCCTTTTGAGTTCTTATCCACTCTTCCCAGGTACAATCTCCAGAATTCAGCTGTGTGGGAAGTCTCAGTTACTTGCTATCTGCTGAGGATTTTTAATTTGAGTAATAGCTGTTGAATGTATGGAAGGCTGTGTGAAGCAAACAAGTGCAGCAAAACCGGTGTAGAGTTAAGAGTTATGATTTATGGTGAGTTAGCCAGGTACAAAGGAAATTGAGTACCTGAAGAAATCTAAGACTTCTGATGGTCTGGTATATCTTGTGGCTGAAGGTAATTCTTTCTTAGGACAACATGGAATTATGAAACAGTACCTTTGCCTTCAGATGCATATTTTTATTTTTAAGTAAGGTTTCCAATTTTATTTGTATGTAATACACTGACTGTCTCCAAGTCTTAAAACTTCCTGAAAAGTCTCAGAATGCAGTCACGGCACATGACTTAATATGACCGTGGATCACGTTTTATCAACAGAATACTTGAGTGTTAGCCAACAATACATATATTGCTTCTGGGAAGGAGTTTGGGTTGTGTGTTGTGTGTGGTTTTGTGGTTTGGGGGTGTGTGTGGTAGTGGTGTTTTGTGGTGGTTTTTTGTTTTAGTTGATTGTTTTTTACTGCTGTTGGGCAAGTTGGAAGACTACTCTTTCTAAATGATTCTTGGTGTTGTAGCCTTGTGTTATGTCACCAGCACTCTTTCTTTCTTGGCACTTTTAGGAAAAGAGAAGTCACTATTGATAGCATTCAGCTATCTAGCTGTAGACCACAATGTTCTAAGTCACGGTTGGTGTATTTTTAAGACTACTTCAAATACTCAAGTGACCCAAGTTGCCATTATTCTGATAGGTGTTTCCACAAGAGGTTTGTGAGATAGGGGAAGAAACTGGTAAGAAATGGTATCTCCTGTGATTTGGAAGTTGTACACCTGTAAACAACAGGCATGACTAACACTACAAAACTGCCAGGCTGTGCTATCCTGATGACTGGTATGTTGCTTGTCAGTGATCCTAACTTTCAGATGAAGTAAACCAACACTCACCACTTCCCTTAGTGCCAATCTAAGAAAAAAAGCTGTGGTTAAACACCTGTGTAGCTTGGCTTGATGGAAATATTGTGTCGAGACTGACCCTTCTTCAGACTTGAGAATGTTTATAGCGTTATGGTGAGGTAAAGGGGTGGAAAGAAGCTAAAAGAGCTGGAGTAGTGTTTTCAACTTGGGTAAAACTAGTAAACTCTTACATATGCAGTTTTAAGGTGATTTCTATTTTTGTGTATCTAGACATGAGAGTTTTTTTTAATGTATAACAAGTATTTGCAAAGAGTTTTTGGCAATGCAAAGCTCAGCAGGATAGGCTGTCAACCATATAGATAAGGTGGGACTTGATTTTTGCTGTAGACATAGTATCATGTAGCTAAAGACAATCCACCTCAAGCAAACCAACTTCTGCTTTCTCTTCACACTTAAGTGAAATCTCCCCGATATTCTCTTTCCTTCTGTGGTGATTGCAAGAATACTGAAGTTTTTAACTTGTTGCATTCTGAGACAATTTACTGAAAAGCAGTATCTGTGATTCTAACTTCTGAAGTGTGGCATACTGTTATAGAAGACAGCTGTCATGCTGTGTCCAAGGAATGACTCTATTTTGTAACCATTAAGATGCTTTATTTCCAAATTGACACTGGTTACTTCATGGTGTGTTGCTGATGATGCACATTATACCATGTAAAAAGCATGGAGTTGTTCAAAATAGAGTTCAAAATGTAGTCACTGGTGTGACACACCAGAAGTTTACTATGCGATTGCTTAGGCGAGGAGCTGACGTGGAGACAGAGCTGAACCTGGCTCCTTAATGGATTATTACATTATTACAGTGGACATTACATTATTACAAGGAAAACTATGTGTGCCCATGTGTGGACCCACAGAAATGACAGAAAACAGTTGTGTTGAAATAAATATTATCTGGTCTTGCTATTGAGCAAGTAAATACCTGTAAAGGCTGAAACTCTGCTATTTGCAGAACAATACTCCTTCAGAAGAATCCCATGGGCCTGCTGTAAGGTGCAAGAGCATCCTAATGCATCTGTCATAGCAAGATTACAGCTTGGAGTAGATCAAAATATCACATCTTACTTTGAGGTAGCTAGAAAAAGCCCTCAAAAATTACGAGATCTAGGACATCTTTGTTTTTAGGAATCTAGTGTTTGTGTTTGTTTGGTTTTTTTTTTTACTACTTTTGCCATATAAAACCATGAAACTTGCCCAACTGGGAATTTTCTTATGGTAGTGGCAAACTGAAAGATTTCTTGATTCTGCTGTTGCCTACTGTATTCACTGAGTATTTTATCAATAGCCTTGTGAGCTTTATCTATGTTGTCTTTAGTATTGAATTCCTGTCTCAGGTGCTATGGGAAATACACGGAAACTTCATTGCTGAATATAGGTGACAGCTCTACTTCTGTATCCAAATTAAAAGAGTTGAGCATTGCTGCAGTCTAATGCTCTCTGCTTCTAAATGTCCTTTCTCATCAGTAGGTGGACATTGCATTTTTTTCTTCAGACCTGGATACTGGAGATCCCAAAAGGTCCAAACTGGCTACAGGAGAGAATCTGGGTTCTAGGAGTCTCTCAGTCAGCCTCTCTGTGTCAGATAACTGAAGGAGCTGGCTACTGGAGGACCAGGTGGTCCAGGCCTACTGCCGTGGAGACTGTGGGGTCTGGAGGTTGACCAACAGACCCATCTGTTTGTCTCAATACACAAAACAACTGGAGATGAGAGGATCTGAGGGTCAGCTGCTGGGTAGACTGAGTGTTTAGGCCAGTTACTGGAGGGATCCACAGGGTGTGTGTACGTCTGTATGTGTGTTGGTGTGAGCAAGAGGGTTCCTGTATACCAGCAACTGGAGTAGGGCTGTGGGCTTGGGGTGCTCACCTGCCTAGGTGCCTGCAGCTGAGGGAGACCAAGGATCCAAGGACTAGCTACTGGGTAAACCAAGTGTCTAAAGACACTTGCCATGGTGTCCTTCTGGGGTGTGTGCATAGCTGGAGGTGAGGGGATCTGCATCAGCAAGTGTAGTGGGGCTGTGGCCCTTGGGGCTTGTAATTGTTCATGTGTCAGCAACTGGGGAGACCTGGGGTCCAGGGGCCAGCTGCTGGGCAGCCTAAGTTTGCAAGGCCAGCTGCTGGAGGGTTCCATGCTGTGTGTATTTCCAGATAGCAGTCCTTCATCTTGATCAGCTGTTTGTGTGACTGCTATGTGTTCTTTCTGGTTTGGTCTGTGGAGCTGGCCATGTGTAACATGTTACATGCATGTGTCCATGTGTGTGCCTATTGGGAAAATGTGCCAAAGCTCACTGCTGGCTGAGGCCAAGAACATGGAGCTGCAGCAGCTTTGTCTCCACCAGGATGGATTCAGAAGCTCCTAACAGCATTTCAGTGTCACTCAACACTTAAGGTAAAAGAAAGGAGGAGGGGGGTGTGTGTGAAAATGGAGGGAGAGCTCAGTTCTATGATTAGAAATTTATCAGCAGAAGTGTTGAAGATCTTATTTCTCTCCCACTGAGTCCTTACATAGAAAGCCAAATAGTAGTGTTGTATTTCATGTCACAGGTCATGGATAAATATTACTGACTCTAAGAATTCAAGACTTGAAGCTAAAGAAAGAAATGAGCACTGATTCACTTTCAGTTTTGACTATGACTAGGTTTTGCTCAGATACAAATTATCTAGTGACCTGTGCCTTGAAACATGGGCTTCTCTGTAATGAGGATTATGTGTTCATTGGTTAATGTGCTTTTAAAAACTTTAGTCTTAGCTTTGTTTACTAAATAGCCTGGGAATCCTCCTGGAATTGTTGGTCATCCCTCAGGACAAAATACATCAGATGATTACCTAAGCGATGTCCGTAAGTACAATTTCTTGTTGAGGAAGGTTCTTAGTGTTAAGAAGTGACACTGTTTCTTGGAACATGCATTCAATTTCATTTTCACTTCACTTTTGAAATAGGGTTTTGTGAAGTTCAGCAGCAGAATACGGAGGTTCAAAGCAACTGTTCTTTTGGCAGGTACCTACACTGCGTGTTGCTCCAGAAGAAGCAGAAAAGGTGTCAATATAAAAATAGAAGAATTTTTACTTTTAGCATTTGGATTTGTTTACAGATTTCCAGTTCGGTGGAAATGGTGTTCAATACCTGTGGCCAGTGTGGGTCCCACTGCACAGATTGTATTGTTATGTGAAACACAGAGCCCCTTATGTATAGCATATTTGTTAAGATAAAAAGATGAGGAAAACCTAATGGTTTAGGTTGTGAGAAAACACTCTGTTGAAGTATAAGTAGAAAATACCTATGCCTTGGAGAGAAGGATAGTGTATAAACAGTATGATGAAATTTAAAAAACCACAACTTTTTGATGGCTTTCATTGCTTAAACCTGTGGTCATAATAGCTGCATAATGTGAGGAAGCTTTCTTGCTGATCAAAAGGAAACCTTCCCTCCACTGACTAAACGACAAAAATAAGTGTTTCTATTAATAGTCAGTTGTAAAATGCAAGTATGGCTGCCTTACTGAAAGCAGTCACCTGGCCAGTGAGGCTGCTTGGAAGAGAGTGGAATCTCAAGTAGTAAATCATGGCTATGTTCAGCTAAATGGGGACAGATTTTATCTTCAACTTTGATCCCAAAGCTAGTAATGAAGTACAAAACCAGGCTTTCACCTTTACTCAAAAGATTTAGTTTTAAATCTTATCTTCTAATTCAGTATTTTCTGTGATATACAGCTGTCTACACTGAAGTATCATCTATCCCAGGTATCAAAAGTCAGGTCTCTGGATTGCAATGGATACAGCAGCGACTCCTGGCTGTTTTTCACTTATCTCACTGGAATAAGAGCAGGATAAGATATCATTTCTGAGTATATTAAAATATAAATATGTTTGCAGTAATGGAAGTCCACTGAGGGAAATTCAGCCGTTCTTCATATGCACATTGCCATTATTTTAGTCACTTGAAATCTTAATGTTTGCTGTCTTCTCGAAATTACCCTTGAATAATTCAGTGGACAAAATTACTTCTATAGAGTAAAAACTAGACAGGAGCAGAAGATAATTTTCTGAACCCTTCTGTTTTTAAAACCATGAATGCCGATTAAACATATTGTAGGACTGAGTGATTTTTTCCGATCCCTTTTAAATCAAGATTTGTTTACTATGCATTTCTATCAGCTTACAGGAGTAAATCATTAATTTGTAAAATGTCATTTGGCTAATGAGTTCTGCTAAGTGCTTCAGTGGTAGCTGAAAAAGTGAAAAGCTGACATGGTTTTAAAAATGTTGCTTATAGCCTGTAGCTGTGTGTAAATCAATTCAGCTCATGCTTGCAAATGTTATTCCTTTGGGTTTTCTTCTTTTTAAGTTAGAACAGATGTGATGTTCTCCTTCTGATAACTGTGGAATAGTTCCTTACCCTGTTTCCTCTAGGATGATGAAAATTCTACCAAGAGAAAGAAGAATAAGAAAAAAACAACACCTGAAAAAAGACTGAGAGTTTTTACTTACTGAAGGAAATAACTCAGTGATCATCTTTAAACAAGTGCCTCACAATCCCTAGTTATTTTGAAGCCCTAGGGTGAAGGAGATATTTCTGTATGTTGAGGAGGTTTCAGAGAACGTAATGGCCCCTCCTGACCAAGAAAATAAATACTACTTGAAATTTACTGGCAAAACATTTCTTTCTTCCTATCCTTGTGAAGAAACCATCAGGTGATGTGCCCAGATTTTCCCCCTCTCCCTGCAGATGCTTCTGTCAGGGACACACCAGTAGGAGACACAAGAATGTGCTTGGGACATGGGCTCCACTTCTTGTTGTTGCTGATACCCAGGGTGATATGAATGACCTTTGCTGTTATGGCTAAAGCCTGAGCTCTTGGACCAAGATGATGCTTTGAGACTCTCAGTTTTTTGTAGTATGCGCTGCTAGTGCTCATAGCACCAGGGAAACACTTGAAAATGGGCTCTGAGTGTATCACAAGCCATAAGACAAATCGGGATTTTTTTGTTTGTTTTGGTGGTGATTTTTTTGTTGTTTTATATTAAATAATCCCTCCCTACTGCAATGCCTTGGGCGACTGAAGGGAGCTGCTGGAGAAAGCAGAGGGCAGTGGCAGCTCAGAGCGCTTCTGGCTCTGCTTGGGAGGAGCAACAGGAGCCTGGTGAGAGAGAACCACCCCAGAAAGTTCTCCTGCTCTGACAGAACCGACCAAATGCATCAGTTGAGTTAAGGGGACAAGGCTCAGGAATTGCAGCTAACACAATTTTTCATCTAAACATCTGTCCTTAAGGATCACAGTTTTTATTCTGCAGACCACAGAGGGGAATTGTCACTGCCTTAGAGGTTTGTGTTCTGTTTCTGCCTGCTTTTCAAATCTGCTCTCTTCATCTGTAGGTCAAATGAGCCCTAAGCATTCTGGATGAATTGTATCCTCAGCTACACTAAAAATACTACTAAATTTAATTATTCTTTTCTAGATGCAAACTGGAGCAGAATGGTTCTTTAACTTATTGGAATGCCATTCAGAAATTTGTGTTTTTAGATGTTTTTAGAGTAATATGTAGAACTTTTTCAATAACAGAGCTGTAAAAGATGACAAAGAGGTAGCGAATATTTTATTGTTGTTTGTCACTACATTTTTTCCTACCAGGTAAGAATTTTTTTTTCTCTGCAAGCCAGAGTTCAGAGAACATGAGTGGGTGCTGAACATACTCCTCAGAAAAGTTTTCTGTTGTCCAAGGCATTACTATGTCATGAAGCTGGCTACTGGCTAGAATTTTTCTGAATACTTCATAGATATTTTTAGTGTTTTATAATATACTTTCTGAGAGTGTGAAACTTGACATTGACACAGATTGCCATGAAAATATATCCATTCTTATAGCACTGATGATTTCCCATTAAAAAGGGGATGTTCAAATCCCTTCCAGTGAAGGGCTTTGTACAGTGATATGCTTCTGTTATACATTCTTATTACATATTCATTTGTCTTGTGTGCCTTAAGATGGCAGTGGAAGGGCAGCTATGTAATGGGAGCCTTCTTCACTCTGCTGCTGTCTTCTGCACTTTGGCTGCTTTTAATAGGTATTGGTGGAAATGAGCGGCAGTTGTGCCAGAGCAGCGTCACTATATTTTTGGTCCCCTCCCCTTTTTTTTTTTCTTGTCTTCAACAGAATTTTTGCAGTCTTACAGTGTTTCAAGGGGGCCTGTAAGAAAGATGAAGACAGACTTTTTAACAGAGCATGTTGTAGTAGGACAAGGGGTGATGGTTTTAAACTGGAAGACAGTAGATTCAGGTTAGACATGCAGAAAACATTTTTTTACAGTGAGGATGGTGAAACACTGGCACAGGTTGCCCAGAGAAGTGGTAGATGCCCCATCCCTGGAGACATTCCAGGCCAGGCTGGATGGGGCTCTGAGCAACCTGATCTAGTTGAAGATGTCCCTGCTTGTTGCAGGGGGCTGGACTGGATGATCTTTGAAAGTCTCTTCCAACCAAAACTATTCTGATTGACCACAAGAAACAATCCCAGAGCCAGCTGTGGGACCAGCATGCCAGCTTTAGCATCCTCAGGAGCAGATGGGACAGCAGTCCAGGAACTCCTGCTTGCTTGAAGAGTTCTTATGCTGTCTTGTGGTAAATGAAAAGGGGACTGTGCTCTCCCTAATCTTAGTGAGAACGATTTACCAAATAGAATTGTCTCCTGCAAGCACATATAGTCCTGCTCTTTATGAATGCCCTGCATCAACTATCTTAGTAAAAATCATATATACTGCTGTTGACAGTTAAATTTGTTAAACAAATAGTTATTCACATCAGGAATGTTAAGTCGGGTGTGACTACTTGAGAATGACCACACAATTTCAGCACGATGTTACTTATACAGTAGCTGTATGATGGATGCATTGACCGGTGTAGCATTTCCAAAGACAGTGAAATGAGAAATAGACCCAGCATTGACAGCACTGCAGAGGGCACTGGCTCTGGCTGAGGAGAAAAGAAATCAGTATCTTAAGTTCAAAATGCTGCTTTTATGCATGAGGAGTACAAACCAAACTGTTTGACATACTGCTATGGTTTGACACTGTGTCGAGGGTTAAGATTGCGGGGTGACAATAAAACCCTGGCAGATGTATTGTTAACCTCCTCTCCCCCCCACTTCCCCCTTTTTGCCCCTCCCTCTCCCCCCTTCCCACTCAGCACAGGCGATCGGGAGGGAAAGAAGGACAGAGAGAAGAGAGTTGGAAAAATTAAAGATGTTTTACTAATGCTACTAATAAGAATAGAGAAAATAATACAAAATATACAAAACCAATCTTGAAAGTCTCAGCAACTGCAGAGCTGGCACCCAAAGTCCTGGATTAGACTCTGCAGCCAAGCGGAGCTGGATTCAGTCTCTCACTAGGCCTCAGTTCACAGGGATGAGTAGCAAGGTCCTCTCCTAATGTCGGCCATAAGGAAAAAGGGCAAAAGGGCAAAAGAGCAAAAGGGACGAGATCCTCGTGATCTCCCACTTTTATATGAAGTATTCACGTGAATGGAATGTTATACACAGTTGGTCAGTTTCTTGGTCACTTGTTTCTCGTCGCCCCTCTCGCGAGATGTCCATCCACGCTTATCAATAAGTTTGCATTCCATTGCTAGGTTTACCAAAACATGGGTCTGGTTCTCCAGGAAAATGCAGTTAATATGAAGGCTTTAGCTGACAGGCAAAATTCACTGAAAGAGAAACTTGTTTTTAACAAAACCAGGACACACTGGATACCAATGATTAATAGAGTCTCTGTGTCTATGAAATGAATTGAGATTTGCCATATTTTTTTAAGCAGCAAGGACAAAAATCTCCTTTTTGGTTCAGATTTTGTCAAAGGGAGATTTGTTTGAATAAAACCAGAATAAAATCTTTAGGTTTTGGACAAATAAGCAGACATTATAATTCACCGCCCTCCAGCAGTTTTCTTTCTCTTAATGTTTTTGTTTGGTTGGTTTGGTTTTTGGATTCTGCTTTTTTTTTTTTTTCTGATCATAATTCTTAATTTTTTTGGTATAGTTTTAAATTATTTTCGTGGTTCAGATCCATGCTTTAAGTGGTAAAACAATGCTAACAACACTGGTTTTAGTCCATGTAAAAGAAGGAAATTAAATTAAAAACAACTTAATTATAGTCAAGTATTTAAAATCTTTCATTAGCGTGCACAGTTTTCCTTCATGTTGTTTGGAGATACAATTTTGTAAACAGACCAGGCTATCTGAAAAAAAATTATCCATAGTATTTCTAAGATTTTTGAGGAAACGTGGTTTGTTGTTGCAACCAGGAATTTTCACAGGAAAACTATTAACTGTGCAGAGTGAAACAAAGCATAAAATAGAAAATATTCAGAGCATAAATAATAAAATAGACAAATCTATTGTTAAATTAAATTGTAATTTTCATACCTAATTGCCTTTTTCAATTTTTAGAAGAAAACACACATTTTTATATTTTATTGTATTTATTGTATTTATTAAATGTTATACTGCTAAGAACATATAGATGTGCAACTAAGAATATGTGATTCCTGAAACAGAACTGGCTTTCGCCAATTCCTATTTGTTATTTGATAATAGTTGTTTATACTTGGTGTTAATTTTTGCAAAGACACAGTCCTGTGATATGTTTTAGATAAGACACAGTATATTTTTAATTCAGAGTAATTTTCCTTTGTTTATCATATGACATACATAGCTTAGTGATTATAAACCTCTTCAAACTGGTCCTGAAATTCTCATTTTAGTGTGTTTGTTCTTGAGATACGACAAACTGTCACTAGGCAACTAACGAGGGCTTATATACTTAATCCCAACTAAATTTATTCTGCATTTTTTTGAAACATTACTGTCCTGATACTGGGTCTAAGAGGAAGCAATATAGGAGAACTCTGAGCTGTGGTCACACCTGGGGTCTTAGGAAGATAAAAGGGTGGAAAAGGGTGTCTCAAAAGTAGTATAGATTTATTATTCGAAATCACCTATTCCCACTTTGGGAAGAAACAAAGATATTACCATAATTCCTCAACTTGGATGGGAAATGGACATGATCATAAAAGCCTTGGGCTTCCGCTCCCTCAGATTTCTGTAGAAATATTGGGAAAGGACAGTGGTGGCTGATGGGCAAAATCCAAGGGAAACGTTGATGGAGCTTTTCAGAAGCTAATTCACTTGCATACATTTGACTTGTGTCCCATTATAGAAGATTTTAGTTGTTTTGTAGACTAAATCTGTATTATCCTTTATGCTGCTTTAAAGAATACTAGGCTCGAGTGTAGAAGGCTTCCAGCACTGGTTGACAGATTATCATAGAATTCTTTAAAATTGCTGCTCATGATGAATGTGTTCTATAAAAGCAAAATGAAGCTGGCAAAACAAACCTAAAAATTACTGAAGGAAAAGTATTGTGGCCAGGACAGAAATCTGAAGCAAGCAGGTTTTGGGCAGAACTTCAAAAGGTGAAGACCCAGATTGAGAATGAGGGAAGGGAGTGACTTTCTGGATTCCTGGTGTCCCTCTTTACAATGTGCAGAGGGGAATGAAAGGTGTCCCTGATTATTTATTTATCTTCTGGTAAACCACTAGCATTCCATCAAACTATTACTTCACTTTAATCATCAGTGTGAATTAATCCAAATTTCCTGAATACTAATCGTTCAGGTCAAAAGTGACAATGTTGTATAGTTTCCTGGGAATCCCAGTTTTATTTGAAGGTGCTGTTTTTAGGAGGGAAGGGGATGTTTCAGGTATATACTATTACTTTTCCAGGAATTATTTTGTTGAATCATTCAGTGGAGATTCCAGGGCAAACCCTACAGTCATGATAAACAACAGTATTTGACTGGAAATACCAGCTATGTACACAGAGAAACTTCCAAGACTAGGAGCAAACCTGGGATATTCACTGTATGTCTTTAGAGAAAGAAGAATTGTTATTAGGAGCAGAAAAGGGATGTTACCTGCTTGTTCAGGACTAAGGTTGAGCACAAATAATCATGGGGGGTGTGTGTGTTTGTGTGTGTGTGTGTGTTTGTGTGTGTGTGTGTGTTTGTGTGTGTGTGTGTGTTTGTGTGTGTGTGTGTGTTTTTAAAGAAGAAATAGTCATTTGATGTGTAATGTAAACTTAAAGGTCTCACTGAGAAGAGTGGTCAGGAGTTGGAAAATGGAAAAAAGTGAACAGTATTGCACTGTATCATACGGTTTGGCATTTCAGAGGAGGCTGTGCGTTCGTATTTTCTCCTGATATCCAAAAAAACCCGGTGGGAAGAGAGTTAGCAATAAATGCAGCCAGAACACTGATGCCAAAGGCAGCAGACAGACCCAGTTTGCCTTGGCAGTGCCCTACCATTGCTGTAAAACCATCCAAGGACAGGGACGGTTTTGAAGGCCAAACACCCAGCACAGGAACAGCTGAGTCTAAGGCTCTGCTTTCTCTCTATTGGACCCCTACAGCCTAATGGGGGAACAGGGTAAGATGTGTTGGAAGAACACTCCTAAAATTGCAACTGCGTTGCAAGAAAAGAACCTTGGATCAGAGGCCACAAGCCCTGGGTGAGCAAGTCAAAAATCTCACTGCCATTAGCTAGACCAAAACTTCTCAAATGCAACAGTGTGAACAGCAATGGAAACGAAAATTCATGATAAAAAAGGACTGTGATGTTAAATTTGGCTTCAGTGAGCAACTTTAATTTTGGTTTGAATTCAAGCTTCTTCATAGTTATTTACAGGAATATTCATTTGTGGTAACTGGTAATTATTAAGCCAGTCTGATTAGGATAGTATTTACATTAAATCTGATTAATGTTTTGCTCTCCAGGAAGAAAAGCTCTATTTAGTTTGGCTGCCCACAGCTGAATTCAATAGGAGTGGTAGGCCTAGATTCATAGACGCGTTTAGGCCCATAATATTAATTTATTCATCACTAGTTAGGTTTTTGAAATTTTAAAATTACATTTAATGATAAAGAATTATGTCTGATGAATCTTTTTTCCTAAATCATTGCTTTTTTGTATGTGTGAAGTTCTGTTTAGATTAAGATCCCATTTCAAATAAGAGTGCACACAATTTTTAAACAAATTGTTTTAACGAATTTTTTAAAAGATGTTAGTCTTCATCAAAACTCTGTGAAAAGGTTACACTTTTCTGTATATGCTGCTGCAGATTAGCCTTAGTTGCAGCTTTAGTTTACTTCATGGTAAATAATTTTCCTAATAAAGAATAAGTTTAGGTTTATGAACATGGAGTCCTTTCATCTTCTTACCTAACATCCTTCACACAAAAAAATTAATTATTGGTCTCTGTTATTTCTTGTATTTTGTTTAAATATAATAAAGCTGGTGACTTTTGTGATACTAGTAGTACCTTGCACAAATATTTCACTTCTATTTGGCAGATTTTTAGAAGCATCTTCAGCAGCAATGCAGGGCAACTTTCAACAAAGTGCCCAATGAAATTTTATTGCAGTATTTTATATCAACAAAATATTTGCCCTTATGAACAACTGTAGAAAATGCTTTTAAACTCATAGCCCATTTTCTCGCTAATGCCCTTCTAGATTATGCTGTTTTAAAGTTATTGCTGAGTGTGGTCATCTTTCCAAACTATGTTAGTACATACTGATAAAGAAGAACAGTTTTTAAAAATACCTTTTGTAGGCACACATATTCTCTCTTTTCCAATGCATATATGCTTTATCTTTTCAGTTGCGTGTATGTTTTGTTTTTTTGTTTTTAATCTGTGGGGCCCCTCTCTTGATCTGTAGATGCCGAAAAAGTGCTTTGAAAATCTACGTTTCTAAATTTATTTGTAGTACCCCAAAATCTTCAGTTTATCAACTGCATGTTTTAGCAGCTGCTCATGTTATTCCAATCAATACAAAAAAAGTGATGAGCACTGTTGGAAGATCCATGTCAAATGATCCACTGCAGAATTTGTTGTACCTTTTTCTGAGATAAAGGTATTTTGTTCCACTGAGAAGGGCATTTAGGGCTCAGTGGATGAGTAAGTATCTACAGGTCCTTTCATTCCACTTCGAACAATGTTGTATTGCAGTCTTTAAACAACAGCATCTCTCTACAGAAATAAATATTGAGCTTAGAATGAACACATTTTGAATGACAGTCTGGGAGGATGGCACCAACCTTCTTTCTGGATTCTTGTGGAGAACATGTATATACATATGGATGTATGTAACCCTTGGTGTTCAAGGAACCAAGAGGTCTCATTTCACATTGTGATCATATGTGCAAGTCCGATAAAATCCTTAGTTGAAGTTTGACCTGAAAAGCCTGATCACTAAAGAGCACTGAATATTTAAATACTCAGTATGTGCCCTTCCTAGACCTAGCCTTGAATCATTAGTACTTCTGTAACCCCAGAAGTGCATTGTGAGAGGCAGTGATATCTTAGGTTTGATTGCATAGAGCTTTCAAATCCAATAGGTTTATAAGAGAAAACTGATTCTTAGGCCTGGGAAATGTTTCTATTTGCACCTTTTGAGTTTGCTAAAGAAAGAGATAGAAAGCCAAGAAACCTAATGTTCAGGACCAAGAGAACGCTTTAATTTTATCCACACAATAAAGCAAAAAAAAAAACCCCAGACACCACAGAATTACTTATATTTACTCACAGAGTAGTTCAGCAACTATTTTTTTGTTGTTGTTTTTATCCCAGAAGTTTACTGATAGTTTGGCAGCTAACCTGGAAAAGTGCTTTCCCTGTGCTCATTCTGCACAAGGAGTGCATATTCATCTACAGTGAAGCAGGTTTTTCTTTGCTTGCATCTCATCTACCTTTAACTGGCCACCTAAATAATGCAAAATATTTACCCAAGCAGTTGCTAAAATATTTAGCAATATATTTAGCATATATTTCCCAGAGAAATCTGCCAGTCCTTGCCTGGTGTTATTATCATGTCTAGACATGATAATTCAGATCCCTGACTTTAGTATCAGTGGGATGCCTCAAAGAGAAGAATATACAGTATTATTTTTGCTTCATCTAGAGTCATAGATTGTAATTTATGATAGTCCTCTTAATTCACATCTGAAAATCATCACTTCAGATGCCAGATGTCTCCTCATTTGCTGTATTCAGCGGAGACAGATCCTCAGCTGGTGAAAACTATGGTAAAATCATTCAGGTGAATGACTGTCCCAGTAATGGGTTGTCATGCAACAGAGATGGATGATAAGAATAAAATGATGGTTATGTCAATATATTTTAACAGTAGGAACAATGCTGGTACATTCCATTATTTTGTTTTCTGTCTTCCCTGACATTATTCCATTTTATTACTGAATACTGCAGAACCTGTGGGTAGGAGACTTTGATCCTTTGATCCTATTTGATCCCACTGCATGAGCCAAGTGAAAGTCTATAATAAAACAGAACCTTCAGCTATGCCAATGGGAAAGTCAGTTACATAAGTAGTTGTCTACAAACACAGAAAAAAATACCATTTGTTTTACAAGGAGTTAAGGTAATCTATGGCTAACTGGAAAACAGAGTTATTCCTTTGCATCAACTCCCACCAGCTTTGCCTACAGTATTTTTGGTGCCATATTACCTAAGGATCAGGAACAAATATAACCTTGTTCTTCCATCCACCAAATATACCCAGCTCCTGTCTACCAGGATATGATGTAATTGTCCTGTGACACAGGCTACTCTGAGGGATCTAGTGTGTGTTCATGGCCTGATTCTTTGGGGCACATCAAAATTTTTTTCTGTTTTCTCTTATGCAGAATATGGCCCTCCAGTTGTACACATTTTCCTAGAATGTGGATACATAACTTCTGACTAAGTATTTCTGAAATTATTTAAGTCCAGAGGAGATTTAATGTGAGGATCTGAATATTGTACAACAGCCAACACTGCCTAGTGCTGATTACTGTCCAGTGACCATTAGATTACTTCACAGATCATATGAAGACTCTAGACACGCTGTTCCAGGAGCTACAGATACTTACCTCAAATGGAAAACATAAGAAAAACACAACTGCTCGATGACTCTGAGGACTTGCAGGCCACCAGCAAGCTGGCTATCTGACAGATGAGTGGCTGAGTCATGATGTGCATCCTACTGAAATTTTTAACACATTATGAGTGCTGATGCCCCTATATTACAGATGGAGAAAAGGAGGCAGCAAATTAAATAAATTGGCAGCCATAGAAAGAACTGGTCTCCATGCCAGAGCTGCAGTGCAGAAGACTTAATTTTCAGCTGACTGAAGCTTCTTCAGTATCTCCTGTCCCAGCTGTGTGTGGGCACAGAGGGGTTTGCTCAGAACTTCAGACACCATCCACTTGTCACCAGGGTGGAGTGGCCTCTGTGCCACCTGCTGTACACGGGCCGCAGTTACAGAGCTGCAGGTTAGGGATGGTTTTGGTTCCTCAGAAGAGGAACTAGAGCTGGTGAAGGCAGCTGCCTTGGAGAAAACAGGAGAGTGTATGGATAAAATGCTAGAATGGGATCTGAATTGAATTCCTGTTTTACCAGAGGTTTTCTTTGGGTACCTAGAAATTAATGATTTAAACATCTTGAGGCTATAGAACCTCTCACTTCCCACATTTTAAAAATAGCAGAGCGCATTCCTATTTCATAAATGAAAATAGACTGAAAATTAATCAGATTTGACTGTGAAATATCTTGAATAATTTGTGTTGGCTTACTTGATCTAGACTGGAGTCTACAACACCAGTAAATAAAAGGATATTCACTCTTGTGGATTTTAAAGGCCAAAAGTGAAGCACCTATGAGAGATAAACAATGGCTTTGTGTGTGGATATCCTCCCACAGAAAGAGCTAACAAATCTTAATTAAAAAAGTGAAAGACAAATTGATAAATATACCTGGACTGATAAATATGAGGCCTAAATTACATTTAATTTAAAGAAACTGCCAGACCTGCAACTCCTGAGTAGTTAAACAATGCTGGGTCTGTGAGAAATTAATGGTCTGCAAAGTAGAAATAAGATGATAATTCCATTACAAAGTCTGTGAATAGTAGTTTTTGAAGGGAACAAGTGTGAACTCTAGAGAAAATAGTTGCATTTGCTGTACAGAAATCTGCATAAGAATGGGTTTAGGTAGACGGTTTTGGTTTTTAACTGGATTTTTAAAAATTTCTCGGAACTGTATGATTAATTAGGAGTGAGAATTTCAGCTCAGTGTCTGTGAATTGCTGCTTAGAGGACAATCAGAAATGCTGGTGGCATTGCTGATACGCCACTCTCCACCACCCTCTCCCTCAGCACCACATATTGCCATTTTGGGGGCAGTTTCTGTTTGCAGAAATGTTTTTGGTCCAGCTTGTGCAGAAAGTGTGACAAATCCAGCCCTGCTTGGTGCCAGATGTGGACGTGTGTGCACTACTTTTATAGCTTTGCTGCATTTGACCTGGTGGCCTCCTGTGGAACCTGGGAAAGCTGGAAGAGATTGGGTCCAGCAGACCTCAGGGTAATTCTGCTCAGGTGCTTGTGGAGACCTGCGTCCCTGCAGAGGCTGTAGAGCAGCCCTGATTCTGCTGTGATGGGCTTGAGGTGTGTGGAGTCCCAGAGCTCTGTGTGACAGCAAGGAGCATCAAAGTCTGAATCAAGTGTGCTTTAGATCTACCTTGGTTGTTAGATGAACTGGTGGTCACAAGGGAAAAATTAGAATGAATATGCAGAGTCTCTAGAGCTGAGCGTGGTCTTGGATCTTTAACCTGGGACTGTGATCTAAGTTCATCAACTGTAGTTCTGGGCTAATTTGCAGATTTTGACTTCTAATTACTTGACATAGATTATTAATAAGAAAAAGAAATGTACGCTCTATGTACCTTCCCATTTTTGTATGCAGAAGAGGATTCATACCAGTTTTATGGTGATAATAAAGGGCTTTTTTTTTTTTTTTTCTTTTCCCTCGGTGTTGTGAAGTCTAGAGTCCAGATATTTTTTTTTTTTTTAATTCCCAGTGAGTCACGAACCACTACAGCCCTACATTGCATGTGTCACATCATGTAGATGTAGGGGCACAACAGCCCGGCGGTTTGGGATAAACTGGCACTTCGAGCGGCTGCAATCGGCCCGCTCTTGCTGGGGCTGCTGCCGCCGGACGCTGTTTGCCCCCCTCCCGCGACAATTCCGAGGACTTGCCGTGCCGCCTGGCCTGGGGACAGCGCTGCGCCGGGGCTCTGCCTTCCTGAGGTCAGAGGACGCGCTGGGGGAGAAGAGGTGGCCCGGGGGCGGCCGCGGGGCGGGGGGCGCGGCGGGCACGGGCGGAGCGGTGCCGGCTCCCCGGGGGGTGCCTTGGTGGCGACTGCCCGGCCGCCCAGCCCGGAGAGCGGGGAACGGGAGGGAAACTCCGGTTAGGTTCAGGTGCGTGAGGGGGGCCCTGCGACGCGGGGACCATCGCTCCGTGAGTATCTCCCTCTTCCTCCTTCACATCCTTCTTTTCCTCTCCCTCTTCTCTCCCTCTCCTCCTCCTCTCCCTCTTCTCTTCCTCTTCCTCTCCTCTCCCTCTCCTCTTCCCCTCCTCTCCTCTCCTCTCCTCTCCTCTCCTCTCCTCTCCTCTCCTCTCCTCTCCTCTCCTCTCCTCTCCTCTCCTCTCCTCTCCTCTCCTCTCCTCTCCTCTCCTCTCTCCCCATCTCACAAACCTGCAGATAAGTCAGTTAGCTCAAGTAGCAAATCCACTAATTGGCTTTTTTTTTTTTTGAGGGAGGGGATATATATATATATATATTTGAACGCTAAATGCTTCAGGACAGCGCTCTGCCTGTCAGAGCACTTAACAAGTGTCGTGAGTGGAGGAGAGGAGCTCTGAGCTGCGGGGTGTCCTTGGCCTGGGGTGCCATTACTCACCACACTGGAGATACAGGCACTGGCACCTGGCTGGCTGCAGCTCTACAGGTGCTCCTGCTGTAGAGGAGCCAGGGGATGTTCATTACTGCATTGCCAGATATATTGTATCTGTGATGTAGATATGGAAGCTATAGAGCTTTGGAACCTATATTCACGTTACGTATCTTGTCCCTTCATGAATTGTTCTGTGTTGCTGCATTGCTGTGATCGGAATGTCAGTTCTGGGATTCAGGGATTGAAAGAGAAAACATAGATTGAATTTAAGTAGGCTACTATCCATTGAGCTACCACCAAAAGCTTGAATGCATTATTTCTCAGTGTCTCAAAACATTAGGCAAAGAATGAAAACATGGATTTACTCTCTTAAAATCCCATAATGTGTAAAAAATTAAATGATTCCTTGTGGCTGAACTGCATGATTTTAGTGTTCTTGAGATTGGTAGAATGGCCAATTTAATTTATTCTTCCTGCAGTGGCTTTCAATGTGTATATATACACATATATATGTATATATAAAAATGTATGGCTGCTTGTGACAGCTTAGAAAATTGTTTCTTTGTGTCTTTGAATATTTGTCAGCAAAGCTGAGATCTGATTAGTGAAGGTAAAGGGAGATAGATTTGCTCTTCATTTCTTCAACACCTTATAAACTGGTTATATGTTTTGACCCGAAACAAAAAAAATATTTCTTAGCTATGAAACACATCTCAGCTGTGTGTTTCCAACTTGCTTTTTGTGAAATCTAAATTCAGTTCAGTCAAGTTCTGATGAAAAGAAAGTTAAACACCAGAAAGTGTGGTTTTATTCTCATATAGTAATAGATAACCAGCTTTGATATTTGTCTGCAATCCATCTTCAGTTTTTCACTGGTAGTCAGGAAATACATAGCATTTTGAATACAGACACTGTGTAGCACTGTGATATACAGCCTTTGTTAACTGAAGGTATCTCTGTTACCTTTGCTTTGGAACAAGTGGTTGCTGCCCTGAAAACAACCATAAGGATTTGGACATGCACTGTGCACCAAGACTGTTTAACAGTGATATCACTGAGTGATTCTGAGGTAGTTTGATTCCCATACTTTCCAGAAGTTATGAGATGCTGGGGGAATATGTCAAATTCAACTATTTTTAGTTGACTGAGGTTGGTGTAATCACAGTGTTTACATTCTTGGAACATGGCAAGATCTGCAGGGGCTAACGCATATATTTTTAAACTATCTGATAAAGACAAAGACCAGCAAAGTGTGAGTGCTGGCAATTGTGTCTACCTTGGCTTTTGCTTCAACTTGCCATGTGGTAAATAGATAATGTTGCTTTTTAGACCAACATGTACTAACCTTTTTCTACACAGAGAAGCAACATCTGTTGGGTGAGAGTGAGAAATGTGGCAGTTGTGCTCAATTTCTTGCACGTTTGGGCAGACTTTTTCAGGTTTGTAGAGAGGCAGTCATTTCAAAGTGTGTACCTACCAGCTGGTGGGATGCAAAGCCTTTGTCTGCTGTATGTAGGGTGTGCATGGCCTCAGCCACATTCAGGATGCAACAAGGATGTTTTGTGAGTGTATTTTTCCTTTATGTTGTGGAATTGCAAATGATTCACTCTGGCAGAGAACCAGCTTGTTAGACAAAGTATGGCAGGAAACCACCCTGTAAAGGAGAATTAGCTGAGGTGGCTAAAGACATCTATCAAGGAGACAAAACCCAATGTTAAGGTATTCTCTCCTTTGCTTCACCATCCTCCTCTTCCCTCAAAACTGAGTACTTCTTCAAGAATAGATATGGAAATACCTGGCAGGATATATAATCCAGGTGGGATTAGTTTGAAAATATATTACCTGATTTAAGGTAGGTCTGTGGCAGGTTCCCTTTAGCACCTTGTAGTGTCTCCCTATGGCACTGTGCAATCACTGGAATCTCTTAGAGCTCCAGAAACTGCCACTTACGAGAAAAACCTTGAAGCAGCTTTCCAAGCATCCTGCAGGGCCTCAGGGCTAACGGAAATATCATATGAGACATAAGAAATGCTCCTGTAAGTCACAGAGAATTAGTCTCCATATAGTAAGGAGTCTTCAGGCAGCAAATGCCTCTAAGCTTGATCCATGAAGAAGACCTGGGAGCTCTGTCAGAGCTGCCCTGGAGGAAGGTCATGGAAGGAGAGTTCTTCATAGTTTTCTCCTGTTACATGATGCAAGCCCTGCAATGTCAAGATACTACAGCCAATAAAAAGTTTTAACAAAGGAATGTGAGGGAGAAGGCTGAAGGTATGTGTAAACTTCATACCTGACATTAAAGTACAAAAATGTGTAAAAAGTGGAAAACAAAATGCAAAATATGTCAGGTGGGCAAGAAGGCAGAATAAGGAACAGTGAAGAGAAACAGTTGAGAACAATGACAGGCACAGAAATGATGCAATTAGAAAAAAGGATTCTATCTGTCCTTTTAAGAAGCTGGGGAAGGTAAATGAGATGACAGAAATCCTTGGTTATTTAAGTAAAGAGCTTGAGGGAGCGAATTGAATGTCTTAAGTCTTGGTATAAACCAAAGTCTTTTGAAGGGCTGATGGACTCATGGTGTGAGAACAGTTGTGACTCAACTACAGATGGGGAAGGTCAGCAAAGACAGATGTGAAACCATGCATGAAGAACACCTTCTCTAAGAAAACAGCTATAGGCACCAAAGCAACATGGAAAAATGACAAGCACGAAACAGATGTTCTCTGCTGAAAAATTACTTAGCAGGACAGGAAAGGATGGTTTTAAAAGACAGACATTTCTGGAGTGTTTGTTGGGTGTTTGTTGTAAGTTTTTAAGTTTGATTTAGGGAGATGTGTCATTATGTACAGTGGCCTTCATAAATTTTAACTGTCTAAAATAAACCTGCTGTTTAATGTTGAGGGAGAAAAAAAGCTACATCACATGTTGCTACCAGCCTGGTAATGGCAGTGGATGGGTGAAAGTTGGGACCTGACTTCTTGGGAATAAATCCATAATTTTCCCTCTGTGGAAGAGGATGCATGTTTCTGGTGCTGACACGAAGGAGGTGGATGTGGCCCTAGACTGTGACAGACATTTCTGATAAAATACTGGTACTGAGATAACCAGTGAAGTACAGGATGATATCATGGGAGTGGAAGTTTGGCTGGTTAGGGAGAAGGACAGGATATTTCCATACACTTCATATATAGATCAATCCCGGTAGAGGACTGGCAGAGAAGAGACAGACAAAATAAACGTTTTGTAATTTAATTTGGAAATGGTAAATGGTGAAAATAAAACTGACTGTCAAGAGGTATGGATAGGTACCATAGTACTGTGAGACTTGCTGATGAACTAGAAGACAAATTTAACTTTGAGTGTGGAGTAAGGAATAAGTAATTATACAAGCACATTGAAGACCCCTAGCTAGCTATGACAGCTCAAGAAAGAAGTTTGGTAGTCCTAATCGTTGGTTTTCTTTAACATCTTTTAGTATTTATCAGCAATCAAAAAGAAAAAAAAGAATTTGAGGAATTACAAGATAAAAACTAGAAAACAAAATGGAGAACCTGACTGTTTCAGTGTGACATCATAATGTGTTGGTACCATTTGTAGTTCTGGTGTCCACATCCCCCAAACTACATAGCAGAAAAGGCACAGTAAAGATCAAATGTAACTCCACTCCTAACCTCTTCCCCATTTCTCAGTACTTTGTATCTACCACTACTTTCTGTGGGTAAAATGCCAGAACAATGACGCTTCTAGAGAGAACTGTCATTATGAACTGATTTACTGGTTTGAGGTTGTGGACCACTGAGCTAGGCCTGCTTCA
This sequence comes from Streptopelia decaocto, assembly GCF_964273445.1. Classification (NCBI taxonomy): domain Eukaryota; kingdom Metazoa; phylum Chordata; class Aves; order Columbiformes; family Columbidae; genus Streptopelia; species Streptopelia decaocto. The sequence continues at coordinate 46,102,226 of NC_138655.1, forward strand.
TAACTAATTTGTGCTTTCTACAAGTGTCTTCAAATGATGCTTTTTGTGTTTGTGCGGAGACTGTACCAGCTCCCTGGTGAGAATGGTCAGGGTTTCTTGTAGTGCTTCCCACCTTCCACACTTCAGGAGCTTCCCCAGCCCTGTCTGAACAGTGTTTACTGAGGCAGCTGGGCTGTAGTGTGTGCATGGTTAGTAAACGGGGTGATTTGGATGTTGGCATACCCTTTATATTTCATTTGGGTAAAGAACAGAAGACGCTGCCGACTGCAGAGCTGAGTTTTATCTCACCGTTATAATTGGCACAGAGTAACTCTTGAGACATGATGGATGTAGAAGGAAAAAAAACCCGACAGGGCCTGTGAGTTAGCTGCTTGTTTAGACAGGAATTTAAATAAAAAGGTTTTAAAATGCCTTGCTGTTCAGAGAAAATGGGCTGGTTTGGTGGGGCTGTAGGTGCCTGTTCTCTGAGCACTGCACAATGTTTATCTGTCAGCAGTGCAACCAGTGGGAGGGATGGCAATTTGATCAGTGCATGAGGAACTAACATTTATAACCCACTGTGTCTTTTAATGATGTCTGTTAAACATAGGGGAAAAAATTGATGAAAGAATGGAAAATCTATAAAATTACCCATTTCCAAAGCCATCAGTGACTGAAAAGATATTCCAGTTTTTATAAACAGAATAAAAAAGGAAGCAGAACTTTTTCCAAGTTTGTGCCCAGATAAGGAACAGTGCAGTTCTAACAAGGATTTTATAGTGCCTAAAGAGACTGAATGGATATAGTGTGAAAACTGTAAAATGAAAAGAGCAACTGACTGAAGGTGACTAACTCTGAAAATAAAATTTTGCATCTGTAGAGATGGCACATGGGTTTTGGTTCAGTATATGGGAGAGAACTTAGTTGGCTGGGCAAAAGTTGGTCTTATATCATACTTTTTTAATAATCTGTTTTCTTTCATGTGAAAACTCCTTATCTTTGTTTCTGACCAGTTGCAATGCTTCAAGGAGTAGCCTTAAAGTATGTGATCAGAGGCCCTCTGTCTCTTTTGAAAGATTTCCTTATGCAGAAGTGTGGGAAGAGCAGAATGGGTGCTAAAAAATGTCTATTAGGTAGAGACATCCTGAATGGGACATATATATATATATACATGCTTTTATATATATGCATTTATATATATGGAATATTTATATATGTGTATATGTATATAAACCCACATGATAAGGCTGTATTCTCTCTTGTGAAATAATAGATTTATTTTAGATTTATTTTAGAACACTTCAAAAAGAAATGAGGAAAAGAAGTCGAAAAGCAGTTTGAGTTTCCTGGTTCTGTGCTGGGAATGTTGACTCTGATAACGGAGCTGGACTTTATGGCAAGAAGTTCACATAAAATCCTACTTTGTGCTAGGGATACCTTTTGCGGTTAGTTTTATCTTCATTCTTCCTAGTAATACGTAAGAAGTATAATAGAATAAGTCCAAATGCGTAGGGGAGACCCCAATCTTTGCTTTAAGGACATGGAAAAGCACAGTTCCAAAAACTCAAAAGAATGACACAGGTTGAATCTATTACAGTGTTCTATCATCTCTTCCTATTACTTTCCTTGCTTTACAAATGATCTAATGAAGCTGCTCATGCTACCTGAAGCATCATGGTTTTAGCCATGAAAACTGAATTTGCTTTAAAATAAAAAAAACCACTTTTATTTGTATGTTAATTTCAACTAACATTCAGCTGGTAGTAAAAGTAATAAAGATTTATTTCCAATCTACCTGTTTTTCACTGGAATGTAGTGCAGTCTTCCTCTGCTTTGTTTGGAAGTATTAGACAACAGATATGATGGGTTACAGGGAAGACACCCAATCAAGCAAAGACAATGAACATGAACATTAAAGTGACTTACAGTGTTTGCTCAGAAACATTAAATTAGAAGAAAAGCCTGAAGTCTGAGGAAACACTCTGGAAAGGATAATAACAGCCTTAAAAGGTTTTAAAACCCTTAAAAAGTCATTTGTAAGAGTCCCTAGTCATTGGCAAAATGGCACTGTGGTCTGCTGCTTGGTTTGGATGTGGCAAGGTGAGCTCAGAAGGGCTACCAGCCAGGCTGTTGGTTCTAGAAGAACCAACAAGTCCTTCCTTCACTCTGACCAAAATGTGCCACCTAAAACAGAGCTACCTTTCCCATTGAAGCTGCTACCAACTTCTAGTGTCTCAATTTAGTCAAGCTGTCACTTTCTGATGGGAAGAAAATACAAAAAAAAGTCTGTATTTTCCCTGAAACCAATGCATTCCCAGACAGCCTTGCTGATGGATACTTTGAGTGTGCAAATGTCTGATCACTCCATTTGGCCACTCGAGTGGAAAGGGATAGTCCTGTTTCTTTTAATAGGGGTTAGCTTCAGAGAAGCTAACCAGGTCTCCCAAATCCCTTTTTATAGTGACAGTGTGTCACAGCACAAAAACAGTGCTATGAAGCAGCAGCAGTTTTTTTAAAGAGTCTACATGCTGGAACATACCTTTCCCTATGCTTCAAATGAAAGAACTAAACAACCCCTTTCTTTTCCTCTGTTTCAAATTATTTCTTTTTTGCAAAGACATTTCTGGTGGGAAATAAATTACTTTCTCATACCCATGCTAAGTATGATCCAGTTAACAATAGGACTTTTTTCCACAAAAAGTTTTTCAAGTATGTCCTTTTAATCCTTTTGGAAAAAGGCATTAGAGAAAAAGAACTGATTGAAAACAATTCTGGTTATGTGGGGTTTTTTTGCTGTTGTTTGTTTGGTTGTTGTTTTTGTGTGGTTGTGTTTTTTTTTCAGATCTTGATTTTTTTCTAATGATCATTCTTCTTACATAAAAAATTTTCAACTGTATCTGTCTAATCTTTTCTGAGTTTGTTAGTCAAGTCTAGCCAGAGCCTTCTATGTAGTTGGAATTTGTGCATAAAATGTTTAGAAACATTTCTGGAAGAAACTTTTTCTCATTCTTATTCCTGATGACTTTGTAAGATTTGCCTAGGTAGTGGTCTTAGGTTGTTGCAATAACAAAAGAAAATACTTACTGAAAGACAATGCTACCCAGCTTAGTGCAGGCACTCTCATAGGTAGAAGTAGTGCAGTATGTTTTGAGGTACAACCGTGAGATCACATGAAAGCAGAAACACTCTTTGCTGCCTAAGATTTGTATTAAGTATTTTAATGAGACTATATAAATACTGAAAGCAAAATTTGGAATACTTGGTATATTAGCTCTGATGGTTCTGGAAGGCAATTTTTTACCATCCAGTTTTAGTGGGACTTTGTCAAAGTATAGGCATTCTGATTCTTGTTCCCACAAGAGAGTGCCTAATGCTTATCTGCAACTAATGAGCTTTTATCATTTTTATGGGCCTAATTTTATAGGTTGTAGATATCCCCAAACAAAACAAATCTGAACTAAACATTCTGCTTAGTGAGGCTGATGTACCAAAGAAAAACACGGGGCAGCTGCAGCACAACACTGGAACACATCTTCCCCTCCAGAGAAGCCAAGGTGCTATGAAGGACCTGGGGGTCCTGGTGGACAACAGGATGACCATGAGCCAGCACTGTGCCCTTGTGGCCAGGAAGGCCAATGGCATCCTGGGGTGTATTAGAAGGGGGTGGTTAGTAGATCGAGAGAGGTTCTCCTGGCCCTCTACTCTGCCCTGGTGAGACCACATCTGGAATATTGTGTCCAGTTCTGGGCCCCTCAGTTCAAGAAGGACAGGGAACTGCTGGAGAGGGTCCAGCGTAGGGCAACAAAGATGATTAAGGGAGTGGAGCATCTCCCTTATGAAGAAAGGCTGAGGGAGCTGGGTCTCTTTAGTTTGGAGAAGAGCAGACTGAGGGGTGACCTTATTAATGTTTATAAATATATAAAGGGTGAGTGCCACGAGGATGGAGCCAGGCTCTTCTCGGTGGCAAACAATGATAGGGCAAGGGGTAATGGGATCAAGCTGGAACATAAAAGGTTCCACTTAAATTTGAGAAAAAACTTCTTCTCAGTGAGGGTGACAGAGCACTGGGACAGGCTGCCCAGGGAGGTTGTGGAGTCTCCTTCTCTGGAGACATTCAAAACCCGCCTGGACATGTTCCTGTGCGACCTCACCTAGGCGTTCCTGCTCCAGCAGGGGGATTGGACTAGATGATCTTCTGAGGTCCCTTCCAATCCCAAACATACTGTGATACTGTGATACTGTGAAGGTGTCAGATCCTTAAAAGGGGTGTAGAACACTGGGGAAGTTAATTCCATTCTGAGAGTTTTTGTCTCTTTGCTTGGGATACTTCTCCATCTGAGAGGTATTTCTGCCTTGCATAAGAAGGACTGGTGTCAGAGTGGACCAAAGTGACAGGTCCTTTTTAATTAAACAAGAAACAGTTGTGTTGTGTTGTGTTGTTTGTTTGTTTGTTTTAATAGAAAAAGAAATGTTTTCAGTAAAAAGAGAATGTTCTGAACAGCTATTATGCAAACAGTCATACTGAATATGATGTGTCCGAGGTTTTCTGTGTTAGAATGAATTGAAGCTTCTAAGAGGGTATTACGTGACTGGACTTGTAACTCTTCTGGGTTACATGCAGGGGCAACTATGATGTTAGGAAGTGTTTGGCCAGTCTTTGACATATACCTTACTAACTAAAAGTTTTGCTGTTTGCAGAGGAATGTTGAAATCAATATGGGGATCATCAATACTTGTGTTGATATTGTGGATGTAGCATCTCGTGTCAACGAATAAGAACAAAACCAAGTCCAGCAGTATTTCTGTTTCCTATTGCTCATAGCTGAATGATGCTGGCAATTTCTATTTTATCTAAAGCTGAGGAGTCAGCATTTGCCTTTTTTGCCTATCAGATTTGAATACATGAATTCAGTAAATAAGTATTAGGGCTGTCAGCAGGAGTTCTTGTTGGTACTGATCAGGATTAATGCATGGCATATGTGCTTTTTGGCATCCTCTAAGCCCCAACAGCAAATTTTTGCTGATAACCAAGACTTTTCATGTTTAAAATATGCCATTTTTCTTTAAAAATCCAGCTTTCTGTCCGACATACCACCTTTAGATAACTGAGATTTGCCAAGCACCTACATATTGTGTTCCCAACTGTCAGAGGCAGAAAAATCACTTTGTGCAGTTTTCTATCAGCTAAATGGGAAGTGGAGGTTCTGGACTTGGGCAGTGTCGGTGTAATTGTTACTGCAGTAGGACCGAGAGATTTCCCCTACATCTCTGGCCTGGAAAGGTTGATTCTGAGCAAGGGGAATCTCTACTAAATAGAGACAGTGTAGGGGTACCTGTATTTACCCTAACATTATCTGCTTCAGGCTTTGAATCTGAACCTGCTCAAAGATCCCATAATACTTAAACTTTGCGATAGCATTTTTCCCCTAATAATTTGAAAAATTCTTAGTGTGGAAAAGCCAAGAGAATTCTTGATTCTTTCCAATGTCTTGCAAAGACTTATTCAAATAAACTATTACTGCCTACTGGCACAGTTTGTATGAGCCATATTCAGGTCTTCTGATTAAACAGTGATTGAAATACTCAACTTCCTTTGCAAGAACTTGCGAAGCTGTGGGCTTGTGGACTCCCCTAGCTTGTTACCCATAAAACTCGGTTATTGACCTGTGTGAAGGAAGAGGCAATTCCTGCTGTTGCTCCTGAAGGGATTTAGTAATCTGCTATAGGATTTGCCTCAAGAACTGAAATTGTGGTAGGATTCAGCTACAAATGAAAGCAGATCCTGTCTGCTGGTTCTGATGAGCATTAAATCTCCAGGTCTACCAGAAGAGAAGGGCTTATGCTCAGAGGTGGGATGCAGCTCCAAATGAAAACACTTAAATATAGCAGCTTCTCTTTGCGCACTGAAGTAATAACCCTTCCAAAAGTATTTTTGCTGATTCATATTTCCAGGGAAGCTTCTCCTTTTCTTTCATGGTTGACCAATAGGTTAGTTGGGTACAATAATATTTCTTGGAGGCTGCACATAAAAAATGACTTTAAATTCCTTCTTTGACTCAGACTTAGGGTCCTAGTCTGAGAAACAAGCAGCTTTTCCTAGCTTCTAGGAAAATTCTGTCATAATTTTAAATGTAAAGTACTTTGAAAATGACATTATTTGTAGATATGTAAATCTTACCCCTGCCAACTTAGAAAAATGACAGCTACAAGCCTGCCCCAGTTCAATTTCATTTTTCAGGGAAGAGATTGAAATGATAGCAAGGAGGTATTTCCCATTTATTTTCCATTGTCTGTTTATCACTGGCAACTGGGATTATTAGGGGGGTGAATAGCACTTCTGAAGAAATACCTGGGATCCATTCTCAGCTAATTCTAATTTTAAAGTACTAAAATCTTTCCATATGCCTGTGTAAAGTTCATCTGTCAAAGGTGTGGATAGTGTAAAGAGAATATGTTGAAGCCCTTTCAGGGCATGTGAATGTGTTTGAACAGGTTCTGTTTCTACTTCAAAGTTCTTAGTTTCTATAGAAATCTGGCTTGTCTGGGATTTATCAGTTTTATCAGTTCTTCTCTCTGTCCCTGGAGACCCAAGGGTGCCTTGGCTATGGTTTCGCATTTGAAATACTTATTCTATACAGGCAGTTTTACAGCTGTTCATCACTGGAGAACACTGGCCATGAAAGTTGTGTGGCTTAGCACATTTTCTAGTCCATTCACACCGGGCTGCGGTCTATAGCTTGGGTTGCCACAGTGCTAACTCCAGACATCTGTCAACCTTTGGATCTAGACCAGAGCCTTTGCCAGCAGTTTCTTGTAATTGAGCTAATATTGCATCACAGTGGTGAAAAAGGGTTGTTCAGTAACAGAGAACTTTCCCAGTGGTCCTTTTTCACAAGAACAAGGTATACAAGGAGACAAGGACCTGTCTGCCACAAGCCCTTTCTTTGTTTTCCTCCTCCATTGTATCTCAGGACCCGTTACAACTTGGTCTCAGTAAGTGGAGGACAGGTGTATTTTTAGAAGCAAAGATAGCTCTTTCTCTTATCATTACTGGCAATAATAATGCTGGGTTTCTAGTGATACCCTTCTGTATATTGGAGCCATACAGTGTTTGCTGTATCTATTCTGCTCATGGTGTTTGTTTAGATTTTTCTCAGGGTCAGGGCTATGTGATCCAATATCTCTCAGCTATACTGACCCCAGAGAGGTGTTTGACTTAATTAGAAAGGTATAAACTAAACAGAAAGAAAACATAAAGATGATAGCATGAATATCAGGGTAAGGGAAAAAGAATTAGGTGGGAAAAAGTCTCAACTTGCATCCTCAGCTCTTTCAGGCAAATGCCTCAACCACTGAGCTACAGAGCCAAGCTCCTTGCAGCTCCACGAGTCATGGCTTCTCCTCTCCTGCTTGTGGTTCAGCTTCAGCAGACTACCCCTTCTCCCACCTTACTGTAACCTGGTGGTTTTGGTGCACTCCTCAGAAATGGGAAATGCTGACCTGAGTCCTGTTAAGACAAGAAGTCCCCAGGTCTTAAGCTGCACAGCACAGTGTGTCTGTGTCTGTAGCTGTGTGGCAGGGGTGCAGAAGGCTTGTTCAGTACCCTCACCATTTTCCCATGGAGTCTTAATGTGAAGTCCGTTCAGCTCCAGTGCCTAACCAGGAGAGGCATCTGGGCTCTGAGCTCCATGTAGGCAAAACACAGCCTTGAGACAGTCACCAAAGCCTGGAGAAAAGGTAAAATTCATAACCAGGCCTGTGGTCTCTGGCCTCTCAGCCTGCTTAGCCTCTTGGTGTTCAAGGATCACTCTCCAGCACTTCAGATTCTAGCTGGGCTTCTTGCGTTGCTGTCCTGGAAGGTCCAGATTAGCAGCAGCTGCAGGGTTTATGTTGGAGACACTTAAAGAGTATCTTTTGATTTCCTGATATGTTTGCATAATGCTTTTCTTCTTGGAATTTTGATGTTGCTGTTGTCGTTGCAGTAAAGAACAATCTGATAAGGAAGGACTCTTGTGACATTAAGGGATTTAGGCATTCTGGTACCAGAGTGGGGTCTCTCTATGGCTGATTTTACTGACACAAGTAAGCAATGTGTGCTCTCCGGGAATAATTCCCAGACTTCTGGCCCATTGCTCCTCTTTTAAAGGATCCTCTTCTTTTAAGTCAGTGGCACATCATGCAACTACTTTCTCTCTTAATGTTTAGAGGAGAAGATACTTGCATATACTTCTGACTTTGACTCCTACTATAAAAATGTTTTAGCAGTGCTACTACATAGTGGATTATCTTCTCTTGTCTTGAGTAGAAATACTGCTGAGTAATATGCATGGCCTTCATGGTGTAATAATTTGGTTGATTGCTTTCCTAGATCTATCTGTTTTTTTACAAGTTAATTTTCCATGGCAGGTTTTCAGTCTTAAAAAAAGCATGTCATAACTGGACACAGTGGTAGAGCATGTACATATCCTGCAGCAGAATATTGTAGAAGAACTGCTAGGGAATTGTGGTTTATAAACATGGCACAGTTGGTAAGCTCACAAACCAGAAAAGTCATGGGGGTTGGTTTAGGTGATACTATTTTAGCAGTAGCCTGTGTGGTTGGGAGTTAATTCATGTTACTTTGGTTTAGCTAACACACACTTCGGCATCTAGTCTGAAGTAGTTACCTAGATACACTCAGTAGCAGAGAGGTGGAGCGCCTTAATCAGGGTAATCAATACCTTAATCAGGGTTTTCACCCCTGCCTTGGCCAAGTGTCTGCCTTTGCAGACACTGTTCTGCAAAGAAGCGGCAAACACATGAGCTAGTGGGCTTTGTGGTGGCAGTGTCAGAGCAGATGTTCACACTGCAGGGTAACAGAAAGTGGCTTTTCAGCTCAGAGCTGGCAAGCATGGCCAGTTCTGGAGCCTGTCGTTCCACTTTCACCTTTGCTGTTTGCCAATATGTTTTTTGCCTTCAACCCTCAGCCTCTCATCTGGATCATTAGCTAGCTATCTGGTGGACTCAGCCTCCTGTCTTGCTTTGGCAGCCTAGGACACAGGTTTGAAGTGGTACAACTTTCTTCTCTTTAGAAAAGGACTGGCAGTATGAAGTCACAGAAGAGATTTCCTCATATGTTTAAGGTCTTAATTTCTAAGAAATGGTTTGTCACACTCTGTGGGGATGTACATGGTCATGTACATATCAGAGTGAGGTGTAACTGGGTATTGTAAGATGCGAAGCACAAGAGATGTAACATTTTAATGAAGAAAGCAGCACTTGCGTTATTAGCTGGATGCTTGTATGACATTTTCAGACTAGGTATCTTTTATTTGTTTGGCAATTAACATCCCATATCAGCTGTATATCTGTACAAATCTTAGTTGAGGATGTTCCATTAGTAATAGACTGGCAGGTCTCTTATAGTGTCATTTATGTTTCTCAGAGGATGCTGTGAGAGTACCAGCATAACTCCAGAAGAGCCTGCAGCACAGGGGGAGAATGAGAAATTTCTGATGTATTTATCCTACCTACAATAAGAAGGGAAATCGAAGCAGTAAGTTCCCACAGGGTAACAAGGCACCTTATTTTAATGATTTCTTATTTCTACCTCTGGCATTTAGTCCTTTTTTCAGAACTAAGTTCTTCTCCCTGAACTTTGTGGCTTCAAGGACGTTCCTATGGCAGCACCTGAGCCTGAAACCAGACTTTATTACTAAATTATCGCTGAAGGAAAAATCTTCTCTCAGCTTCTCCTACAGGTCACAAACTCTATTATTATTTTGATGTAGGGCTCCACTGAGTTTACATTGTAGAAGTGAATTGTATTTTGAGTCAGTCACTATTGGGTTTTATAATATTTTGGTGAGGATTCTCAAAACCAAATAAGGGCTCAGTCAGTCATTACTGGGTTTTGTTTTGGCAAAGATTCTCTAAACCAAGTAAGGGCTCCTAAATAGGGCTCTTATTTAAATGAAAATGAGGAAAATAGCTACTTCCCAAAGGCATTGTAGCAAATAACTAAATGGAAAATAGAAAATCCATCTGTCCTTTTCCACCTCACAAGTGAGATGGGAAATAGGGTACTTGAGTACATCTGGAGATTTATATAAAAGAAGGAGTCTAGTTACTGTTTCAGTAATCGAAACAAGTAGAACAAAAGCACAACTGCTTTGGCAATTACAATGGATGAATGGGAAGCCATGCCAAGAATAGCCAGTTAACTAATAAAAACAGAACTGTGTGATGAAGATGCTCTCTCATTTGCTGGGGGCATCCTTTCTGCTCTCCTCTTGGGCAAAACTGCAGTATGAAGCCAATGAATAAGACCAGCAGTTAGAACCAGCCAAAATGGGGGAATTTTGGCTGTTCTGAGAGCTGTCTGTCGTGTTAACTTGCCATGCTCTGCTTTGTACTGTTGGGCCCACACTGGTCTCTTTTCTTGTGTTTAACTTTTGGCTTTAGAGCTACTGAGAGGATTGCCATTGAAAACAAAGGTAATGTAATGTGTGATGTTGAAATACTTCAGGAACAATGTCTTCTGGTCATAGTGAGTGCTCTAATCATAGTTTTCAGAAGTGGTGCCCCTCTTAATTTAATTTATTTAAACATTTGATTTAGTTTTTGTTGTTTAATGTGTTTTTTTCTAAAGATTTGTTTTCTACCCTGGTACTGAAGTTTTGAGGAGCAGTTAGACTGTAAGGATTTTATGCTGTTACAAACATAAAGGTCAGTAGAGGATCCCCTGAAATTGTCTTCCTTGTTAACCTGTTCGTAGATTATATAACATTATGTCCTAATATTATTTCTACTGTCTCTTTAGAAGGCATCTGCATCACCCACCTTATTCAGTGCCTTGATCATCTCAACTCTAATCATTTAACTACTGTCCTTCCCCTTACTTCACTTTGATTCACTTCACTTTGTTCCTCTCCTGGAGGAACAGTGTTTGCAGAATAAAATTTCTGCAGCAGTTCATGGTATTTGGTGATGACATGTTATCCCGAGTATTTTTACATCCAGCTTACTTTGCTGGTGGCTTGCAAATGATGAAGTTACAATCCCAGCTGGTTATTTGCTTCATTTATTCAACAATATATTAATATGGTTCTTTATAGTGTGCCTAGATTTTCTGAATCCATAGGTCAAGTTTTTCTTTGGTTATTTTGGCAGGGAAAATTATGCGATCACTTTATAACATCTTCCTTGTTCCAAGGGCACCTATTATTAGCAAGTAATACAGCTCCCAGTAGCTATTCCACTGGACTGTGGTATATTTTACTGTGATTGAAGTGAACCATGCATGGTCTGTGCTCAGCACAAGCCTGAGTTAATTCTTGCTAGGGCTTTTCAAGATCAGCAGTAGATTTATTTCCCAAGCATAAATAATTTGGTCTTGTTCTAGCTATGCAAAATAATTATAGGACTACCTAATTAGCAGATTTTCTTTCTTTCTTATTTAGTCACATATATTAAATGCTTTTCGAAGTATTCTCAAGTTTCATTTTAGTGATTGCAATAAACTTGTCATAATGTGTTTTTTGGTTTTGTTTTTATTTTTCTCCATAATCTGTAAATGCTTTAGGTGATGTCGCTGTTCCACTGTACAACCAACTGTAAATTCTATGGGGTTGGAACTCTTTTTATTACGTTTTGTTTGTTATACTGCAAGGTTATGTAGTGAAATAGGCAAAACAAAGTAGAGCAGACGAAACAAAGGTGAAGAATGCCTTTTTAGGGCACTATTAGAGATTATGGACAGAGCAGTGAAGAGTTGTTCTGAGGGTACATGAGTCCCTTTCCAACAGCATCTTTTGCATCTTGCTTGCTGCCAGCACTGTCAGAATGAGCATGACACCCTTCTTGTAACATTTAGAAGTGCCAGTCTGAAATTTGATTTGCACATTTTATCAAGCTTTTTAAAAGTAAATATAGGATTCTAGCATGATGACAGTTTTTACATTAACTCTTCTTTGTTTTTGCAGAGATATAAATAGCATTCCAGGATGTCACTTATCTCTTGACCTCTAAGTGTGGAACCACAGAGCACCCATTTTAGAGTCTCTTTCACACAGGAGCGACAATTTGGATATGAGAGACCTAATTCAGTTAGTATCTACAAATTGAGTGAGGCAATACTTTCTCTTCTAAAAGCTGGCCTAATACTGTTCAGTTGATGCCTGTGATTTTCCTGGCAGCGAATTCCTGCAAAGCATTCCCTTGCCAGCCCTCTAAATCTGTTTAGGGTCTGAGTTTCACGTTTCATGAAGAGAACCAGCATATTTAGTAGCAGCTAACACTATCTTGTGGAAGATGAAATTACTGACTTCCTTGCTGAGAGACAGGCTTTCAATCCAGAGAGTTTTTAACAGACAGAAGAAACAATATCTCAATTTAATTCAAGGCATAAATGAAACAAACATTTTTTCTGGTTCACATAAAGCAATGGTGATAGTGCATGTTAACTTCTATGAAGTACTATTCCCTTGCTCAAGGCATCTTTTAAAATATTTTTTCTTCATTTTGAAGTTGATACCAACCTCTAAATCAATCGAATTTCCTTCTAATTTTTTAAATATTACAATATAATATATTCTAATGGGCTCACAGCTATAGACTGCTGGCTGTACCATGGAGCCTTCCACCTTTTTAGGTATTTTACATCTTCCTTTGATACAAGATGTTTGCCATTTGGTGGTTTAGAGTTGAATGATACTTCTGTTACCTGAGTGTTCTTCAGAAAGGTCAATATCTTAACCACTTTTGAAATGGAAATATTAATCTTTGTTTGTATTTTCAAATACTGAGCATATTATGCAGCCTCACTCCTTATATGGACAAAGTGTAAATGGTTCCTGCTTAATTTCCTAATGTCTGTGTGTGTCTGTGGAGACACAGGATGCACTCTTTATGCTGACAATAACTGGAAACTCTGATCATGATATCAACCAATTCACAAAATAAATTATAGAAACTATAGAACAGAACATGATTGAGACCAAATTACAGATTCTCTGTCTTGAAGCATATAAAGACTTTTTGCAGGTTTCTCACAGGGCTGGATTTTCCTCAGGACTCAAGTGGTTCACCACAGAAAGTGCAGTCAGCTCTCAGAGGGTGTCTTGGAACTCAACAGAGATGACCAAGGTCTCCTCACCAGGATTTTCACTCAAATCAGACAACCACAAGGTAGGATTGTGTTCCCTTTCCTTCCAGATTGGTTGAAACCTCTTGCCTAGTTTTATTCTTCAGCAAAGATTCTTCATGAATCATTTCCATTCTACAATTACTAGTATAGGAACCTCTGTTCATTGAGCAATTGACTTTAAGGCCTAAGTTACTTGATTTTTAAAAATCTATTAGCAAACTAAAAACCAGAGAACTATGTGTAAGCATCCCGTCAGGTTAAAGGTTGTTATTCTGCAATAATATTTGTCATGGCAGGTTTAAATATGTTATTTTGAAGTGTGCTTATTAAGAGGGTTTACTTAGTCTGCTGACTGCTACATCAATATTTTTTAGTTCTGGAATAAGCATTTCAGTATCAAGGGCTTGTACTGTAAACCTTATCTTCTTGGTTTTGTTCTCCTGGCTCATACCTTGTGGAGCACAGGAACAGGTTGTTATTTGTTCCGGTTCTTTTCTTTACTGCAACATAAACTAGGATTCTAATTCCAAACTGAAACATAACAACAGTTGTAGGAGTATGTCCTCCGTGTATATTGAAGGCATGGATGGATGGTTACAGGAAAACATTCTGGTTTAGAGTGAGGCAAGCATCCTGCAACATAGTCAGAGCTGGACACCTCACTGATAGGTGTGCAGACCCCTACTGTGAGGAAAATTATGATTTTTATCCTTCAGAGGAGCAAAAGTGGATTGTTTTGTTCCTCACAAAATCTCTGCCTGCCTGCCCTGTGAGAAAAGGTAGGGGCAGGATACAATGATTTGCCTATTCATGAGTTCAGTATTAATGAATGGATGAAATTAGTGGGTTTGTACATATGGTGAAATTGGTGCTTGGAGCGGTAGAGATTAGAGAGGTATTTTAATTTAGTAAGGTGTGTTAGTGTGCTTTTACCTTTGAAAATAGATATATCTACATATAGATATGTCTGCATTCTTTGTAGTGCATCTGAGATGTTTCTATATGTTCAGCTCCCTGTGTTTGTTACCTGTGTTTTAGACTGTTCATTCTGTTTATTTCATTCAACAATAAATAAAACTTTGAAAGGGAGCTCATTGTAAATTTTCTGTGGAACCGTAAAATGTATTTTTGCAAGAAAACCTTAATGATAAGGAAGTATAAATATTTGGAAACTTTAAATGAAGTTTCAAAGACTGCTTAGGATTGGGTCAACTCAAATGGAAATCTATTTTGAAATTTCTTCATGTTTCATCACAAAATGAAGCTCCTTTTTTGAGCACCTGGTGATATCCAGGTGTTTCACTCTCCGTTACCTATTGGGATTTGGTCATCAGATTACTGTCCTATTGAGTTACGGGAACAATGTGATGGCATGTCGTGATCATTAAAGTAAGCTGTTGGATGAGAAGTGGGACTATTTACTACTGTAAGGAAGAACAGTTTAAAAAAGGTGGGATTATGGCTTAACAGTGAGCTGAGAAGAACAAGTTGTTCTTTAGATCATCTTTTTCTGATGTTTTCTGAAATATTTTTCTGATTTTTCTGAAATTTTCTAAATAAAGTTTACTCTCACAATGTGGATAACAGGAAGTGAAGGACTGCAAAATTTCCAAAGTGTCAAAAGGAAAACAATAAAGTGCTGTGGTACCTACGTCACTGTTACACGGAGCCTTTGCTGTCTGAGTCCTAGTGCTGACTGTAAGGGGGATCTCCTGGAAGTCTCTCAACTTGATTCTGTGTGAAGTATGAATGTAAGCACAATTTACCAAAACGTCTTCCTCAGGCAGACATCCTTCAGTGATCAGGTCTATATATCTTTCTAAGAGTTGATGATCTTATAGAAATGTTACTAAAATACCCAGCCATTAATGGGCCACCCCTTACTGATTAGAACAGAAAGTGTTTTTAAAAATTAATGTGCTCAGTGAATAATATTTAGCCTTATTTATTTCAAAATTTAACTTTAATTCCTCTTTTTCCTGAAAATGAACAGGAGAAATTGATTTCCCTAAGAGAAATCAATTGTTGCGGGCTGCAGTATCAAAAAATAGTTTATGTCATTAATTACAATGCTCTGGTGAAGAAGTAAAATCATAATTTGTTGCCAACCCAATGAAATAACAATGGAATAAGCAGTATATTTTTAACCTTTTCTTCTAGTGTTTTGTGGTACAGTAAAGTGCAAATAACTAAAAATAAAAACTTGACTTTTGTTTTTGTTTTTTTGTTTTTTTTTTTTTTTTACTCCTGCTTGCTAGGAGAGTGCAAGATATTAAAATAAAATCCCTACTTCAAATTAGTTTGGAGAATTTTTCAGCTGATATTTCTCGGTCAAGGTATAGTGAAAGTTGGTCAACATTTATTGGCCAGGTCTGCACTAATCTACTGCAAGCAGGTAAATAATTATACTGATGTAATCTACTGTAGCTCTTATGCTGCTTCTCCTCAAAATTTGTTTCAGACATTGTAGTGCTTCGATGTTTGTGGGAAACAAATGAAAACACTCAAACAGAAATACACAGTGACACTGATTCTTAGGGGCTTGGTTCATTAGTGGTATAATCTGCCATATATGTAGTGATTTTGCTAGGAAGAACACTAGCTTCATTAAAAAAAAAATCAAGGTAGAATTCATTAGGTTTCTAAAATGGTTATCTGGAAGTACCTGAAAAGTAATAGAAGGAAAAAAGTAAAAAGCAACGTAAGTAGCATCTATCCATAGGTCTGCTGCTGGCTAAGAATATTTCATGTTTTTCAACAATGATTTAGAAGAAATCTTTGCATTGTTATAAAGAAAGAGCTGGGTCAGTCAAATACAAAGACATACATGAAACATAAACCAGCCCAGAATATTACAAAGAAAAAAAAGAGAGCTTAGCAGCAGCAGTAACTTACGATTGACCAATGTGACTGAGAAAAAATTCTAGCTGTGCATATTGAAATTGGGGAATATTAAGTGGGAGAAGTTAGATACTGCATTTGTGAAGATGTTTTGAGGTTAGAAGCTTTGTGACCTAGCAGGAAAAAAGCAGACTGAGGACTTGGGAATGAGACAGAGAAAGCTTCAAGAGTAATTAAAAAAAAAATAGTTCCATCATAGAATAATTAAGAAACTCAATTTATTTTACCCAAGTGATGACTATGACATAATCATGCTTTGTAGGTATGTATATGGGGAGTAGATTCCTGATACCACAAGGTTTTTCAGTGGAAAACAGTAAAATGAGAGTTAGTGGTTGATAACTGATGCTAGATGAATTCAGGTTAAAAACAGGAAAAGAAAGATATAAACATTTCTGTGAGAAAAATTAACCTTTAGAAAATGATGACTAGATCTCCAAATTTCTGCAAACAAAAATTAAAATGTGTTTATATTTTGTAATTCAGGAGGTTAGGCTGGAGGCTGGTGGTCCCTTCACTGCTTACAGTATTTGAGCTACACAGATCTAAATCAGATGAGGAACTAACTCCTATGTATAAGTTGCTATTGAAAGGCATTCTTACTCTGAGCCCAGAACATTCCTCCAAAAGGTTAATCATTAATTTTTTCCCCATAGTTTTGCTCCAAGTTTTTGTTGTTGTTGTTGTTTGTTTGTTTGTTTGTCTGAGAGTGCTTTATTTTCAAATTCACATAGGAGCAATACAATAAAAAAGCATTTTTTTCTCATCCTCTGCTCTGGCTGCATATACAAGCAAGGTCTATAAAGCAATTTTGACACTGATGACTTCCAGAGTATGAATATTTAATTTCCCAAGCAATCTTTACATTACAAATCAGTTGCAATAAGAAAAAATACGAGGAGAAGAAATGATGAAGTGACGGAGAAATAACAATACTTTAGGAGGTTGTCTTACTTGAAGAAGAGAAAATGGAAAGAAATGGGGCCCTTCTAGACCAGACTTTCTTCTCTGTCCCATCCTATCACTTTATTACTTTCAATGTGAGAGAATATGATATTGAGAACATAGGATGCTTAAGCTACAGCTTCTGTATGAAGCCTACTTTTTATCTCAAAAGTAGAAGATGCAGACTTCTGCCTTGAAATAAATAAGATTATTTGTGCAAATGCAGACCAATTCATTAGTTGAATTATCATAACAAGCATTCATAGCTGCACTGAACTGAAATGTGCATCTTGTATTTTACTTTTAAAGTCCCTAGCAATAATTCTGGATATTTTTACTATCTTTATGACTATGCCATATTATGAAAGTGTCTGCCATTTCATCTCATTTTTCTTAGTACTATAAGTAATTGATACATTAGCTATTTTGATGGAATGAGCAGTAGCTCATCTTATTTAACCTGTGTAGTCTATAAACATCTGGAGGAAAAGGAGAGCAATCAAAACACATCTCTTAAGTCTCCAAAACTTGCTGAGAGGCCAATCAGTTGTGGTGCTGGCAGAACGACAGGGAAATATATTCGAGATTCATGGACCGCTTGCACAAAACACGTTGGCAACTGTTCCACCTGCACTGGAGCAGTGACAGTAATGAACAGGAGTCCACTGCTACTGCAAACCCTCCTTGCAGGGAGGGAGGAAGCTTCTCTAGTAATCAAACTACAAATATCTAGACATCCACAGGGTATAATACCATACGGAATATAAGGGGTAACCTGCATGAAACACAGGCACTGTGAGGTAAGAACTTGGCTAATAAGTGGTTTTTCAGATAATTTTGCAGTGATAGAAAAAAATAACAGCTGAAAAATCCTGTTTTGTTAAATGATTTCAATAAAATAAAGCACTCAGCTTTCAAATCTTAAAAAAAACATAGTTGAAGTAAATCTTGAAGCAACGTATCAAGTGCTATTAACTTAGACAAATTTCAGCAAAGTATTATGCTGTGGGGTTTTTCTGGATTATTAACCAGGACAGTAGGAAAAGCATGTGTGTTTTACAAAAAAAAAAAAAAGAGTGTTGAGGTTACCTGGAACATTTAACGAACTTTTATCAAAAATGTTTCACACAGCTGTAATTAATGGGTTTGTGGATAGGATTTTGTAACAACTGTACTGAGGTCACTTTTCTCATCAGCCTCTGCTTCATGTTTCTGTTCCAATGTAGCCTAGTTTGCTAGGTCAAAACAGAAATTATAACAGAAGCAACATATATTTGTGTGAATTATAACAACCATTTCACCAGGTAGGGATGAAATAAATTCCGTTGGACCCAGTTGTTCCCTGGATACCTGAGACCTAATCAGGATTAATGAGACTTTTTGACCTGTGGACCTGAATCAATACTGTTTCACTCCTTCATATTTTTCTAATTACTCAGTTCTCTTTCTAGCAAGCAGTAGAATTCCTGCTCTATATACAGATAATTTATTTTTAAATCTTTGGAAATGTGTTTCAACTTAGCAGACGTGGCAGTCTAGCTAATAGTCTTTTTTATGACCTCTTGAGAGACAAAATTAGCAAGTTACTGCTTTAACCTCTCACTGAATTGTCACTGTTTTTTCTGTATCTGCATCATTTGTAGCCTGTGATCTAATCAGCTTTCAGAAACCTATCTGTGGTTATGAGTGCAGGCTATGTTAAAAAGTTTGGTGGAGTATTACAAATTTCTAAATTTCTCTTTACTGATTGGTTAAATAAATCTTCCATTCACCAGGTAAAAACAAAATTACAGGAATATTAGAATTAAACCATTTTTTTTTTCAGCCAGGTATATGGTTTGAATTACATTCTTTGTAAATATTCTGCACTTAATATTTATGTTTTCCTGATGTTCAGGAATGTTTTCAGGTACCCAGTGGAAATTTTTTGGTTGTTGTCAAAGCTGAAAGTAAATTCTGAATATAGACAGCAGTTGTATGATTTTTCCCTTTTTTCACTCTGCTTTTCTGCTTATTCATCTCATCCCAGCAATTAATTTTTTTTTTTCCATTTTACTAACCTTTTTCTACAATTAAATACTGAATGCTGTTCATGCTTTGTTTTGAACAATTGCAGCTGTCTAACTAGAAGGTGACTGAATTATAATAGTTGAATCTGAGAGTTTTTAGTATATACAATGGATCCAGAATATGAATAATGATATGCTATGAATAATTATTTGCTGAGAACTACCTCACCTTCTCAAAAGGGCAACATTTGGTAAATGAGAGTGCACACTGTACATCCCATATGTATAAGACCTGTGTTTCTGGAAGGTAGGGGAATGTATTATTTTCATTCATTTAAATCTGACCCCTTGGGACGCATCAGATCTAATACGAGTTCAGTGATATCATGGCAAAGCAGCTCACCTTGCCAGTAGAAACTGTGTGTCCTGCTCAGGTGGAAAGGTTGGTCAACACTCCCCTCAACATCAGGATTTTAGTCTGAATGCACGGGGGTGAGGTAGAAACAGGTGACTAGGCTGGATCAGATTTCTTCTCCTGAAGATAATCTGAGGTGTAAAGTTAATAATAAGGAATAATAAGGTAGCATTATGGGATACTGAAAACAAAGGCTGATAGCCACAAAACTCCTAAGAGACGGCGCTGATCTTGAGAAGTTTTAGATATTGGATTGGTCTATTGTAGGTGAAAGGCAAAATCCTGGAGTGCCAGATCTCCTGCTGAGGCCAGTGAAGTCAGTTTGCTGGAGCAGAAACAGCCTCTGTCCTAAACCTCTGGAGTTCATTCCATTTAAATCGTCAAGGAAAGGTTAACGGTGACTTACTT
Organism: Streptopelia decaocto; assembly: GCF_964273445.1. NCBI lineage: Eukaryota > Metazoa > Chordata > Aves > Columbiformes > Columbidae > Streptopelia > Streptopelia decaocto. The sequence continues at coordinate 46,122,009 of NC_138655.1, forward strand.
TTGGTCTTTTTTGTGCTGATGTGGGAGTTGGCATGATTGGAAATTGGGGCCAGACAAATGGCAAAAACAAAGCATCGTCTTCTCCTTCCCCCTATGAATCCTCTGAGCGACTTCCTAAGGAGTATGCTGGACCTTGCGTTTTAGGTCAAGCCTGGATAATTGCTTTAATTTTGCAAAGTTCAATAGCTTGTATCAGATGGTGGTCATGTTGTGTGACCTCTGTGGCCTCTTATGAGAGGTTTCTTATGAAGTGTCTTATATCTCTGAATCTCAGATAACTTCTTAGTATAAAGAAGTTTCTGAGAAGATTTTTGTCTTGATTTTGGTGGTGGAAATATAGAAATAATTACTTGGTCTTAGTAATGTACACAACAGGTTTTATTTTATTTTATTTTATTTTATTTTATTTTATTTTATTTTATTTTATTTTATTTTATTTTATTTTATTTTATTTTATTTTATTTTATTTTATTTTATTTTATTTTATTTTATTTTATTTTATTTTATTTTATTTTTATTTTTTTATTTTAATGTATTTATTTATTTTATTCTGTTCTTATTTACTAAATTTAACAGATCTACTTAAAAATTTCACCTTTCTGTGGTGGGTTGTGAAAGTAGCAGTACTGCTAAGCTGGAGCTTAAGGGTTTCTCCTGTCATATTCCATTCAGGATCACACAGGTTGTCTCAGGTGGGCTTTGTACAACTTTTTTTCATCTTAATGTGTTTACTTCATGTGAATGCTTTTAATGTGGTTGACAGGACAAATAGAAGCACATTATCTGGCACTGAGCATTTTCAGAAAGAAAAGAATAATTCAGGGTAATTTAATGATTTGTAATATCAGAACTTTTGAAAGGTATCCCTGCTTTCTTCTTGCAGAACTATCCCTTGTACATTAATGGATAAGCTTCTGCACACAACACAATGCTCTTTGACTTCCAATTAATTCTTCCAGCAATTGCTATTTATAGAAGGTGGAGTGACACGATGTTGGAGATGAGCATTATTTCAGTCCTTGTGCTCCAAAAATATGCCTTTCTATAGCCAGAGTGAGAAATCAGATTAATTTCCAAGAGAATTCTCCGTATGACTGAACAATGATAGGACGTCAGTGCATCCATGCACGGGTGTATAGCCAGCTGATTTTACGATTGCGTGCCAAAATGTCAATGGGAGCGAAAAAAATGAGAGACTAGAAACGTGTATACAGAAATATTTATTCATACGTGTGAACAAGAGACTGTGGTCTAATACAGTATTATAACATCCAAAGTCTTCAAAAGTATGGCCATGGCAGAAAAAGAAGTTTCTTGTTTTATTGGTAAAGTCCTCTATTTCTTCCTTATTTCAGAAATCTTTCATGCACTGTGAAATCACCAACATTTCTATGTGTACCTTTTATTGGCTTAATTCTTTTGTCAGAGCTATTGAGGAGTAAACTTTTTCTTTAAAAAAAAGATTTCTGTGATTTTTTTAAACTAAGGCATAGCAGTTTGTCTTATGTCACATATTTAGTAGATACAGATGATTAAAAAGAGTGCAGAGCTTTTAGTATTAAAAATATGATTATTGAAAGCACAATTGAATTTATTCTGCTTCTAGTTCCTTAGTCATGTGTTGATGTTACTAACCTGACTTGAAATGAAACAGTATCTGCCAGTTGTCACAAATACTTTACATTTAATGTTGAATTATTAGCCTGTGTTCATTTATTGATTTTACCTCCTCCTCCCTGCTGCTCCATCTGCTACATACTTTTCCTACTAGGTTATTTTCTATCTACCTTTTTAAGCTAATATATACAATGTAGGGAAAGACCAAAGCGTTGAATACTTAGAGAAAACATTATTTGGGGAAGACGGAAGAACTGAAGTCAACAGAAGACTATCTGAAGGGAGAAAATGAGAGATTTATAACATATTCACAATGACAATAGCGTAACTAAGAGTGTGAATTTTAAACTGATACATTGAATATAGATGTCCAGACCTCAGTTGGTGTTTGATTTGTGGTAATTAACATACTATTAAAAGTTTAAAAGTTGTAAATAGATTTTGTAGATTTTTTAAATTTTAAATTTTAATGGATTTCTTGTGTCTTGGTAAGTTGTTCTAGCTATTGAGGGAAGGTGGGAGAAAAATACAGAGAAAGTATTTTTCAGATAAAAAAATTTACAGGTAAACACAGGTAAAGTATTTTTTCAAAAATATCATTATGTAGTTCATCAAAAAAAAAAAAAAAAGAAAAAAGAGACAGTGAAACTTGTAGCTATCTGCCAGCACAGCATGTTAGGGAATGTTGAGTGGTTTTTGAAACATCAGGATGCAGTTCTTTTCTATTCTAGTTCCTATTTGAAGATGGTTTTGTAAAAGTGATTATTTTGCTTTTAAATAATGAATTGACTAAATATTATTTGTTTTTAAAGTGTTTCTTAATGTAACCAACTCTCTGTTTTCTTCTGATGTGTAAAATGAATCACTGTACTTAGCTGTAAAATTACTACAAATGTCTGCAAAAAGGTGATGCTTGGAAACCACTGAGGTGGCAGGTTTCTGGAGACTTAGCAGCTTGGGAATTCATGATTAAAATGGCTTTACTGCTCCTGAGAAGGCAAAATTTTAGTTAAAAATTACTGTAAAAGAACAGCAAGAAATATTTACAGTGCTCAGAAAAAAAGTAAATTTCCAAACACTAAAAGTAAGAACTATTGGAATGGACTGTTCAGGTGATTATTAAAATGCTGTTTAATTGAGGCATTTTTTTATCATTATTAGCAAAGATGGAGTCATTCTTATTTGATCATCACTTCCCTTATTATTATAATTATTTTTTTTCCTTATTTTGATAACACACAGAAGGCTGAAACACTTATTCTTGCAATTCTTGTCAGTTCACAGAGCTGTCACACTGGCATCACACAAGCTCTGGTGCTGGAGATAAGTCGGAGTGGAGTTGAGTAGGGCAGGCTCTGGGGAGTAGGCTTTCCAAAACAGAAAGAGAGAAATAGGTTACAACAACCTTGAAGTGATTTTCATCTACAGTGGCAGGCAAAAACTGCTACTACTGGAACAGGGATAAAGTAAATGAGAGAAGTAGAAGCCTCATTGTCAGCGACACAAAAAAGAACCCAAAACATTTTCCTGACAGTTCTAAGTGAGAGATTTCTTGTCTCCTCAGAAAAGTGGGGGTCACTCCTATCAAACGCAAATTGGCTGGATGCTTTCTGGATGAGGGACACTGCATCTATTGGGAATATCAGACTGCTTTTGTCATGTCTGAACAACTCTTTGAAGTATGGAAGTTGTGGTTTAAATGCTCCCCTACCTCAGTCCAGCCGGCACTGGGCACTTGGAATAAAACTCCCCTTTTCTCAGCTTGGCGTTTCATTGTCCAAAATTAATCCCAAAGACCACAAGGATTAAGCTTAAGAGAGTCTACTTCTGACAAGTGAGCACACAGCTTTGGAAAACTGGGAGCTCAAGCAGATTTCCATAACTCATGACCAACTGAAGATCTGCATCTTCTAGGGTAGAATGTCTTTCATTTCAGCAAATATGAAATCTGCTTTTCATGGAAGAGAGCATTGAAAATGGCACACTAACATCTGCAATGAGCTCAGCCTTCCTTTGTGAATAGATTGCCTCAGGGAAAAAGCAGATGAATGTCCTGTCACTATTTTTGTCGCTGTCTCTTGAAGGCAGTCACATGCTGCAGCACTGGCCACCAGGAAAATGCTAGAGGCTTGGGATGTGAAATCTTGCTGATACTGCTTCTGCTTAATGAATGGAACAAATATTGGTAAAAGGATTAAATAATAAATAGTAGTGTTATGCACTGGGCTTAAAATTCCTCCTGAGTGAACACCTGGTGAACAAACATACAGCACCTTTGGTTTCAGTGGAGGTGTCCTGGGTTATAGCAACAGAGGGAAAGACAATTGTATGTCGGAACAACTGATGGGCCACTGGGATAATTAGCAGATTATAGGAAGTTGTAGGAAAGATGGACAAGCTGAATTTAGATACTCTGCCTGAGACAAAAAAATGCAGCTACAAGGTCATCATTTAATGTGCATACACACCAGTTAGTTAGCTAAAACACAGCGAGTTTAAGTGCTATGTGACTGGGAGCTTTAGCCATTTGCTGAGATGACTTCATTCCTCTGGGTGTTGTTTTCTTGGACATTTCCCATGTTGCCCTCAAACGAAACATGTAAGGCTGTGCTGCTGCCTCATTGCAAGCTGCTCTTGAGTTGGGGATGGAGCGAGAGACTGTTACTGTCTACAGGGATCAAGCAGGAGACAGGACCTTTCCCTTTGCCACAAGAAACTCAACGGAAGCAAAGGGAACGTGAGAAATGACTGGCAGAGATAATACGTTTATCATTATCCAGGGTAAAGGCCTGTGAATGTATCTGGAGGAATTTGCTGAGTTTTTGTCATCATATTTTTGTGGTAACTTCAGTTTGCCAAGAACTAATCTCTCTAACACTGGTTAAGACAATACAGCAACAGCGTCTGTGAGAGGAGGAAAAGCAAACAAACAAAATCATTAGCCTTTACTAGACTTACTTTCCTTCTGACTGTGCTAGAAGACAGCTCCACCTGAGGTCTTTGCCCTTCAGTTGTGTGATATGTTAAACCCTATATGTGAGAGCATCTGTGTGTCTGGGTTTGGCTCTAGCAGGTGTATTGCAAATTTATTGCATGTTACTTTCCTTATGTTGATCCTCTGCATGGGCGATAAGGTCTGAACTGTGTCACAGGGCTGGTCTCATGGCAGAATCCTTGAATACAGGAGTGACAGAGGACAGTAAGAGGTAACTATGGCATTTTTCTGAGTTATACCAGTATGTATCTCAGACCAAAATGAAGACAGCTGAGAGAAGCTTTTTTTCATTAGTGTAACCCTCTTCACAAAGGATTTTGCTAGGAAAAGTTGAGCAATATCCCATTGACTTGACTCATCATACAGTATGTCTCCTTGACGAAGACTTTATACTAACACCTGTAGTTATGTTCAGAGTTGACACATAGGATATCTGGATTATAGACTCTTTTAAATTTAATAAGACTCTTCCTTAAATTTGAGAGAGTTCAGTCTGTTTTGGTTTAAAGGGAACTGGCAGGAGTTGCACACTAAAGGAAGACTGTTGATTTACCTTCAGCCCCTAACTCTCGCATATACTTTGCCAATTTCTGGGCCAGAGAAGCACAAATTTCTACAGACAGGTTTCCAAATACACTCAATGAGACAGATTCCGAAAAGTGGAGAGTGGGGACTGGAAATAAAAGTGGAGTAGTGGAGTGCTTGTGGAAGACAGAGAGAAAGAGAATCTACTTGGCTCACGCCTACATAAGGTTACGAGTTAAATGTAGAATTAAGTGCATGTATCACACACATTCTTGTCTCCACTTGCTAGTTATCTTGATGCTTTTCCTACTTTTCTCTCTCTCTGTTTTTTGTTTGTTTGTTTGTTTGATGTTGTTTTGTTTTGCTTGGATTAGGTTTATATTTGCAGTTCTGTATCTGCTGTTGTTAAGATTTCCTACCTTGGTTCCTATGGTTGTTGTAAAGTGGTGATGAGCAATATTCTGGAAAAAAACCTTGTTGAGCCAAGTCAAGTTTTCAAATTTGAATGCACCCTTGCTCATCAATTGCATTTGTAATGTTGTGACATTTTCAGATTTGGATGAGTCCCTCAAATTAACAGAAATCAGTTTACCTCAGCATTGGTTCTAGGTTGTGATTTCACCTGTAAATTCCACAGAATCACGGAACAGTTGAGATTGGAAGGGACCTCTGGAGGTTGTCTAGTTCAACTCCTCTCCTCAAGATGTTTTTTTTAATATCTCTAAGGATAGAGACTCCACAACCTCCCTGGGCAACGTGTGCCAGTGCTTGGTCACTCTCACAGTGAAAAAGTTTCTTGATGTTCAGAGGGGTTCTCCTGTGTTTTACTTTGTGCCCATTACTTCTTGTCTTAGTGCTGGGCATCACTGAAAAGAGCCTGGCTCTGTCTTCTTTGCATCCTCCACTCAGATATATTAATTCATAAAATGAAATAAAATGAAATAAAATTCTTACTGTCCTTTCCTCACAAAACAGCTTACAGCCTTGCAGAGGGACCACAGGTGTCTGCATGGATATTGAATTTCTAATACTGTGTCCGGTTTTGTTTTTCAGATGAGTCCATCTTTCAGTAACTCAACATTCCAGTCCAAAATAACAGAGTCAGCTGATATTTTTGTTGGAATATGTTATATAGTGTTTGGTAAGTATAATTTCATGGTGTGCGTGTTTATAGAGTTTTGGCAATATTTGATGTGGTAAGGAGACTTGACTGTAAAAGTCAAGTTTGTTTCTGACATTGATGAATGTATTTTGTGTAAGTCACACAAAATATCTGAAAGAAAAATTATATGCTTAAAAAGGAAAAAAAAATGTTTTAGGTAAAGCCTCTTCCCTCCAAGAATTGCACAATGGAAATGTACATGAACAGGGATGGCTTTGATCATACAGTCAAACAGATCCCAAAGTGACTATGATGTCAGTTGTTGCCTGCTAAAAAACTGAGCAGGTAATCCATACAAGATCATACACCATCAGAAATAAAAGCAAAAAATTAAAATTGAATTTTTCCTAAGAAAAAGTGTGATGTACGACTCTCCTGTAGTATAGTAAACCAGCATTCCCAGAGGAAATAGTTGTCTACACACCGTAGAGATGATACTTAACTACATTTTCTCTTTCATGCATAATTCAACATTCTTGCTATATTGCCTGTCATTAATAGGAACTATAACAGGCACCTCTGAGAAAATGCCTCGAAGAGAAAGGAAGAAGGGTTAGTGAATGGAGAGCTCTGGACCTCAAACTGGGAAAATGTGTGCAGTGCCATAGGGATGTTGTCTCTGGCTTAATTCATGCCAGCTTCCTACAGGAAATATTTTTTTTTGGCAGGTCAGTTAATTTAATGGATAAAATTATTTATTAGTTCTTTGTAGACAGTTTGAAGGGAAAAAAAAACAAAACAGGAAGAAATCAGAAAAAAAAGATCAAATTAAAAACAAAACAAAACAAAACAAAGAAGAGAAATCCACAAATATAAAAACCAGACAAGTTTATCTGATAAATGCTATGATGACGTCACCCTATTCCTGTACATGGAAAAAAAGAAGAAAAAAGGATGTCTGAAAGTAACTATTTCTTTGTATCGTGTATTTCTCTGCAGGAATATGTTCCTTGTGTGGGAACAGTATTCTCCTATACATCTCCTACAAGAAAAAGAATTTGTTGAAACCAGCAGAATACTTCATTATTAACCTTGCCATCAGTGACCTTGGTATGACCCTGACGCTGTACCCTCTAGCAGTAACCTCCAGCCTTTCACACAGGTTTGTTCACTGTACATGCGATATTTAACATCTTTGGCAGGCTCTGGAGGTCTGTCAGTGATGAAGACTGAATTACTCTGTCACTTTGCTTGCCATCAAAGTGGGAATTAATTAGATGGATTGAGAGGTGTATGCTCTGTAACAGCATCTTTAGGGACTGCTGGTGATAATTAGCACTTTTGTCTATTTGAGGTCACTATCTTTTTGATTTCTGTAGAGCTGAGACTTTTTTCCAAACATCATCTTCCTACTGTATTTACCCTTTGTGGGTAGTGTTATTCAAGTGATGGTGAAATGCTTCATTTTTTTTTTCCAATTTGACAGTGAAATTTGGTACTACAAAAAAAACCAACTCTGAATTAACTTTTGATCTCCAAAAGCAGTGGTAGTGATGGTGCATAGAAATGTAGTGTTCTGGATTAATTTTGAGGCCAACACTCTGAATTTAGAACTTCTTCCATCCCTCCTTGCTTCTCTCCCCTTTACCCACATGAATTCAACCTCATACAATTGTGCAAAATCTATCTTTTGTGATCTTCTTTTAAAATTTGGGAGGTTTAGGAGGCTCATTATGAGACCTCAGATAGTATTTGTGCAACCCATGCAGTATGAAAGTGTTTGGGAGAAGGGAACTAGATAGAAAAAGTAAAGGAAGATCAGAACTGGTTGTTAGGAGTTATTCTGCATGGTTTGGGAAAGAATGATCTTTGTAATATTTTGGTCTATCCCAGTTGTTGCAGAATGTCCTGTAACTGTACAGATGTGAATATGCAATGCTGATTTGGCTTCCCGAAACACTTTACTGAGAAAACTAGGAATAAGTCTTTAACAATGTAATCAAGTAGATTATATTTAACAAGATGGAGAGCACTTCATCCAACATAAACCCTGGGAAACATTCTGTTTTCAGCTAACCAAAGTGAAAAAATATATTTGGTTTGAAGTGAAAAAATCTCTCTCTGTCCTTCTCCCATCTAGTGCTCTATCATTTTTACATCAAAACAAAAAAAAAATCCAGTAATTACTTGTTTTTTACCACATTACTTTCTGTGTTAAAATATTGCTAAATATGTTGACTAATACAGAAGGTGTCTTCAAATTCCAGAATGGGGCTTTTGATAGCTGCTACTGCAAGTACTGCCGGTGTCTGAATAGAAAGCAAGGAGGTATAATGATTCACATCAAAGTTTTGTTCTTCTGGAGAGCTTTCACTAGAGAATGTGTTGATTTTGATGAAAACTAGTTTTAAAAATATACATTATGTTAGCAGAAACAACAATAAGCTATATTATTTTATGACCTAGGCCTACTAGTGATAAGCATTTAGATTTTTCTTTTCAGTATGATTGTCATTAAGATATACTCCTTTGTTTTACAAAAATAAAAAAACTTAAATATGAATCATAAATATAGAGCAGGACATGATTGCTGTAAGGTTTTCAAATGAAAATATCTTCTGTAGTTGATCGCTGACCAACAAATAATTTAAGCGTGCAGTTTTATTGAATTTTTAAGGCTACAAATGCAAATATATTTCTACCATTTACTATTACATTTAAGAAAGACGGAGAGCATCTAAGAATTAACTTTCTTGGTTATTTTTCAGGTGGCTGTATGGGAAACAGATTTGCTTGTTCTATGCATTTTGTGGGGTGCTCTTTGGGATCTGCAGTCTCTCAACACTGACATTACTGAGCACTGTGTGCTGCCTCAAAATTTGTTTTCCAGCTTATGGTAAGTTAATGTTTCTGCCCTAGATTGCTCAGTTTTTCATGTGAACACAGACCACCATTTTGGAGTTGCATATCCTAGAGAATAGTCTTCTAGAATCTCTCTTACATCTGGTCAAACAATGCTTATTTCTGTGATCACTGATAATTAACTATAAGGCTAGATACATGCAGTTGATTACTTTTAAGGTCTTTTAAGTCAGGATGGTAATTTGGAAACACAAAATAAGAGTTCCAATCTGAAAGCATGGCTAGCCTGAATGAATTATTTTTTTCAGAATTTATTTCTACATTTTGATGGAGATTTATTCATACAGGTTTGTGTTGTGCTAAGTATCTAGATGTATTAGAGAATTCAGTTATTAATTCAATTAATAGCTGGGTCTGTTCAGCCTGGAGAAGAGAAGGCTGAGAGGGGATCTTATCAATGTTTATAAATATCTCAAGGGTGGATGTCAAGAGGATGGGACCAGACTCCTTTCAGTGGTGCCCAACAATAGGAAGAGGGGCAATGGGCACAGACTGAAGCACAGGAGGTTCCATCTAAACATGGGGAGAAACTTCTTTACTGTGAGGGTGCCAGAGCACTGGAACAGGCTGCCCAGACAGGCTGTGGTGTCTCCTACTCTGGAGACATTCAAACCCCACCTGGAAACATTCCTGTGTGATCTGCTCTGGCAAACCTGCTTTAGCAGGTAGGTTGGGCTAGATGATCTCCAGAAGTCCCTTCCAACCCCCAACCATCCTGTGATTCTGTGATTTTTTTTCACAATTTGTTGTAATCCATGCCCTATTCTTACAAACCTTGAATATACTATAATATTCTGAACACCCATTAAAATTATCCTTCTTAATTACCCTGCTCAATGGCTAGCACGTGGGAAACTCCCTTCAGACATGTCAACTGTGCTAATCTTCACTATTTGTTTTGTATCTTCCAGGGAACAGGTTCAGGAGAGAACATGGGCAAATCTTGATAGCCTGCGCTTGGACCTACGCAGCAATTTTTGCCTGTTCTCCCTTAGCTCACTGGGGAGAATATGGAGCGGAGCCCTATGGCACAGCCTGCTGCATTGACTGGCATTCTACCAATGTCAATGCCGTGGCCCTGTCTTACGCCGTAGTCCTCTTTGTTTTCTGTTTTATTCTCCCTTTTGGAGTAATTGTCACTTCCTACTCTCTTATTCTGATAACTGTGAAAGAATCCAGGAAAGCAGTGGAACAGCACGTCTCTGGTTCTACCAGGATGAGCAACGCACAAACCGTTACTGTCAAGGTATTTGAAAGTCAGCCTTTGGCAAGCTGCTTTTAACACAGCTGGGCAGCACTATTTAAGGACCAAGAGAGTTCCTAAGAAGGGAATAAAGATGGAAAAGAAAATTGGTCTTTACTATGTTTTCATTTCAGACAGCCCTATTTTCTTGTGCAGATTTGCTGCATGGCAATGAGTTGGTAAACATACAAATAGTAGTTGTGTTGTTTCTGAAGGGGGATAAGCTCATGGAGCTTCATTACTTGTGAAAATTAGTGTTTCAGACTTTTGATCAAAAGGAAGGTTAAAAATTAGAGCATTATGTAGAAGTGAGTTTGGGTCTCATGCTCTTGAAGCAGTGCTTATGAAATCCAGTCTGGTTTTGAGTAGGTGAATTCTGTTTGCCCAGCTACAGATACCAGAGGAGATCCAGGCTTAAGTTTTATATCATTAGAGATTTTAAGTAGTAGTGTAGAGGTCAAATTCTCTTGTGTTTAACTGAACAAAGAATAAAAGTCACAGAAAAGCATATTTCTGTAAATATTTTTGAACCAAAATTTCTGAAAGTTTGTGTTCTACTAGATTATACAGTAAAATTAAGCCTGTGGTTGCAGTATTTGTTATGGAAACTGTTTCCTGTTGCCAAACTATGTCGCTTTCCTTTCCAGGAGAAGATCAGCATTAGCTTGCAGCTAACATCTGTTGTGCTTCCCTCCTTAGATTATGCATCTCTTGAAAGACATGAATGTTTCTTCTTGACTCTGTTAATTTTCTCCAGTGAGAAAATATTTTTGTTGTTGTAGTTGTTTTCTTCTTAATTTCAATGAATCCTTCTCTCATTTCTCTAGTTGCTTGCTTACAATGTCCTTCTAAGTATCTTCCTTTCCACCCTTCTGTTTTCTGCTTAGAGTCATCTTTGGTCCTTCTGTTCTCTCTCTGTTCAGGAAGATGAATACTCTAATTTGCAAATACAACTGGATATCTCACAGATCTGCTGCTGTATGGATGATCTTATTTATCTTTTTCATGATAGCAAACTAGGTCTCTCTCTGACATCTCTCTTCAGATTACCAAGTGCAGTGTAGTTGCACTAGAGATCTTAATCTGCCTGCTCTCTCCCTTTGAGTATCTTGGTTTTGACCACTGTGGGAAACACCATCCTCCTGTCTGCTGCATGGTCTCATAACCTAAATATCATCCTCAGTCCAAGCAGTTTAAGAACTAAAGAGTTATGTCCACATCTTACCTACTCCTCCTTTGTAATAACTCTTAGACGGAACATTTCCCAACTAAAGCTCTTAAATATATTCCTGTCCCACTCCTGGATATTCAGTAAATATTCATTTTCTTAAGTATTTCATTTGACTACAGGATACTATAATTTAACTCTTTAATTAGCTTTTAAGACCCTTCATAGCTTATCCTAATTGACTTCTATACTCCTGCTTAGTGAGACCAAGATGCTGGCTACAGTATATGTTCACAACACTCAGAAATTTGAAAGCATGTTCTATACTACTTGTCATTCTTATGAGTTCCTTCTAATAAACACTGGCAAAATGAAAATAATATCTACTTCAAAATTTCATTTATGATGTTAACATGAAAAGACACACTGTTATATCAAAGAGGTTTATATTTACTTGGCTGCTGGAACACTAGCAGAACTCCTTATCATGTACTGACAAGTATTTCTTCTTTTTACTCTCTGATTTTTTCCCCTCAAAATTGCTTTGATCTTCACTATTAGATTGTAAACTCTTGAGTTACTCTAAGACTACTTATCTGCAGAGAATCTCACCTTGGAATAATAATACAAACAACTAGTTTTATATGATAATCCCTTGAAGATACCTGCTAAGAGAATGGTTTAAGTGAAATTCAAAAGCAGAGAGGAGATAAGAGACTTTTTTTCCTTAAGAAACTCCTCTAAAATAATCCACCCCAAATATGTCAATTTTGTGGTGTATTTGGAATGATCATTTGTTGAACTGTAGTTCTTTCTTCTGGATTTGAGCTGCAATATCACCTACTTTGTAGCACTTGTCAAATTAAAGACAATTTATAGCCCATTCTTCCTCTGGCCTTTTCCATCCTGGCTCTGGTATCAGGTCACTGTAGCTTAGGGGTCCTGGTCAGGTCTGATCTGTACCTCTGCTGCCTGATCCAGCTTCAGCTGAAGTGCTTGGACTTTGCTTCAGTCTTGAAAAACTAAATCCAGGAAATTGCTTAGGCACTTAAAACTGGACTTAGAGACTTAAGAATTCAGCTAAGCCCAGGTATATGGTTATGGAAGCTCCTGCTTGGCAGCTGCCTAGGCCAAGAAAATGCCACAAATTCCTCTGTAATACTAAAGGTTTCCTGGGTTCCTGCAATTTGCTTTAAGCTGTACTGCCCTGAACACTACGTGCCCATCTCTTTCCTAAACTGTATTAATATAACCAGGTCATAGCATTCAATTTATGCCCACTTTAGTCTATTTGTTTATTAGTAATTGAATATTTTTATTTAAAAATCAATAAAATACAGATAACATTCGCTATAACTGATATACTTTCCATATTAAAAGATCTGTCTGTAGTGGTTTTTTTCTGTGCTATTTTAGAATGACAAAAACTAGATGGGAACTGTATAGTGCTATTAGCGCTTTTGTGCTTAGGTGGGCTAACTACTGATATTGCTATTAAATAGTGCCATAAAAATAACTTATAATGCATACAGAGGACACTGTTGTTGTCATGTGGTCTCTTCACAGCTGCATGGGTTTCCCAACTTCTGGAAAAAATATGCTCTGAGCATATAGATAAGGCAGATAAATATTACAAATGCAAATAGAGAGATGCAGAAATTGCCTCTTCTCCGAGAGTTGCTTAGGATTAAACCATTTTAAAAATGCACCCTAGGTCCCCCTAGATGTTGCAGGGGCAAAACCACCATGACTGTAACTTCATGTGTTATCAAATATTTGTTTAAATACCATCTCTGAATTGTTTACCATACATTCAGTTTTAATCATGAGGGATAAGCCTGAGAGATTGTGTTCAGTTTCTGTTGTGATTCAGACTTCATGTGTGACCTCGGACAAAACTCCTGGCACTCAACTTGTATTTATTTGTGGCTGTAATTTATGATACATCAGAAGTACCTTATTTAAAACACTGAAAAGGAGAATGTTGAATAATTCACATCTCTCTTCTAATGTTTTTTATTGAATAAACTGATTTTTTTTCTTAGTATGGAATGCAAAGATTTCCAGAGAAATTACAGAAATCTACACACCATGGAGTTTATTTGGTCTTAAATTAGATTTGTACAATGCATGAAGATAGTGTGTGGGTTTTCTTACTCCTCAATAAATAAATTTTTAATTAATATAAATTTCACTAGCAATATTAATGGAGGATATCTCACTGCTCTGAGACTGAAAGTATTATATATCCACTGGCAGAAGCAATCTTGAAAGCTGTGGCTAATTACAGGTGGGAAGATCTATGAGCATAATAGAAAATATAATGAAATAAAATTGGATAAAGGTTACTCTTGAAAGAAGACCTACAGTTTAGAATACCAGATGCTAAATCTGGATAATTCATTGTAATGGGCAAATCTACTCCTGAAGTGAAAGAATTACAGCTGCTCAATGCCTTTCTTGATTTTGTTCACCTTAAACAGATGTTTTAGTTGTAAGGCACAGCAACATTGCAATTTGCTGCAGGCATTTCAAAGCCATTTGGAGAGAAGTGGTCCATGTGCTGTTTCTAAATGCATGTGAAGGGAGAAAATGCACATGAAGACACAAACACTCAATGCCCAACTCACAGTTACCTTACTTACAATGTTGAATGCATATGTATAAAAGAATAAGTGAACAAAATAGTGCCAGACTGCTTAAAAAATGCTGCCAAAGGTCTGTTCCAAGGTCTTGAGAGCAGAGTAATCTTTGGAAAGAGGCCAATTTACTAGTTTTAGAGCAGACACCAATATGAATCAAGTATTCTTTTCTGAACCATGGTACCGTAGCAGTACTTTACTCTTTTTACTTTTTTACTCCTTTGTACTTCGTTGAGTGAAGAGAGAAGTAAAATTCATGACTTGAATTTTCAGCGGTTAGCTTGTGAATTTCTAATTTCTTTTACTTCTTCTGTTTTAGCAATGCATTGGATCACTGGCTTATTATTTTGCAGAAAAACAAAGCAGAGGTTGTAATAGTCCCTTGAGGCATTAAAAAATCATTGGAATTAATTTGCTGCTTATAAGCATTATGCTTATAGCATTTGGACTGAGTCTCACAGATTTTGAAAATAGTTGCATTTACTCTGTCAGAAACAATTTGTAGGAAAAACTTTATATTCTCAGCAGAATAGCTTCACCCATATCAATTCCTTTAAAAGTGAAAGAAGAAAGCACCATTTTATTTTCTTTGTCTTTGCCTTATCTAATTACCTACTAAAAGCCCATTTCTCCTTCTTTGCAGCCTCTGGGAACTGAGAATCCTTTAAAGCTGTGCTGCAATAAGCATATTGCATAAATAAATTGAGAAAAGTTAAGCGCTTGTTGCAAATATCCTTTTCTGTTTTGCGGACAAGAACGAATTTTGCTGCTGAAGTAAGCAAAAGGTTCTACAAATAAGACAAATGATGGACCGTATATGATCCACAAGAAGAACAACATGTCATCTTCTCAATTTAAATGACATGATATCAGGAAGGCTGAATTCCTCTAATTCATTAATGTTCATGTCTTCTTATTCAAAACCATTTTGCAATATATTTCTTAACAAGCAGAAAATTTATTTCCGACTTTCTGTTCTAAACTCTCATTATTATTACAGTGAAATATCTTTTATTAATAATTTTGTACCAGGAACATTCGTATGCCAACAAATTTCTCTGTTGTATAAAGAGATACTTCAAGTCCAGACACACGAGATGCTGAATACTCCAAAATTCCACTTCCCTGCCTATTCCTAGCATTGGCTTCAGGCGTGTTGGATGGATGGGCCCTGACAGCCTGCAGATTTGACTCATCTGTGCCTGCAGGCTCCAATCGTTCTGTGCTTGGTGAAAGATCTGTAGGGGCACAGGGTTTTACAAGAAATCTGTGGGCATTAAAATATCATTCCTGAACTTGAGCAGAAACTCCTTTCCATGCTTTCTGTACATTGGTCCTCCTTAATGAAATTCTTGATAATCCTGACAATCTTAAGCAATAATGTTGTAGTCTCCATACAAGTATAATGATAAGTTTAATGTATTTTTAGTAAGTTTATTATCTAGATGGAAGAATTTTCTAAATCTTCTTTGCTATAGTAAACAGGTTGATATAGTGGACCTTTATCTGAGTTCCAAAGTTGTGTGTGTGAAAATCTTGACATTCTTTGCCATCTCGTGTTGGCATCACTGGTTAGTCCACTCCTCATACCTGTCTTCTTGGAACCATGTCAGTAATTTTGTTGATCTTAAGGAGATGAAGGCACTTCATCAAGGACTTGTCTTGAAACTTCTTACCATAGGCAGAGTGTGTTAAGTCCTTTTCTGCTCTGATGTATTAAACTCCAGACTTCTCAATATGTGGCATGACAATATAAGTAATGATAACAAAGTCTCTTTCTACATTCATGTATGTATACATATGGTTGATATGCTTAAATACCTCAAAGGGAGTTCCTTTTGCCTAATTGTGCTTTGCTAAAACTTAGTAATTATCTTAAGTACATCTTGAAAATTGTCAGTGAGAAAGACCTGAGAACAATCTGTCACACCTGTTTTAGACATAGAAGTCTCTCTGTCCATTGACACTGTAAAGAACCTAGACTGCTTTAGATTTAGCATGTAAGATTTTTGACAGCTCAAGCTGTGCAAGATCGATCCCCTCCTTGCTGTAGAAACTGTATTGATGCAGTCTGGAAAGCGGGCTATGAGCTCCTTGAAAATATGTGCCTATTGTATTTTATTTTATTGTATTATTTTATTTTATTTTATTTTATTTTTTCCACATGAACAAGGTAAAGCTTATTGCAATCCCAAAGCTTAATTGCTGTCATAAATAAGCCATTTGGGAAATGCATCAATTGATTCTAGTACCCATTTCTTCTTATTGTGATTCTAAAGGGCCAAGGCATATTGCTTGCCAGAGAGACTGCATTTAGTTTCAGTCTTGAATACTGACCATGGACAGTTGAGGATTACAAAACCCATGCATATTGCACCAGTATATCCATAGGTAGATCCAGACCTTCAGTCAAGAAATATAATGCTATGGAAACAAAGAGAAAAAATAAGTCTACCCTGTCTTATGGGTTTGCCTCTTCATTGTTTCTTAACTAGTCTCATTCTGTCATAATACCTCATTTACAGTTCTGTCAAATCACACTAACTTTGGACTTCATGGAAGCTCTAACAGGTTATCACCCACAAATTTCTGTGCCACTGTTATTATAGCAGATGGCTTTGTAGAGAAATGCAAGAATTCATAAACAGATTTTAGCCTAATAGCAAAAACAGTTAAATGACACAGACATTCCTTATAAAACTTGTGATATATATTTCTTGGCAATCACCATGCATTTCTTCTTACAAAATAAAATTTGTGAGACTATCAAACTTAGGGAGAAAATAATAGCATTTGGAGGAGCTCTCTATGTCTTAAAAGAGTCTAGTGTGTGTTCCTCTGGTGCTAGTGTTCAGAGTTTCTTTCATTCTCTCTGAAAACAATAATGTCATCTGTCTTAATAGAAAAAAAAAACATGATTTTTCCAACCTTCAATCTATAGCCAGAACCTCACTGAGAAAAGTTGTGGATTTGCAATTAGCTGAGCTAGTTAGCAGCTCTGTACTCGCACTTGCAGAGGGCAGCTCAGGCAGGTGGCACAATTAGCAGCTGAAAACGAGTTTTCTTGGCACTTTAGTGAAGAGGAAGAGAAATGTAGGAGCTGATACATTTTAACTGAAGCTTCAGGCAGAACTAAGTTTCAGATAGAATTAATTTGCTAGACAAATCTGTGTTTGGAGAGCAGTTGAGATATGATGGAAGACTTGGGAAGACTCTTAACAAGGAGGTTCAATCAGGTCGTATTTTTATGTGTATACTATTTTGTTGGCTATTTTTCTCTTGCATGCAATTTTTAAACTCACTGTTTTCTCCTTTTCTCTGCAAGCTGAGTGTTGCTGTGTGCATCGGATTTTTTGCTGCCTGGAGCCCTTACGCCATCATTGCCATGTGGGTAGCTTTTGGATCAATAGATAAGATTCCTCCGTTAGCCTTTGCTGTGCCAGCTGTCTTTGCAAAGTCCTCCACACTCTACAATCCAGTTATCTATCTCCTCCTGAAGCCAAATTTCCGAAATGCCATCTCCAAAGATTTCACAGTTCTTCAACAGTTGTGCATCAGGAGTTGCTTTTGTGTCAAGGCACCACAGAACTACATATCAGCTTCAAACACCAACCTGAGAACACTTAAGGCCGAAAATGAATTCAGCTGTAATTCTCTGCCAGTTGCTGGAGAATGTTCTTATTTCCCCCATGAAAAGTGCAGTGATACTTTTGAATGCTTTCAAAGCTATCCAAAATGCTGCCAGGAGAGGCCAAGCACTATGGAATGGCCTCTTCAAGAAACGTTGTCCTTGAAGAGCAACCTCCAAGCGAAAGTGAGACAGGCCAGTAAGAAACCAGTAAAGGTGGTTGTGCAGGGAGAAAAAAGTACTGAAATTGATACCTTGGAAATCACCTTGGAAGCAATACCTGTGCATCGTACATCTGCAGACCTCTAGAGCTTCTTGTGTGAAGCTCTCTGACTGTACTGTTATTATACTGGATTTATGAATGTAACTTTTTCTAAAGAGTCCTTCTACTACCCCATTTTCTAGACTATTTTTCTGTTTTTTCTCATAGTCTTTGATGGGTCATGTGCTACAGCATGGACATGCTATAAATGCTGTCTGACTCCTGCCATGCCAACATTAGTGCATGGGGCTGTGTTCATATCATGACCTATGTCAGACAAATCCTCTCTGTGTTTTGTAACATCCTTTCACTCTGTTTTCAAGATAATACACTAACCATTGAGAGATTTTCCATAAAGAATTTTGCGCTTTCTAGACTACGTACATTTATAGTCTGTCTGTTCAAAAGAAATAACTCAGTGTAGAGTTTTAAAAACACCAGATCATGCTGGTTTAATTGTTATAGCAACTGAAAAGGTAAATGCTAACTGAAATGCCCGTTTTCCAAAAAGTGGTGCTGAATGACCACACATGTTGCATTTGCTAGGAGGTATAGGTCACTTTGTTCCTTTCTTTGAGATGAACAGGCAGGTTTCTGCTTCATTCCACGTGAATGAAATAAAAATATTTCTGGTAATTCAAGATAGTTTTTTGTTTACCTTTTGGTGTAATTTTAGAACTTGCCTTAGGACATCATTTATTATTCCCAGTTTCCTGTATAGGACCTTGGAATTAGGAGGGTGAAGACCTGACCCAGAAATAGCACAAGGGGCAAGAATCTCTGCTGGTGCAAATCACTGAAACCTGTAAAAACTATCCCACATGAAGATCCCAGTCCTCCTGGAATTCAGAAATTTGACTTACAAGGACACTGCTGCAGAGTAAGAACAGGCTCAGCTCTTCTTTCCCTTGTTCTTGGGCTCCTTTTTTTCTCCCTTGGAAGAGAAATGAGAAGAAAATGAAGGGGTGTTGGAGAAAGGGCATTTGAAATGGCTGCTTCTACTGCTTAGGGAGGATTTTGTTGAACTGCTGCTGTTTCATGGCTTGCCATCAGAGAGCACCATATCCTCTGCTGCTGCCATCAGGCACATTGCCAATGACATGCTGGAAGTACCAAGCTGTCATTTTGGCCAGGCTACAGCCAAATTGCCATATCTTTCTCATCAAAAGTGATTATAACTTTGTTTTCTGGGTGGAGTTACTTTGGGCGATAAGGTAGTCTTCCTCTGAACTTTGCCATCTGCAGGGCCAGTTCTTCCTACGCTCCCCAGGAGACACTACCAAAGCCTCAGTGGAATACCTGTATCTTTAGAATGATAATGATTTATCAACAACATATTTTCCTCCTGTTTCTGTGGTGACTTCGAGAAAAAGTATCTGATTGCAAAAGGAACAGCCATGTTAAACTCTGTGAAAGTCTCCAGTTATCAACTTTAAGGGATTTTTGATTGCTATACAGTGCATTTGTCAAATTTACTTGGAACATAGAGTTCTCTGTCCTGTTTTCAAACTCCCCTCACCCTCCCACCCCAAGGAAGCTTTTATCTTCAGTGTTTTTATATATGAACAATAATTAAGATACATTCAATTGGACTCCACAGATGCATTTATGTTTAAAATACATGACCTGATGAAGAGTGCAAAATGTTTACAAGGCATGACAGAAAAGACACCCCCTCAAGATGTTTCTTCAGGATCTCCGAAAAAGCAAACAAACAAGGCAGCTGGACTTTGAATGCTCAGAAGGTCTTCTCAGTGTGTGTTTTCTCCAAGACTTCCCAAGACATATGGGTCAGCAGTGCAGCACAAACAGGTACCTTATTCTGTGGGGCTGCAACTCCTGCACCTGCTGTCTCTCACTTCAGGTGAGGTGGGATCAGGCTTCAAGGACCTTTAGGCAATGCTGACCTTTTCAGATGGTGAAAAATAAGAGTGGAAGCTATGTTCAGAGATCAACTTGTCCTTACTGTTCCAAGTCACATTGACGTCAGTGCACAAAGCTGAGTATGTGAATAAATCTCTGGAGGACTCACTGAAAAAAGGCGTATGTTTGGGGGTTTTAACTGGCATAACATTGCCAAGCCTAAAAGCATTGCACTGTCAAAAGACAAAAAAATATAATCCGCATTGTGCAGAGGGGCTGCATGCCCAGCTTCCATACAAATGTTTTAAATTCCAGCTGTAACATGCATCTCTTTAAAACGATCAGAAAAATGTTGGGGGTTTTTGTGCTGTGACTGGTCTTTGAACTGTGCTGTCTGTTAGCTACATGGTGAGATAATATTATGAGCTACTAGTCTAAACCACAAATGTAATTTTTCTAATGGATCTAGATAGGTAAGTCAGGAAGTCTGGAGTCTCCGTGCCTGGATTTACAGCCACTTTCAATATAGCATTCCCTGTAGTGGAAGCCAAGGCTGACTTGCATTAGATGTTAGTTTTTTAGTGGGACATATGTAAGCATATATTTACATAATGTCTGTCAATGTGAAGAAAAAAACAAACCTGTGTCTTTTTAGGTTACTTCAAATTGGCATTGGACTGTTTGAACCTGGCTGTCGGCTCCAAGTATAGAGTAAAACATTTACGCAGAAGGTCACATTTAACTTTGAGTAGAACACAAAATGTTTTAAAAATGACTGTAGAATCCATGCCAGCTCCTTTTATAAGTTAATGGGAAGAACATTGTGCCTATGCAGAGAATTCCCCATATAGTAGACATTAACAATGACAGTGCACTCAGACTATGTTCCCACTAAGCAGGGGAAAAGTTTTCCCTCTTGTGCGGGTAGCTTTTTCTGTAGCAACCAAGTCTCAAAAAACCTTTCAAACTTGCAAGTTTTTCAATTTGGCCATCTGCTGTTCATCAGGGTTAATCATAATTTACCGTTAGTAAGTGTATAAATCAAATGCCATCTATTGCATGGACTCTATTTTTATGCATTCAGGTCTGATGGAATAATTAAAGGCTTATTGGAATATTAAAAGAATTTAAACAGAATATTTGTTTTTAAAGATAAGACAATTAAACTTATTCTCACCTGACAAATGAACTTATAATTTTTGTTGCTAGCACTGTATTTAAGTACACTGAATACAACATTTACGATGTCAGTGACAGAAATGGTAAGGCAAACCAGTGAGGTTACTAGTGTAGCATAGCATGGAAGATGTAGCTGGACCCACCTGCCTGCTATGGTTTTTTGAAGGGGAAACATTATTTTTCTAGAATTCAGTTGCTCAGAAAGGTCACTGATCTAAGCCTGTTCCTGACCAGAGGGAACAGAAAGTCATTCCCACCTGCTGGGAGGGTTGATGATGCACATAGGCCAAGCTTACATGCTAACAGATGACTGCATTGCACACACATCACTTAACAAAGGCCTTGTACTGCAAGTATGCATAAAAATCCCTCTTTGCTCAGATTGAAGGGATGAGGAGGCTCAGCTGACTGAGCTGAGGAGAGTGGAGCAGAACGGGTGGCTCTGGCCTGGGGATAGTTAGTCCTTGGGCCAGAACAGCAGGAATGGGAAGTGTGTGTGCCTGTGTTCCATGATCACAGCAACCTTGCTCCCCTTCTGTATTTAACTTTTGTGTTCATTTATGCATTTGTATGGTAAGTTTTTAACTTGTGTTCATTTATGCATTGATGGTAAGTTTTGGGGTGGGAAATGCTTTCTCCTGTGCATGCAAAGGATTTCAAACCAGGTGGGAGACACCGAGTCTTTTCTCACTCCCATAGGAGGGCTGAGGAACTTGCCTGGAGTCACTGTGGAGAGACTCGTTCTTCTCTTGGTTTTACTCTACCCATTGTGGACAGGCAATGTATGCTGTAAGCTGTTGATCCGGCATGTTTTGGGTGTATTATGCTTGCTGTTTATGTCATTTTATGTGCTGGGCAGTGATGTCCTTGCAGTGGAAGGAGAGTCTGTCAGAGGTTGCAGAAGGCAATTGAACTAGCCGGTCCATCTCAGCCAGAAGAGCTGGCAATAGCTCTTCATGACTTTTCTGCCATCTTCCAGCTCCTCCTGTGGCACTTTTTCTCCTTTACACTGTACCCTTTCCTGATGGGCTTTCTTCTTCCTCTCTGCTCTCTGCCTTCCATCAGTTTCCTATTTTTTACCCCAATCTTTCTTCCCCTCCTCTCTGCTCCTCAGCACTCAGCACACCCCTGGGGAGCTCTGCAGTAGGCACCTGGCACTCCCATCACAATGTAAATGGTAGTAAAAAGCTGTGAACAGACCAGTTTCTGTGCGCCATGTCAAACATTTGTGATTGACAGTTTTTGCTTTTCCAATTGTTATCCAAATTGAGCTAGTCTGTGGAGGCCAGAAGCACATGCTATATGTTTCATTCTTTCATTTTCCTGTTGGCTCTCTGGTTTTCTTTTAGCAAGGTACCATTAAAGTTTTTCTCTAGCACACCTGCCAAGATGACATGTTCTTGCAATGGGGTTGGGAGGGACACTGGGATATCCCCATTATTTTTCCCCTTTAGATAAAAATACTATTTGTAGAAAGAAGCAGTAAAGGCATTAATGCAGAACATGGTTCTCATGCTGTGGCCCCTCTGTAAGAGAAGTGCGTCTATTCCTAGAGATGGGCTTTTAACAAAGAGCTTAGTGATGTTTCTCCTCTTATGTCATGCATAAAGGACACCTGGAAAGAAAAGCCAAGAAGAGAGGCTCTTTGGACAGGAAATGGCATGCTACAAGTTTAGTGCCCCTAGGAAGGCTAGAAAGAGACTCTTTGCATACCATCTTTGTATAAGCAAGCAACAGCTGTATTTTGGACCAGTTCTGCCTTCTCAGACTGTGCAAGCAGTGCAATCATGAGACAAAAGGTCACTTCACCCACGAAAAAAAAAAGACCATAATGTGTGGGATATATTTTGCAGTGAATTGCAAAATGCAACTGTGATATAGGTGAAAGCATTGAATGGTTTTGTGTGTGTGGGAGAAACACTACTGGAAATGTCAAAACTGATAACATAGCAATTTTGAATTGAAAGGCTTTGACTTTCTCAGTCTGGAATCATAAGGGTGTTTGGTACCATTCAAAAGGTGTCAAATCAGAGAAACCCTTTGTCCCTGTGTGATGCTCGATGGCCAATGGTACTTGGCAGGGTGGTGGGGGCAGCTGCCCAGCAGCCCTCCAACCAGCAGCTGTACTATCTGCTGCACACTCCCTCCTCTGCAGGACATCTGACAGACCCTGACACCAAAGGAAGCCACAACCCTCCCCAGCAAGCTGAAAGATTCCCTGGTGCAGCCCTTCGGTAAGACCCATGAGGACAATTGGATTCCTGGAGATTTAGAGGTGATGCTCCTCTGCTGAAGAACTGTTCCTCTGCCAGCCTTGAGGAGAGGCAGGCAGCTGTCCAGGCCAGCTCAGCGGAAGAGCCAGCTGGTGATCCAGGCTTGTCCCTGGTCTGTGGTCTTAGCGCTATCAATATATTTTGTTCCAAATGTAAAATGTCTGGGACCAATTCTGTCCTTCTTGCACTGCGGTGATTTGCATCATTATTGCCAATTGCACTTTGCAGTTACTCATGGATTTTAATCTTATTTTTTTATGAACTGCAACTAATTAATCCTCTCATTCCTCTCAGCTTAACAGACGCTATTGAGAATTGTCTGCATTTTTGTTTCAGATGACGGACCACAGCAGAGATTTCAGGAGACTTGTCAGTGTAATTAGAGGAGTCAAGGTACTGGAAATTGGTCTCCCATCACTTGAAATCCAGGAACAGCTCTGGCTACGCATCTGTTATTTGGAGGAGTCACACTGTAAAATTAATAGCTGTGAGCTGAAATGCGGATGAGTCTTGTTGTCTTTTGTTTGATGTGTCTCACTTTCTGAAGAGGGTCAGGGACAACCTATTCCATTGACAGAAAGACACTGGCAGACAACTGCCTTCCAGTCAGTTGTTGAGATTTAGTTCAGAGAGACTGGCAGAAGTCATCCTGAGTGCTAAAACATTTTCCTTTTCAATTATCTTATTTCTCTGCTATGACACACTGCTTCCTATCAGGCTTCATGCCGAGACAAGGCTGTTGCTGAATACTGAATACCTACTGTTCGGGAAAAATTATGTTTTTTTCTACAGGCAGTTTTTCCAAGTCTACATGTATGAACACAGACAGCCTCTCTACGGGCTTTGGTCACAGTCAGTGTACTTTCTGATGTACAGAAGCATACAACAGAAACTACTATGCTGCTTTAAAATACTAGCTAAGGCCACAGCTTAGAAACACTTTGCTTTTCATTCACTGTCCAATTCATGATTCTCCCACTGCAGCTCATCACAGTTGGGTTTTAAACAGCTTTCTATATCAGGCCAATCCTAAATGGCCTGATTACCCAGGGAGGGGCTTCCTTCAAGATGCCTTGGCTGCACCTCCAGTAAAGAGGCAGAGTCAGAAAGCTGGAAGACAGAAAATTCCCCAACATTTAAATACTTTTGCAAAGAAAGCTGGGAAGCATTCTGCACGTCTTCATGTAGGTGATTTGTCCTCTCAAAAGATTGTATTCTTTTCTGTTCTTACCTGTGTGGGATTAAGTTCTACTCCCAATTGCAAGTGGATTTTCTCCCGTCATCTTTTCCTACAAAATCCACAGTCCTGAGTCAGGATATCTGTGGTAGGGAACTGCATGACAGTTTTATCATGCATTTTTTTTTTCAGTTTTCTTGAAGCAGAGACATTGCAACATCTGCTCTGAATGTGGATTTTCTGGGTGAATTTCACCACTTTGCCAGCTGGCCACTTTGTGCAGCAGAGGGAATCCTGCAGCAGCTTCATCCTTCCTGAGTACCTGAACCAGAGCACTGCCTGCTCAGCAGATCAAAATAACCAGCACTCCCAGCTAAACCAAATTTGACCAGACCCATGAAACCAAGATGTTAAGCAAACCATAAGGCAGAGTGATTTTCCAGAAGGTACACTTATTAGGTCCTATTTTCTTCTCAGTCTGGTCCTTGTCCAGCCCAGCTGAATGGGAGCTGACGCTGTTCTGCTTCTGTCAATTATCAGCTCCCTCCACGTCTGTGGTCTTGCACTTGCAACTCACCGTGTATAGGCAGATTGCTGTGTTGGACCACATACATTCACTGGTGCCAGCTTCCTGGTATCAGTATTCAACGGATTTTGATAAAAAAAGAAAACCAGAACTGAGATAAAGGAAAGATGTTCTGACTGTACAGACTGTACTGTCTGACACAGGACAGACTCATTATGGCTTATTTTACAAAACTGTTATTTCCCTTTGTTGTAACACTGCATCTTCTGAATGCTTCGGTGAATGCTTCCATAATTAACATAATTATCATCTAATTTTAAAAAGCTGTATAAGCTACAATATGTGAGGGTGGTGACAGGTGGTTAGAAAGGTGAAGAAAAATACAGAGCCGCTGAGTGATCTATGTAACACACTAAAAATGCAACAAGACTGAAAAAAAGGAAAACCATTTTAGCTATGAATTCATTATTTATCTAGTCTTAAAAACAAAAGGTAGAAGATGTTTTTCCCCAGGAAATTTCTTTGGAAATATGACTCACTCTTCAGTGTTCATTAGAGAGTGAAGACAATGTCTCTTCCTTCAGCATGGATGGAGGATTTAAAACCTCCATCCTGTTAGATGGGCTGTCATGTGTAAAGAAGGAATATGTGAGATCTGCAAGGAGATCAACAGGAATTTTTTCTTGGCAAGGACTGCAGACTCTGCTTAAGCCGAGGACAAACCCCTCTGCCTTTATAGTCTGCTAGAAAAACTTGATTCAACTCCTGTCTTTGTTAAATCTTTAACAATGTGTTTCTGATTTGAAAGCCTGGCGGGGTTTATGTGCCTAGAAAATCCCAGTACTTGCATGCTGGGAAAACTAGAAGACCTGGTTAGTTAATTTCAGTGATAAAGAAGAGGATCGTGTCTGCATTCACTTCCCAAGTCCTACAGAAACCAAACCAGGGCTGTAGTATTGTTATCTGCACCTTGATGCCTGTACGTTTAACCCGGCTCAGAGACATGTTCCTGAATTTGTTAACTCTGCATGGAGTGACTATCTCAGGATTCAGCGTGCAGTTCTTAGGTATGTGAATATATGTTACGTATGGAGCAACTTAATTTACTTCGGAAATTTCAAAGGTCATCAAGTGTCCATTGGAGATTAAATCACCCACATAGTTCAGAACTCTGCAGAACCATATTTTCTACATCATTCTGCCTATCACAAATTTTAATTGAGGGTTATGTTGCAGGGAATCCAAAGATACTGAATTGTAAGTAATTTTCAACATTAATTATTTTTGTTTCCACTAGACTGCAAAGGATATGTTGATGTTTCAGAAGCAAAGAAAGAGAAGGGATCTTTTCCTCTATTATGCTTGTCTGAATTATGTTGGCGGCTCTGACCCTTGCAGGACTCCTGGCCACTTGAAGATCATGAGTTGGTCAATGTTTAAAGCAACCAAACTAATTAGAAAACATATTGCATATCTTCAAAAATGAATGTGTTCAGTCATGCTTTTTATTGAAATATGGAAGTTAAAAAATTGGAAGTTTTCAATTTCTAGTTGCCTGTCCTTTTGCCTTCGTCTGTCCTCCTATAGGAGGAGACAGAGAAAAAGTGTAGAAAGGGAAAAGGAAATCAGTAATCAAAACCTTATTTTCTAACACAAACATTTTAATAAAAAACTTTGTATGTATTATTGCCAAAAGAAGAAAACATGATTTTCAAAATTGTAAGGTTTGTTTAGAAGTTAGGAAATTTTTCCTTTGACATTTTATGCAGCTTTACAAAGGAGATTGCATAAATGAACTCTGGAGACCTTTTCTTCTGCAGGTGCAGGTTCTAGCAAGCATATCCTATAGGCTCAAAGCTAGAGAGGAGCTAAGGTAATTCCATACACACTATAACTTTTATGATGCAGTACTAAGCCATGTTTGTGTAAGTCTCTCCTTGGGAAAGCTGGTGGATTCCCCCTGCCACTGCAGTGTGCCCTGGAGTATGAGGTTTTAACTGCCCTTGGAGCAAATAAAAACAATGACAATTATCTACAACAAACACCACTTCCAAAATGCTTCATAATCATGCTAAATTCAAGTAGCAGGTGCTAAATTAATAATAAAAATACAGTTTAAAGTTCTTATTGAAGAGTTCATTATCTGTGTGAAATTGTTCACAGAGCATACAGGTATTTGTATCTTCTCAGAAAACTTAACAGAGGGCGATGGAATAAAATTGTACACAAGCTGAGGTGATGTGGTGTGATGCTGCATGCACTGTAAAAGGTGGAGTACCTAAGTGCTGAAACTGCAGC
Organism: Streptopelia decaocto; assembly: GCF_964273445.1. Classification (NCBI taxonomy): domain Eukaryota; kingdom Metazoa; phylum Chordata; class Aves; order Columbiformes; family Columbidae; genus Streptopelia; species Streptopelia decaocto. The sequence continues at coordinate 46,149,429 of NC_138655.1, forward strand.
TGCTGAATTTCTGTGGCACAGACAATGTGTAACTCCACTCTCTTCTTTGTAACCTTAATTTAGAAACCACTTATGGTAGGTGACTTTGATATCTCTTAAGCCTTGTACTGAATATTATCTCTTGGAAATTATGAGATGGTTTTACTAGCACAAAATTCATCTTCTTCTGGTATAACAACATCTGCCTCAGCAAGACTTTTTGTGCTGATACTACCATGGAAGGAAATTGCCCTTAGCACAGATAAAGCTTCTGGCTTGAGGTCTAGTGAGCACCTCTCTGCTACTCCTCAGTGGCAGCCTTGGGAGTGCAAAGGATCACAACAGTCTCTCAGATCCTTCTATCACCTGCCCATATTTCTTTGATCATTACTCACAGAAATGCCTTGTGCACAGCTGGCAGGCAGCCAGGCTGAGTGGTTCTGGGAGCACCCAGACTGTCTAGTACCCCACTGCTGGTACACCCCAATGCAAGAGCAGATGCTCCAACATGCAGCATTTTGCATGCTCTGTGACAAACCAAGCATCCAGGTTTCCCTTATGCCTTGCTCAAAAAGCAATATGGGCATTCCCAGAGCACTAAGCTCTTTGCAAAGCAGAAATTTCTCAATACCCTGTTAAATGTGGAAGTTAGAAGTTAATGGATGTCCAAACTACTTTGTATGTTTAACATATTGAACACTGGATGTTCTCATGTGTTTGAAGAACAAAGAACCTCCTCAGACACTGTTTTTTTCACTGTTAGCTAAATGTAGATCTAGGCTAAAACACGAGGGGAAGACTGGAGAGAGGAACTGCAGGCAGCTCCCCTCATCCCATCACAGGATAAATCCCTCATTCCTGTAAGAATGTCAGGAGGAAAATAAGAGGGCAGTGCACTGGCCCTTTGAGATGCCTCTACAGACACTGGGAAATTAGAAGAAACTAGAATGAAAGGTATGACATAACTGGACCACAGAGAGGTGGCAAAATCTATCTGCAGGACTAGACTATCAGCAGAAAAACACGATGATCTTTGGGGAAAGAATTCCAGAAAAATAGGAGAGATTTGTCCTCTATGTCGAGATTGAAAATATCTGCTTTGTATCTCAGAAAGAAAAGGCTTAAATTGAAAATGAGCATGTATGAGGTTTTGCTAAGAAACTGGCCACAAATCACCTATTTGGGAAAAAGTGGAAGGTGTTTGATTTGGTTTGAACCTACACACCCACAGCACTAAGCGAATTAAAGGACTTAAGCTAGTTGAATAACTACTGGGAGATAAGAAGAGACTTATACGGCAAACTTATTAAAAAATGGAACACAGTTTTCAAAACAAGCTGGACATCAAGTATTGTTCCAGTTATGGGGGGATATTGTACGAGGTGAAATTATTTTCTCTGTGGTCTCAAGTAATAAGCAGGAATTGATTGAAGTACCACAGAAGAAGGTGTAGGTTAAAGCTAATGAAATTAAATATATATCTATATATATACATATATATATTTACAAAATTTTACAGAGGAATAGTGATAGAATAAGGAGAATGTATTTCAAAAAAGCAACACATCCATGAGGCTGTCAGGGAGGGCATTTTTATGATAAACCTGAACCTGAGTGACCTAAAAATCAAAAAGATATCATATCAGAAGTGAAAACAATCTGTGTTTATGAAAGAAGAATTCAAGAATGTAAAGAAAACGGAGATGCATAGTAGATCTCAGCTAGTAAGAGGCATACAAATAGAAAAGATTCTGTTAGAAGTAAAAGAAAAGCAAAGGAAGTATTGGCAAAAAGAAAAGAATGGATAAAAGTGGAAGCAAGGCATATTGAAGAATTCAATTATTTATTCACTTCAGGCTTTGCAAAAATTTAAGGTAATCAGACACTTTTAACTAAGTGGTTATAGAAGGGAGGTGAGTTCACAAGAGGCTGAAGCGCAGAATCAAGTACATTTAGCTAATGGAGATGTGTTACAGCTTATTGGCAAAGCAATATTGAAAAGCATCTTACAATGAAATGAGAAAAAGCATCTGATACAGTTTGTGAACCACTAGCACTTATCTGGAGAATTAGTAGAGGACAGGAAAGGTCTTGGAAGACTGGAAAAGGATCAACATTATGCATTTTTAAAAGGCAGAAGGTCCATAGCTTTCTGGTTTTTTTAAGCAGCTGAACTTCGATCACTGGAAAGATTCTGTTCAAGTTATTAAGCTTCATTTGCAAGATGATAAAATGGGTTTATTGAGAACAGAACTTAATAAAACCGTCTAATTTTCTGACAAGGTGTCTGGCCTGGTGAATTAGAAAAATGTGACTGATGGACTCTGACTTGACTTAGTGGAGTTTGTGGCAGTGTCTTCCGTGACATTCCTAAAAAGAGGCATTCTTAAAAAAAGGCAATACCAACAAGGTAGTCAACAAAATTTATGATCACTGCATGGAAGAATATAGTTTTCTAATAGAAACAGTGAATTTATGTCATACTGGGAAGATATTTAAAATGTGGAAAGACCTTTCAAAATATTTTGACATTTTGAGTATTTTCTTGCCCAGATTGTACACCAGTAACCAATGACATCTACCATCCCTATGGAGATATTAACTTAGTTTGTGACTCCTCTGAAGTCTGAAAAAAGCGTAAAATTGTATCATGCCCCCAGTAGGAGATGTTCTTCTCCAGTTAAATTGTCTCATTATCCTTATAAAATATGTGCATTACGATTTTTAAACATCAAAGATAAATCTAGAGGTTACTGATTAATTTCTATAGTCAAACTTGTACTTTTTTTCCCCCTAGAGAATGAAACACGTATTTTTTTGTATCTACTAAAACTTACTTTATCCAAAAGGTCAGTGGCCAGTCCAGCACATTTGCATATCAATCAATCTGGACTGAGTTTTGTCCTAATTGCTTTTGGCTAATTGCCTACTATTTCCTTATGGTCAATGTTATCTTATAGCTTGATTTTAATGTATTGCTCTTTGAATGAAGAGCTTTTTCATACGGCTTTCAGATTTTTTTCTTAAATCCAACCACTGTACATTTTAATATATTATTGAGACCATGAAAACAGCCTATCTATTTTTTTTAGCATTCTGCTAGGTAGTTTGAGACAGATAACACCTTGATATTTAACATTAATATGTAAGAGGCCTAGAGATGGCTTATTCTAGAACAGATATTCATATCAGAGACGAAAGATGGAGCAAGTAGAATGTTAATTTCCCTTCATGGTGGTTTTCCAGAATGCGGTCCCAATAACTGTATAATTGTCAGTGAAATAAAATTTATCTTTTACTTGCTAAAATTGAGGATGAGAAAATCATGAGGGCTTCAGGTCCAAGGTAGTTCAAATGGTTGGTTTACCTGCAAATAAAAAATCAGAAAGCTTCCAGTCTCTCAGCAGTTCATTACCCTGCCAAGTACCTTGGCAGGAAAGAAGGTGGAGTACAAAAGATGTCTGGAAAGCACTTTTTCACTGGTAATCTGCATGGCTTTTAACCTTGAAGTTAATCAAAGTTCACAGTCCTCCATAAGGTACTTTGATTTTAAAAATATACAGCTGTAGAATATCTAATTTGAATTTTTAAAAAGAGTGGTAGCTGGCAAGGAACCTAGGAATTATTCTCATTTCCACTGAGTTTGTTGTACTATGCCTTTGTTTAAGACTTCTGATGTACATGCTGATGAGAGCAGAGAGCCAATTCATCCTAAAGTCCCATTGCCCTCTTCCAGGGGTGAGAAGATCTAGGACTCAGACTCTACTAGAAGCATAATAAGCAGATACAGTACATAGACAGAAGTGTGTAAAAGTGAGTCTTTCACAGGCAGAACAATTATCAAACTAAATATAGCTGCATTTTTTTATTTCCCTTGTCCCATATCCATTTCACAGAATTAGTTGAAAATGGGTGGCTCTGCATTGCCTAGCTCTTCCTCCATACCAGAACTTTTAATCTGAGAAAGATAACAAAATCTGCCATAGTACCACAGTGGCTAGTGTAAAAAAATAGGAGGGAACAAATTCTCTGTGGTGAGGCAGACTTTATTTTATATGTACTGCCCATGGATTAACAAAGTCAAAACAACTGAGTGCTGAGAGGAAAGGAATTGTTCAGGTTGATTCAAGACAGTGCATTTTGCGTGAAAAGAGATTTTACTAAGCCACCTTGAAACACTCCTTACAGTGAGGTTGAGTGACTTAGCAGAAATGCATTAGAGGAAAACAGGCCGTTCTTTGCATGACTCTTTCCTAGCTAAACAGAATACTTGCAACTGAGCTGGAGGATTATATATGGAAAGCTTTTCTATGTAGGATCTTACTCAGCTATAGCAAACCAAAAAAGACAAGAAAAATGTAACCAGCTCTTTCCCCTTTCTCTCACCTTGAAGTTTCTGTGTGGCTGAGGGGTCCGAGCAAGGCCAGTTTGGCACACTACACCTTTCCAAACTCCAATTTCTCTGATCTAACTAACGGATTTTAAAGGATAGTGACGTGTTGTGTAAAAGCTTATTTTTCTTCTATCTTTTTTTTTCTTTCTCTTTTACTATATTCCTTAAGAGATTAAAAAACCACCAAACCCTGCCTCAAGATCTATTTTGCATTACAGATTCTGTGTTAGCTTGGGTTTAAAATGTAAACTATACAACACATGCAAAAGCATTTGCCAAGCTTGCCAGAACTTATCCTTATTGCCTAGGGAAGTGGTTGTGTCACCATCCCTGGAGGTATTTAAAAGACATGTAGATGTGGTGTTTAGGGACATATCTTAGTGGTAGACTTGGCAGCGGTAGGTTAACAGTTGGACTTCATGGTCTTACAGGTATTTTCCAACCTAAACAATCCTATTATTCTATGATTTTATACTCTCTACAAAAATTGCCTCAATTTTCTTGCATTTAAATATTACCTAGTGGATACTGGTAGTGTAACATTTGGACAGTCTCAAGTTTGAGAATATATCAAAAGGTAATCTTTTAATGAATAACCTTAAAATCTACCTAGACACAGGGACAAACCTACAGTAAGGTATTCATTCACAGGGAGGTGTTGTGATGGAGAACACAGGCCTGGGAGCAAGTGACATATTCTTTGATTTTACTGCCATAGCATTTATCATGCAATGTAGCATACTGAGTGTCAGTGAGTTCTCAGAGTTACAGCAAATCACTGCCATCAATTCCTCACTCGTTAGTGTTGTCTGTCACTCACACTCAACACAAACAAGGTGTTTTTTATCTCTTTAAACCCTGAAACTGTTCAAAAATGTTCAAAAAAATTTGTAGAGCAGACCCTGCTAAAGAATCACTTGGGAGACATCCATCTCTCATCAAGTAGAAGACTTCACAGGGCCTCTGGAATATGACTTCATAGTAATATAAAAAATACGTTTGTATTTGCAAAATGGAGTAATTAGGGCTGATTTCCCCACTGCCCTGTGGTCTACGAGCACAGTAACACCTTTTGAACAGTCAGATTCATAAAGATTCAAGTCTGAGAGTTGTTTCTGGAAGCAGGGACATCAGCTACTGTAACAAAGATCCCCCCAAGAGCCTTGGAGGCTTCTCTAGGCTGAGAAAAATGAGCATTGAGAGGAAGGGCTGCTGGAACAGACAAGGCAGGATGGGGATGTCCTGTCACAAAACAGGAACCCAATATCTCAGTCAGCCTTTTGGATGTTTAATGCATCACATAAAGTAAAGCACTACGGTATTCTCCTTACAGTATTAGCAACAGCTTAAAGGCTCTGATGTAATGAGCACTGTCAGATTTCACTGTGCTGCTGGCAAGTCTTGAAGAAACCTACTGAAGTCAGTGATTATGGTAGGCATTCTTTCAGCCTCAACAGAGGAATTAACTTTTGCCTTAAAACCCTGGCTGCATCTCTTAGCAATGGCTAACAACTTGGCCCAATTTGGCTGCTTAGCCTGGGGAATATTTAGGCAACTGTAGTTGTATTAAATTCTCAAGTGTTTCCTTCCAGATAGCTTTATGTTCAAATGGTGCTACATTTGTAGATAACGTTGGCAAGAAGGGAAGAAGACTACATAAGAATGGCACTTCTGATTGCTATTTTGGAACAGGGAACATGAGAAAATTGCATCTCTGCAGGCCTGGTTCATCTGCCTGAAGCCTGAGTGGTGTCAGCAACAGACTCTAGCTGCCTAATGTATGCACTTGTCTGCTGAGGATGGAAAACTGCATGCCAGCTTTACACAGTTTTCTTAAATAAATATTTTCCTCTCTTTTCCCTTCTTTGGAATGTTTTTAGTCAGCTTAACAGACAGGTGCAATAATGTAGTAGTAATACATTAAATAGGAAAATAATGTAGGAATATTGACTGGGCCAGACATAAGCTTTTGTGTATATGAGCGAATATATATTTCTGAGAACGAAGATGTATATGGGTGTCCAGATACCTGAAAGCATGCTGGAAATGTTTTCCTGGCTTGTGCGCTTGAATTCACTATTGGCTCTCTGCATTTACATTTGAAATATCAAGTCAGGAGATTTTGATTCTGGTATTTTCAAATCAAATTATTTTATTGATTTGGAGCAGCAGCAAAGAAAAAGAAGGAAAAACGTGGCAGAGAAGATACGCAGGAAGAATGTGTTGTTTGGTCCACATCTTCACATACTGATGTGAAGCACCTCTCATGTGATGCCGAGTTTGATTCTTTGAAGCTGAAGAGGGGCTGAGGTATTTGAGATCTGTGCATATCCGCCATGTGTGACATAACTGTTTCATGATTATTCACTGTATCATACTAGTAAGCCAATTTTTATGATGTGTTGATGTTAATAATTATGACCGCCAGAACCAACATACTGTGACTAAGCCTCCAACTAAACTCCTAGAGCAAGCACCCGTGCATATAATCACTTCCTACAATGTCAGTCATCCTGAAACAAAGAATCTATCCAACAATCATTCAAGTGAAAGCTGGCAGAGATGAGAGGATAAGAGACCGTCATCAGTCTTGCAGAGACACAACTGCAGTCTCAGTTTCAGTTAAAGGTGACAGAACATTCCATAATGCTTTGCTGCTAACCAGAAGTGTTAGCCTGTGCAAAAGCACACTTCAAGCAAGTCACGTTAGTCCAGCCAGAATGTCTGTATGTTGCTACTGTACAGTGTCTGTAATTACTCAGAGCTCCCAGTGACCTATTCTTGATCCACAGAAAATCTCAGGAGACAGATCTCTGGGAGATACTGTGCTATCCTAAGCGGCCAACCTACCTGGCACATTCACAAAATGCTACAGTGACTGATTCAAAAAGGCAGGCAGGTGTACAAACAACACTCCCTTATTACATTTTACTATACGAAATTTAGGTCAGGGTTTTTTTTATTTTTTATTTTTTAACTTTTTTTTATACCTTTCCCCCCATATCAGTGCCTGTTTACTTCCACAGCTTCATGGAAAATGGTAGCTACAAGACCCAACAGTCTGGTACTTGTTCCTTTCTCCATTCCTCAGAGTTTGATTCCACCTCGAATACTAGAAGAATTAAGAGGAAGCTAGCAAGGCTTGATATACAAAATCTTGGAGTGCCAGAAACTCTACCAAGAATGCCAGAGCACAGTAGGGAAGTGTTGCCACTAAATTAAATAAATTGGAAAGAAAATGCATTATCAGAATCATATCTAACACCCTCTGATAACTTCAAATAAAGTCTAAAGGAGTGATACAATTAAAGAGGTGATGGGAAAATAAAGTGACACAATTGTTGCTACTGGAGTTTTAAAATTAGATGGAATCTGATTAGTCCTTAATTGAATGAAAGGTGATAAATTACATATTCTGCTTAACTGCTTGTATTAGAAACAATTACAAGTCTGGAGGGATGTTATCTGCTTTGTCCTACATTCTTAAAGAACAACAAAAACTAACTAGTCACTTTGGTAATCAGTAACTTGTTTTCTAATGTTGTCAAGGTACTCTTGGTACATCAGTTTCAGTATTTTATAATGTGTTGTTGACCTTTCTCTTCAAGGAAGATGATTTTTTTTCTCCCTTTTAACAAAGTGAGATGTACAATGAATGTACAATACTTGCAAGGTGTTTGACCAGGGATCAACTTTTCCTTCTGTGTTCATTTGGCCTTCACCTAAAATGGGGGGGGTCCCCCTGCTACAGAAATACAGATCCATAGCAAAAATGGGGTTTTCTATTTTCTTTAGTGATATGATGATTCATGGTAGATCCTTTTAAAGTGAAGCAGTGTCACAGCAGCCAAGTATCTGGGCTCAGTTCCAGCAGCTTAGACTCTTAACTCCCTGCTAATGCTGCTCAGCTGGTAAAACTAGTTATTACTGTGCTCTGTTCTAGTGAGTGCCACCGGATTAAATATTCATTGGAAACTCAGTAGTATCCTTACAGCTTTGCCAGCCTGAGAGACTGCAGGTTGGTATGAGCCTGCTCTGCCTGCAGACTGCACCACATGGATGCAAACCAGCTCTGATCTACAGTGCAAGTGTCCATGACACCCTAGTACTAGGTCTGAGCCGCTAACTCCATGCAAGGCTTATAATGTCAAGCTGGGTGCTATTCTACCACCATGGGTTTGCTCATCCTAGAGGAAAGAAGACTAAGGAGAAGTGGGTTTAACAGTCTTCAGTGACCTAAGGAGGGGTTATAGTGAAGACAGACTTTTCTTGGAAGTATAAAATGTAAGGACAAGGGGCAATGAGCACACATTACAGCAAGGTGCAGGGGAAATTCCAGCTGGACATAAGGAAAAAAATTCTTCATCATTAAAGGGATTTAGCGCTGCAGATGGTTAACCAGAAAGTCTTTGTAATCTCCATCCTTGAAGACTTTCAAAGCTACACTGGACAAGGTGTGAGCAACTGGCTCTAACTTCAAAGTTGACCCTGTTTGAAACAGGAGGTCGGACTAGAGGACCTCAGAGGTCTCTTCCAATTTTAAGAGCTTAGTGGGAAGGGGGCACATCCTACAGATCCTGATATTTTACATATTCTCTTTCCCTCAGTCTCCCCCAACACATTGATTTTTATGTAAAAATACATTTTCAGCATTGCATGTTTTAATTTAGAAATTGTTTTGTAGTGGTAACTTACTTCTTAAGGGATGACCTAGTCCTGGGGTCTTTAATCCTCAGGGAAACAAGTTCAGGAGGGAAAGAATGTTCTGGTCCTTCCTGTCATGCCACAGAATCTTGAGCTAGACAACAAAACAATAAATGGAATTGCTCTGCTGCTTAAAGAACACATAAGAAGAACAGCTGAAGAATAGTTCTCTTTCAGCTCATCCAAGGAGGATGAGCTCTTCCTAGGTGTTTGACTCCACTACCCAAGGATGAATTTTATGTACATGCATAGAGAATCTTATGGTTGAAAGCCCTTGCTAGGAAGTTTTATTATAGAGCCTGTGCACCTCCATATGTGACTGGACTGGTACTTTCCCTGTATCTGATCTGAATGGTCAAAAACAAATTTACCTTTCTCTGACAGCCTGATCTTGCCTGAAACGACTTGCAACACTTTCTTATCCTCGACTCACATCAGTAAAGTTTCAGACCATAATCCAGCATTATATATTCTTCTTCTAAACATATCACCATGATTACATTTCAACTGGAATGAAATATCTCACTCCTTAACACTGTGCTCATTGTTTACACCTATGTTGATTCTTAATGAGATTTTTGGTAATTAAATGGCTAACTGATTAAAGATGATCTGTTAATTTCAAGTTTTACATTTTTTCATATATTTAGTAACCTGTTCATTTCAAGAAAAAAATCCACCAAAATTTCTTTTGTTCTAAGCTATACAGGCAGCTGATAACTAAAGTACTAGTTACTAGTTACTAGTACAAGTACTAGTAACAAGTGTCAGATTATAAAAAAAATTGTTTTGGTTGTGACAATGTAGATATTTACTGTAAATTCTTTGCTTTATATATAATAACTTATGTGATTGAAGTTACTGCATAAACAAACTTTCTTTGAGGATCAAAACATAGTTTCTTCACCTGATCAGACTTCTGAGACCTCTGAGGTATTTCCGTGGATTTTCTCCAAACTTCTGCAAGTATTTTACCCTTTCCCTTTACAGTAAGACAATCCCATATACTGGAAGTGTAGCTTTTCTTCTACATGTTATAAATTTCATCTGGCTGGAGTAATATATATATGTGTGGGTAGGTTTGTGTGTATGCATATATAAATAAATATATATACAATCTACATACACACATGTATTTGGACAGTGGCCATGTAACCAGATCAATTTTTCTTTCAGAAACATCCCCTTTATTATCCTTTTGGTCCACATCGTCTGAAAACTACCACCAGCAGAAGTTTTCTGTTGCATCTAGGATGCTAATTTTTGTATAATGTTGTGCCAGGCCAAAATGCCAACCTGGGGGTCCTTCTGCTTGCAAGTAGATTCTGTGATTGCTGACAAGGTCTGGTTTTCTGGAAACCCCATTAACAAGCAGCCATGATATTTTTAGCCTTAAATATTTTTGATAGAGTCTTAAATTACTGTTGTACCACCTGACTTAAGACCCAGATAGACTCACATGTTTGCATTTCCTGATTTTTTTTTTTTCACTTTAGGCTCTTTTTGTCCAGCTTCAGTTACTATATGCTGGTATGTAATGTATCATGTTCATTCTACTCCCTATAATCCTTTCACCCATATTACTTTTTTGAATTACCCGTTTCAGCTTTCATGCCTCCTTTTAGCCAAGATGTCTTCTTCTACATTGCAATCCCATTGTGGCTTTTTGGATATACAAGCATACATGTGTATTCCAAAAATTCCACTTATGCCAAAAATGGGGTTTCAGAAAATCGTTATTATGGAGTGCCAATCATGTATATTATAATGGGGACATGATTCAGAAATATAATCAACACCAGGGGAGCAGTGCAGTGGCTAATTTTAGATGTTAACACTCCTTTGCCAGTCAGCATGGGATTCAAAGTGCAGAACTTTCTATGTTTACAAATAACCAACTGCTACTTTTTGAAACTGTACAAAAGCCACGTGAAATCCCAATGAATGTCTCCAAGTTGAGGTTATTTGTGAATACACAATTTTCTGTGCATTCTGATACAGGAAAGTATATCCAGTGAATGTTTAGTAGCAGATCATCCTTTTAGCTAATGAGGTGAGGTGGACAGTGAAGATGCTTTCGAGTTTCCCGTGTAGTTAATTTATTTAGAAATTTTATCCATGGTGATCAAAACTCCTGAGATCCTGAATTGTCAGCATCTCTGTAAAAGGGAATGGTATTTTCAGTTTTAAAGCTTCTTTTTCTATTTGATATATACATTTGCACACTGAAACAAATATTGACACATACACATGCTCAGCGCTGCTCTTCTGTTCTAGTGGAACAAGATTTAACCATCAGTTGTAATGAGCTTCAGGGAACCACTTTTCAGATGACTCCAGTGTCTTGCTTGTTTTCTCCAAATGTTAATTACATAGAGTAGTAAATATTATTCTTTTTGTGCCCTTTTAACTTGCCATTGTTATATACAAATGTGTTGGTGTTTTAGTGCAGAAACTGTGGCCTACATCAACAGACATGGAAAAGAACTGGAGACCTGGGTGGAAGTTGACTGGAAGGCAAAGACACAGTTACAAAATTCTGTGCTTTATACTTAATCTTCCAGTAATCTTACCCTTAATTCAGTTTAAAGAAGAAAGCTCTTGGTTTTGCTTGTAGCCTTCACTACCTCTCTGGGCAGCCTGTTCTAGTGCTCTGTCACCCTCAAAGTAAAGAAGTTTTTTCAACTTTCATGTCACAGTAGTTCACCCATTTTTCTTATTTCTTACATATTCTCACTCTTGCAATTTTCACCAGTTTAATTTCTCATGTTTCTTTCCCCCCGCCCTGACTTTTTCTTAACTGTTTTTTTACCAGAGGCAGAGCTGTTGGTGACCAGATATCTTCTTATTCAAGAAATGCACTTATTGGTTGCCCTAAGCAGTTGAATGGCTGCTCTAACAGACTGAAATGGCCACCATGACTCTTTAAAAACTCCAGTACATCTTTGAGTACTTGAGATCACATTTTTACACATACTTTCAAATGAATATTAATTTCTTTGGCTCTGTCTCCTTGTACGGCTGCTACACACTCATGATGCCAGAATCAATGGCGTGTCATCTTACAGCTGGCTAATACCAGACCAATGCTTGTCCATGCTGCTTTCCTCCTGACTTTCAAGCTTAATAAGAATGCTTGCATTATAACTCATCTTAGTGAAGTAATTATGTGTAATTGCATAATTACCCGTTACAGCTGTTTGACTTACTGGCACTTACACTAATTAAACTAATGTGGTGCACAACCACAAGTTAATTTAAAACAAAGAAACCATAGCACGATCCCTCTTGAGGGTGTCTACACAGGCAGTGATACTGAGGTTGAACAGAAAGTGAAATGTCGATTCTATATCTCTTTTTTAACCTATTACAAAGTTTACTTTAAACAGGTGACAAAATACAGAATTAAATCATAAACTGTGTAATAATCCTGAACAAAACAAAACACAAGGGTCTGGAATGAGAACAAACTCTTGCTCAAGAACACTTGCTGTGCTCTGACTAGTAGGAAGTAAAATTTCTTGCAGGCAAATAATCATACATTTGTTTATTATAAACATTTCTCAGTGGTGGCAAAAGCTAAACTTGGATTTAGCTCAGTACCTGCTGGTATGTTTTACCTGCTGGTATGTCTTCTAGATTAAAATTCAGTATTTGAGTCTTGTGCTCAGTCAACTATTCTGATATGCAAATAACTTCAATGGATTTACTTTTTATTTATACAGTGAACAACCAAATCATATGGACAGCAATAAGATTCAGAATATGAACTTAAATAACAAAACTGAAGGATTAACATAATGAATAGCAAATAGAATGTTGTCTTTAAATCTGTGTTTTTGGAGACATTCATAATCCTACAATTACTTTACTGAAAAGAATGTGCTGCTTAGTTTTGGCTCGGAGAAGCACAATTTACGTACTTACCTTCTTCATTTGAAATTTGGTCTGTACATTTCTTCAAAGAAAAACATCAAAAGCCACTCTTGCTGCAAGAGATGAGCAAAACCTCCAATCTGTTTTCCTCCTCAGTCTTTGCATCCTATTGAATTTTATTACTATAAATAGAGGCTCTGGTTGCTGTGATGCGCTGTACTTATAGTAAGGATAAGCAGACAAGCACGTCTGTGTACCCTGTCTGTGCTGTGTACCCTGAAAATCCAAAAAACATTCCTGTAGCAAACTATTTTGGAAGTCTAAATCTTTCTCTAAGGAGAAGAAAGCTTTTCTGAGTTCGTACAGACTTCTGCCCTCTGGAGTTGAGTCTCATGTATGTTATCACTTCACACATCTAGGAAGCAGGTTGCCTGGGTAGAAGACACTTATTTTGAGAAACCCATGCAAGAGAAACAGAAACATTTTCTTTCCTCAGGGGAGAAACTCTACAACATTTAGCAATACTGTCTGCTTTTTATAAGAAACAGTTCAAACTGTTCACTTAAAAAATAAAAAAGGTTATAGACATCCTTGAGACCTAAGCTGCTATTGCCAACTGAGAGTTGCTTGGAGACGACACCAGCCACAAGAAAGAAGAGCCACCTACTATTTTATGATTCTTACATCTTATTTTATCTTGATTTATGCTTTTTCATATCTTTTACAGCTTCTTAGCATGGAATTAACTGATAATCACCAGAGAGTCTAGTAATCTAATAAGGTGTTACAAACGTGCAATACTTTTCTCCCAAGGTTTTACCCATTCTTCACATTTCACAGCCACTCTTTCGGAGGGGTAATTTGAGGCTTTCTGCTGCACTTGTGTGCCTCAGATGACCTGAAGGTTTGAATGCTTCTTTTTGTGACAGAAAGCAAATATTTTAATGGACTGTTTCAATCTGCTGTTTAAAGCTGAGCAATTGTAAGATGCATACTAGTTAACTGGCTCATACTCTATTGACGAGACTTTTTATCAGCCAGATGCTGATAGTACAGGTATTGATTTTTTATCAGTTCCTTTGAAAAATGAATAAAAATAGTCCTGATTGATAGCCTTGAAATTTAAGGCTGCTAAGAGAGCAAAAATAGGAATTGCTCCTAATCTGTAACAAAAAAGATCATCAGCAAATGAGAAAAATCATTCTATTTTATGCAACAAAAGAAACCAGAGGAGTAATAATCAAAGTCTTCCAATGAAAAACAGTAAGAAAAAAGAAAGAAAAAAGAAAAAGAAAAAAAATCTGAAATAAAACTGCTTGTATGATGCATCAAATACTGTAATTTATATTTTCTGGTTTTCTTCCTTTTTTAACAGTGCTGAATTTTTCAACTCATGAAACTCAAGTGTGAGGTCTTTTGGTAGTAAAACTGACACACTAAGGAGAAAACATCTGATTGTAAACTTAAAAAAAGTGGCACAAATCTGACAACGTTGCAACTTCTCAGGTTTTGTTTTTGCCTTTAGATATCAGCCAGCTTTTGCTAGAGGCCTTCAGATTCAACAGATAGCTGAGGTGTTCTTAATATGCTTTTTAAATTAAATATGGGAGTGTATAGATGGTGATCCTAAACTGTTTTCTATTTTCTTTGCACTGAACTGTTGCTGCCATAACAGGCTGAGTTCACCCCAGTTTATGGTACACATGTACTTTTATGAATATTTGAACTCTTATTATCTTGGATTTTAAAATGTAGAACCCGTATTAATTCTTGCTGTCACTGTGGTCTGCTGGGGCATATTAAAAGAGGTTCAGGGTCTAGCCATGGGATTGCTGGGAGATCTAACAAAAGTACTTGTAGTTACTGACTGTACAGATCCACTCTGGACTGCACTGCACTGTGCTTTCTCATAGCTGATCTGTTAATCAACTTACAAAGACTATCTTAAAAAGTTCCCAGGAGTATGATTTTGGTTGCTTCCACACTGGAAAGTCCTCTCTAACTAGAAGTTGAAAGACACATTTGTATTGTGCAGATGACCTCTTCATCTTGATGTTGAAGAGACAGCTCAGAGAGTTCACAAAGAGAATCATCATCTTGTTCTTCCCATCCATAGAAGAGAGGAGAAAACTACTTTAAACCTAGAAGCTGCTTGAAGATGAAAAGAAGAGCCACATACAAAGGATGAGAGGGTTTGTCTTGTCAAATGGTTTCTTTTCCTATGGAGCTTCCCTTACTTTGGGATTTAAACACCACATGGGGCCCTAACCAGTTCTCTACTGATGTACATTCACTCACCTTTTTGTTTGAATGTGTGACCATGGTAAGAGCAGAAGAAAAGTTTCCATCAGCTTTGAGAAATTAACTCTCCTGAAACAGCCCAATACTTGCTTCACACCCTTTTATGAACGTAGATTCACTTCATCTTGGCCACACGGAATGCAATTGCCGCTTCACAGGCAACTGCCAACTTCCAGTCCCGCCACTGCTGCGTGCGGTTCCTGTGTTAGGCAAAGATAAGCAAACCTCAGAAGATTAAAGATATTGAAGAACTGTCCCAATGGCATATATTCGTTCAAAATTATCACCCTTGTGTTGCATGGTTATTGCAGACAAGTTAGTGCAGCCTAGGGAACAACTAATGTTCTCCCGAGAAAATACTGACACCAGAAACCACTATATCCCATCCAAACCTGAAGCAAGAACAACAAAATATATGAGTTTTTCGCAAAGCTCTCACAGGAAATTTTGCATAAGCAAGTTGCACAGCTGGCACAGCTGGTTTTTGTAACTCCTCTTTTTGCATGTCCCTGATGAACAAACCCTTTTCTGGGACAAGACAGGGACTTGACTGGCTGTTACATCACTCCAGTGCTACTCCAGAAGCTAAACTAGAGGTCCGATCACCCCTA
The DNA here is from genome assembly GCF_964273445.1 of Streptopelia decaocto. Lineage (NCBI taxonomy): Eukaryota > Metazoa > Chordata > Aves > Columbiformes > Columbidae > Streptopelia > Streptopelia decaocto. Next base: position 46,165,293 of record NC_138655.1, read on the forward strand.
TCGGAAGGCTACAAAGGCAACAAGCAGTCATACATGTTGAAATTGAACTTGCCAGTGTATTAAGCCAAGATCAAAAGTTTCAGCATCATTAACAGTATTTTATTTCATAGATGCTACTGGCAAAGTAGCTGCAAATCTAATGCAACTTCTCCATAAGTAGAAATGACAGTATCCCAGACTGGATTTTTAAAATTTGAGCTTACTATAAACTTTGTGGGTTGTAGACATGCCATTGTCAAAGCAAGGCAAAAATGATACTGAGCCCTGCTACTTCCACAGGTTTCATAGCAATCATGCAGTTCATCCCATGATACAATATCAAAATGTTTTACACAGTTGGCTCATGCTTTTGACTATGTAGTGCATTTTTCAGACCACTGGGCAAAGACCAGTACATTTAAAGTTTTAGTTGCTCCCCAACATGTAGTTAAGTTTAACAGTACACATTGTATTGAAATAATTAGCATTAAAGCATCGATTTATTCACATTAAAGTCCTTATTAGCAATTCATTCCCATATAAAATAAGAATGTCTTTCTTGTCATTAAATTTCACGTTACTTTTATGTTTTTCCTTAAATGATGTGGAACACATAGTTTTAATGGGACTATAATTAGCTATTCTCAAAGGGCTTGAATTTAGTCATACATATTGAAATCGAATCTGTTCCACAGTTGTGCAACTCTGCATAGTTTGACCAACAGAAATATTTTTTTTGCTTGAGAAACTACTAACCACTGACTTTTAAAAATCATCTCATACTTCTTTCTTTGAGTGACAGATTTACTTCTCAAAGCACTTAATTATGCAAATAATGTTTAAGCATGAGAATCATCCTGTTGAAGTGGCCACCTATATTAGCACATGCTCAAGTGTTTGTCCGAATGTCATTTTAATTAGGAGAGCAGTACAAACAGCAGCCAGGTGACAGATGTAGTTTTCCTTGCTGCTAGCATATCATTTATCCTCACCTCTCCACTAAGGACAGGGCTTTGAATTGGCCTATGGATGTTAAAATTCTGTTATTGCCTGGGTGTAAGAACAGTGCCAATGCTCACACAGTGAGCTTACTCTCCTGGTTGGCATTGTGTCTATCAGACAGCGAGAGGATGTAAATGAACCTACTTTTCCTCTTTTCAGATGTGAAACTCATGAAATTTCCGTATTTCTTGGAAATTAAATACCTACAAGTGCTCCAGAGCAAATTCCTCTTATACCTATCACCATATTTAGGTTTTACAAGGACTTGAATATGCAGGGTAACATTCTGGTCTCCTTTACAAATAGTAAGAGATAGGCTAATGACTTTAAAAGGGCCAGGATTTCACCTGTACTACATATAATCTTGTTTGAACTGAACGACTGCTGTACTTCAATGCTTAATGTATTGAAAATAGATTTCAGTAGTAGCACATTAAAATTAAAATTAATCTATCATTTTAGCTCTCTCTGTAGAAGAATTTCACTTAAAGAGTTTTCACTTTTTTATGCATAATTTTATATCAGTGGGAATCATAAAAATAACTTTTCTCATATTTGCAGATGTGAGCATGAGCTTTTCATGAGGATCTATAGTAGGTATGGATTTTTGTGGATACATTTTTCTGTGGGACCTACTCCCAAAGTTTTAATATATTGCCAAAGATACTTTTCCTCATGAATATGTCTTCAAGCTCCAGATGTCATGCGCACCTATTGGCAAGCATTTCTTTTGTTATGCTCACCAGCTGTAACAGGCTTATTTAGGGATTAGCTGTGTCTCAGCTGTAAAATTAATTCAGGAGCACAGCCTGCTGTTCCAAATGAAATTGCAACAGAAGGAAATGTTGTTTCCATGAGTTTGTCTTTTTAAGATTTGTATAATTGGTTAATGCTGTTTTGTCCTTTTGTTTTTTCTTAGAGACAATTAATCAATACTTGGTCATGTGTAACTTTTATTTTCTATTTTCAGTGCATTGTGGTATACAAACAGCAAATGGAGATGATCGTGTCCTCTAGTGCGCAAGGAACCAGAAAGCCATAATTAACAGATCCTATTGTGGTAGCAGTTTTAGCAATTAATTTTGAGCTATGGATCTATGAACCAAAGCCTTCAGTTTTCAGCTTTCTGGATTTTTAAAAATTTAAATCAGTTTTTGCAGAATAAATGTATATTTCCACTCTTTTCCCACTTTCAGTTAAACAGAAGACAAATGGCTCGATGCCTGAAGCACGGCATTTGCACTCGGGTGCTGCAGGCTTCATTCTTTGGTCAGCCCTGTCGCCTGACTGTAAGGAGACCCACAAGATGTGGGGAGAGAGTTAAGACTTCCTTTATGGATGGCTTCTTAATACACCAGAGATGACTTTTTGGTCCCATCAAGTCTACCCCCAGGTTGTCAGGTATTGCTCTTAGCTGGAAAACACGAGTTCTCTGCCAAAGGCAGTGAGGGGCCTTTCAACTCTAACTGATTTTTTTTAAGTAGCCCCAGGCAATTTCAGTTTAAAATGCAAGAGACGAGTATAAAGCACTTTCAGTTTGTATAGCCGAAGAATTTGGCGCTTTGTGGACAAGAGCAGGACAAAGTACCGTGTTGTAGCTGCAATGTGGATGGCCTGTTCTGCCTGGAAGCAGATGCTGTGAGAGCCTGGGTGAGATCAGGCTGCTCAGCTGCACGACACAAAGCGGTGACAGACAGAAAATGCTTTTCTCCAGATGCAGCAGGGGAAAAATATGCTTCTAAAATATACAGGACTGATTTTGGTCTGTGTTGTCAGAGACAATGTAGTGCTAACAGCTGCTGAAGTCTTTAAACAGCTGAAGATTGCCACTCCTTCTGTCAGTGATCAAACAAGTTTCTCATGCAGCTTTCTAGGAAAATAGAACACAAATGCTTTGCAAAGGAAGTGGCTGCACTATGAAGGCTCTTCGTTTCTCTTTGTTGTGATAGGGGCATCATTGTTACCGACCTAGAAGGCAAGTGTATGGTACTTGGTTTTAGAGATACTTCCCCAGCTATCAATTAATTTTTTCTTTGCCTAGCTAACAAATGTTGTATTTTTTTCCTATGATTCTTCCTCCATTTGTCATATAGCCTGTACTAGGAGAGACATCCTGTACCAGCACACTCCTGGAGTGAAACTCACCATCTAACCACTGCCCTGTTTTGATGTGGCAAGGTCCTTCCTAACACTGTGTCTGTGGCTCAAGCCAAAGAGTTACTATCTTTGGAAAAGGTGCTCACACTTTTAACCAAGCCAGCCTGACAACCTTTATGGCTGCATAACCTTGAACAGCAATCCTAGCTCTGTTAGGAATAATCTACATTGCTTTTTTTTGTGCTGTTCCTTGAAAATGAAAAGCCACTGCATAGCTATTTTATGTCTATTTCACTGAGCTCTATACAAATGATCACTTGAAAGTGAGCAGGTGAACATCTCAGTTGCCTTCTAGAACCAGATCACATAAAGTATGGAATTGTAGAAGAAGGAAAGATGGGAGAAAAGCTATATAGACTGTACAATGTATGTGTAAGGGGGCATATCCATCTGGTGGAGCCAAAGAGGTGGAGGATAATAATAGAGAGAGACAGGGAACACTAAAAGCTCCTTCCATGAGGAATAAGTTGAGGGAGGACACAGGGGAGTGTAGGGTGGGGGAAGAAAGGGACTTCCAGTAGGATGCAAAACAGGGTGGAATGAGCTGCAGTATTTGGTTTCTTATGAAAGCAACAAAAAGTGCATGGTTGTTCGGGTGGTAATTTAATGGAAGCTAACCACTTAAAGAAAAACTCCTAATGGCAAAGCCAAAGAAGGAGCTAAATTTCCTCCCCATCCTTGGCATTTGTGTCTTAGACAGCATTTTTTTCAATCTCCTCATGTTCAGCAAAGGTACATTTCCCATTGTAAGCCAAAAAATGAAGACATAATCCGATACTCAAGTGAGTCTCAGTCCCTTGAGGTGCAGCAATTATATAATGATCATCATCAGCAGGGCTCAAGGTAATTTAACAACTGCACAGGGTAGTCCAAGGTGAGTTATTAGAACCAGCCATCTTTTCATGTGCTCATTAATTACAGTAACAATAATTTTGGCAATTATACATGCAGCCCAAGAGACTGACTGGGTCTCAGGTGTGCAGAAGGAAGATCAAAAGTCCTAAAGCTTTCATACCCAGGCACTCACCTACACTTCATGTAAAATAAAACAGTAAAAAGTGATTTATATTCTAAAGTCTCCCTCAAGCTCTGGCCCAAGTCTTTAAACCACCTTGCACAAATAACTTCATTTTATCTGACTAGCATTGACAACATATCCTGCATATGATAAAGGCATGAATTTCTGTTCTCAGTATGAACATTCTGGTGACGTGGCTACATCTGCCAGGAGTGGGGAGAAATATCACTTCTTTCTACAGGGCTCAAACTGGGTGGAATTGGCCTAAACCCTAGACTTATATCAGCTTGCCAGTAAAACAATGTCATTGCCCACAGTGCTTACAGTAAGTCTTAGCTGCTTGCAGACCTTGGAGAAGCAGAAGAGCTAAATGGGTGAAAAATCTTTTTTTCTGCAAATATTGCATCACCCCAACACAACTATGTTGGTAGAGCCACAGCAGAAGCACCTCTGTAACAAAGATGTAAAAATGGCTCAATGCAGAGAAATCTGACCATGCTGAAGAATCCCACATGTATGTCAGTACTTCATTTAAGCCCTTAGTTTGCTTTCTCTATGCATGGGTGGATGGAAAAAAAATATTTTGTAGGCTTCTACAATTGCTAGATGAAGCCCCGAATTACACTAACAGAGATTTTCTCTTCCACAAAAGAATAAAGGTTTTGTCTGCCAATCGGTCATGATTATTGCTTGAAATGATGATTGTCTTTTAAAATAGCTTCACACTGATGGATTTGTAAATGCAACATGCAATATTTCTGAAATACTTTCTATAAATTTCTGAGATTGAAGTGTCCAGGGTATAATAATTTTGCTGCCAACACTAAATTGACAAGCGGTGACAAATGAAAATATAAAACTGCAACACTTCTACTATCTTTCATTGGAAAATCATGTAACTGATCTCTTTGATTCCTGTTAGCTTCTGATAACTGCTGTTAGGAGGATAATTTAATCCCAAGAATTTTTCAATATATTATGAATGTTGTATCAAAGAGAAGTTATGATATAAGAAAGAATAATTTAAGACAGTTAACTTTGCTGGTTTCAAACTGCATCAGTGCAAGTCATTTGGGTTAAGACAACGGCTCTGTATTGCCTGATTGAAAGGCTGGGAGACAAAAACATTTCACTGTATCTGAAGGGCATATTTTTCTTCTTTGTAATTTTTACATTCAGACTCTCTGTTCCTTTGTCCCCTTTGCAAACAGCATGAGAAACATTTTTATGTAATGGAATCTAATTTCTATAACCCTGAAATATTGCAGTGGTTCAGCTAAGAAAATTTCAGGCAGAACTGGGCATCAGCTATTCCTGGTCACTCTGTTTTCTGGCATATACAACCAAAATCATAAAGAGAGTATTAAGACCAACCCCTGCTCCCGCTTTGACCCACACGAAGGACTGTTTCAGTTGCTATGGAGATGCCTCCTTCCAGACAGGCTAAGTCCATCAAGAAGGTAAAATATGGAATTCATCTTCGAGATGTGCAGAGGGATCATATATAGCTGTCATGATGCTTGAGGAAATGCACCACCTACCCCATGTCCATCAGAGGAAATCCATGGAAGCAAAGATGAGAGGAAAACTCATACTCCATTTTCAGTGACTAGAAGAAACTTCTGACACAGTGCAGGTAGTCTAGGAGAACTCTGTGTCCCACAATATTTGGAAATAGAAATTATTGAAATGAAGAATTAGCTGCATGCATGAATAAGGTCTTCGCACCTCTCTGGTTTGAGAAAAATCTACGATAAACTCTACTAGTGAGCTACTGTCAAGAGGAAATTTGTGCTGATTTCTATTTTTAAAAATAATTATTGAATTACTAGTTTTGAGTTTCTACATAAAATATCAATAGGCTAGAAGTTCATCTTTCCTTACTGCAATAGTATCTGCTCCTTCCCCTCCTTTATCATGTGTCAGTGATATCCTGTGAAGAATATAATTCTCAGGAGAAAGGAGTGGCTGCACGAATTAAGAACTGGATAGAAATGCAAAGCTTTTAGGTTGCTGCCATGTCCTCAATTAAAAAAATTATAAGTAACTTTCCATGTAGATATTGTTCTGCCGCAATCTAACTTCATGGACCTTCTGGGTAGCTGTAAATCATCAGGTGTCACACTGTAGCTTTGCAATGTTTTGTAAAAATGTGTTTGTGTGTATATATATATAGATCTACCCAAATTATCAATTTAAAAATTGCACGGGTTCAGAGATTCCATACAAACGAGTATAAGCATCATTACCTTTTTTAGTCATTCTTAATTGCTTCGCTCATCAGTTGGTACAAATTGTGTTCACTTGTAGAACAATATGCAATATAATATAAATTGCATGGGCGCAATTGTTTATGAGAGCATACCCATAGTTTAACATTTCTGCCACTCTTTCCTGCTATGGTGGTTCATGGATTACCATAAGGAAGGTTTAATCTGTTATAAAATAGGCCAGAAACACCGTATGAACAGAGAAGCAAGCTCTCAATGTGTGAGTTTCTCACTGTGCTTAGTTAATCCACTTTTGGTGCATTCAACAAGCTATGTTTTTCTAGATGAAACTGAATTTTACAAACAATGTTTACAATAAATTTTTCCCTATTTTTTTTCCCCCCACACATTTTCTGTGGACCGCTGTTCCCTTCTTGATCCATGTCAAATGGAGCCTTGGCTGCCCTCAGCTGTTCTTCACTTTCCCGTGATACTCCCCACTTCTCTACTGAAGAGCTTCTAGGACCCCTGCCTAGGTTACCTCAATCAAAATCAGCTTGATTTGTGCAGACTTGTTTCATTGATTAGCTGATTTAAAGTAACTGCTTTTGATCATCATGGACTGGGGATCCTCATATTTTCTTTTACTGAATGGTGAGTGGGGTAAAATTTCCAATAAAGAGCCCTGAACAAACAAGGGTGAGAATTTCTTCAGCAAATACATCAGCCGATTTGTAAAAAGAGTACCCAGACACATGCAGGAGTTTAAGGTTATGTTTCAACAGGAAGAAAACTTGAGGAATTTACTGCCCTCAATACTGAATACTTCTAGCGGGAAAATAGCCATCTTATACCATGGGGACTTCAAAGGGAAATGGATGAGGATTGAAAGTAAGAGGAAGAAGAAACAATAGAGTAAGCATTTAGCTTTAAATGGAAACTCAAAGAACAGGTAGGTAGCATTTATGGTAGAAAAATGCATAATTTCAAAGAAATTATTTGGTGTGTTAGAATGACATCTAGTGTCTAGTTCAGGTTCTAATGTTGAGTTATAAAAACCAAAACAAAAAAAACCTACTTCAATCTTCTGATTCTTTCTTTGCTGCCCCCTAATGAAAGACATAAATATAAAGAACTGTAAACCATATCCAGAGATACTAAAATTTGAAAGAAAATCAAGTTAAATTAGGGTTAAAGGCAAACAGTGTATTAGTGTAAGGAGAAAAAGCAATAAACATTTCATGTTTCTGGAACTCTGGAAGTTCAAAATTAGGATTGTATCCCATTCTTCAATACAAATTTATTGTTGAGGAAATAATCTATCAGTTCTCTTTTATATGGAATATACTAATGGAAAAATTTGTTAAAAGTCCCTTCAAATAGATTCCCGATCAGGAATGGAAATTCACCTATGTTGTGAAAACAGTTTGACAGAGGTCCAAAGCCTTGCTTTTGAACGAGAAATCAGCAGTCCTCTTCCATTCAACAGAACTATTCTACAGAATCAGAGAGCAAGTTGAAAAAGATAAAGAGTTCACAAAGTATCTCATGCATTTTTAACATTAACAGGAGAAAGTCTCTTTTGGGTCAATCCTAACAAGATGCAAATGTGGTGGGTTTTTTTCTGTTTGTTGTTGTTGTTGTTGTTTTTTACTGGAGACAAAGCTACAGGCTCTTGAGAATGGAAATTTGAGGGAGAAACGGGATGGTAGAGAGATCAGAAGTCATTTCTATCTCTAAAAGTAGAGACAAAAAGTAATTTTTAATTTGACTGAAGATTCAAATTGTTTTCATTTAGTATATAGTATAAAATTAGTATGTAATTTCAAATGTGGCTGAAAAAGATCAACCAGAAAACTGTAGGCACATTCATTACATGAAAGATTTTTTCCAATAAATTTTCTTCTTCTGAACACACACCAGACTAGTGTTCTTAATAAGAAGAATGTTTCCTTTACAGGGTAGGACACCTGCAGGGAGCCAAAGATAATTCTCCTGAGGCTCAGCTTCATTTCAAGGAAAAGCTGACTCTAATTGCAGTGTTTAAAAGCAAACTGTGAGAATACAACAAACATGTAATCATTATACATACATCTGCCTGAATCTGTAGAGAACTGGAAAAACGGTGATGAGGTACAAAAGTCAGTCATGATGGTCTAAATATCACTGTTAAGTATTTTAATGCTTATTAAAATATGAGGAAAATAACATGTGAGGGAGGTGGCATTTTCTAATACCTATGCATAGAGTTCTTGTGCCACAGTGAAAATATCTTAGGGATAAATTTATAAGGCATAGGAAAAGATGCTGAAGTTATAAGACTGTGAGGACTGTTTTTTTATTCCCTAGACAGTTTCTCATAATTTCAGGCAATGTTACACTATCCCTCAAGCATACAGCCATGCCAGAGTACTTCACAGGGGCTAAGACAGAAACGTAAGTGACCTGATGGCATTATGAAAGTTTTAGATTTCATACTTTGCCCTGAAACTGGTAAACTCTATGGCATCTGGATTTTACCTGGGATCTTCCTTTGTGGGTAAAATACATTTTCTGCACTGGATCTCCTAAGCCTTTTGATAATGCGTAATTACTCTTGTCCTATGATAAATCCCAATCTCTTGTCATTTGTTTAACTCATAGAGATATTACTGATCACTATAGTTGCACTGGTACAGGCAGTCCTGCAGCTTCAGATCTGGGGTTGCTCAGTGACTAAGGCTATCATCAGCATCTTGTCTGCTCAGCACTTTCTGGTTGGAGTTATATAGGAACACCTTGTGGAAACAAACCATACAAAATCCTTGGAGAAGCATTCAGCTTCTGAATCCCATTTTGTCTCAAGATCCTAGCTATTCGGCACTGGAAAGGCTTGGACAACTGGGGGAATCCTCAGGATTTAGTGACCTTCATAGTGCAGTTTTAGTTCTCAAGGGACTTTATGCGTTTCCAGGTCAGGCAAGGTGTGAGTGGAAACTCAAAATGGGGGTTTACACCCTGATATGGCTGCTAGAACAGCTTGTAATTAATTTCCTTTGGCAGATCTAACCCTTACTACTTCTATACTTCAAATTTCCATCTACAAAGTAGAGGAAGTTGTAAAATGCAGGGGTATTGAGGAAAAAATATATTCAGTATCATGATACACTTGCATATTCAGTATCATGATACACAAGCTAGGATCTTGAGACAAAATGGGATTCAGAAGCTGAATGCTTCTCCAAGGATTTTGTATGGCTTGTTTCCACAAGGTGTTCCTATATAACTTCAACCAGAAAGTGCTGAGCAGACAAGATGCTGATGATAGCCTTAGTCACTGAGCAACCCCAGATCTGAAGCTGCAGGACTGCCTGTACCAGTGCAACTGTAGTGATCAGTAATATCTCTATGAGTTAAACAAATGACAAGAGATTGGGATTTATCATAGGACAAGAGTAATTACGCCAATGGAGAGCCAATATGTGCTTCAGAGAGAAGGCATTCTGCATAGTCAGTGCACACAAAACTTTTTTTCATCCTTATTCATTTCCTAAGTGACAGCAATGAACACTGCAATGTATGAGAGACAAAGAATTTACAAATGAATAGGCAAGAACAGAGAAAATGAGATGTGAACGGGAAGCCTGAAAGGAATATATTGGGATTGTCTGTATTTTAATGTTTGGTTTGATTCACTCTGTGTGGGCATTGCTTACAAGAGAACCAGTCACAGAAAAGGTCAGAAAATGTCAGTGTCAGATAGTATGGATCTGATCTGACAAGCTTTCAGAGAAAAAACAGTGTTCTGTGTTAAAGGTGTGGACAGAAAACCCCTTAAATTTTCAGTAAAAACATCCTGGGATAAGTTTATCTTCTGCAAACCTAAAGCTGAACTTCATTGGAGCATTTGTGGAAACTTTCCCATGGGATATTAAAACGTGATGATACGGATACTGACAGGGAATCAAGAGTTTTCTTAAAGCTCTTTTTAATGCTTACTAGACACCGATTACCAAACATTTTGTTCTACAAAAGCCCAGTTTGTCTATACAAATTCTAAACTGTGTGTTCAGTTGGGTATTTGTATGCACTGGCCAGCTTTTGCGGGGGTTTCACTTGGATAATAAACCACAAAGAAGTGATGTAGACTAGGACTAGGAAAACATAGAGGCAAAATGACACCAAGCTGAAACTGAAGATGTCATTTTGCTCATTTATTTACCTAGTTCTCATATAGGTTGGCCCTTCAGCTCACTGCAGTGCTCAGCTTTGCACTGATAGCCAACTCGACATTGTATCAGACTCCATTTTACTGTACAAAATGTTTTAAATAAAAGTTAAGTTTGGAAATATATATGTAACCATGTAGATATATAGAATCAGTATAACATCTTTTGAGGAATTAATATCTGGCCAATCACCATCTATGGTAACTGCAGTGACAAAAAATGTCCTATGCTGTTACTATTTTTGGAACAATTCCATGAGATTTTTCAGTTCTTTATCTAATCCTTTTCTGAAGTATAAACATGCAAACCTTACTTCCAAGCCACCTGATACTTCCAGATTTCTTAACATGTTTGCCTCCCAAAACGTAAACCTCCTCATGCCTGCTCATTTTTTTTTAACTCAATTTGAATCATACGATGAGGTCATCAAAACAAGATGAGGGAACACCTACGGCACAGGCCACACTAGGGAGTGTGCCAACGCCCCTTTGAGTGCAAAACTTTCCTACAATATGTTGAATGTGAATGTTTTCCATTTATCACAGAGAAATTACTTATTTCCTCTGAGAAGCAGGGTTGTTCAGGGAGATGATCATAATCTCATAGGTTATTTTCCTTAATTATTCTAAAATTACTAGCTTTGGTTTAAGTTTATTTGTTCGGGTTTTTTTTTTCCTCAGACAGACACAAATCACTGAGTTCCTGGTATCTGCAGAGAACAGAATATATACAGAAGGTTCATGCTAACAAATACTAAGTCGATAGTCTAGTGCTGGCACAAGGGGTGGGGCTCTGCTCTCCACAGTGCCCTGCTAAAATCAACATAAGGCTAAAATTAGGGGTTTTGACTGCCACAAAGAACAAATGAGTGGGTTTGCCTGAGTTACCTCCAGATAGTTCACGACATTTATTTATTTATTTATTTTCCCAGAACCTGGGGTAAATCTAACATATTATCTGAAAACTTTCTGGCAGTTCAGGTCAAGCATTGTTTTATTGTATATTTTGATCTTCTTGCATTGCTAGATTTTTCTTTTTCAAAAAAGCTGAAAGGAAATTAATGGCCTGGATCATTTTTATTCGCTGACCATGGAAAACATTTATTGCAAGAATATTACACTGAAGTAAAAGATTGCTAATATCCTGAGCTTATAATCTATATTAAAGACATTTGCATATTTTTCATCTTTTTAAAAGGAGAACAAGATCAGTTCCACAGCACTGCAAAGCTATTCTGCTTGATATGCAGGCAAGTTGCCTAGCTGCAGTTATCTTAAATCATGACTTCCCATTTTCTTAACTCAGGTGGGAGCCATTTGAAAACTTTCACAGAAGCTAGCAATAGCAAATCCTGTAATAAGCATCACATGCTAAGCTGTATAGGATGTTCAGCATCTCAAACAGTTTGAAGCAATTAATATGTGACTTTCTAGTTCCCATGTCAAGGAAAAATACCATAACTGAATCTTAGAAAACATCTGTCTTTATTAGGTTCAGCCAACATATGCAGGTTTGTCAATTAACTATAGGTATACTCTAATCAGACCACACATTTAGTTGCTCCTCAAGCTTCCTCTTGTTTTCAACTCCTGAGCCATGACCAAGTCCACTTGTGGACAGCTGTCCTGTGACTGTAATTCAGGGTTTCTCAGTGTATTTATACCTGGAGGCACAACAGATGTGTAAGAGGAACTTTAATTTTTGTCCTCTTTTTTTTCCTTCCATTTGCCCAGGGGTAGTGCTGTGGCATTTCTTAACTGAAATAATAGATAGAGAACATGTCACTCTCCGTGACTGGTGTTCTTCTCTCCATGTCTCATTTTTAAGTCAGATTGGTTTTATTAAATAATAGTGAGATCCAAAGTGGCTAGGAAGTGAACATGTTTTATTCCAATATAATGACTAAGAGCAATCTTTGTGCAAGATTGCGGCATTTAAATGTAACCAAGATCAGTGAGCCAACCACTTGAAGATGATCACGGGAGCTGTGGGCTTCCCTTAAATATAATAAAGGAATTAACTTTTGTACTGTCTTTGTCTGGTGATGCGGAGCAAATGAGAAAACTTAGCTGAGAAGTATTGATTCTCTTGTGTACTGTGGATGTAATGGAGATAAAGCTAGATTCCTCTGCTTTGCTAAGTGGGATGAACTGTTCTGAATGTGATGTTGTTTCACTGGCATAGAGGAATGCACAACTACTAAAACAAGCAACATCTTGCACACCTGTCTGGTTTTAATAGTTCTGCAATTCCTACTTAAACAGAATAACACTATTGCTGGTATCTCATATCTACCTCTCTATTGTAGACAGAAGATATTTCCCTGCAGAGCAGCTGCTCGCTCTCTGCTCTAATGGAGACGGAATGAAGGGAAGATACATTCTTCTTTTATTTGAAAGGGGCGATCATTCTACAGAAATTAGCAGAGCTCCTCAGCACAAGATGGATGTGAAAGAAGAGCTTGGCCCAGAGGTTATAAAATACATGTAAGTGAAATTCAGAGAGATTTGTGCAGTAAGAAGCTATATAAAAATAGAATGTATTCTACTTGACTGACTGAGAACAAAAATGAATCAAAATATTAATGAATACCGCAGACTAAGAAATAACTTCTGCCTCAGTGCCTCTTTCTGTCTCTCCTTCTTCTGCTAGTTTCACACTGGTTGAGGTTATTGACAAAGCTAAATGCTATGATCTCCTCCTTCATGCAAGTGATTAAGAGAACCTAGAAGGAAAGAACGTACTAAATACTTATTTAAAATAAACTCTGAATTATGCATCTAACTCATTAAAAAGAAACCAAAGCATTCAAGTTAAATGTGTGGATCTTTTAATTTTGGCAAATTCCTAGGGTAATTTCAGGTGATGCTGTGATTGCATTGTTGTGGTGTGTGCCAGAAATCGTGCTCCACTAATAACCAGCACTCAGCCTGATGGGAATAGGGAAGCAAAAAAGACTGTGAATAAGTGCTTTTAAAAATAGCCCCAGCCACCCCCTTCCTCCTCAACAAAAAAATACAAAAAGTTGAAAAGGACGAGGTGGATGAGAACAAAAAGGTAGCTGAACAGAGAAAAGGGACATTTGCAAAAAACCCCACTTTTTTCTAGAAAGTGGTTCTTTCTTGCCTGTCTCTCTTGCCTGCACTAAAATAAATGTCCTGTGCTGATTTAACTGCTGGAGCAGTGTTGGGATGCTAAGAGAAGTTGTATAAACCTAGAAAGATTCAGAAAAATATAGAAAATCAGAAGGCTTCTTTAGCTGGAATTGAATTTTATTGAAAATTTACGCTGCAGTGAACTGCTGGTATCCTCTAAAAGAAAAAACTGAGTAATGGCTCATGTTCCAGTCAGGTATTTGTAGTTGGAGTTCACCTTTTGTTCTGTACAGTATTACTGTGGGTTGATTCCTATAGGATATACTGTTCCTCTGAAATGAGCTGACTGTTCATGGGAGTGGTATGCTCAGGAGACACTGAAGTTTAAGTTCCCTGTAAACAGATGTGCATATATAATTACCTTTAAGAGCTTGCCTTGTGTTACTGTCTTAAAATATATGATGTACTTTTTGTGAGACAAAAAAAATATTAATTATTTCTTGTTTTATTTCAAGGCTACAGTTGACTAGTCTTTCACATGAACTGATTTACTCCTTCATAATATAGGAGCATATGCTTCTTCATATAGCAATCTATTTGTGCAATACTTGCACTTTGTTGCGTCCATGGCCTAATTGCTCACTGGTTACAGACCGAAGCGAGGCACAGTGTTGCACAAGCAGGCAACAGAACCTGGTTCCCTTTCCAAAGTCAGCTGAAAAGGATTTTGCTGCAGGAGTTAAATATATCCACTTGTGGGCAGTTTTTCTTATTTCTCTGTAGTTCTTCTTGCTGATTTACACTTAAAAATGAGAAAAAAAAAAAAGAAGAAAAAAGTAGGAATATATCCTCTTACAGTACCTAATTTTATGCCTACTTCAGCAGTTTTGAAAATACACTCAAGCAAGCATATTAAACAGAACCTAGTTTTCCTAATATCCCAGTTGTATAACTGATGTGGCACCTTTTAATTATGTGCACTAGTGCAATATCTCTGTAAAAATATTTTGAAGTCCTAGCTGATGAAGTCCTTTATAAGTAACGTTTAATCTTAGCAGGTAAAATGAATTTTTTGTTCTGCCTGAATTTACAGAAAGGGTAACCAAATTAAACACGACTGATCGAGGAATGGTATAGTTAGTCTTCTCAGAGTTCTCATGGATGCTTAGAAAAAAGTTACATGATTCCTTTCATATTTGGGAAACGCTAGTGTTTTCGTTACAGAGTTAATCTGGATAACTGGTTTAACTAAGTGAGAAACAGGTTTATGACCTCAGTGATCATCTGAACTACTCACAAATTCGCCCACCCTCTTATTAGGGGGAATGTTGGGGTGCCTGAACCTGAAGGAATGTACTGGACTGTTCTGGAGGACTTGTTGGCTCTGCACAAACTCTCCACTTTCAGAATAAGCAACACTCAAAACTATTAAACTGGGAAACCCAGATAGTCTAAATCAGATGCTTTTCAGTGCCAAGTAGCCAAATTATGGATAACACAGAAGCAACATCACAAATGAACTTTCTAGACAAGAAAGATATTAGCACATTTGGCACAACGCCTTAAAATCACAGAAAGATTTTCTTAATTACTGTAATTGTGCTGTGCCGTTGAAACACTAATTGCATCTTCCATTTTCATATAATAACCAGTGTTTGTGCTGTTCATTATCTTGGTCATCAAGATAATCAATATGCCAATTTGCAGTCTCCTTTATTATACCCTTTTGGTTATACTTTTCAAAAGTGCTGGGGCTTATGTTGAGCATTGCACCCTAACTACCTTTCATTAACTTGGTTTAAAAACAAAAGTCTGCAAAAAATACTGCAGCTGCCAGAATGAGTGATTTGCTTCATCTCTAGTCCCAATGGCGCACTTTAAATACGATATTTGCCTGGAATTTGCCTTCCAATGAACATGTCCAGAGATTTTCACCATGCTTTTCATGTTGGACCATACACTTTTAAATTAACGGCTGTATTGTAGCTTAAATAAATTAGTCCTTGTCAAACCCAAGCACTCAGCAGCTTTTCAGAAAAAATGGTTTTATATTTCAGAGAAATATAACAAATATGTGAGAAGTAGGAGAGTCATTTGTAATACTACTGATTTTAAATTTAAATGACTCAGACACAACATGGAATAAACAAAATCAGAAATAAATTAACAGATATTAAAATTGTCTGTATTTTGGGAATTTCCTCCAATTTGTTTTTTTGGGGAAAAAAGAGCACAACCCATTCAACCGAAAAAAAGGGGTTGTATATAAGCATTGAGAACAATCTACTTTGTCATTACATAGCACTTTCTTAAAAAATAAAGGTGCACTTATGGTTGATCTATTTTTTTTGAATATTTGCATATACTTTTTACTTCTGCTCTATTTTTTAATTAATAAAATGGGAATAATATTCCTTTGTCTGGTTTTCAGCTGTTGACTATTGTGTTTTCTTCTTGACATTACTTTGCTGAAAAAAAATTGGGAGATTTTTCCTCCCTTTGAATGGTACAGAAAGAGGTTTTTAAAATATCAAAAGGCAGACATGAGAAAAAACAGTATGGCATTTTATCTTTGTTTCTTTTTTTGTTTTTCTTTTTAAAGGGAAAAAAGGAAGTCTATTTCCTGCATTGCTTATGAAAATGTCTATTGTAATGAGATTTCAATTGCTATTTCATAATAATGTAATTAATGTTATAAGCCTGACAAATCTGTCTTTTACCTCCCTAACACTATGAAGCAGAAAAAAACAGATGTGTAGACTTGGGGCTAACCTAGTGGATTTAACAACTTGCTTGCTTCTCATAGTACACAGTATATCCAGCTACTTACCTGATCTTCACTAAAAACAAACATATATGTGGGTGGATGTATAAGCATATTTTAATGCAATGATATCTAAATGACAAATAAACCAAGTGTTCCAAAAGTCTCATTGAGATCCATGGAGTTAGGATTAGCAACATGATTCTAATATATGTTGATAAGAGATAATTTTTTGTTCAGCTTACAAGGCAACCCACATAATTCCTTTGTAATTCAATTCAAATAACCTCCTCTCCTATTGTCTTATTATATCACAATATTTCAAAGGACTTTAATCTACCAGACTATGTATCTGAGATTTCTAAATACAAAACCAGGCAGAAGTGTATTTTTTTTCTACTTTTGCAATTTTTAATGATGATACATCCATTATCTGGTAATATTTTTCATTTGGAAAATTTTATTTTCATGAAAATAAATGACTATAATATGGACAATATTTGACATAGAACAGAAGTAAAAGCTCCAAATTTTCAGGTCAGTTTTCTCTTGTTGGAGTTTATATTTAATTTCTAGGCTGGCTTATTACTAAGAACACCACTTTACTGGTTCATTTTAAAGAGCTGGCATTTCTGTTTTTGCAAATGCAATTAAAATGAGTTACCTAGGTTACAAGGGATCATTAATATGTGAAATCTAGATGACATTTTGTGTTGGGTCATTAACAATTGACACTTGCTGCAAATAACTCCCATAAAGTGCTTTTAGAGTGTCTTTTATGCTTTAGTCACTTTGCAGTCTATTAAAGAGTGTCATGAGGTTATGAAGTGTGACCTGTGACCATGAATTCAATGTTCTTTCACAGGATCTTTGCAACATGAAATTGAAATGCAACAAAATACATGTGGCAAATGAAACGCTTTTAGAAATGGTACTGCAGTATGCTAATGTAGGTGAGAAAGGACAACTTACAGCAATCGATGGAGGTGATTGTGGTGACCAATTCCACCTCTTCCTTTTGCAGTTTTGCTCTCGTACTTTGAGAAACAGAAATCAGTCTCTTTGACGGATGGTTTGCAGTTTTGTTTTCGGATCACAGCTTTAAGTAATTGCTTGTAGATAAAACAACTATAAAAGCTGATGTTAGGACAAAACCAGCTGAGGCTCTCACTAGCACAGTGACATCCTCTCAGCAAGAGACACCTGACCCCATGACATTGCCAGCTGTCTTAATTGCAATTGTGTTGTCTGTATCATCATTATTCTTGTTACTATTACGTTTAAATAAATGCATGAACATTTTTATGCATGAACATTTGAATGCTTTACTACATTAGATCTAACATAATATGCTTCCACGAGTATTTAGATACTCTAATAAACCATAAATTGGTAATTCCGATGTTTGATTGGTTTGTCACCCTTCCTACTGGAGTTCAGGGTGCTTTTTGTTCATTTACTATTTGCAAACATCATTCTATGGACATTCATAATGTACATACACTCACTTTAAACAAGTGGGCAGAAGTAAGACAGCAGAGGAGGAATGTAGGTGCTACTGTGACTCAGATCTGTCTTCAGCAGCCTGAACATTTGCCAATGCATAACCCTGCAGGGTAGCTGGGTTATGACAGTGACAGGATCAGAAGAAGATGCTGTGAAACAAAGTCCTAATTCTGTTGATTGGATTGGCCCTAAAATGAACTTCAGTCAACATACAGCCATTGTCAAGTACTATACATACAATTCATTTTGGCCAATTTTAGTTCTCTTTCATTCTCACCTCAGTCTTTCTGAAGAGTCTGAGGTTCCCTGGCTGTCCATTAGAAAAGTCTAAAAGTCCTAAGATCTAAAGATGGGATTAAATTGCTAATGTTTTAACAAGTTTTCTAGGCTTTACAGTGAGTAGAAAGAGAGAGAAAACAAAACAAACCAAACCCCAGACATTTCCTGAAGGTTATTTATCTCATTCTAAGTTAGATATTTAAAGAATTTCAGAATTCTAAAGCCAGAAATGTGAAACTTCATTGCCTTGTTCATGGAAAAGGCAAATAACATAAGTATGATTTGCATTTATGCAAGCTGAGCAAAAATAATCTTTAATTTAAATACTTGTCTCTGTCTCTCTGTCCTTCTTGTTGACCTACACGGCATAAGGTAATGGAGACAGGCTGCTGGTTTCACACTAATTACTCACCACTAAATAATTTCTAGCTTTTGACACTCTGGAGAAATCAGGTGCTTTTCTCCTTCAGCTCTGTTTTCAGTTCTCCAGTAACCAAGGGCTTTATCCTACATTTTTGCTGGTTATTCAGGTAATATTTTAAAATAAGAAGTCACTCAATTTCCATAGACTGAAAGATGGATATCATATATATCCTGATACTTTGTGGTAAAATATTCATTTATCTCTGTTGGAAGCCACAGAAGTATATGTATATTCCCTTTAAGAATCCACCCTCCTTTTTTTTCTGTAGAGTACCTTTTTATTTCTTTTTTTTTCTTTCATTCTTTTTTCTTCCTAATATGTGTACTGTCTGTATCACAGGTTTTTTTCTTTCTCAATGGGAAGCATTCTGTAGTAAAGATTATTGATTTTGCTCCTTCCCTCTTCTTATTTTGAAAGGTCATTCCCTTCTATTCAGACACTATGAGATTTTATTTTTTTATTAACTGAGGCAACAGCAAATATTGACCCTTGCTAAAGAGTGCATTTTTGTTTGTCTTCTATAATTTGCTGAATAGGCTGATTGATATTTGGCTTACTGGAACTGTGATAGTGTACAGCAGCTGAGAGAATCTTGAGTCTGATTTCTGGCTTCCTGACAGAAAAGCTAATGCTGTATACCGAGGAAATATCTCAAAATGCAATGTGTGCAGAAAATAATCCAACACTTACTATATAATTTAGGAAATGACAGCTAAATACCATCTGATGAAACATTTAGAAATGTAAGTTAATACCGTGCCTTTACATCAGAAGATCTCTGTGCATTATTGCAATGCCATGATGTCCAATTTGCAGAAGGTAGTGGCCTGCAAAAGGAGCCAATGAAGGCTGAACTAATCATGCAAGGATTAACTAATTACCCTACAATTAATGTCTGAGGAGCAGATTTAAAGCTTCATTGGATTATGAAGATGTGGCAGTTGTAACTCAGAGTTTGATGTGCACTTTCATGGCACTTCACGCTCACTTATGATGAACACAAGTCCAGATTTCATTTATTTCCAGGAAAAACAGCACTGTTGAGTTATGGCTTGAATTTATTGTAATAAAATAACACAGCTGTAATAAAATAACAGGATGGTAGTGAAATCATTAAAATGAAATCCTTGAGATCTTATTAGTTCTGCAATTTTTTAAATGAATAAGAGTTCTGGAATAGCTTTTAGAAGTGCTAAATTCACTGAGTTCACTGCCACAGGTAAGACTGCACTCCTGGCAGGAACAAGTTGATTGGGTATCACAGAATCATGGAATGTCAGGGATTGGAAGGGACCTCGAAAGATCATCCAGTCCAATCCCCCTGCTGGAGCAGGAACACCTAGATGAGGTTACACAGGAAGGCGTCCAGGTGGGTTTTGAATGTCTCCAGAGAAGGAGACTCCGCAACCTCCCTGGGCAGCCTGTTCCAGTGCTCTGTCACCCTCACTGAGAAGGAGTTTCTTCTCAAATTTAAGTGGAACCTCTTGTGTTTCAGTTACCCCTTCAGTTACCCCTTGTCCTACCATTGGTTGTCACCGAGAAGAGCCTGGCTCCATCCTCGTGACACTCACCCTTCACATATTTATAAACATTAATGAGGTCACCCCTCAGTCTCCTCTTCTCCAAGCTAAAGAGCCCCAGCTCCCTCAGCCTTTCTTCATAAGGGAGATGCTCCACTCCCTTAATCTTCTTTGTTGCTCTGCACTGGACTCTCTCCAGCAGTTCCCTGTCCTTCTTGAACTGAGGGGCCCAGAACTGGACACAATATTCCAGGTGGGGTCTCACCAGGGCAGAGTAGAGGGGCAGGAGAACCTCTCTTGACCTACTAACCACCCTCCTTCTAATCCATCCCAGGATGCCATTGGCCTTCCTGGCCACAAGGACACAGTGCTGTCTCATGGTCATCCTGCTGTCCACCAGGTCCCTTTTCCCTATGCTGCTCTCTAATATGTCATTCCCCTACTTATACTGGTAGAATGATTTAAAAATAAAAAAATAAATGAGATATCAATGTTTTTGTTTCTTCTTCTACCACATATACCTTTTTAATGACTGGAATATTGTATTATCAAAGAACAAAAAACTAATCTGAAAGACTGTGATTGTTACAGACATTTCAATCATTATCTGAGACCTAAAGTCTGTCCATTAGAATGGCAATGGATTAAACGAACATTTACTGTCACCTAACTGGTCATGCAGCAACAAAGACTGTTTCCAGGAAAAAGGCAAATTAGAAAAGCAAAGCACATGCGGAGAAAATCTGCGCCCTTGCTTGTTCCTGCCGTGGAAACATCCAAAGCTATCTGTCCTTCTCTTGCCTGGGCAGGTCACCTAGAACAGAATAAATGAGACTTGAATCACAAGCAAGGCCAACGTTCTCAGTTTGTATCCTGATCAGAAAATCTGAATGCATTACAAGCAAAACTTGAGAGCTAACAATTCCAAAAATTATTAAAAAGCCTTATCATTGCTTTATTTCAGGGACAAACATCTTCACTTTTCATTTGCCTATTAGCGTAAGGCTTTTTTTATAGATCTTCACAGCGATATATAGCAGTTTTTATAGCAATAGATACATTAATAAATGTTTGGAAGCATGATCATGGCTAATGAACAAGCAGGAGGGGGAGAGAAGGGGTAAAGGGGAAGAAGGTGCTAATATGCCAGTGGCCCTTTCTTGACTGTGGTGAGAGATGATCAGTTTGTGATGCTGGTATGGCAAACCACCTTACAGAACACTATTCTAACCATAGATCCTAAGAACAAACAAAAACATACCATCAAACGAGTCAGTAGAACCTCCTGAAACAAAGAGTAGGCCTTTAAAACCTGTTAATCTATATTGTGTAGCTAGCATTTCTGTATTCAGATACGGGAAGTTCCTACGTTATTTTACGAAAAGTTGGGAAAACCAACCACAATTACACGTGAAAAGTTATTGCACTGGCTTAGCCTAAGTCAGGAGATGATTGTAACCTCAGCAGCTTAGTTAAGTAAGGGTGGAACAGAATGGATGCCTAGATGCTGTGGGTACTTGCATCCTATTTCTGTGTGTGGCCTTCACTAAGGTGATTGGGCAGACCTCCCAGCCTAGGGGAAAGAAGAGCCAGAGAGCAGTCAAACTGTTGTAAGTGAAGTGATGAGGCAGGTTTGAGCATCTTTTTTTCACAGGAGACAAAAGGAGAGAATTGGAAGTGGAGAGAGACAAACTCTTCTGTGACAGGAACTTGGAAGGTTTTCTTCTTCTGATCCCCATTCTTTAGGAAAAGGAGATTCCACCTTCCTTTCTGCTCTGCATCATCCTGACTTCAGCACGCATACTCACATATACCAATAGACTTAGAAGAAGAAGCAGTCTCTAGACACAAAGGTGACCCAAGAATAAAGGGGAGATCATGAATCTGAGCTTTGCCACTCAAAACGATTTCTGAACAATAAAATGCACTGACCTATTTTTTTTTTCTCAGCTGCATGGAACACAAAGCAGGACCAGGCAACAGCAACCATGTGCCTTGGCTTAGACTTCCTATGCAAATCTACTTAGTGTTTTGCATTTGCTGGGGCTAAGAATGCATATGTATTCAGTCACTCTGAGACCTCCTAATGTCCAGTCAGTTACAAAATCAGCCGTGTGGATTATAAGTCTGATCCTTAGACATAGCTCCTCTTGCTAATCTGTTCTTTTACAAGCATCCTTATCATTTGGAGTTACTACCTTTTGTATTGTTTCATGTGTGTGCTGAACATAATAGTTCAATATGAACTGTAATCTTTAATCTCCATTATATTCAGTAAAGCTACAATAATTGTAGCTGTAGGTAATACAGATTCTTAGTTGCTGATCCTTTCAAAGAAAAGTATTTAAAAATGAACACGGAACTGATCTAATCACAGAAGCCACAGCATGGCTCATGGATTACAAGAGCATAAATAATGCCGGGTCATAAATTTGCAAGTTATTTAGCCCTGTTTCATCCTTGCTGTTCTGCTCTGGGGGCAGGTTGTCTGATAACTTCCACTGAAACTTTGGCTCTCCATAATCCAGATCTGTGTGGCACAACAGCTTTGCAATGTGGCTCCTGTATGTGTGAAAGAACTCTACTATGCCAAAAGCAGCAAATAGTTCACAAATTTAGGTTCAGTGCTAGAATGGTGTTTTACTGCATTCCACTAACAGAGAGTTTGTTTACTTGTTTAACCTGCTGTGATTGTTTATACCGCAAAATGTTTATATGTCCATAATGGCTGAGATTCATTTAGCTCACTGTGCTGCCCCAGACAGAATGACTGTCAAGAAAGAGGGTGAACACATTTGCCTCTCCATGACCCAGAGACTCCTCAGCTTCTGCAGTCAGCAGGTTGGGAGTTACTGGAACCAGAAATTCAGACAAAACCATTGAGTTCATCAGTAATTATTAAATGTATCTCCTTTGAGTTTGACTCATTTTTCTCAAACCACATTAACATTTGCCCCCTGTAAGTCCCTGTAGCAGCCAGCTCTAAAATTTAATTTTGCATTCAAGGAAAATATACTTATTTTTATATGCTTTAAACTCGCAGCCTGATCATTTAGTTGAAGGATTCCCAGTTTCTGTGTTTGAAGGATAAAAATTAATAATCATTCACTAATTACCTTGTTCAGCTGTCTGATTTGAAACTGAAGTGTTCTGATCCTTCAAGTTTCGCTTGTACAAAAGCCACCCATAGCTCTGTCCATCTTTTTTTCACTTTTCCTTGTACCCTTTTAACTTATACTTTTTAGAGGTGCGGTGATAGGAATCACAACCATTAATTCATCTATTGAAAAAGAGAAGTTTTTTATACAACACTTTATAAAACGCATTTCGTGCTTAATTCCTGATCCATCAATGAAACCTGTGTGGACACAAACATCACAAAGTTCCCTGCAGGACTGCAACAGCATATTTTCTGGATATTTCATCTCCACCTTTCTCTAAATCCCCTATGCATCTAGGATAATGAGAACAGCTCTGGAAATTTGATAGTATAGTGTCACCTCTTACAGCATTTGGGTCATTTAAACTCTTTCTAGATTTAGCTGAACATAAGAACCTCTAAAATCATCAGCTAAGGATTTTGAACTAAGCCACACTGAATAAAGGAATAATCAAAATGAACACATGATTTTCTAACATAAAGTATTTTCCGTTGAACCACAAATATTTTAAATTACTGATTTTATTTTGTGTTACAGGACTATTTATTTTCAAATGTTTCTTTTGTTCACATATTTATTTGTGAACTTCTGTATTTACTGAAACGACAATAAAAGAAACAAGAAACAGGAAATGAAGAGAATGAAATAGAGATCATGGAAGAAAGTAGGGCAATTTAAATACAATTAGTGAAAGAACAAATATCACAGAAAGTGCACTGAAAAACACTTAAATAACAAAACTAGGACAAAAAAATAAAAGGAAAACAACTAGAAACTTATACTAACAGATCACATAGATGTTGGGTAACTGTGTCAATATTGGTTGGTTGCTCTGTGCATAGTTTCTTCAATACAAAGTTTTTCCTGTGACTTTTTGTTTGCGTTCCACAGAAATTAAGCTGCGTATTTTTTTTTTTTTTTCCCTTGGGAGAAGTGAATTGGAACCTTTTATTTGAGCCAGTCAGCTGGAAACTGTGGGGAGGGTACCCAGCAATATGAAAAGAGTAGCTGCAGAAAACCTTACGACAAACAGAGAAAGAAAGTGGTAACTCCAAAATAAACCAAATGCCCTTGTTATCCTAACAGAAAAATATCACAAAACATATTTTCCAGATTGCTTGTATCTGCTTGCATGTACATTTGATATCATGTCACTAATCTTCAATTTAAATAACATTTCATACTCATTCTTTGGTCTGTTTGATTATCTCAAGAAGTGTACTGAAACACAGAACCTCTTTCTTTTGTATCCTTTCATTTTCCCTTCTTCTGAGTTTGTATTTAAATGCTCATAATGTCGTTCTTCCAAAAGATCTTGGGGGAAAAAAGTAGATGCTTGGTCAGAAAAAGTTCAGAATCAAGTATTTCTTTAAGATGCTGTTTTGTTTGTGTTTTTTTTTTTAACGTTTATTCCTAAATAAATTTTCATATATATATATATATATTTAATATATTTAAGACCTGGCTGTTGTTGGTTATATTTGAGAACACAAAAAATAATTTCATAACCAGCTCAAAAGAATTCAGTATTTCTTACTGCTTTTACCACAGGAAGTTGGAAAAAATAATGTTACCAAGTTTTCTCTAGTGAAAAACTCTCTGAGCAATGATACACCATTAGAACATCAAATCAGTTTTTGGCAGACTGATTTCCACAGCAGTTTTTGGTTGTTCTTATTAGACATATGGAGCTCCATGAACTTCATTTTTGTCATTGTGTTTCAGATCAAGACAAATTACTGGCTTTGAGAAGTAGATGAAAACAGTTATAGTTTTGCAACTTGTAGACATTT
This sequence comes from Streptopelia decaocto, assembly GCF_964273445.1. Taxonomy (NCBI): domain Eukaryota; kingdom Metazoa; phylum Chordata; class Aves; order Columbiformes; family Columbidae; genus Streptopelia; species Streptopelia decaocto. The sequence continues at coordinate 46,190,409 of NC_138655.1, forward strand.
CTGTGTTTGTGTGTGTATGAACATCTATCATGGAAGCACCAATTGCTGAAAATGGAACACACATAAACCCCGATGTAGCATTTATTTTCTTTTTTTCATTTATACAGATCGTAGTACAATCCCAGGGTTCTCTTCTGTGACTGGGACTTTTAGGCACCATTACACCACCAGTAATGAATAATGGGAATAGATGGCTATCCTAAGACTGCCTCAGAGTTGTGTAGGATACCTGCTATTTGTTTTCTTTGGGAAAGGAAGCGTACCATTAGTAGAAAAAAGCAACTGCGGTGAACCTTGGAGACCCTCAGATAGTAGTACAACCCTAGATCAGGTCTCATGTTGCCGTAGGTTATGCCAAAGGCTATTTCAGCCACAGAGTTATGGAGTTTTTAGCTAACTCTAACAAAGGTAAGCTAGAATCATGACACCAAATCTATTTTAAATCTAGACCTAAATATGATTAAAACAAAACAAAACAAAAAAAACCAACCAAATCCTTCCAGTTTGGTGTTCTTCTTATGCTGTCTGGAACATTCACTAGAATTTGTAACTATTTCTAGAATTTCAAAGACTGGGTGTTTGCTGTATCAGGTAGAATATATTACATATATTATCCTTTCCTCCCAGAATGTCTCACTTCTCCAAGGGGTAACTGCAATACTGTTATAATCTTTAATCTTTTTGCCAAACATACTTTCATTGTTAGCTTTTGAAACTCTGAGAGGTTGGCACATGCTTGGTGGGGGCAGATTCTTTAGGATTTCACCTGTTCTAAAAAATTAGCAGCACTTTTTCAAATGCTTACTATTTGACAACATTTGGGAAGGTGTCCATGCCCATGACTGAGCAAGGCCACTATTTCTCTTTCAAAATATAGATAATTTAAATTACGACCAAATGGTCTTGCTGTTTTTCTCTTGAGGAGTATGAGAGGTGAAGAGTTTGGTGGATTTTTGCTTTCTGTTTTATCTACATAGAGAATTTTTTCCTAGGTTTGAGAAAAGTTCAACCTAGGAAAGATACTTTACATAGAATTGTTTATCTTAACAAATTAATGGCTACCTAAATTATAAGCAAATAAACTGAGATTTTGTAGCAGGAGCAACAAAAATTATGGTCAGCATCACCATCCCTTCACAACTATCAGTATGTATCCTGTGTAAATGAGATTGTATTCATGAAAATACATTTATTCACTTTTAGCATTTCGTTTTTTCATAGCATAACCAGAAAAGCAGCAAGATTAGACTTCGGGAAAACTTTAGACTATTATTTAGGTCTGCAGTACGCCAAAGAGCTTTTTTTGGGGACAGAAGCTTTGCTTCAGCTCTTAAGGAGGTTCAAACTACTTAAACGCTACCTCCCAAACTAAATAAAGCTGGTATTGAGAACTGCGCAAAGCAGTGGAATTGCACCAGCTTTAACCTTTGCTAAAGTTATCTGTGACTTGTGCAATTTCTAAATGAGACCGCGATGGAAAGCTTAATCAGAAAACATCTGTCTTCCAAGGCGTAAGACTCTACTCTCTCCGAAGTCTGTTTAACAAATTCTGATTGCTTTTTTCCTAATTGCAGTAGAAAGAGCAGGAACAGATTGTTTCTATTTATATATGCAAAGGAATTGTGTCTCAGAGGATAGATTTTAGCCATGAAAAACAAAGCAAACCAAAAGTCTTCAAGCCTTCCACAAAGTCCTCTATTAATTTATTTTAGCACTGAAGCGATTAACAGCCAAACTGCATGATTTAGTTTTGTACACTGATTTTTAAGACTGGAATGAAATCTCCAAAAGCGAGGTTAGGGAAGCAATCCAAGAGCGTAAGCTTAGCCTGCAGTATGCTCTTAGGATTTCTTAGTCACACTCCTTTTTCAGAAATGTTTTAAGGAACAGCTATTACTACAAATGTGGCAAATAGAGGTTTCAGAGTAGTTCTGATGCCAGTAATTCAGGACACATAAATTCTGATTTCTGTAAAAATATTTGATGTTGGTTAGTGGTGATTTTGTCTCCTTTTGCACTTATTTTTCACATGTACAAATTACAGTGAAATAACACTGATTATATTCAAATAGTAAACCTATTCTTTTATCAATGTCTCTTCATACTGCACTTTTACAGCAATTAAAACATTTTTACTGGCACATTAACCTTGCTTTGTAGATTTCAAACAACTACACACTCACCATTTTAAAGGAATCTCTACGTGATCTAATGCAAGATACTGTCTTTTCCACATAAAGATGCTTATAATGTTATGGCATAGCAAATACCCGTGACATACAAAATTATGAATTGCCTAATCTCAATATGATCATCCTTATTAAATTCACTCTTCTAAAGATACACGACAGCACTGTTTAAGACAATAAGTGTTCTCCCACAGTAATGACTGATTATTTGTGATTCTGGATATCTCATGTACCTCTGATAACATGGGGAATAATCACACAGCCAAGTTAACAGAGGCTCCTTATGGCAGCTGCAGGGTCTGTAAAATCTAAAGGTCCTTCTTTCATTTGATTGATTATGTGAGAAAGTCTGAAGTTATGTGACTGTATTATCTCCTCTATCTAATTGCACAGGTCTCTCTTCACTCTCTTTAACTAATATCAATAAAGGACTATACAAGAAGATGTGTTCTGTGCCTCTGATTTGTCCCTTGCTCCTACTGATTTTGCTAAAAGGATCATCTGTAAATCCAAAGGTTATGGTTAATTCTTTATTTACTGTGTCTCCCTTTATTTGTCCCATGCAGTACTATTAATACAAAGTTTTTTAGTGATAAGAACTACTAACTGCTCCAAACTGACTCGGGTAAATTGATTGAACACCAGTGCTCTGTCATTGGAAAGATAAGACAGATGAGACTTCACGATAGATTTAATCAAAATCTAAAAATGATAAAAGTCACGGGGCACCAAACTCCAACCCTTCAGAAGCAAGGGTCTGCACATGTTCTCATTCTGTAATAGAACACATACTTGTCTGAAAATAGGGATAATAAGGACTGAAACCCTCTGAACTGCCATTCTGAACTTCAGACACATTTTCCAAGAAAAGCTTCACTTAAGCTGGTGTGTTACAATATTTCAACTTCAATAAACTGGCCTTCTGCTGGCAGAAAAATCTTGACATATTCTTAAATAGGAATATTTTAACTTCATTTGTTGACTTTAAAACTTATTCCCCCATGCTCTATTTTCTTTGATAAAAATATTAATATGGCATATAATAGTTTATTATATATTCCTGTTTATTGACTTTATAAAACTGTGTGTTACAATTTGGCTGAGAAGTTTTGCACCTTTTGTAGTTATTGGTAGACAGATATATAATGGCTAGTAAATTATGTTAATAGAAGTAGCCTTCTAACATTTAACAATAAAATTTCAAAAGAAATCCTCCCCTCCAAAATATTATTTTCTGATTTTTGATTTAACTGTTACAGAGAGAAATGACTTTATTTTGGGTTATCTGCAGTGTTAAAACAACATTAAATCCTAAGGTGAGTCTCTTCATGAAAACGAACAGCTTTCCTCCCTCTTCTCTGTGTTGCATGGGTTAGCTCTAGAATGGACATGGCTTATGATCTATAGAGTCAAGATTAGAATTAGAAAAATTTGCCTTTTTTTCCATAGAGATAATCTTTCCTAAATTACTAATTGAAGCTTTTTATAAGAAATGGCATCTGGATCTACTTCAAACAAACAAAAAAGCAGTAGCAGCTAGAAAAGTTACATGTGAGTGAAATGTGAACCAAGTTGTTATCTATTAACTTAGCTGAAGATAAAAGAGTATGATTTTGCAAAACATCGCAGCCTGGGAAACATGGGAGGAATGCTGAAAGTGAAGAATACAAGGCCTTACCTAATGTTTCAGTTTTTTCATTCCACCTGTGACAGGTTCACAGGACTTCTTGTTGGATAATGCTCTTTTATGGTGGCAACAACACACAAACTTATCTTTGAATGTAGAAATCAGAGACTGCGGTTATTAAAAATAAGTTTCAGGTTCAAAGTTCTACCACCAGAAAAATCCAAAACATTCTCAAAACACTTTCAAGTTGGCATTTGATTCAATAATGGGATTATAGCTGATGTAGTGAGGTCATGTGACCTCACACTTAAGTACATTTCTGTAGTTCTCAGTATTTATGGATGTTTTATGTGTTCATGTTTCACATTGAGGGACACTAACTTTCCTTGCTAGGTTACAGTCTAGATCACTCTGACACAACTTTATTTAATCTTTAAAAATTGTAATTAATATTTATCTTAAAAATCTTCACCTTTAAAAAGCTTACACAGACTGTGCATTTTCTTGGAACTGTCGGACCTGTTCTCATGCTTCTTACCCTGAGCTTTATAACCCAAGGCATTTTAACTCCATACTGACCTACCAAGATGGATCATGTATCAGGTATTTTACAAGATCCTAAAATGCAGCTGCCCTATATAAAAAAGTGTTAATAAAAATCAAGCTGCTAAATCCAAGTAAACAAAACCCCAAACGTTCTTATGAACAACACCAAAAAAGTAACTGCTACATGTAGGATTAATAATGAAACCACTTTACTCTCATTTACCAATTTTTTATTACTATCATTTAGGAAAACAGAAAAGGCAAGGAAGAAAACAAAAGCAGTGATGGCAAACGACTAAGTCAAGCCATGGGGAAGATTTCATGGAATTCTCTGTGGTGAGGAGAAAGCTGATCATGTACTTTTGCCTGTGGCTCAGGGGGTCGCTTGGAACCAAGGGAGGTTTGTGACTTGGCTGCAGTTCACCAGGCTTGTTTGGGAAACAGGTGCTCTGAGTGGGAGAGAGTTATTGCAAAAAGACTGTGAAAGAATTGTTCTGCTTGATGAGCTATTAACTACAGCCTAAACAAGATGGTTGGGCTGGCTTAGCGGAAAGTGAAGACAAAGTGACAGCCAGCAACCAGAGACTAAATAAACATGAATGTATTGGAATATAAAGGCAAAATGAAGAGAAGATAAAATGATGTTGGTGCTAATGATTAAACTTGCAGAAACAAAGACGACAGTTAAAAATTGCAAGATTTATGTGGTATTTTATTGTTGAAAAAAAGTGTTTTAAACAGATAAATGACAACGGAAGCACTTTAGTTTAGTTTCACACATGTACTTCCTATGGCAGTGCTTGTTGGACTTGATGAAATATATGACTTTTTGGAACAACTGACAGATGTGTTGATTATTGTAGCTTCAGAGACATTGACGGTTTTGCACTTGTTGTTCTGGTGAGATCTTGTTTGATTTCATGTTTGCTGATCCATAGAAAATTCACTTTTGAATGGTTAGATTGAAAACAGGAATGAAGGAGGAGTTTTTGTGAAATATCATCTTCTCCCAGAGTAACCTACAATTGTTTAAAAACTTTTCTGCAAAAATTCCATTGCAGGATGAACAACAGCAAAGAGCAACGTATATGCAATGGAATTTCCTTTTATTACAATAAGTAAATTGCAATATTGCAACTTATTCAAAGAAGTTATCTACTTATTGTGCAGTAATCTTTTTACTGAAGAAAGTAATATTTAGAGACGATGGAGGATGTTTCAAATATTCTTTTCAAAGCAGATAGCTGCACCTAGTCATCTACCACAACTGTGTGTGAGTCATGCTGCTGCTACTTCAACGTTCTGCTGCTGGAGATTCAATTAAACACGACACATCTATCTTCTGAAGTTCCATTTTTATATTCTTCCACACATGTCTCTATACATTTAAGATATTATCCCTCAGGTTTTCTCATTATTATCATGGTAGCATTTAAAGTCTTACAAAAATGCACCTAATGGTCTAAGCAATTAGAACAAAATTAATTCTGTTGAGCTGAAGACAGAGCACTTGCTTTTAGTCATTCAGAGACTGTGATGTGTATGGCACTGCCTAACGTTCCTCCACACAAAAGTTAGGGCCAGTCTTAAGATTTCATGTACCACGGATCTCACTCTTGTCTCTGACAAGACCCTGCAGTTTGTCATTGCTTTGATCTTCTAACGTCCTCCTCTATGTTTACAGCATAGAAAAAAATATTCTAAAACAGTATGAAAGACACTAATAAAAGTGGAATACTGGAGAAGGATGTGTCAATACTCAGTTATTGCAGTTAACAGAGTAAATCAATAGCTTTAGTATGTAAAAATAAAGCAGTAACACTGGATGACATATAAAATAAATTTTACTTCAATGTGAGATAGCAGCAAACCATAAAGATACAGTAAATTTTTACTTCATAAACCAAATTTCATGTCCATACAGACTCTCTACATTACAGTCAGCTGAAGCTTCAAATTTAAGCAATATATGTATATAGTAGTAAAATATTGTATTTTTATAGCTAGTCTTACACTCTTTTCAATAAAATAAATGACATACCTCAAGTTACATAGCTACTACTGGCAATTCAGAAAAAGTTTTGTGACAAAATGCATCACTCAGTCGATACATCTGTCTGATAACCATTGTAATAACATCTAACAAAATATTACTGACAGATATCTGTTTCAGAGCTGAAGGAGGAGAATATCTCTCCTATGGAAACCATTACTGGGAAATTCTTGTGTCTATATTCTGCATCAAAGTGATAATCTGGAAATCCCATGATGTGGCTATAGATTGTTAGTTTCTGTGTGTACTGTATTCTCCTGTGCATAGAAACGTTCCTGTTCAACACGTAGCAAGACTGGAGCATAGAGTAGCCTGGTTTTGACTGCTTAAGGAAAAGATCTTGAGTAAACCTGCATTTTTTGCATCACTACTTCACTGATTAACCAATCATTTTGTATTTCTAGCTCTGACATTTACATGTCAACTGACTTAGGCTTTTTACATTTATGATACAAAAACACTGATAAGGAAGCCTACAGACTCTTTGTTTGTCTGTGACAGAAGTGAAGGAAGTGATAAGGTCATTCCCTTAGGCTACAGGATAAACTCTATTGGACCATGAGCTGTGCTGGGTGAATGTTTTGTCTCAATTATTGCTAAAACAGAATGAAGTTACCAGTAATGCATATTGCATAAAAACCATAGTGCGAGTACAGTGACTGAGATTAAGTTATATTTGGAGGAAGGGGGGAAACGATTCTATATCTCCAGTCTTTTTACCCTATATCTGAGTAAACTCAATACCAGTTAACAACACAGACCTGGATTCTTAAGCAACCAGATCCTGCTGCCATCTCAGGTGCACTCAAGCACATCCTGGCCAGCTGCCAGCCACTTGGCACACATCTTCCCATCGGTGACAGCGTTCTGCAGAGGCACGGAGATCACTGACTTGATCAGGCCACCTAGCGACTTGTGGTAGCTAAGGTTAGTTGCTAAAGCAAGCAAGAACAACTACTTGACGTGAAGCTTTATATTACTGACTTTTAAAATACCTTTTTTGTGCAACGGGCTTGAGAGCAAACACCTAACGGAGCACGTAGATCATCACATATGAGTTCATCAAATATGAAAGCACAACTGTAGCTAGGGAAAGGTTTTCTCATCTGCGCTGTGGAGAACTGTTGGGTGTGCTAGCCCTGACTGCCATTTCCAACTGTTCTGCAGCTGCATTAAGAGGTAAGCCTGTGGCTGCACTTGACAAAGGACCACTACGGGCTGTTAAGGGGCAGACAGGGAGAGGCTAGCCCCACTGCCAAAAAGCGGGCACGGACGGGGCAGGTCGAGTTCCCGAGAGGCGCGGCGGTGCCACCGTCCGCGGAACCGCGGAACCCGGCCCTCACCCCGCCGTGTCCTGCGAAAAGGCCGAGGTGGCGTGGCACGAAAAAGGTGTCCCCTGCCTGACGGCCGGACACAACCCGAACGCCGGGAGAGATAAGCCGCCCTCATCGCCGCTGCTCCCCAACGGCTCTTCCCGCCCCGCCCTCACGTAACGCCCGCGGGGACCCCTCCGGACCCCGGCCGCGCCGGCCAGGCCGCCTCGCACCCCTCCCCCTGCCCCGCTGATACAAACGCTCGTCCCCGCACCAGCCAATGGGGAGAGTGCGTTCCCTTCTCCCTGGCCTTTCATTGGTTCCGCAGCGCAGGGCGGTGCGCGCGCGCCGCAGTATAGCGGCGGCACCTCCAACGTCCCCTTTCTTCCCCCTCCCCCCCCCCGCCCAGGCCCCCTCCGCCGGAGCGCGGGGCGAGCGCGCGCCCGCCGCAGCTCTGCAGTCGGCTGCTGCCGCGCCGGGGCTCGCGCACGCCCCAACCGCCGCAGTAGCCGGGTCTCGGCGGGGCGGGGTCCCGCCGCTGCGGGAGGAGGTGGGAGCGGCGGAGCTGGGCTGGGCGCGGAGGTGACTGGCCGCCGGCAGCGGGGATGCTGCTGCTGCCGCCGCCGCCGCTTATGAGGGGGCAGCAGGCGGGAGGGCAGGCAGCCGCGGCTCCCGGCAGCATGAGCAGCGGCGGGAACATTCCCCGAGCCCCGCGGCAGCGCTAGGGACCCCTCCCCGCTCCGGCCGACACCTGCGAACCGCGGCGGCGGGTTCAACCCGCCCGGAGGCGCAGCGCGAAGGCAGGGCCCCTCCGTCTGCCCGCGAGGGGGACAGCCGGGCCGGCCACAGAGCGCCCGCCGCTCTCCCTCCTTGAGCCGCGGCGCTGCCCCTGCCGGCCCCCACCGGCCCGCCCGCGCCTGGGGAGGCGGCGGGAGAGAGGGAGGTGGGGGGCGAGTGGAGCCCACTCGTCACCTTCTCTCTGCCCGATCCATGGGAGGAACGGGCCGCCTTCCTCTGGGAAGCGCCGCCGCGGCTCGCCGGGATTGAGCGGAGCGGCCGGCCGCCGGCGCAGAGGGAGGATGCCACTGCTTCGGAAGGTGCTGCGGGTCTCCAATCGCTCCATGCTCGCCTTCATCTTCTTTTTCTCCTTCTCTTCCTCCTGCCTCTACTTCATCTATGTGGCCCCCGGGATCGGTGAGTCGGGAGCCGCCCCCTCAGGGGAGGGGGTGGGCAGGGGAGTGTGAGGGCGGGGGGCGGCTTGGGCGGTGCGCACCCGCCTCCCCCGGCCCGGCGCGCCTGGCGGCGGCAGGCGAGGGGCGGCTCGGGGGTCGGAACGCAGGCCTCTCTGCTGAGGGAGGGTCGGGGCGGCTGACAAGGGCCCGTCGCAGCGGCGGTAGCGGGTGTTAACGTCGCATCTTTGTTCTGATGGTTTCAAATGCGCTGGAAGATTCATCTTCAGTCGCGAGGTAGGTGAATGCTGTTCTTGCTTCCCAGGCCAGAAGACTGAGGCAAAAAAGCAGCTCACTGTTGCATTGTGTTATAAATTAAAAGTAGAAACCAGGAAAGGTAGGGTCACCTGAATTCTAATAATTAGTAACTGCATTAATAATACTGCACATGTGAGCAAAGAACCAGTTTGAATATTTGTCATTTATTGCTGTCAGTGGTATCGCTCTTCACAGGTTTTACAGTTTGTTAACTTCCACTTTTGAAAGAACCAATTAAGAGGGGAGACAAACAGTTTCTTGAAGAAAAGCTAAATAAGTGTGAAATTCGGGCTAGACAAAAAGAAATGTGCTGTTTTCATTAGTTTGTTCTTCTGCTGTTTCTGGGAGACTGTCAGGCTTTTTCTTGCTGGATGATCCTTTCCAAACGGGTTAGCCTTACCCTGAGCTAAAGCAAGCAGTATCCTCTGTGATGCTCTGTGGTAGCTCACTGTATTGGATGTGTGTTGGATGGGCAGTGTTCTCCTTTTTATCCCGGGATATGCTTCTCCTTGCTTATCAGGTGCTACTTAAATACCTTTAAAAACATTTTGCTCTTTGCCCTCAGTTCTTAAAACTTCACTGCAGTCATTGCCACAAAATGTCTACATTGATTTGGCTGCTGAATATACACAATAGTTTCCTGTTGATTGGTGTCTTCATGCTGTTTGGCTTTCTCTTGTTCACAATCTTCTATTTACCTTGTGAACCCTTTCAAGATGCAATTACTGTTCCCATACTTATGGCACTTCATACAATAACGACGTGCCTGTCAATCATGGTTACAGTTCAAACAAATATAAAAAAAAATTGGGGAAATATCATGGGTTGGAGTTTTTGAGTTTCTTGTTTGTCATTCTTGCCCCTCTCAAAGGGATATAATTTAGTCTTGTGAGAGAGAATGGTGCTGCTAGGATCCATTTAGACATCTTAGTTCTATGAAACACTACTGCAAGATTAGAGTAGACTTCAAGAACGAGCAAGTTGGTGTATGACTTAGAAAAGTGCATTTTCTGCATCTTTGTAAGCAAAACTACCAACATCTTGCATAACGTATGCAACTGGAGTTTTACTTCATTATTTAAATGTTTATTCTTCAACAGATATCTTCTTAGAAATATATTCTCTTCTTACAAGGCTTATGCAGTACCTTGGTCAAAATCAGTGCCTCTAGTGATGGTGCTTTCCTGACTGCATCTTGCTACTTAGCCACTGGGTTTAGATGTCTGTTAGGTTTCATTTGTACCAGAAGTAAAATGAAATCAGCAGTATACATGAAAAGAATTCTTGGGGTAGGTTATTTAGGTCTGATCAACCTTAAGGAAAAAAGTAGTATTAACTTAAACTGGTCTTTCTTGCTGTCGCAGACATATACTGTAGTTAGCCTTTCAAGCTGTGGTTTGACAATATAAAAATCATCAGTAATCATCAGTAGTTACACTGGTTTGCAAGATTACAGCTCTTTTTGGCTACTGTTCAGTAGTATGCTGCCCTAACTTTGTATACAGTTGTGCTGTGAAGTCATCCAGCTTAAATCAAAACCTTACAATATTGGGCTTATTCTTTGTTTATGACACTTCTTGGCAGTTCAAAATGCTGCCATCCTATGCTGGTCTTAATGGGGGAAGGAATATAGAACATGGTAAAGTGCAGTAGGAAAATTTTACACTGGTAATCGAAGCCCCTTGGCTTGCAGATGTGATGCCAATTTCCCAGAAATTTGCTCCTGGAAATGTTACAGTATAGAATGGAGAGGAAGAAGGTGAAATATTATCTTAAAACCAACAGGCATCCTCTCAGTATTCTTGAGGAAAATGTAAGTTGTGAGAATTGAAGATTTGCAAAAAAATCCAGTAACACCCTACCCCCCAAGTTTATAGATAGGTGATTTGTCTAATAATCCTTGCTGAATGCTGATGTAATTTGCATATTGCAATATGTGCTTGTTTCTTTCCGTTGGGTGTGGTGGAATAGGTATCTAAATCAAAGCCGATTGTGTATGGAGAGGAGGAGGTCTTAAGGTTGCTTATGGAAGTTCAGCCACCTTATCTGTTAGCAGCTTTTCACGAAATATATTCTGCAGTTAAGTCATAGTTGGGTTCTGCATAATTTATGTGTACCGACATGTTTTAGTGAAGATATTTGGTACATCAGGAGACTTTATTTGTCAACAAGCCACAAGGCACCATGACAGGGAGGAGGAAAGTTCTAATTGTAGTGTAGGGAACTGGAGCTGCTCCCTGGCTGGTTTCTCTTCCTTGGTGGTCAAAGGAACTGAAAAGAGAGGGAGGAGTTGCACTCCCAAATGGAGCAGCAGTGTACTGGAAGGTGGGAGGGTGAAGATGTAGCAGAATGGCTTCCTGAGATGTCAAAGTTGAGTGAAAATTTGAATTCATAAGGGCTAATGGAGTGGAATTTCCTCCTAGCAGGCAGTTCATGGCTTATTAAAGGGAGATGTCTACACAAGTAAACTCTTAGCACTGGTAGAATTCTCAAAGGGGTCATTATCACATTCCCTCTTTCATGCTAATGAGAAGATGGAGTTACTGCGCTTTTTAGTGGAATTGCTGATTTTGTGACAAATGCAGTTCAGGTCAATTTGGAATACTGACAATTTATTTAGAGGGAAAAATAATTACTTATTTTCAGGTTTTGTGTCTGTCTAAATATTATAATTTGCACAATAATTACCTGTGTATCACTTTATTTTTGTAGAGGCCTTACAGAATGTTGGTTCATTGAGAAATAGAAACTTTTGTTATCCCGTGCATTTTAAATGGACAGGAGAGGAAAAGGACGTGGAGAGGAAAAGCATTTAAATTTCAGTTTTTCAGACACTGTTCTGTGTTTTGAGACTAAAACATGTAATACTCCACATAATATAAACCTACAGGGTGTATGTGGTTGAGAAGAATTTGTACGTTATGTTGGGGTTGTTCGTGTGCCTCTTTTCCCCTCTTCTGTAAGACCAGACGATGGGGTGGGGTAGAGATGGCTACAACACTACCCCAGTGCTCTGGTGGTCTTTTCAGAAATCAGAGGAGCTCAAACATGGAAGCAAATAGATTTCCAAGTGCCGATTAGAGAAAACAACTATTTTTCTGGTTTTCGTCTTCCCTGTTTGAATGGATATTTTGAAGCAAAACCTAGAGGGTTAGGATGGCAAAATAAAATGGTAGAAAACACTTTAAATGTTTGAAATTCAAAAATCTTGTTTAAATAATAAACTTCTATATGATAGTCTCAAGTATTTGATGGAAGCAGGTAGCAGGTGCTGCTTCTCCAGAAAGACTGCTTTTCTGACAGTACTTCATCTGGTGCTCCTTCTCTGGTACATGAGATGAAAAGATACGAACTAAAGGTGCTGGTTTTGAATTTGTCAATGGAGATGCCTAGTGATCCTGAAACTTCACTGGCAGTTATGAATATCCATGTCTACTGCAAGTTAGAGACTGAAGAAGCTAGCTGAGAGCAGGGATCTTTGGCACCAGTGTGTTCTTCAATGTTGTAGATAACAGTACTGATAAGAGGGACTTGAATAGTTGACATCTGGTGCTGACAGCTATTCAGAACACATATTTAGGTTCAAGTTTACATCATGGAAAGGATCCAAAGACAAGAATAAGACAAAGTAGCAAGGTGGTGGTGACCAAGAGAGAACATTTGCTGGTCTAATTTCACCGCCAAGCCAATCTGAGTATTGCCAGAATTTTTTTTCTTTGCTTTCCCCATTTTTCTGTCAGCGTTATAACTGACATCACTTTGGACAATATAACTGATCTCAGAAAATGATCTCTTACTCATCTCTGGGCTACTCCTTTCTTGCCAGATTGGTTGGAACAGTACCTTAGAGCTGTCAATATTTTAGCTAATTGCAGTCTAATGTAGCCAGCTTGGACATGATCTGTATAGTTCTCGTAAGAACTGGTTATGGAACAGTGCAGCAATCATGGAAGATACAGTCTGACATCAGTAACTAGAAATCCTGAATAGTGGAATGAGATTGAGGAGGAAAATACAACTGATGTTTTCTCTCTTCTGGTCTTCTGCTTCTCTTATTGAAACTTCACTATTTCTCTGGCAATCCTACCCAAAGGGCAGCTATGCAGGCTAGGTGGAATGTGAAAATATCTCCATTGGTTTTAGCTCACAATTTGATATCAATCTATTCTGTTACTAGGAAATAATTTTCCTAACAGGAAAGGGTGATATCACTCCTTTTTAAACTTGTGCAGAAGTGAAGGAAAGAGCTGAAAATTCTATCAGCAAGATAAATGGTTGTCAGTGCTTCCAGGTGCTGAGCCAATAGATACAAGCACAGCCTTTGTGCTAATATTCTTTGTTCTTGGCAGCTGTGATATTTCTAAAGACTTGCTGGTTGATCATAGAACAACTTAGATTGGCAGGGGCCTCTGGTAGTCATCTGATCCAACCTCTTGCTGAAAGCAGATCCTACTAGATCAGATTGCTCAGGGCCATGTCCTGTTGAGTTTTGAATAACTCCAGGGATGGAGATTCTCCAGTCTCTCTGGGAAACCTGTTCCAGTGTTTGACAACTGTGAGAAAATTGTAATATGTTATTTTAATTTCCCATCTTGCATCTTGTGTTCATTGCCTCATGTCTTTTCACTGGGTACCTCCAAGTGTTCAATTTAGTCTTCTCTATATTCTTTCACTACATAGTTAAAGACAGTGGAAACATTCATCCTCCCTTTAGCTGTTTCTACTAAAGACTGAACAAGCCCATTTCTTTCAGTTTCTACTTGTACATCATGTGCTCCATCTTCAAAGCTTTCCTCTGGGCTTGTTCTGGTATGTTAATGTCTGTCTCTTACTGGGATCCCCAAACTGGACACAGTACCCTAAATATGGTTTCACAGGTTGCTGAACAGTGGAGAATAATTGCTCCTATTGATATGCTAGTTACGCTGTTGCTGATACAGGGCAGCATACTGTTGACTGTGTTTGCCACAGTGATACACAGATGACAATACCTTTTCTGAGGGGTCTGTTGTCTTCAAGGCAATAGGTTTAATGCAGCTCAAGAGCTGCACTGAAACAGGAATAATACAGCTAGCCTGTTGAAAACAAAACAGATCCTTCGTTACTTTCCTCCTTTGATGCTGTGTGGAAATATCATCTGATGTTGTCAATGTTAATGTTTTTTCTGCTGCTATTGTCTTCTTTTATGCCTTTCTAGGGAGTTGTTCTCATGGTTCTCTTAAAAGTTTCTTCAGTGTAAATTTACCTGTCCCTTTGTTTCATAATTTCTGCAGGGAGATGTCTGTATTACAGACCTAGTTGTTGTTTGGGAGCTATTTTCAACTATATTGCTTTGTTAAGTTTCACCTGTTATTAAGGCTTCATTTGGAAGCAGGAGGAATTTCATTCACTGCAGTGGTCCTTTCCTTGCTTGTTGTGCAGCTTTTCAGTTCAGTTCCACAAATTATAACAAAACCCTTTAACAGAAACATATTACTCAACTTTCTGATTAATAGGGTCTTCCCCCCCCCCCCCCTTTTTTTTTTTCCCTGTGCAAAGAGGAGTATGAGGCTTACACATTCTTCTGCTGGATCACTGGTTTCCAGTCATCAAAAAGTTCCTTGGCATTCTGACTAATAGCTTGAGCTTGTGATGAACTTGGGCAGTTTCATGAGTAAGTTTTCTACCTTATTCTGGGAGGTGCAAAGATTTTTCCATGATGTTGGCCCAGCACAGTCATTCCTAGCACCTGATGCTGAATAAATCATTGCAGTTCAGTCATTCATGACTGTCTTGCACTTTTACTGACAGATTAACTTTGACTAAACATGCATATTTCTTTCTGAATCAGTTGTTTTGCATCTTTATCTGATACTTTTCCTAAAGCCCTTAGTTATTAGTCAGAGAACTTGCCTGCATAAGATTTCATGGAGTACTTATTTTGTGGTCTTGCTTTTAGTCAGAAAAGGGGAAAAAAAATACAGGCACTTATGGTGTGCAGCTAACTTCACAAGGACAAAGTAATTACGAGACCTCATGTGAAATGGATTTTCACTTAAGCTAGCCAATTATTTGAATGTGTTTTTTCTCATCCATTGGCGGGGAGAAACTGTGCCCTGGGAAAATTTATTTGAACTGAGGTGCTTCACTGATATGGGTCAGTCTAACCATTTCCACCTCTGTTTGTGGGGAAAGATAGCTTATCTACTGGCTTGTCTTTACTAAGACCATTTCTGCAAGTGACTATATTTGCTTGTTTTTCTACAGCTCTTCCTCTATTTTGGGTAATATTTTGTATTCAAATAATGCAATGATGTTATGGGTTGTGCATTGTTGTGGGGTCTGGTGCTATATTTCTGTGAATACAGTGCAGAGATTGGTTTCAGGGCTTTCAGATACAACAGATGTCTTTTTGCAAAGTATCCCCAATGGTTGGTTCAACTTCTTAAATTTGCAGTTGCCCTTCTTTATCTTCACATTATTATTATGTGTGTGGTGTTTTTTATTTATTTAATTTATTATAATACTTGGAATATTTGATTTAAAGATCCTACAGTTTTCTATTTTTCTCAATGGCTGAACTCCTTAAAACAGAATTCTGGAAGAATTGGTGAGACTTAAGCTTAAAATGTCAGTATAAAGTCATGTAACTATTGGTGTCCAAAGTCATCTTGTTTAGAACAGTCTTCATTGAACCAATGTTTTAACTAAGTTTAGTTAAGTATTTTAAAGCTGGAGTTGAAATGTTGCTAAAATAGTAGAAATTAAAATAAAAATATTTATGTAAAAATACTTGCCTTCCTGGTTGAATTTACCTTGAGTAGAGTTAAAAAAAAAAAAAAAAGATAGAAAAAACCACACAACCCACGTAAATATATAAACTGCATTTTTAGTGGTTACAACAATGCTGATTTTTAAAAATTTCTGTAGGATGCTGTTTCGGAATTACCTACGGAATTCTTTAGAACTTGCTAATTAATCAACTAATAGCCTCAGATTGGAGGACAGAATAGTGTCGAATGTAGTAGAAGTTATACTGAATGTTGTGTAATGTATCATGCTTAAAAATACGGCTAGAGAAATAGATTTTTTTTTTTTTTCACCAATAAACGGAGGTTTTGACCCATGAGATTTACTCGTTTACTGGCTCAAATAAGCACTGAACTGACATGTGTTGAAATCCTCAGACTTGCAGTCAGAGGACTCCTCCATTTGGCATGTGCTTCGTGGCAGTGAATGCACATTGAAAAACACCACCACTAAAAACAATTTTGAAGACTCTCTATTGTAGCTGATACAGATTCATCCATCTGCACCATATGAATGATCCCTGTTAACCTCCAGATATATCTGCAGTTGTTGATATTTTCAGTAGATTGAAGTCATTATCTTTCTAATATATTTTCCCTACAAGGAGGTATAGATATGCAGATGCAAATGCAGTCTCGCCATGCCCATGAAATAAGTTTGGATTTATTGTTAAATTACAAATAGTACAAAAACTGGTATTATATATTCAACAACAAATCAAGTAAAAATGTTTCAATGCATACAATTTTTTTGCTTTTTTCTGGTTGTTGCATATGTTTTAGAAACACCTTCTAATTACCAACTAATGTGTAACACTAAAATCCTATGGAAGTTGAGCACTTACAGTAAATAGGATTTACTTATTTACTGTAGTAAATAGGCTTTATCTATATTCTCTGTAGATATTAATTTGTGACTAGGAAACAGTTTATAGTAGTATTACATTACTTTGGGTATCATACTTCACTGCAAAATTGTTTATTGAATGTTTTATAGACTAAAGTCCCTGTAGCTGTGGAAAATATTCCTAGCTCCTAAAATCGTGACTGTGATGTTTTAGATGCAATCTTCAGCTGAGCTCCACTTACTGTATATTTAGATTAGTTTGTAGAATTTAATCTTTAACACTTTTGTGTTAATTTGCTGTGTATGAACCCTGCCAGTAGTATATTTATAACTCTTGTATTGCTGAGAATATCATACAACCTTGAGATGAGAAGAGATCCGTGTGGGACTTGTTCTAGAAATGTCCCCATGAGATGATTCCCCATTTACGATTACTAGTGGAGAAGTTTCTATTAACCTGTTCAAGTCCCTGTCAATTTTTGTGCAATGTGTTGAACATGCTTTTCAGAAGTCCTGTGAAAACAGATGTTGACTTGCAGATGAATAATGTTAGGGCCAATGGTCATTTGGCAAGGTCTGTTTGCTGCAAAGCTCTGTTTATTGCATTGGAATTTAGCGGTGTCACTGGATTCTCTATGAAGTATCTCCTATCTGGGCTTTTCAGTATTTTTGTTTTCTTGGTAGATCAATGTATAGTGTTGCTAGAGGTGCTCTGATGATCTTTTTGCTTTTTAAGTGTGTGGGTGTTAACGTCTTTTGCTAATTGCTTTGAAAGCATTATTGATGTAAGTCTTTTTTTCCTGTGTGTGTGTGGGTTTTGTGTGTTTTTTGGTGTTGTGTGTGTGGTTTTTTTTTAATAAAAGCTGCATTTTAAAATGAAATTTTGTAGTCTCCAAGTCTGTTCATATTTTCTTTTTGGCATTTAAGAAATTATAGTTTGTAATTTTGTTAATGCTATTCTGGCATTCTTATTAAAATAATCACAGTTCTAACTTCCTACTGTTCCTCAGAATGTTAGTCTGATCCAGTTTTAAATTTATTTGTTCTGTTGTATACTTTACTACTTGGATTGCTTCTAAGTGCATGGCACATTGTTTCGGCTTTGCTTTGGTGTATGTGTACAGCATGATAAATTATTAAGTTTGTGTATAAAACTGAGTTTTGTGCTTTTTATGTGAAGCTAAAGGATGATTAATGCAGTGTTGTAAGAAGTGCTTTCATCTTTGGTGTATGACTTGGAATAAGCTTGATTCCCTAATGGAGAGTGATCTGTGAATGGGATTTTTCTGTTTAGAAAAGATGTAAATAGTCCTTGGGTGAATGATTAAATAACAGGAAACTACCTGAGGTAAAACATTGAGCCATTTTTACAGATATTTGTTTGTATTATAAGGATTACTACATTTCCCCCTTTCTGTTCCCGTCCATGTCCCCACCCGTCCCCAGTCTTCCCGGTCTTGTTTTCAGTCTAACATATAAAACTACTAATAACTAGTGAACTGTAAAGACTGGAGACAAAAAATGATCCATCTGATATTTTTAGGGTCTCCTCTGAAATACAGGATGATCCCCTTAATGCCCTAATGTGCTTTATCAAAATGAATTTTAAATAATACTCTGAAACCAGGACTTTTGATGACTGACTTGAAGCTGTGTGTCTGTGATTGCCTATACAGGTCTGGATCAATTGCTAGTGTAAATTTCATCTGAATTAGGTATGAGCTCATGCTCACCCTGCAGTTGCTTAGGTGGAACATTTAGTATAGTATTTATTCCAAGGTGTCCTATATGGGTGTTATTGTTTTATATCTTGCATCGCGCTTCCCATTTGCTTGCCTTGTAAACAATGTGACCATCAGGATTATGTATCAGAAGTGCTGTTTCTTACTCACTATGGGCCGTGTACAGTGAAGTCTGGAGAATATGAATTCAACTAGTTCTAGGTGGTTACATTTTTAGATATTTTCTTTAGCTAAATGTGAAGTTTTGCTTTCCTGATTTGTGCATTACCTTGCATTGTGACAGGTATGATGGTTGGTACAAACACAGAAAGACAGTAGTGGAAGAAAATCACAGAATAGTTGAGATTGGATGGAGCCTCTGGATGTCATCTGGTCCAACCCCCCTGCTCAAGCAGGGTCACCTCAAGTCAATTGCCCAGGACTGTGTCCAGACAACTTCTCAGTATCTCTGCAGATAGAGAATCCACAACCTTCATGGGTGACCCGTGCCAGTGCTGTTACCCTCACAGTAAAGAAGTGTTTCCAGATGTTCAGGTCAAACATCTGATGTTTCAGTTTGTGGCCATTGTGTCTTGTGCTGTCACTGGGCACTACTGAAAAGAGCCTGGCTCTGTCCTCTTGTCACCCTCCCTTCATATGCATTATATACATATACACCGGCCCTTTATATAGAATAATGTGATCTCCCTGATCCTTCTCCAGGCTGAACAGTCCAAGCTCTCCCAGCCTTTCCTCATAGGAGAGATGCTCCAGTCCCTTCATGTTCTTCATGGCTCTGTGTTGGATTCTCTCCAGTATGCCTATCTCTCTTTTCTACTGGGTAGCCCAGGACTGGACACAGTACTTCAGGTGTGGTCTCACCAGTGCTGAGTAGAGAGTCAGGATTACTTGGACCTGCTGGCAACATTCCTCTTAATGCAACCCAGGTTGCCATTGGCCTTCTTTGCAGCAGGTGCATTTTGCTGGCTAATGTCCAGCTTGGTGTCTACCAGGACCTTCAAGGCCTTTTCTGCCAAGCTGCTTTCCAGCTGTGTGGCCCCCACCATATATTGGTGCCTGAAGTTATTCCCCAGGTGCAGGACTTTGTGCTCCTCCTTGTTGAACTTCATGAGGTTCCTGTTGGCCCATTTCTACAGCCTGTTGAGGTCTCTTTGGATGGTAGCATGACCTTCTGGCATATCAGCTACTTATCACAGTTTTGTGTCATAAGCAGACTTTCTGAGGGTACATTCTGCCCCATCATCCAGATCACTAATGAAATGTTGAACAGGACTGGAGCCAGTATTGACCCTTGAGGTACACTGCTGGTCACTCACAGAATCACAGAATGTTAGGGATTGGAAGGGACCTCGAAAGATCATCTAGGCCAATCCCCCTGGCGGAGCAGGAACACCTAGATGAGGTTATACAGGAAGGCGTCCAGGCAGGTCTTGAATGCCTCCAGAGTAGGAGACTCCACAACCTCCCTGGGCAGGCTGTTCCAGTGTTCTGTCACCCTCACTGTGAAGAAGTTTCTTCTCAAATTTAAGGGGAACCTTTTGTGTTCCAGTTTGTACCCGCTACCCCTTGTCGTATCATTGGTTGTCACTGAGAAGAGCCTGGCTCCATCCTCATGACACTCATCCTTTATATATCTGTAAGCATGAATGAGGTCACCCCTCAGTCT
The DNA here is from genome assembly GCF_964273445.1 of Streptopelia decaocto. Taxonomy (NCBI): domain Eukaryota; kingdom Metazoa; phylum Chordata; class Aves; order Columbiformes; family Columbidae; genus Streptopelia; species Streptopelia decaocto. The sequence continues at coordinate 46,210,667 of NC_138655.1, forward strand.
CCTCTTCTCCAAACTAAAGAGACCCAGCTCCCCCAGCCTTTCCTCATACTGGAGATGCTCCACTCCCCTAATCATCTTCGTTGCCCTGCTCCTCCAGCTAGACTTCGTGCCACTGATCCCACCCTCTGGGTCTGGTCAGTCAGCCAGTTTTCAATCCACCTCACTGTTTGCTCATCCAGCCTGTACATCAACAGCTTCTCTATGACAGTCTTATGGGACACAGTATGAAAGGCATTACTGATGTCCCAGAAGACAGTATCCACTGCTCATTCCTCACATATCAAGACAGTACTTTCATTGCAGAAATTTATCAAGTTGGTCAAGCATGACTTCCTCTTGGTGAAGTCATGCTGACTATTCCTGATGATTTCCTTGTTGGTTATGTACCTGAAGAATGGTTTCCAAGGTTAGCTGCTTTATCACCTTTCCAAGGACTGAGGTGAGGCTGATTGGCCTGTCATTCCCTGGGTCCTCCTTCTTGAAGATAGGGATGATATTTGCTTTCTTCCAGTCCTCGGGCATTTCTCCAAGTCACCATTACTGGACAAAGATTACCAAGAGTACCCTCTCAAAGACATCTGTCAGCCCTCTCAGCACTCGTGGGTGCATAACATCAGGGTATACTTACATATACCCAGTTTGCTTAAGTATTCCCTGACCTGATCCTTTTCCACCAAGGGTGCATTGTCTTGTTCCAGCATTTTTCCTGATCTCTGGGACCTGGGATTCCTGAAGTCTGGTCTTGCTAGTAAAGACTGAAGCAAAGGTGTCATTCATACTGCATCCTTTTCCATGTCGTGTGTAACCAGGTCCTCCAACTCACTGAGCAATGGGCCCACGTTTTCCCTAGCCTTTCTTTTGCCGACTGTGTACTTATAGAAACCCTTGTTGTCTTTTGTTCTTGGGCAGATTCAATTCCATTTTGGCTTCAGCTTTCCTAACTGCATCACTGGATGCTTGGACATTGTTTCTGTATTCCTCTGACATTATCTGTCTTTGCTTCCACCTTCTGTAGGCTTCCTTTTTATGTTTGAGTTTGGCTAGGAGCTACCTGTTCATCCATGCAGGCCTTCTGGCATTTTTGCCTGACTTCATATTCATTGGGATGGAGCTCTCTTGAGCTTGGAGGTGATCCTTGAATATTACCCAGCTTTCTTGTTGTACCCACTTGCCTCTAGGTTCTTATGCCATGGGAGTCTACTTAGCAGATCTCTGAAGAGGCTGAAGTCCAGGGTTGTGAGCTTTTCCTTCTCCTTCCTTCTCCCAGGATCCTGAACTCCACCATCTCATGGTCACTGCAGCTGAGGCTGCCTTTGATCTTCACATCTCCAGTGAGCTTCTTCTTGGTAAGTAGTATGAGGTCCAGCAGAGCACCTCTCCTTGTTGGCTCCTTTATCACTTGTGTCAGGAAGTTATTGTCAAAGCTCTCCAGGAACCTCCTGGACTGCTTTTATCTGACTGTGTTGTCCTTCCAGCAGATAATCAACATGGTTGAAGTCCCCCATGAGGACCAGGGACTGTGAATGTGAAGCTGTTTTCCCATCTGTCTATAAAGGTCACAATTCACTTGTTCTTCCTGGTCAGGTGGCCTGTAGAAGACACCCACTTTAATGCCACCTTTAATGCTGAACCAGAAGCTCCCAGTTGGCTCCTCTTCCATCCCCAGGCAGAGCTCCATCCACTCCAGCTGCTCTCTCACATAAAGGTTAACTCTTCTTCCTCACCTTCCCTTCCTGCCCTCCATAAACAGCCTATATCGCTCCATTGTAACATTCCAGTCATGGGAACCATCCCACCATGTCTCTGTGATCCCAGTAAGACTGTAGCCCTGGAACTCCATGCAGATTTCTTAACTCATCATGTTTATTCCCCATACTGCATGCATTACTATACGGGCACCCAAATACATTAAGGGTCATATTGATGACAGCATATTGATGACAGGTAAGGTTTGTGGAAACCCATGCCAAGCTCAGGAAGACGAACAGTATTAAAGTACCAATGACAGCTGAAAAGAGGATTGCTGTGGAAGCCACCAAGCTCCAGCCCTTAGTATTCTGATGGCCGGTCTTGTTCTCTCACCACTCTAGCAGGAAAAGATGTATTTCTCTGCGATGCTTCTGGGTGTTCTGGATTATCTTGAATCTTTTGTTGCTGTCACTGTGGGTTGATGTGATATATGAACTGTGCTTTTTTTCACAGGTCTTTGCTGACAAACCTGTGCCAGTAGATGAGATCTGTTTTTAGGGCTAAATTATTATCTCTAATTTTTGCCTGATGCTTTTAGCTTCTGAAGTAATTAATTGGCTACTCAAGCATCTGCTACTATCTAAGCAGCTGTTGAATGACAGTGGAATAAACTGGTCAGGTTTGTACCCCTTGAAACGATGATTGTGCTGGAGACTCAGCTAGCTGAGACAAAGAGTGCATAGAAAGGAAGATGTTTCATTGTGTTTATGTATTTGGGTAGAGCTGGATGGAGAATTGGCAAGCAGATCAGCCAGGAAGAGGATGTGTTGGACTGGGACAGACTACAAGAATAGCCTGATGAAAACATGGCAAGACTAGATATTCCTATTAGCAAGAGCAGCTCTTCAATACTTAGGCCAATGTGGCAGCAGACTTTGCCCGTCGTTGGTTTTTTTTTTTTTTTTTTTGGTGTGTGTGTGGTGTTTGTGGTTTGTGTGTTTTTTTTTGTGTGTGTGTGTGTGTGTTTTTTTTATTCTGCCTTTTCAGCATGCCTACTTTAGAGAGAAGGTTCTTTTCTACCTTTGTTTCTCACAAAGGTCTGATGTTTTTGTTCTAATTTTTCTCAGCTTTGTCAGAAGAAGGAACTTGTTCTTCAGCAAAGGGGAGATGCAAATGCTTTGGGAGAAAGTGATTTTATCAAGGTTTATATCTGCATCATCTGGGCTACAATTAAATTTTCCCATAGGAATTGAGAACAGTTATATGGCTGTGTTGACTTCCTTGTGAACTTGTTTGGAGGTCTCAGTTCTGTACTGTATCAGATTCGTAAGACTGCAACAGTAATGTATGTGAGTAGATTTTTCTAACGTTTCTTGCAGTGACTTCTGGGGCAAATCTTTCATGTCAACCATATCAGGAGCAATGCTGGAGAATATGCTCACTGGCTGCACAGTGTCCATAGTTTCTGTCACTGGGGGTGTAGTAAGTGACATCTGTTTGTCTAACAGCTGAAGTATTTGGAATCAATGTGATTTTGCAGCAGCCAGAAAGAAATTTCTAAGGCTGGTGAAGATGTAACTAGAAGAAAAAGCACTGATATTTCTCCTTAAGAAAGGTGGTGTCATTCTTAGGAAGTTTGCAGATAGGGGCTTGTAGTGTCGATGATGAAAAAGGAAGAAGCAGCAGCTAATGAAATGATTTATGGGCTATTAGAAAGAGGTCTTAAGCATAGGTTTCCAGAGGCTCATGCTTTGGATTTGTGACCAAACCAGTGTTGATAAAAACATTGTTTTTATCAATTGCTGAACAGTGCTTGCAGAGCATCAAGGCTATTCTGTGTTCCACTGTAGGGCGGGGGTGGGCAAGAGGTTGGGAGGGGATGCTGCTGACACAGCTGACCTGTAGTGACCAGGGATGTTGCATAGCAAGCAATGTCAGGCTCAGCAATAAAACTGGTGGATTTTTTTTCCCCAAAGTAGCTGTTGCTTGGGGACTGGCAGGGCATCTGTCTCACGGTGGTGAGTTTGGTTGGAGTTTTTTTTTCGTTGTTTTTGTTTTTCATCACTTTTACCCTTCTAATTCTTTCCTGCATCCCACTGCAAAGGAGTGAGCACGCGAGTGGGTGGGGACCTACCTGGCAGCAGGGTCAACCCACCACACCCACTATATGTGAATTAAGGTTATGTTTCTATAAATTTGCTCTTCTGCAGTGTTAAAAATGCAAGTGACTTTTGCTTTTAGTATTACATTAAAAAGGAGAATATAGCACACCGACTTCCAGAAGTTCTCTGAAATCAAAATTTACTAACTGATTTATATTAAAGATAACAAAGAGAAAAGCTGTACAATAATATGTGGGGAAAAGAGAAAGGAGGATACCAATTTGAAATATGTTAAAGCTGGAAGAAAGTAATTCTTTGATAATTAGGAAAATTTTATCCTGTTTGAAAGGCGCAAATCTACTTGGCTTCCCTGAAAGTAAAACTTTTGAATTTTGAAATTGTTTGTTTGAAGATAAAAAATTGTTCTTGGAGGAACAGATCAAATTGTTTTTATGTTGATTCCTAAAGGAAAAGGTTTCTTGAGTAGGTAACTTCATATATGAACTCAAGATTTTTAGAGATTCTCTGAAATGTTTAACAAAGACACCCTAAAAAAACCAGAATTTGAATGGAAAATGACATATGTAAGATAATACTTTGAACCCCAGAGTGCTGCTTTACAGTTAAATGGGTTAAAATTTTGAGATGATTTTGCAGTCGTTTTCTGTAAGAAAATCCGAACGTCATCTGTTGTCTTGGATCCAGTTGTCTTGGATTCCAGTAAGAATCATTCTTGTTGGATTTCCTACCTGTGTCATCAGGCCAAGGTTGTAGTTTTTTTGTTTTGTTTCTGGTTTAGTGGCTGTGAGGTGTTGAGACAACTTCAGGGTCCTAGCAGCTGAGTAACCTTTACACAAGTGTAAACTCTTGTTAAACAAAACAGCTAGTCATGCTGGCCAAGAGTTTGAGAACTACATGCCATGCATAGTGCCTGACGTGTTCAGAACCTGTCTTTTAAGTCATAATATTTCTTGTTTTAATATGGAGTTCTTTGAAAGCCAGGATGAACCCCTATGTATTATTTTGAAAACAAAACCATTATTGTAGGGTTTGCAAATAATTTCCTTTAAAAGATTATGTTGGTATTTGTATCTCTGTGGGTGTCAGTAGTATTGTTTACTAATGTGGAATTAGTCACTGTGTATTCTTCTGGAAATGCCCCAGTCTTTCTAAAAAATTCTCTGTATCTCTAGTCTCTTTGTGTTGGGCTGTAAGAAGGTATCAGCTGATCTGGAGTTACTTATGTCATGCCACCAGTGCTGGGTTATCTGATGAAGTAAAGTTACTGAGATAATATTCTAACTTTCTTTAATGTCTGTAGGTCAGATTGAGACTATTCTGCTGTTTTTCCTGGTATGTTTAGGCCTTTCCTCCAAAGTCTCAGAGCATTTTTTGGCTAGGGTGGTTACTATTTACAGTGAGCCAAGTATCTGCCAGACACATGAATGCTTAACATAGGTGAAGTGACAGGTGATCCCTTTGATCCTCTTTGTGGCCCGGAGTAAAAACTCTTCTGCAGAGGAAATTTGTCCTTTTTTGTTGTTGTTTACATTATTTTTTTGGAGCTCTGTGAGTCCTGAATAGACATTTGCTTACTCAGACATAAATGCACCTTCTTTTACAAATTACTTTCTTCTGTTTAGGACAAATAATTGTTTTGAGATAAGATTTTAAGCTTCGAGTGCAATGCTGAGACAGAAGAATATTTCATGCTTTTGTTTTTAGAGAGTTGCTTAATTACACAGAATGTTGATTTGCTCACCCTTGATGCCTACAATAAATAGTTCACATATAATTATCAAACATGAATAGTTTGAGATTGGCAATGAGTTGTAGCAGCTGTGTAACGAAACAGATGTTGGCGTGAATGAACAGCAGTACATTTTGACTGAAAGTTGTGCTAACTTATTAGTAAAAGGGGGGACTAATCTATGGGACTAAAATGTTTTTTAATACATTTTTTTTTGTCCTGTGTTTCTGTGATGTATATGTAAATGCATATGAGGGATGTATCTACATATGAAAACCTTTTTATTGGTAAATTCAGTTGTTTCTTGGCACTACCAGTTGTGTTTTTGTAAAGCAAAGAGAAAGGAAGTGTCATGTAAAGTGTGTAATGACTTTTTATAATTTTTGGTCTTTATACAGACCTCTGGTTATGAATCCATTTATTTTGTTTTGTTGCTATTAGGTTTCACTCTGTAGATCTTCATCTTGAAGGACTAATGTCCACTAGCCATGGATTCAGACACAGTAAAAAATATTGAACACATTATAAGTTGATGTTAATTTGAAAATACCTTATTTTAATTCAAATTCAAAATTACTTTTTGTTTTATCAGCAAACACGTATCTCTTTATGGTGCAAGCTCGTGGTATAATGTTGAGAGAAAATGTGAAAACAATAGGACACATGATCAGATTGTACACTAACAAAAATACTACACTGAATGGCACAGGTAAGAATATTTCTTATTTAATTTCATTTTAAAAAGAGCTTTATGAAAACGAAAACAAAACAAAACCATGCTGAACCTTAGTGACATAGCTTGCTTATGAAAACCCAGACTGAAGTCCTACTTCTTTCTAACTGCAGTGATGGCTGAATAGCTGCTGTTTATCCATTCACTTTGGTAAGACATATTTGTTACAGCTGTGAAAAAGATTAATTAAATTATTCTTTGTTTAGTGCAGAAAACTTGTTGGATTGGTTTGGTTTTATTTGCTTTTTTTTTTTTTAATCATGCTGCTAGGAGTTTGTTACTTACAAATTAATGTTCTCACCTGCATGATATGTTACAAATTTCAGTGGATAACACAGATTTTTACAAACATCAATTTATCTTTTTAAGATTATCCAGAAGGAAACAATTCTAGTGACTGTGTTGCTCAAACAACAATGTATCTTCCAGAAAACTTCACTTACTCTCCTTACCAGGCTTGTCCAGAGAAGCTGCCTTACATGAGTAAGTTTTTAAACTGACCTTAATGTTTATCTAGTAAATTGAATTGTACTTAAGACAAAATAAACTTATACATCTGAGAATGGACAATAATGCTTAGCAGAATTTTGCCTTAACTGTTGTGTTACTAAAACTTCTGGTCTCTTTACTAGTCGCCTAAAGTGTTTTAAATTTTAAATAAAAAATTAAATTTTATT